>NW_024537387.1:0-625134 GCF_016647745.1 Suillus plorans
AGTTCAAAATTCGGGACTTAACATTTCATATGGGACATCTTTCAAAAATGTTTAAATCAACCTTTCATCTGTCCATACACATTTTACCAACTCCCGAACCTTGAAATTGTGGACTGCCGGGTTTCGGGGTTCGGGGGTCCCGGAACTCGGAACTCGGAACTTGGGAAATTTGGGGAGATCAATAAAATATACTTTACAATCGAGTTGATTGACGGACACATTGACTTACCCGTGTATGAAATATATTTTTGTCTCACATACCGAGTTCCGAGTTCCGGGACCCCCGAACCCCGAAACCCGACACCCGGCAGTCCACAATTTCGGGTTTCGGGGGTTGGTAAATCTCGGTTTGGGGTTTTGCACTGAAAAGTTGACATTTATACGTATCCAGGCTCACCCATATATGTACCCATCTATGTACAATTCCCCCACGTCAGCCCACCCATCTATGTATTATCCCCCACGTCGGCCCACCCGTCTATGTAATACATCCTATGTTGGCCCACCCGTCTATATAATACATACTACGTCGGCCCACCCGTCTATATAATACATACTACGTCGGCCCACCCGTCTATATAATTATACCCCACCTCGGCCCACCTGTCTATGTAATAAATATTTTATCACACCCTCGGCCCACCCGTCTATGTAATACATCCTATGTTGGCCCACCCGTCTATATAATACATACTACGTCGGCCCACCCGTCTATATAATTATACCCCACCTTGGCCCACCTGTCTATGTAATAAATATTTTATCACACCCTCGGCCCACCCGTCTATTTGATATCCCTTTCGTCGGCCCACCCGTATATGTAATACTTTTTATGTCGGCCCACCTGTATATGTAATACACCCCGCGTCAGCCCACCCATCTATGTAATATTCCCCTACCTCGGCCCACCCATATATGTAATACACCCCTGTCGGCCCACCCGTCTATATAACAATATTTGCCTTACATCTCTCTTCAGCCCAGCTGTCTATAATATCCTACTCTACATATTACCCTGATGGGCCCACCCATCTCCATGAATGATCATATTCCCCCGGCCCATCCGTCAACATCAAGGATATATATATCATTGGCATACATGGGCCCACCCGTCTCCATCGGAAATAATATGTGTCCCGGCCCATCCGTCATCATCGAGAATATACACAACATGGGCCCATAATCCGCTGGCCCGTCTCATACGGGATATTATGTAGGTCGGGTGGCCCGTATAATACGGAATTTGTCACTGAAGGGGCTCTTCCATGACGATACTCACAGTGACCTATTGACCCCCCACTCACCTCCAAACAACGGTCGTGATCAGTCTCAAGCTCCTGAGGGACGGGATGATGGTTTGAAGTGGGTTAAGCTCGAGCTTATCAAACAAGTCGGTATGTCAACGTGTCACTGGTCTTTTGATTCATTTGACTAAATGTATACTAGCCCAGCTTGGGGGCAAGTGTGCCTGGGATAAAAACTTTCCTTGGAAGGGCATGTCCAGCGCGCTTGCTGATGCCAATCTCTGCATCAAGGGATATCCAGCTGACAGGTGTCTCTTGCCTGGTGAAGCCCACAACGAGAACTCAAAGAATAAGGGCATTGGAGCGCTGACGCAGAAGGAAATCACGGTGCTCGTGGAGGCATTGAAGTCAGGAACCATGCAAGTTATCAAAGTCGACAAGAAGTATCGAGGTAAGATTCTCGTTGTAAGAACATTCTAATTCTAATATTATGTACAGCATCCGTTATGGCATCTGAGAGGCCCGTTATCACAGGCATAGCGCCTCCATCTGACTGGTCACACACTGGTGCTAGACAACTGTTTGTTAATGGCGACACTAACTACCACGGCCCAGCTCGTATCAAGCCCAGCAACGCGACTACCAAAGTTAAGAAGGCCGATAAAGTGACAAAGGCACCTCCACCACCTGACGCCAATGACGATGACGATTCAGATGATGATTATCCAATAGTACCTACTGCTCGCAAGTTCAGAAAACCCACCATGCGATTAGAAACTGCGGCACCACCACCATCGCGTCCATTTAAAGTCGTTACACTGCCACCCTCACACCCACTCAAAGTCACTCCAAAGCCAGGACCGACTGCCACAGCACAGAGTGAGGTGATTGAACTCACTTCGGCTGGAGAGAATGCCGCCACAGAGTCTGACTCTGAGTATGAAGAAGCACGCGGCAAGAAGAGGAAATTGAAGTCTGTGAACACGTCGCATGCATCAAAGAAGCCAGCCCCATCCAACGAGAAGGCTGCACGGCCGAAGCAACCCAAAACGCCTGCCCTACCAACATCAGCAACTTCTCCGATGAAGGGTGGCCCTCTGTCCCCATTGACAGTGGGGTCATCAAGTGTGGCAGCATCGCCAGAGCCTGAGACTGCGAGTGAGTACCCTTTATTTTAAATTAACTTTACTTGACTCAAGGTGTATAGCTACAGCACCGGCATTCCTCCAGGATGGTCCCTCTAACGTGTGCACAAAGGGTAAGCTTTTTTTCAAAACAGATATTCTTGCAAAACATCTAATGATCTACCGTCTACTATCTACCCCCTAGTAAAAGCACGCCCAATCACAAAGGAATCCAAGGGTAAAATGAAACAGGCTCTTCGCATGGTGTACAGGCGCTCAGATGGATCTGAAGTTGATGAGGGTGAGAAGACAGATGCGGTTGTGAAGAGTGCTATCTCTGCTGATTTAGATAATGTCCCTGAGGAAACGCTACAGAAGAACTTGCCTTCGGAGGTGATACAGGATGATGGACCAGCAGGAGATCAGGAATCACCTCGAGTCACCAATCCCATCGAGGATCCTCATACCATTGATGACTCTCGTAACCTCCATGACACTCCAGCCAACGCTCCAGCCAATGCTCCAGCCAATGCTCCAGCCAACCCACCCCAAGCTCATCATGAGCTCCCTGTCCATCATGACCCTCACAATGGTATTCAGCGAGGCTCTGACGAAGGTATCCAGCGAGACCCTCATGAGGGTGACGCTGTACACCACTCATGGGAACCTCAACGTGAGGTTGTCCACAACCATCGCAATGATCCTTATGAGGGTGAGCCTCTTCATAATCCTCGTGAGCCTCGTAATGATATCCTTCATGACCCTCAAGACACTCCCCATCATGCCCCTCGCGACACCTTGCATGATCCTCATCAACCTCTTCGCAGTCATTCTCGTGAGCCATGGTACATGCATGAGGCTGTGCGTCGTCATGAGATCCACCATTCACGTGAAGATACCCCAATCACTGAGCATGATGCTCTCTACCCTCGCGATGCCTTCTACCACCGCGACTCCCGCAATTACCACCATGCTGGTTTGCAACCTCATGACAATTATGGACCTGAGCCTCGTGCTAACAGTGAATTTGCCATGCGAGACAGCTCTCCGGCCTTGGAGGTATACCGTGATGACCGTTATGCTCACCATGAGCGTGAACGCACATACCCAAGTCGATACAGTCCAGGACTTGGTCCTGACTATGCTCGTGAGAGTGGATACTCTCGACGTGATGACTTTGATGAACGGCAGGCATTTGGTGGAGGAACTTACCGTGACAATGGGTACCCTCAAGGCAGGACTCGTTACTGGGATTCCAGATGGACAGATCGTGTCCGTAATACTCCACCTTTGGACTATGTCCCTCATGATGTTGTGCCACGATCATTTAGTCGAGATCCTGTCAACCCTCCTCGCGCTCCTTCATCTTAATTCTCTTTCAATTTGCGTGCACCTGTGTTCTTTTTGGACGCTATTTTTGCTCATCTTGTGCTGTTTTCGTGTTTTTGTGGTGATGATTGTTATGATGGTTTGCTCACTCCCAACTCGTCCTGTGCTAATCTTGCGGTGTCCCTCTCATACCCTACTTATGTTACTATGGAATTGTTGTTTTGACGTCTCCTTATTTTGACAATGTCACTATAGCGGCTCCAACGCCTGCTCTTGTTTGCATCAGAACACGTTTGAAAATGCTGTGAATCTTAAGAATGATGATACCGGAGTGCAATATATATTATTAGAATATCATAACTACAATGAAAACAAAAACATAACATGGGGAGAGAGAACATGTGGGAAGATGATATAGTAGGTGTAAGTAGAAACACGTGAGATATGTCACGGCAAGTAAAAACATAAGCCATGTGCAAGGAGCGCCAGAGGCTCTAGATTACATCATCAGGGCAAGGGAAAAATAATACATGCGCAAGGAGCACCAGAGGCTCTACTAGTAGATTATCTTGAGGGTAGTGGGACTTACGATATCATGCTGGAGGCTCTAGATGATCTTGAGGGCAGCGGGACCTACAGTAACAAACTAAAGGCTCTCTAGAACCACATGGGACAACCAGAGCCAACCCTCTGACGAGGCCTACAAGAGGATTTGAGGGAGATCCTCCTACGAGAGGGTTGTCTCAGAGATGGGTTTGGTCCTACATAGAAACCGGGTCTGACAGACCGTGGGAAGCACAGAAAAGTGCTGCCAAGGGTGGTCAAAATAGCTACGCCCATCTGCAAACCAGCATCTGCAAAACGACTGAAATGAACGCTTCAATAGCTTATGCGCGTTACGGACACTTACGAACACTTACGACTTCACTAGCGCACTCATGCGATTGGTAGAGATGCTGAACACCAATATTGTTTAAAGTGATGTATAGCGAGACGTTTGCGCGGGAGCTAGACAAAGGTGCGAATCTCAGTGTTCGTATTGAAAACTCTACTAACGAATCGTGTACCTAGACAAAGGTGCGACAGTACTATTCGACGTTAGACTTGTGCGGGGATGATACGATCTAATAACTCACATCTCAGTGTTCGTATTGAAAACTGAGATGCTAGGGAACTGGCGCGTTTGCTGATAAGGTGAGTGCGCCAGGAACATGGATATAAGATAAAATAAAGTTAAACATAGCAGGGCACGAGCCGACATTGCCACGTCGCTCGTCTTGACCCATTTTGGATACACTCGCTCTCTACATGTCCTCCCGTGCCTGTTCTTCGGCCGCTTCGTCCCTCTGCGTCTCGGATCTACCGGATTCCAAGTTCTCTCTCTCTTGCGTACGTTTCACCTCAGCGTTGCTTGTCACGATCGCTGAGGGATGTATACTCTTGCTACACACGCTTGTTCTTGCTGACACACGGCGTACCTAGACTCACTTGGTGTTTAGGTACATACAATATAGCGTTGCTTATCACGATCGCTGAGACTCACTTGGTGTTTAGTTTCCAACATATGTGGCAAGCAACAAGCAAGCGTCGTAATTTGCTGCTAAGCGTAAATTTGGAACGTCACGGCAGGTACCGCAGCAGTCGCAGCAGTGGCGCAGCATTTTCCTAGTGGTGGTGTAAGCTTCGCACCTCCGAGCTGCGGAAATGGCAGTGCTAGTACTGACTCCAAGTTGTATAAAATCGTTAATCTCGCTGTCATGTGCTGTGACGTACGGCAATTATCCCCACATAATTTCTGCTATGATTCACTATCCCGATGACAAATCTAACAACCCGTACGGAACCTATCTGGAGCCCCCTGTCCCGGCTCCTCAGCAGCAACAGAATCAATACCAGATACCTTTAGGCTCACCCCCTGCATACACCGAGGAGGCATCTTATGCTCCGCGTGATAGCACGTATCAGGAGTACAACCCTCAGCCGCAAACATACCAAGCGCCTCCGGGATCAGTATCCCACCTTCCTCCAGGATATCAAGGAGATCAGGCACCACCAGCAACTGGTCATGATGACCGAACAGGCGGGGAATGCCCAGCATACCAGGGGGCTTCCCCAGGAGCTAGGGATCCATACGACCATAACAGGGCAGGATCATCAAATTATCCTTTATATCAGCCAAACAACAGTGTTAGCCCATACAACCAGACTGCAGGCGCTGTGCCACAAGATCGTGTACCTTCCCCAAATGGCGAGAGTAGAGGGTTGTCCCTGGCTTCATTCTTTGGTAGCACGGGTCCTCCGCCAATGTGGCAACGTCAGCCGCCTCAGCATCTGCGTTACGATCAGTTCCCTCCCCTGTGTCTCATCTCAAAAAAAACGGAGCTGAGCAAAGGCTTCCCTGAGGTAGCTCCCCCATGCCAACTGTGTGTTCACCCATTTGCGACGCATGATATCTCAAAGGAGGATTGGAAACGGTCCGTACACTTTTCATCAGGCCGTCCCATTTTGATTGATCTATAAGGTCTTTAGATTCCTGGCAGACATCAAGAAAGCAGGTTCGTTATCTGCAGGACAACGCATCAAATCGAATGCCATACCCCTTATAACAGGCGCCAGTCTTATTGGTACGTAGTGCAACAAGCCATTGCAGGAAATGATCTCATGTCTGCATTCTTAGGCGGGTTCCTCATGACTGGAGGCATCGAGAAACGAATGAAAGCGAATAATCGCAATGCGGCGGGAGACGTCGTTGATAACTGGAACCAGGTCAGTATAAGTCCTGCGAAATACCATCAGACTATTCACCATCGTTTCTTCAGTACTTCTTCGGACCTCGCAGAATGGAGGCCGTTCTCTGGCAAGGGTCAGAGCGCTTAAGCGGCCGTGAGGGAGCGGCCCCGCTTGGTGATTATAGCCAACTCCGCACGGCAAATGGCCTCCGTCGCCGAGCCTCAAGCTCCTCGTCTTCTTCTTCGTCTTCCTCATCAGATTCCGAGGATGACAGGAGCCGCAATCAGCATGAATTCGGGTCGTCTGCATCCCGCAAGTTTGATAAAAGACAACGCCGTGCCGCGAGAAGGCAGGCTAAGACTGAGAAACGCCAGGAGAAACGCGCTCGTAAGGCAGAACGTCGCAGTGGTAAGGCCCGTATGGAACATTCAGAGCCTTACCATCTTTTCATTCAAGCTATCTAGATGAGTAGATCGTCAAGGATATTTATTGTATTTGAGTCCTTGTGGTCTGTGTGGTGTGATCAAAATGAGTCATCATTACAGAGCCGGATAGTAACAACCTTTTTCAGCGCCATTCGTGACAAATGGTATGGAACCAAAAAAAATATGGGGTGGGTGAAAGGGTTCCTAACTTCGCTGCCGCATTGTACGAACGTCAACAATGAACAAAGGGTGCAAATAATTTACATTAGTCAGCAGCCTCCAGATTCAACAAGAACAAACAAGATCAATGTCATTCACCTCAATACTCGCGGAATATACTACAATATCGAATATACCACGGGTGTTGACACTTAAATTTAACTGGTATTAGTCCAATTAGACCTTGTAAGGTCGCCCCTGAATCTATTTTGTACACAAGATTTACAGACTGCTGAAAAATCAGGCAAGTAACTTCTAATCACTCATTCCCACTCCATGGTGTCATAACGATGCCCAGGTAAGGGTTTTCGGCAGATATGTCGAGAAACCCAGTATCACCATGACAATCGTGCACATTATCCAGTATACGGCTGTTCCGCCTAAGAGGTTCTTCTCCAATGATAGAGCGAACAGTGAAGATACCACTGTTGGTCCAACAGCACGCATCACGGAACCCAGCATCTGCGCTAGGCCATTTGTTGCGCCCAGCAAGTCCTTGCTCGGCGCCCCATTGTTGATGTATAAGATAATACAGCCTAACAATAATTATTGTCAGGAACGCAGGCATGAGGGGGGAGGCAACTCACTATAGGGGATGTACGCAACAACGTATGCAACGAATTGAACGCAAATAATCAACCACATTCCTGCTTCCATCTTGCGCTTCGCCATATAACCAATTAACGGGAAGGTGGAAAATGTTATGAGGAAAAAGGCGAAACTCATGATATACAACCTCTTTGGTCCAAATTTTCGCAACAATCGCGGAAACATACAAACCTGTATCATGCCGTTAAACATACTCCAAACCGACATCACCAACCCAATGGTGTTGCTACTAAAACCAAGCCCTCCAAGTGAACGTGATGTCGAATACATGAGCGGGATTAGTACCAGCATGCACTGGTCAACGAAACACAGCAAACCATAGTGCAAGACTGGTATTATGACGCCTGGGATGAGGATGGCGCGAAAGTCGGTCCTTGTAGACTCAAGAGAACAAGAAACTGGACTGGCAATCTCTGCTTCATCTAGCGTGTGAGGTAGCGTGTCTATCTGGGTGTCTGCAGGCTTGTAGTGGATCGTGGCAGCGCGCACGGGCGACTTTTTGGTGTTGTCACTATGGCTCACGGACCCACTTTTGGAGGCAGTGCTTCGCATCGGCTGGAAAATCTTTTTGTGAGCACTGCACGCGATACGATAGCTGAATCAATGTACCTCTTTGAAAAATACCAAGGTGATGAGCCAGGAGAATGTCGATACGCTGGCGGCAACGATGCAGGGCAAAAAATAAGGATGCTGATGGAATAAGGGGTAGTGTCCGACGGTGTTTGGCCATTTGGCTGCTGGATCCGAGAGGACCCCTCCAATGAGAAATCTTGAGAACTAGATCAATTTACGGCGTACATGATTGTCAACGACTAAACAAACCCTAGCGTGTAACCAGTGCCCCACGCCAAAGGTAGCCACGCGAATGCTTGCGCCACATTGGAGGCGTCAGCGATCTCGGTCATGGTAGATTTGACCACACCGATATTACCGTTGAGAGCACCTTGTGCACAACGGCTGAGGATGATCATCCAAAATCGATTCGAAAATCCGAAAGAGACCATAGACAAAGTAACCCCGAAAAGGCCAACGAGAATCACTGGTTTCCTTCCAATTCGGTCAGACACGCGACCCCATTGCAGAATCGTGACAGCCTCGACCGCATAATACAAAGATTCCTAGTAACATAATTTCGTCAGTAATGGGTTAGTGTCCGCTAAGAAACAACAAACAATTAAGCCTGCGTAATAGCCTGTCTTACGCTCATCTCCACCCGTGATTCCTGTTGACCTGACTAGCTGGTTCACGAATGGATATATCACTGAGGCTGTCAGCTGCTCGGGCATTTGTACAAGGAGAAGGATTGCCAGCTGTGTTTTTGGAAGAGGTGTCGGTAGGGGTGCTGCTTCAATGAGCTCCCCCTCGCTTGATTGTTTTTCTTCGGAAGTTTGTGAGGCTCGACGGATTTGAGCCATTTGAGGGCGACTAAGTGGGTGAGATTATCGAAAGCTATCAGTTGTGCGATTTATGTACTTGTACAGATACGTACAGAAACAGTCATGTGAGTGCTTCGGACCCTACAGATGACACGAACTGGGACGGAGACCCTGCCATATGGGACAAAGTAGCCCATGATCAAACTACGGCACATTTTAATAACGGACGTCAGTGTTTAAAGACATTACTTACCAGCGGTCGCGAAGTAGTACTGGAATCGGAAAAAGAGGCTGTCAGAACTGAATACGAGACTAGCCGCATTGACATAAAATCATACAAATACCACACAGGGGTCACAGGCATACGTAAACGCTGAGCAAGTACGTCCCATGATGTCCAGTATTGTGGCTATTGATAGGGGGCCGAAGGACGGTCCTTTCAACTGCTTGGCAGTGCCAGTGATGATGGTGTTGGTGAAATGAATTCGAAACTGAGTAGCCTAGTATAATAGACTTGCCATCAACCCAGATGAGCCATGCTTCTATAGTAAACCAGACGGAATTGCATTTCGTGTATTCATGTAGCAAGGAGAGACACGGTAAAACCCTTGTCAAGTGATCGCGGGGGAGACCGTGACTGCATGGGCAGGGTAAATTTGCATTGAAGGCCATCATTCAAGTTGGCTTAGCAGCGCAGTGGCGTCACGTTGAACCTGAGCCTCATCACGAGAGTCGCAGATGGAGGTACTGTAGACTTGCTTGGAACTGACAGTATCATATATACTTAGCTGGGGCTAGACGCATAGTCACCTGTTTGTAGAATCTAGATCAACCTCAGGCTAGACACCTGACTCGGAATCGGCATCGGGAGTACCCGGTACTAGTCACTTACTATCCGAATAACTTGTCCTTCTGATTCTCCAAGTTGCCTCCCCTTGATTTTCATGGAAGATTTTGGTTGATTTGAAACCACTCCAGAAACACGAAATGATGCTTTTCCTCGCAGTTGAAGGTGACACCGCTTCGGAGTCGAGACGTAATAAATGGCGCAAGCGAAATTTTCCAGCACAGCTTTAGCCTTTTGGCAACTTGAAGTCGGAAGCCTGAAGCTTAAGGTTGTTTTACGACCGTTCTCTATACTTATCACCTTTCAGCTGGAACCATATCTCGATGTCGGCTTTTGTGAGCTTGTCACGCTTCTTCACTCCCTCTGGGTCTCACCCTTGCTCCTTGGACTTCCCGGAATCTGTTATCGACAGCTTACCGGTGGACTTTGATGTGACAGAGGTGGGGCACAGTCTGTTGACGGTCGAAGACCCAGAATTCCATGAACACCTGCTCTCTTCAGTTGAAGCAGCATCTCCCGAACAATTACGCGCCCTCGTCCTTCAGCTCGCCGACGAGATACCTGAACTACGATGGTCTCTTGTCCAATCGCTTGACTCCTTGAAGGCATCGTCAAAGGAGATCTCGGAGGTCTCACACATTGACATGAGGTCTGATGCGGACTCAACCGAAGCTTCCTTTAGCCTAGAGAGTGTGTCAACAGACTCTGGGAGTTGCCCCAGCTGGAAATCCGCCTGTTCGGTGATTAATTGGGACGTCAATGATATCGAGGATGTCCCTGAGATCCAATCCGAGGTGAGCGTGGATGTCAGACCGCGTCCACGCTGGGATATTTGCGTAAATTGCGGGCAAAAATTCGACATGAACGCGGTGCGCGGGCCGTTCGAATGCTGCTATCATCCAGGTAGGTCTGAGATTTATACTCAAGGATTTTTTTTGTCTTAATTATGGTTTTCTTCGTCGATAGGGTTCCTCCGAAAAGATGTTGAACGGCACAAACGGTGCGATCCCCGGTCGTACCCGGAGGACTTTATCTGGAGGTGCTGTAACGAAAGCGACCCAGAGGGATGCGAGACTGGCTACCATATACCTGCCGGAGACATTGGACTGCCGCGGTTGTCTTGAAGGGACTATTCGCTTTGAACCATACTGCTTCATGCTCGCACGCTGTCTAGTGGAACTGAACAAGTCTTTGCCAAGCCGGACGATATCAGTTCTAGCTAAGTGCGAGCGCAAGGTTCAAACCTTTATAGCATCTCGCGTAGACTCTTCCAATCCATCATCGTCCGTTGGGGATGACCCTATGCCTCAAAGCATGACTCCTATCCGTAAAGCGGGGCGCTGGTCCTTGCATTTCATATGTAATTTTTTAGGTCTGCCCCAATTGGGTGAGGCGTGCCGTGGCATTATACAAAGGAGATCACCATTGTGGGAAGATAATCGTGGTAGGGGAATCCCCTTGCAGTAAGGACCATCCAAATGATTTCGTACGGAGTATGCAAGACATTGATAAGTAATTGACAGCGCTTGAATGTGTGCTTATCTATTTTACGTTTTATTTCCCCCTCTTAGTAGTAGCTATTTATCATCTCGCAGTTCCATTATGGAAAACAAAATCACCTATGATCCATGTAAGGTTGAATGAAGGCGGTTATAGCAGTTCCTGAACTTTCCTTTTCCGTCGGTCTGTCATTCGAGAATCAGGATACTTTATCCCCAGATGCTCATGTAGCTCTTGAGGTCGCCGGGCTCAGATATGAATCGTTTCCGGAACTGTCATGACTTGTACATACCGTAAATCAATTGACACCAAAAGTTCCATACGTAGTCGGTGGCGAATAAAGGATAACAATTTCGTTTGCTCAACAACCTATAACTAGACAAAAAAAGGGGTGAAAGCCAGAAATTCATGCTTGAGTTGTCATTCTAGGTGCAGCTTGGAAAGTCGCAAGCGAGAAGGAAACAGGTTCTAGCAAAGCATGTCGCTGATCCGCTTTCCAGAGTCCGCGATACATCTTTGTAACAAGAAAGGCATGAACAGTGACTTGCCAGTTGCGTAAAAACCTCTCAATCATGAAACCGTAAGACACCTGTCAGGTTTACTTGTTATCAGTACACGTGGTTTAAACCGAGTTTCGTGTACTAACGTTGAGACGGGCTGTCGTCAATATGACACCGAAGGAGAAGACTGTGAGCCACAAATCAGAAAAATGCCCTGCCCGCTTCTCTACAACTGGATAATGTGAAGGCAACTCACCAAGCCCGCAGGTCAGGTAAATCATATTGTGATGTATCAACTGTTCCAACAAGCGATTACGACCACCCCCGCGCCGGTAGCTCGCAGCGACCTTGTACAGTGCGAATACCCATATTTCTGGCGGACCGTCGGTTACCATAGAAAACAAAATGACGATATACTCACGGATCTCCGCCGCGACCAGAATTACGTAGAGGATTATGATGGTTTTGTCATTGCCAGTTTCAAGACAACTCGTGACAGGGATGGGTGACTTAGTGACTGTAACAGTGTTTTAGTACATGAAGTCCTCTCGGAATGTCTAGAGACTTACTTGCAGGGGGAGATCGGATGATCCAGACGACCACAGTGGCAGCAATAACATACATCTAAATCCACATGTTATGGATGGATTCTAGTAAACTTGAAGGCTGCCACTGACCAGTGCGCTGATCGAGAACAGAATCACCACGCTCCTCCTGAATCCCCATATTGCACAAACACGGACCAAGAAGACACCTTGCAGGTTTCAGTTAATGAATTCGACGATATTATATGTTAGGGCAGCAAACCTTCCGCACACACTACAATGAGAGTTCCCAAATCTGCGTCAAATGTCTACCATGAATGATTTTACTTGAACGAACGAATGAAACACACAGCTATTTGTGGAGTATATCACTTGACACATCTATCATAACGCTTTAGTTGAGGTACAGTTTTACGGTTGTTGCAAGACCCACATGAATTGACATCATGGGTTGGAATGCCACTGCAAGTGTCTTGAATACAAAAAAATAACATCATTAACATTAAGGATGCTTACCGAGCATCTCTAACGTCAAGTAACCGCAGGTAAGATATCGGCAGACAACGTAGAGAAGCTTTGCCAGTTTCCACTGTGACTGGGTAGAAAATGCCACCTGGGGTTGTTAGCATCAGACTTGTATAGCATTTGAACCGATATAGCTAAAAGCACCTCATCGGCCAAGGTAAGGAAAAATTCATATGCCTGCGGTGATATAGATTAACAATTAAATTGTGAAATTCATGAAAAATTACCCAGGACGTAGTTACAGCCACTGTAACACAGTTGTCAGTATATCTTATAGTCAACACAAGTTGCAAGAGGACGCAGACTATTGGCGTACTTGGAAGATCATGAATAGTTGGAAACAAGCAAGGTATTACTGCTACTCACGTTAAGACCCCAGAGTACCCATCCAAGTTCAAGAACATTCGTAGTGGAGCTCATCGCGAAACACGCGTCTTCGCTTCGTGGAAGTGGGTGTTCTCAATTGAGCAATTGACTCGTGCATTTTATATTGAGAACCTGGTATAGCTTTTGGTAAGATTTTAAAAACCGTATACCAGCCTTGGTGACACCTGAGATAACCAAGATACCATCAACGCACTTGCCATCAACTAGAACCACAATGTCTAGATGGCGCAGCTTGTGAAATGGGGGGCCACATGAACGTTGAAGCTCCGGGGAGAAGGCTACGTTCTGTATTGATTGATTTGACTCCGCCGATGAAGGTCGGAACGTACCAGACGCTACATGAAATCCCTACTGTTTAATGATCTGGGCGCTTGCCACCAGAAGCGCGGGCTCCAAGATAGCAAGCTACCGTGACCCGAGGAACCACGTTGGTGACTCGGAGCAAGTCTGTGCATCAGTCACTGCACTTCCGTACCAGCGTTTAACAACCATATCCACATGTAAACCGGTACAATCGTGGAACAAAGGCGGACCAGCTCTAAACGATCCGGTTGCTGTCCACCCATAACTCCATTTCTTAAGATACACTCAAATGATAAAGAGACGTAACAAAAGCATGACTTGATGTCTATCTGTGACAGAGTAAGCCGCGTTCGATATACGTAAGTACTTGAAAGTTGAACTGCACTATTTTGCCTCGACATTCATGGAAGTCTCTCAGATGATGAAGGAGTCGCAGTGTCCCGCTAAAATGCTGTGGATGGCATGACTGAAGTCTTCGGAAAATAGTGATCAGGCTGGCCGCCGATACCGGCGTGTGGAAGCGCATTGGTGAAGGAAGTCATGGTGATTAGCGGCAAGAAGAGGAAGGCTGTTCCTGGATGGGATGTGTGTGCCAATTTCAAGGAGGAATACGACGTAAGTAGCGAACGTGATGATGAGTGTTACCATCATTCAGGTTGGTGTTGCAATTTCCATTGCTCATAATGGCAAACGGTTTTTGATGGAAGAAAATATCTCGAAAGGTGATCTAGATGTCGATGAGGACTATTTCCCAGACCATGATGAAGATTGCCATGGTCCCATGGATACAGAGGAAAACAGAGCAGGCATTTATCTGGGACTGTTGTAATGAGAACGCGCTGTCTGAAGGATGTGAAAGGGGACAGTACGTTACTGGAGGAAAGTTCAAGAAAAGACATCGAGTAAGAGGTTGAGTAGTGATTATAAGGACGACAACTCTAGTAGTAGAGTCAGACTGCGAGGAAAACCAAATTGCAATGTAAGGGCTGCATTCGTCAATTGTAATGACAGTGTGACATCGGATGACCACCCCGGGTGACGACGACCTGTGACACATTAGTTCAAGCGCAACCTAATTCAACCGCTCAAAAGCTACTTCAAACGCTCAAGAGGCTCATGGCCATAAGTCGACCGTCCCCCGAAGAGCCTCTTCAAAAGGTGGTCGCCGGCATGACCAAAGCACACCCTCACAAGCCTGCAGTAAAAACTTTACTAAAAAGGCTGGCCAAGTTATGCTAGTACCGGCGTTTAGAAGTTCACTGGTGAAGGGGGACATGGTGATCAACGAGAAAAAGAGGAAGACTAGTCCGGGACGGTTGGCAGTATGATCCGGGGCAGGAATTCGACGTGTCGGATGAAGATGGCGGCCACTTATGAAGACGATCGTGATCATCACTCAATACAGGTTAGTAAAATTGGTCTCGCCGTCATAATCGTCTAATAAAAAGCGGACTCAAAAGATAAACTAGAGGGCTATTTCCCTGACTGGGATGGCCAAGAATTCGATCCCGTGGACCCGGAGAACGGCTCAGATCAATACCCAGGGGCAATATTTAGTACGTGGGACTGTGACTCCGACTGTTGTCGTGAGTGGAACGACCCTTGGGCGAGACTAGATCATGTTTCTGAAGGAATGTTCAAGAAAACAAAAAGACGCCAAAAACAGTCTATGTGATACCCTTGATTGTTTTGTTAGCTCCGTAAGAATGTTTATTCTCAGAGACTCCATAGTACTTTCCTTGATGCTCGGCCCGTATGCTGGCTTTTTTGAAAGTCTTCTGAAACGCTCACCCGACGATTTATGTTTAACTCAGTGAAATGTTGTATCGTAAAATCGAAAGAAAGGCTACTTGGTATCGAGTGACCTCTTACCGTTGAACGTTCTGAACGTTGACTCGGAAACCGTGTTCACAATTACATAACAAATCGCGTAGACGCGACACAATTGATCACGTGCACGAAAAGTCCTAAGTAAGTGCTTGTTTCAAGCTTGTTTAATTACTTCGAATTTCGCTTTGTATGCAGCTAGCTACCGTACACTGGGCTGAATATTAATGTCGACAGTCTCAAGTACACCAAGAACAAAGACGGGCATCACCCCTGCAACGCCAACGACAACTCGAGTAGCAGGATCCCATGTTCTTCAAGCATCTCCTCATTACACGACAACCAGACGTCACTCTCTCTATGGCACAGAGGACCGTGTCGTAATCGATCCAGGTTCACGCATCTGGAAAGTTGGATTTAGTGGCGAAGGCAAGCCAAGAGACGTGTTCTACGCCGACGCCAAAAATTATGGCTCGTTATGGAGTTGGAATCGAGCCACAGATCCAACAGAAAAGGCAGAGCAGGACAACATGTTAGAAATCAACTTGGAGAGATGTATGCGTTCTGTTTTTCACGAGTAAGTAGGCTCAACTATCACAGACACTTGCATCCAATAGATCGTGAAGGTCACTTCTTGCAGAACCCAAGGCCAGAAAGGTAATATTGGTCGAGCACCCGTTAATGCCGCTGTACATCAAGGATATGTTGGCTCATATCCTCTTTAGTAACCTCCAGGTATGTGCCCAGCTTTCGCGGGATGACAATCTGTAGACAGAAGATAACAGGTTCCCTCAATATCGTTTGCATCAAGTCATCTGTTGTCTCTATTATCTGTTGGCCGAATAACAGGTCTCGTCCTGGATTGTGGCCATTTAGAATCTACCGCATTACCTGTAAGATGGATGCGCCTGTTGCTTTTTGGTGTTAACATGCCCTCGTAGATATTCGCAGCACGTCCTCTCTTTCCTCAACTCCGAACAACACCACTCGCAGGCTCTCGCTTTTCGTCACATATCCGTGCACTGCTTCTCTTATTTGGCTCTTACCTCCCTCCACCAACTACACTCAGTGCGGCTGTCAACGTGCCCGCAGCCAATCGCACCACCCGTGTGCCACAAGAGATACTAACAGATGCTGTCATCGAGGACATCAAGACACGCTGTTGCTTCGTATCAGATGCTTTAGAATCTTCTCTCGGCGATGTCCGCGCATCCTCCCCGGCAGGTGACGATCCTTCAGACCATGAGCCCCCACCCTCAAGCGACCCTGCCATGTCTGAGTCAGAGTTTTCACGGGGTTCCCTTGGTCAAGAGAGCGCAGCAGAGTCCGAGTTCTCGATAATCTCCCATCTGACACACTCTACCTCCAGTGGGGAAGCAAGCAATGAAAAGCATATACAGGTCCTTGCGAATATGTACATGCGTCACTCCACTGCCACAAATCTTCACATGCGTGTCGTCCCCCCTGTATCTCAGCAAACGGGTACCGGGCGTGGAACCCTCATCATCCCTGGCTGGGTCCGCGAACGCGCTGCCGAGGTGCTATTTGAAGGAGGTGATGTCGACGAAAGTAGTGTCGCAGAAGTAATCTTGGATGCTTTACTCAAGGTTTGTTATCTAATTCCCCCTTGCTATGATTATACCATTGACCGTGTTTGAAGGTCCCACTTGATCTTCGTAAAACTATGGCATCCTCTATTCTAATCACAGGGGGCACAGCCATGCTTCCAGGCTTCATCCCTCGTTTACACACGGAACTGCTGCGCGCTACTGCTCCGCTAAATATCTTATCCACACGGTCTAGACCTACATATGATCGATATGCCTCATTGCGCCCGCTGGTACCGCACTTTGCTATTCTCAACAACCCTACTCCGGTACCCTCATCGAGTGCACGTGCCAATGTGAACGCAGGGAAGGCACCAGCTTTCACACCTGCTACGATGGCGTGGGTAGGTGGCTCCTTAGCGGGGTAAGTTCTACCAACATTCCCTCATGTCGTCTTATTGTATGTTGATGGTGTTCTAGAGCACTAAAGACTGGTGGCGTCGAAGTCGCACGGGAGAAATGGGACGAATCAGATCCATCGCAAACCGATCAGGATGACGATGTCATTATGGTTGTTCCTGCATCCGAACGCATTCCAAGAAATGTCATACCAGATTGGACTAGAGGACTGCTGCCCGCAGGCGCACCTCCTGCTGTAGCACTGAAGCCTCTGCCGTCCCCGCAAGCCGTCGGTGCTTGATTGTAATATTGTATAATTGCTCATTGCGGTAAAGCTCGTCATAATATACAGCAGCTTGTGGTGTGAAGTAGATAATTGTGATATGCGATAAAAGGATACATTCTACAACTTTGATCCGTACATGAGCTCGCGAGTACAATCCTACGACAGTACAAACGCGGCCAAACCCAGAAACGAAGAGTAACAAGGAAATCCAATGAATGCAATGTAGAACGAAGATGGAATATTGAGGACAAAAGGTATCGCAATTGAATGGAAATAATTCATGTGCCGGAAAGAAAGAAAATGTTGAATGTTGGGAACGAAAAAAAATGTTGAATGCAAGAACGAAGTCAAAACCAATGATTTCTACAAAAATGCGAAGATCGAAAATGCCAATATAACAACATTAAAGCCTGCGTGGCAATACATTACACACATGGAGCAGCCTAGGCACGGCTGCCGATAACACGCAGAAGGACTTTGTTTCCATACTTGTATATCGCCTGGTCCCAGTCATCGTTGGACTTTACGAAGTGCAGAACAACATTATCCTTGTCTGCCATAGAGGAGAACGAAGCAGCGTAAGGACGGCCTCCAGATTTCTCTTTGACTGGAGGTGGAACGAGGATGGCCACGACAAAGCTCTCTGAAAGTGGCACGCCTTCCTGTCGTACAAATTTGTCGTAAAGTCGTTGACGAACCTCAGTGAACGACAGGGACCGCGAAACGCGAAGCATGATGATGTGGTTCTCATACAATGCTTTGATGGCAATGGCTGAACCGTCACTGCATCCCGTCGATCCGCTGGATATAGATGTGGTTACGGATGTACGTCGCGCAGGGTACGGTGATGTTGGGTACGAGTCACGCTGCTGTGAAGAGAAGTGGCTATCTTCGCTAGGTGATGTGGGTGGTATCGCGTCTGTAACAGGGATAGTTAGCACACCGGTCGAACATGTATGTATATCAGACGTACCATAGAAATAGGCGTCAAGGAGGTCATCCTCTCCGTAAGCCGATTCATCAGCCCATGGTTCGCGTTCCGCCCACTCTTCTTCATCTGGGAAAGGCACGGAATGACGGTATTGTCGAGTCCCAGTAGAAGGCGAAGACTGAGTGTAAGCAGATCGAGAAATGATCGCATCGGCGGAGGCATCAGTCCTGTATGAGGCTACACTACACATCGAGGCACGGGGGCGGTGCGCACGTTCCGGGTGAGGGTGTGGAAGCGTGAAATCAACGTCGAGCTCAGCAAGGTAGGCTGCAGCACGAGAGGACGAAACAGAGTTGGTTGACCGCCAGGAGCACCTAGCATAGGACTCTGCTGCTTTGAGATCAGTAATGCAGACCAAATATGAAAGATTTTTGGACGCACCATCCGAAGAAAGTTCAGTATCATCATATAATTCGGAAGCAGGGGGGCCAAGGACCCTAGCGGTCCTATTTACCCTTCGCGTCTGCGCGAAATTCGCAGATACAGCCTTGTCAATCTCGACCTCCTGGTCCTCTGGGAGGACTTGGAGTACCGATGCTCGACGCTCCGACGCGTATCCGGCAGGTGTGTGTGGGTTATGTCCAAACGTGATTGGAGCTTCATGGGTAACAACCATTGGCAAACGATTAGAAGAGCGACGCGGCGTGACGGGAGATGGAGAACCCGAGGAAGAAGAAGATAGGGTGGATTTTGAGCCACGTGACGGCAGGGATATTGTCAAGCCGGCAGAGTGAGTATTCGCGCGTGAGCGGGTAGTTGGCTGGTCTTTGAGGGAAATTCCTGATGACAATGAGTCTGAAGTGCCTGAACCTCGTCTGGGCAACTTCTTGGGTGACTCGGTCACAGACGTGGAAGAGGGTACATCGTCTGATGTTGCTGGATTCGAAGGAGAAAAATATGCAGAGAGCATGCTACTAGACACAGAGCGGCGAGCTTTAGCGGGAGAGGTCTGATTTTTCTGTGTTTTGATAGCGAGGTCGTGATCACGTCTCCAATAGCCGAAGAAATCAGTGAAGGTTCGCGTGGCCATCAACTCTTTCAAGAGCATCGGGAGGTCTTCTTGAAAACACGCATTTATCATGTCACGAAACTCAACGAACCGTTGGTCAACGGTAGCTTGGCTCGCGCGGAATAGTGTTCCCTTCTTCGTCAGTTTCGGGATGTACCGGTGGATATCACGGGCGACGGAGTGAGGATCGGGACCCGGGGGAAGTGAATCAAAAGAAGCTGCCTGGTCGCTCTGGATATACATCCCGCCCTTTTTCACTCCTTTGCCTGCAGCTAGACGTGTTATTTTCTGTCTTGCCATGAGAGCGTATTCGGCCTCAAGGCTGTCTTGAAACCAGAGACAGTCCTCCCATTTTCGCCAGATGTCATACTCCAAATGTGACCCCTTCGAGGAAGTTGAATGAGCGGAAATGGATGCGTTGTCGTTCTTAATGGGACAAATCCGGAGGCCATAGCTATAACTACCGCCTGAAACCAACATGAATACGATCCAACAAGAATTGAATAAGCTTACCTTGCTTTTCTGGAGTGAGGACTGCGACGTAGAAATACTGAGGAGCACTGCGGTACACGGCACGCTTCCACGACTGTAACTACGTGAGTATGGAGGTTCGCAAACTGGGAGCTTCGACTTACGTCGGGAGATACAGGTCCTTGATCGTAGGCTGAAGCACCACCCTGCAGGTTTATGTTAATTCAGAGACGGCAAGTGAGTGATGAATGGGGGTATACGCACCGTGACAAAAGCCATGAAAACTTCGTGGTAAAAAAAAATAAAGGGTAGCCTCGAGGCAAGGTGTCTAGAGAATGACCAAAACGTGATAAGCAATTCGTACTACTGCAGGGGTTATAGGGTTGTTAATGACTGCACGTACAATAGTAGGTACTGTCACTGAATGATGTAGTAGGTGGCTTGAAAGCAAGCTCGAAGTGTAGGCTCTCGGGCTCAATCGTTGGTGAAAATATCTGGGGTGCTCTGTCAGAAATATATGTCAGCTACATGTGCCTAGTCGCTTGGATGAGGATATGCACCTTGACGTGTGGCTATACACCGTGTGGTATGAGTGTCTGCTGTCAGTGACTTATTGTGAGCGCCTTTCGGAAGAAAGCTACACAAGTATAGCTTTTAAAGGATGAGGTAGTGGAGGAAGGGAAGTGGGACGCCAAGCTTCTCGTTGTCATAATAATAATACTTTCAATGACCGTCCGGGCCATGCGATCTGTACTGTAGTGGACTAACAATTGTGTTTATCCGACTTACCCGTTATATCCAGAATAATTTACATAACCACAATAAGATCCCAATTACCACATCAAGATTCGGAGCCACAAATGCTTGAATCCGTCCACACTGGACCTTCATGCTGCTGGCCCACTGGCTTTCATCCACAACTATATTTTCACTTTGCGCAGGGCCCTGTCCAAACGGTGCTGGTCCCGGTTGGACCAGCACAAAGGTAAGCCACACGCATCATTGCCGGAACGGGTCTCGGCGTGCAGCTCTTACCTGTTTTGCCACTTCAAGCTGATAACGTTATCCTTCATGTGCGTGGGTGTTCGTGAGTTCACTGAGAACCGCAATGCTCCTCCTCCTATAGGGAGGGGGGTCATGTTCAAATCCCATGAGTCGGGATTCACCGTCATTTGGGTTTTCACCGTGCCTTTGCCCACGACATGCACTCCAGACACGCTATCTATATGTTATCTCCCAGAAACACATGATAACAAGCTCCACGTGTGCCTCGAGTCTGATCAAGATGTCCTGCCAAGTCTCACATTTTAGTGCCAGGTTGGTAAACTCATGTCCCGCCCGTGTAAATCACCGGGAATATATCAACCTAAGCATACATAATTCAAGCAAGCTCCACTATATACGGTACATTCTTCAACTCAATCGGTGCCGAATTCCAATTTTCTCATCACCTCTTCTTCCCTCTCTTTGGCTCTCACACGGCCCTCCTGCAGCCTTTCAAGTCCGTTCTGGATGCTCTCAATATGCACGTGAAGTGGGATACGCCCACCAACCAATTCAGGGGCCGCTACCCTCTCTCGTAAATCCTCCATGTCCTCGCTCATCGAGTTGAGGGTCTGGAGTGCGGCAACAACATGTGCCTGTGCTTGTCTCCGATAGTCACCAAGGTCTTTAAGTAAACCAAGACGTCTGTCGTTATCCCGTAGTGCGCGTCTGTTCCCACCCAGCTTCGTCCACAGCGCTCCCAAAAGCTCGGATTGCTCAGTTGTGACATCAATGTCCTCACGCATCACAACTTCGCGTACAACGGAAAGATCTTCGTCGAGTACCTCCAAGTTGTGCAGGGATATCTCCGCTTCCAGAATAAGTCGCTGGATTGCTATGGAGAAGATGTCCATCGCACTCGTGAATGCATCGACTATCACCTCCTGTGTTGTGGGTCCAAAATGGAATGGAATCAAAGCCGTAAGAGAATACGGTGCCGGTTCGTTCTTCTCTGCCTCTTGTATGGTACGCATTGCATACCCGTTCACTGCCATGACGCTTTTGAAATGAGCATACAATATTTCCACGCTAAACGAACGACTACTTACTTGTCCACGGCGCCACCAATTTTAGAACTAAGCTTTGTGAGACTCCTAGCGGTCTTCTTAGCATCTTTCACGAAAGTTGCCAACTGATCGGCTAGGATGTCGCTAGACTTGAGGTCGCTATGTCGTACAAGCGTTGTAAGATCCGCGGTGGCAAATTCAGCCTTCCGAATTTCAATCGAAAGTCCAGAACCTCCGACCGACCCCGCTAAAAGCTGCTCAAAAGTAGAGCCCTGGGCTTCCATAAGTTGCGGAAAATCCGCCCATTTTGGAATTTGCGACGCATTGGGGTCCAGCGGAGCACACAGCGCCGACCTCGATACCATGGGAAGGTAACACATCGGGGAAAACGCTGTGCGCAGCGCACCCGAAAGGCGTATCGTCGCGAATGCCAGCATCCAAAGGAAGAGCATGATTGATAATGGTATGCGCATAAGTCGCACTGCTCGAAGGACAACGTCGAGAATATAAATGCTTGAGTGGTGGGCACTAGTAGACAATGCTTCCTTGATAAGCTCTTTATCAACAATGTTCTCTTTGTCCGCGATGTATTCTTTGTCCACGCTGGGGCTTCTCTTGCGCTTTAACCGTGTAGGTGCTGCGCGATTACGCCGAGGGGTTTCGGCGGCAAAGACGGGTTTCGAGCCCGCACGACGCCTCGGCTTCGAGGCATCTGTAGAAGTGTTTGTTGTATTGGAAGAGTCAAAATTGTCGAACCGCTTTGGGCTAGTGTCCTTGTCCGGAATATCTTCCCAATCTCCTCCTTCAACTTGGAGTGGGTCCTAGGCAATTTCTGGTATATGAGACTATATATTGTATTTGGGCGGATCAGGTACTTACCCCTGCATCGTCACCTTCAAACTCTCTTTTCGTACGCATTGTCGAACTTGCTATTGGCGATTGGATTTTCGTACTACGCGCCTGTTCAGAAGCATACACGTGTTCACTCAGTTCAGTTGCTCTTGTACACGTGACCAGAAATTTCCGATCATTAACTTTGTTTAATTGTTACCTGTATTCTTCTCTTGCACAACATGACTGTGGCGATTGCCTTCAAGCGAGACTAATCGTTGTAAGCAGTATCCGCTTTGAACGTTCATCAGTAACAGCTGCAGTCTTTCGTTGCTCGAAGTGTTCTCCTCAAATGTAATTCAGTGGTTACTATGATATACGGAGAATCAGGACGTGCTGAGTCTGCTGACCGACTCGTTCTCACCTCTGAAATCTGACCTTGCGAAATCATCGGTAGTGACGGAACTCCGGCGTACTACACGCTCAGGATATCATGCCAACACATGAAGGATGCCTCTTCCATGGCTCTTTACAGGCTGGCACGACGACTTGCAGTAGCGGGCTGCCGTTGGCTTGGAGTTCCGATTGTTCCTGCAGGGCACCTGAATCATTCAAAAGCGGGTCGGCAAGGAGGTTGGGAGCACAATCGTCTCCCTAGGGTTGCCACAGCTTCCATCATTTGACCGGCACTTACGCCGGCGTACCGACAGTCCACCGTCGCTTGCATGCTTGATGAAATTGAAGTTGTGCGGTTCCTGTCAAACGAAATCAGCTCGGGGGTCACGAGATAGGAAGATTCGTATTCATTTATGTATGTCTCTGGTGCCGATGCACAGATGTGCCAATCGGCAGATTGAGGAATAAAAAATTCATGGCAGGCATACAAAATTCACTGTTATCCTTGTGGGTAGGGTACAGGTGATGGATAGCTAATCTGGGATCTGAGTGTTGAAACGCTTGGCGCGTAGTTTCAGCAGCTGAGTGCCGAGCAATGATACAACTTTGGAGTATAGCAGGATCCGAAGCATTACAGGTTCTTTGTCTTGTGCTTCAGGTTGTCATTCGCTGCCCGTGAGTATTATTCAAGTGTGTCCATCGAGAAAGCAGCGAATCGGAATTAATATGTATCTGAGAGCCGTACATTGTTGAACCGCTCAGAAGTGACCAATCACAGCAGTTGGTTTGTACTCTTCCTCGAGGAACTTTATTTCCTCCACCGTAAGTTTCACATCTATTCCAGCTATGGGTTCCAAGTCAATGGTGCAGGAAGTTCATGCGGGCATCGCCACTTACCAATGATATCTTTAAGATTTGCGATACTCGTGGTTCCGACAATAGGAGCCGATACCCCTAGGGAATCGATTTCATTGATCGAGTACCCACATGGGCGTCAAAATAACTCACCTTCCTTTGTCAAGATCCATGCTATGGCTATTTGAGCCATGGTCACACCTTTCTTTCTAGCAAGTTCCTCGACCCTGATCAACCTGTGAATAACTGTTTTTCTTAGTAGAGAACCAGCATACCGGTTAATAATAGTTTCGTATGACGATGCTTGGGCATAATTCCCAATGAACCTGTAAAAAGCCATGAGACGGTCACCACATCAAGACATTGAAATACTTGCCAATCAGCTTGACCTCTGCTTGTCTGCTGCCCAAGAGGGCGTGTGAGGGCACCACGAGCCAGTGGAGACCATGGAATTGAGCCAACACCAAACATCTCAATATCATTGTGAGTCACAACGCTGATACCATCAACACTATGAAAGAACCTTGAGAGTAGGGAACATCTCGCGCTCCTCCTCGCGATAGAGTAGGCTATAGTGATTCTGCATGGAGATGAAGGGAGTGAGCTTGTTTGTGATCGCATAGTCTGCGTTGATTTGAGGTCAGGTGACGGTAGTATGTACCCCCAATTGAGATCTCACTCTGCATAGCTTGGACTAAACAGCAAGCGAACATTAGACTGACTCTGCAAATGAATGAGGTGCACTCACACTGGTACGCCCAGCAAGAACTCATTCCGATGTAGCGGACATAGCCAGCTTGGACTACGTCGTGCAATGCTTGCATCTTCTCAAACATTAGCGCGCGAAAGCCAGTATAGAATATGCATTACCGTCTCTTCCATCGGTGTTTCATTGTCGAATCTGTGGCCTATAAGTAGATAAGCATTCTAAGAAAGAGTTGAGCATATTGATGATTAGACATGCATTGTAGAACGTCGATATAATCCATTTGAAGCCGCTCCAAACTCTTTTTCACGCTTGCGAAGATGTGCTGTTTCGCAAGTTCAGAAAGTCAATTGACCTCATAATCGATTGAAAACATGCCTTCCGGCTGAGGCCATGCTGGTTTACATAACCATTTTGATCTGGGTCTTTGCGCCCGCCAAGCTGGTGGGTATTGTATTCACGTCCGACCACGTTGAATACCTGTTCAAGGCCAATGTGATGAGAGAGCGGCAGAATACTAAAGACATGTGCTACTTTGGTCATGACGACGATTTCGTCGCGGGGTAAATTCAATTTCTTGATCACCCGTCCAAGGATCACTTCCGAGTAACCGTTCGAATATGTCTGAGAAATGTAGGATATTGTGATCTGACGAGTTCTAATAGTAACGACTCACATCGGCAGTATCAAAAGTTTGAATTCCTGCTTCGTAACTGGGCCTAGTGATCAGGGGAACTGTGTACGTGGTACCGAGACTGAGAACTTACGCAACCTTGATGTGTTCGAGTGCTTCATCCTCTCCGAGGACCCAATCTTGCCATCCTTTGTTGCCGTACTGCATGGTCCCAAGTATGATTTTGGACACTTTCAGGCCAGAATTCCCCAGCCTCGCTGAGAATATGGACAGAGTGAGTACCTTCCTACAATTGTAACTGGCAGACTTACTGTAAGGCACCTTCGACATGTTAGGAGAAGTCACTTGGATTTGTCGACGAACAGTGGGATGCGAATGAGCTCAAACACTTGAGAAGAATGGCGGAATGGTAGGAAGGGCGTAGCATCTTGATACTATTCTTAAGTACTTATCATTGCGCATGGGTGCTTAAGCGCATGTGCATGTGACTGGTCACTGCTCCTCCTATAGGACGGCGCCCCGATTATCCGTTTGTACTCATTGACTCAAGTCACTGTTCGGTATTAAAGAATCAAAAAATTACCTTGAATAATGTCCGAAGTCTGTCACTGCTTCAGCTGGAACTGACTGACCTTCGTGGCGTAGCGACCTCGCAAACATGCGCTGTACCATTTACATATGTATCCCACTACCAGAACTCCGAGTCGGGAGCTCGCTCCTTGCACCAGGATTAACAGATGTTTAATGGTGCGCTTCCAGGAACTACTGGCGTTGATAAATCGATAGGTAATAGCCAGGAATACTAGTATGGGCCATATTCTCGTGGAGTTGAGATTGAGATTTATTTATTTCTGAGAAAGAGCATGCCAGCATCACGACTCACGTTGACGAGCAGTAGACCACCATGGACCTGACCATGGTCTCTCGAGTCCGAATCAGAACGTGAGTTACGACAAGGTGAACTTTAATGGCTTCTTTTCAGTCGACCCCGACGTGGGCGACGTACGTCCTCCCACTTTCAGTTAGACTCAACACTAAACGCCGCGTAGTAATTAACAAACAGGATGGCTCGCCTGCGACGTGACACGCTTTCAACATCCAGTACAACCCACTCCCCAACGTCCACCTACGTCAACCCGCCTATGCCAAGTCCATCGATCTCCAAACCATTTCGTATTTTTTCGACAGGGACGATATTCTTGACGTATTCGCTGGATCTTTGCTCGCATCCAGTTCCGGGTACTGCGTCTCGGGCACAAGCAGTCACCATCGCACGTGGCGGTAGCGCTGGACATATACTTGGTTTTTTGGCAGCGCTTCCTGCTGCTGTGGAACCCATGCTCATCGCGAGTTTGGGCGCGTCGCCCGACGGAATTCGACTGCGAGATGAGCTAGAGACAGGTGGAGTGCGCACAAAATACTGTAAACCCTGGCCTGGCCTCGGTGTTCCATCTGCATGGGTAATGCATGCCCGTGATACTGGTGAAAGAACTGTTATAAATCACAATCCACTTCCAGAGGTGTCCCATGAAGACTTCATTGCCTTGTTGGGCCCTGTTCTTGCACCGGAGAACTACGTTGGCATTTCCCATCCACAACTACCTCAACCACCTTCGCCCGCTGCCGTCTTCCCAAATGCATTTGTTTCTACTCCACCACCGAGAAATAGTTTGTCTTCCAGACCTGCAACAGCCCCCGCAGGGAGCACCGCTCCACATATGGCGATCGTACCCACTCAAAGTTCACTCTCGCCAGCGCCTTTTGACTGGATGCATTTTGAAGGACGGAGTATCAAAACCACGCTCTCCAACATTCTTGGAGTAGACGGTCTTGCACGTGAGCGAAAGTGGCGAGCACATTGTGTTCTCAGCGTGGATCTCGGCCGAAGGGCACGAGAAGGTGTCGAAGCTGTATGTCCTTGTACTTTTTTTGAAACGTACTTTATTTGATCATTTTTATGCAACCAGCTCATCCCCCACGCAGACGTCATCTTCCTTTCAGCGCAAACATTTCCCTCGCTCTCTAATCCCCAGTTTAACGCTGTCAACCCTGGCCCACCTTCTCCGCGCGCTATCCTCCTTGCGCTCGCACGACACGCATCTCCACACGCGCTCCTTGTATTATACGGAGGTGCCCTTGGTTCAGCCCTCCTCTCCCTTCCCACTCGTGAATACCTCCAATCCTCTTCCTGGTCTCCACTCCCGATGGGCAGATCCCATGCACACACCAACTCCAACTTACACTCCATCATCTCCACCGCTGAGGGTGTCGAGAGCGTGCGCAGCGGCTCAGAATTTTGGGCTGGCCGCCGCAGCCCCGACTCAAGCGGGTTCACCATGGGTGATAACCCCTCACCTGCCCGAAATCGTGACAGCGGATACTCAGAAGACCACGACGACGAGCCAAGAAGGCGCACGTCATCGGCGGGAGAATCCTTCCACCCACTTGATGACGACGACGACGAAGATGATGCAAGGTCTACGCATACCACCCGCGGGACATCCTTGCCCCACTCACCTCCCAACCCTCATCTTCGCACTAACGGTCATGGCCACGACCACGCACATGCACGTCCTCCCCAGCACGTACAGAGCTCTATACCCGTGCAGCCTCCGCCGCCGCCTTCGGAGGACCTTCAAGATGAAGAGGGCGCGCATTCCGCGTTCATCGCGGGGATGATCTGGTCCCTCAGCAGGCGCACTCTTCCGGGGGCGCCATATACCCCCGTGCAAGCGGAGGAGAAGGAATTAGACGTCACTGCGCGGTGGAGGCTTGACGAGTGCCTGCGATTTGCAACGGAGTGTGCGGGGCGCAAGGCTGGCGGATGCGAGTGGGGAAACTTGGCTGTGGAGATGAGAGACGTGGGGTGGTTTGATTGATGACGAACTTTCTGACGAAAAGTATTCCACCACTACTTCTGTGTTTGACAGACTGTGATACCTTTTACTCATATACCCTCACGCACATCTAGTTTTACACGGTACATATACCCCCCATTTTCAGAGGTGATATACCAGTTTTCTTGTTTACTGAATATATATATTTCTTGAGCAGACAGATTGTGGGGCAGCTGGGCAGTATGATACACCTGCCGTAAGATATTGATTGATAACAACCCTACAGAATATCCTTCAGGAGCCCTTCCGCGGCCACATATCGAATATATCGTCACCAACAATGGGTACAAAGTAGTAATACTGGTCAAAAAACACCAACATGCCAGTATATATCTTTCGGCCTCTTGGCCACGATGGGACCCGGGGGCGTAACCGTGGTCTGTGATAGCAACTCTTACATATAAATTGTGTGAAGGCGAACAGTCAGGTACAAAAAATAGAGCCTCAATATGTCGAAATGGAGCAAACCAAAGTCGTTTCTCACCCCTTCAACAACTTTCCTTCGAATTCGGAAGAGTCATTCCGAGTCATATTCTCATATGGCTCCCGCACAATCGGATTTATGTCGTCCTACTGGCAGAACATCGAGTAAGCAGCATGAAAGCCGCTGGTCTAGGTTACTGTTTGCATTTCGAGTGCTGTTGTGCAGTCTGGTAATCATTTCACTAGTGCTCTATAAGTTCTGCGACTTCGCTTTCTTGCCGCGGCCAATCTGCCGTCTTTCTCGTTTGTGGCTTGCAGGTCCTTGTAACGGGCTTGCTGGGTCCCTGTCTCCAGGCGTTAATTCTACCAGATGCCCTCAGTGGACGGCTTTACATCCAACCAAGCATCGTGGGCTGAGCGAAGACTTGGATGTGGCATACAGCTCAGAAGACTTTAAGCAAAGAGCCATTCAGGTCCTTGGAG
The DNA here is from genome assembly GCF_016647745.1 of Suillus plorans. Taxonomy (NCBI): domain Eukaryota; kingdom Fungi; phylum Basidiomycota; class Agaricomycetes; order Boletales; family Suillaceae; genus Suillus; species Suillus plorans. The sequence goes on from NW_024537387.1 coordinate 29,470, forward strand.
AGGCAGTCCGTGTACCGTAAGTCTTATTGTCGCATATCACTGTGGAAACATGGACGCGCTCTTAGGACCGAATCGTACGACGATAATGGACCAGTCGGTGAAGACAGTCGATGGGATACATTCGCAGAACTCCACCGAGTTCTTGAGGCCTCATTTCCTCGCGTGTACGTTGGGGTCTTCACGTCTGAGCTGTCGTTTCATAGTTCATGTTTTGTTTCTAGTTACAAGTCCCTCAATGTCACCAAAGTCAACACATATGGTCTGGTTTTTCACTGGCAAGGATCAAGTACGGCAAAACCTTACATCTTGGCCGCTCACCAAGGTTATTCTCGTTTGAACATTCTACGGAATCTCAGTTGACGTCGTCTCAGATGTTGTACCAGTTGAAGGTCAGACAGTCAAAGACTGGAAACACGATCCGTATTCAGGGTACTATGACGGTACGCAAACTTTCAACCCCGCAAGGTGCTACTTATACCTGTATTATCACAGGCACGTGGATATGGGGTCGTGGTACTTGCGATGACAAAAGCGACTTGATACAACAATTGCTCGCTATCGATTCCCTGCTAAAGCAAGATTTCTCTCCTGCACGCACCCTTATACTCTCGTACGGATTCGATGAAGAGTCCAAAGGCATAGAGGTCAGTAAAACCGCTACATCCAAGCTCCATTATTGATAGCTCGCTTCAGGGTGCTGGTCATCTTGCTCGATACTTGGAAGAAACGTATGGGCGCGATTCTTTTGCCTTGCTTCTTGACGAAGGAGGTACGTGGACTAACTGCTGCAAATGGCACGATTTAAATCTGCGTTAGGTCACTACACAGATATGGGTGGCATTGTTTTCGCGGCTCCCTCAACATCTGAGAAGGGATATCTTGATGTCGAGATTACGCTTTCAACTCTGGGTGGTCATTCGAGCGTACCACCTTCTCATACGGTGCGTGTTGATCGCTACACTTTCTGACTGATAATTGATCGGCTGTACTGTACAGAGCATCGGTCTCCTCTCCCGTTTCATAGCAGCAGTGGAAGATAACCCGCACCAAGCCAGCCTTTCTCGAACAGGAACCCCGTTTGCGACGACGCAATGCCTTGCGGCCTATAGTCCACTGTACCCTGACGACTTGCGAAGGCTCGCAAGACAAGCGGTCACAAATGATGCGGCTCTGAAGGTGCTTCAAGAGCGACTTCTGGCTTCGGATCCCTTGTACAAAGCAATGCTCGGGACTACACAAGCAGTAGACCTCGTCGAAGGTGGCGTGAAAGTCAATGCTCTTCCAGAGCGTGCTAGCGCAGTGATCAATCACCGCATCGCAGAGCATAGGTTTTGCCTCTTTTGTAGGATTTTCAGGATTTTGTTCACTTCTTACTTTTAGTTCTGTTGGCGAGCTGCAACAGCACATGATCGACCTTTTGACCCCGTTGGCAGCCAAGTACGACCTCGCACTCGTCGCGTTCGGCAGCAACGTGACTTATGGTAGTGCTGGTCGAGTCGTTCTGTCCGACTTCCTCGGGACGGCCTTGGAGCCTTCGCCCGTGACACCTACCGAGTATGGCCCTTGGGCACTCTTGCAAGGAAGCATTAAGGCTGCTTTTGAGAGCTCCCCTACTCGCAACAGCAGCAAGGTCGTAGTTATACCCTCCCTATCTATTGGTACGTTTTTTATCTGGTTTGTACTGCACGATTTTAACGAATGGTGTCAACCAGGCAACACTGGTAAGCAGCTGCGATCTACTCACAACGAATTATCCCTTCATGTAGTCTCAGACACGCGATTCTACTGGAATTTAACCAAGCATATTTTCCGCTTCTCGCCGTCGTTTGACACTGATAGTTTCAATGGAGCACACACTGTCAATGAAGGCGAGTGTTAGATAGTTTTACGTTACTTTCCTCGCTCATGCAGTTCCCCATCCCAGCTTTCCGTGCAGACAGCTTGAATGAAGGCGTTCGTTTCTACACCAAGTTCATCTTGAATATGGACGAAAGTGATTTACTGTGAACAGCATTGTTTTATCTTGTTTCATTTTGCCGTTGTTAGTGTCGCGAGTCTTAGCGCGCCTCTTTGTTTTGCTGTGAGCAATGATTTGTAGTAGTACAGATACCCAGCGCGCATTCCACCTGCCAAGTCAGCAGGAACTTTGCTTGACCTAAATGCTAGTGTTAACTTTGCAAGTAACTAAGATTCAAAGGAATGTCATTGTTCCACACGCCGTGACACTGCGAGTCGTTTTTATCAAGAGGTCCAGCCTTCCTCACTGCCCTCGCACATCTCCCCATGATAGGGTGATCTCCACTGTGACTCAAAGTGTTGAGACTCGGGCGGCACCTATAGGTGGCCTTCACTCCCCAAAAGCTCAAACAACGGTGCTATAGCAAGGATATACGAATCAAGCAAATAAAACGTGGGCCAACCAACCTAGCAGCCGTAGTACGGGCGTAGCTATTTTGACGCGGTCGTGACGCGGCACTGACTCGAGCCTTGAGACGGCCATTGACGCGGACGCGCCATTCCTATATGTTCTACATTCGACTTCCAGATCAAGTTGGATGAGTTCACGACCATTCCTTTGTGCCACAGGGACATCTACAACTAGGTACATATGCCAATGACTATTTTCTTTTCCTCCCTCTCTGGACCCTTCGAGCCTGTGTGCCGACTCTGACCCCCTCTTGTCTCCTCCTGGCTGACAAGCCCAATTTTCACTAAGATTATCAGTTCTTAATACCTCCTCCCATATGAATATCATCTGTTGAGATCTGGTCACCACCGCCAGATTTGGGACGTAGTGAGTTGGATGATCTATCCGGACCACGGCGTTAATTTGCTCGGGCTGCAGAAGGACTAACACTTCGGGTACGCCGGCGGGGTATACACTTTGTGTCTGTGCCGAGATTAAATAACTCTTGTGAGTGGTATTTCATGTGTCGAGAGAGGGGTGGCGCATTTGAGACGGAGTGTGCAGTGACATGTAAGGGCTACCAATCATTGCGCTCAATGCAGATTGCTGACTCAAGGATGCATCTCAAATTTATTGGGTGCACTCTTCTTCACATGCAACTACAGACTCAAGACTCACAGCACCGAGCTCGCCATCACCTCAGATCAATAGATTTCATTTCACGCAGCCTATGAACCGTCTACAAATGCTATTCAGTTTAGCCAGTGGTACAGGACCTCCGAAAAAAGTATCAAGAGTGGCTAGTGGTACGAAACACTCAGGCAGTGGCTCCCAGAAACGGCAGGATGCACTCGGACGGATGGCTCAGACATCAAAGAAGCCAATTGATCGTGTGCTGGCTGCCAAATCTGCCTCGAGTTCAAGCAGTGCTTCCGAGAAAATCCCTGATGGCCCGATGAAAAGCCGGAAAAGAAGCGTCGCAAAAAAAGGAGATAGTGCTGCAGATGTTTCCTCAGCACAGATACCGTGAAATATGTGTTGCAAAGAAGATTGATATGCACGAGCGACCAATATTTGCCTGCACAAGAGAAGGAGCAACTTGCGAAGCCGCCTCAGTGCCGCCTCACAGGCGCGTCACGACCGCACCTAGCCCCCTTAATACCAGAAGTATATTTACTTCTTCAAATTCGGCCTCTGGTATTAAGCCATCGACTCCAGAATGACTATCATTCTCTCTCCCTTATCTCAATTCCATTCGATGGAGGAACAACGGATCGACGACAATGTTACCAGTAACAACGGTGTCATCGACCTTTCACATCACCTATCGGATGAGGCTAGGAATCGACTTGCCAACCCACTAAAAGATATCATGCGAGTGATCAGCGAGTGCCCAGTCACTGATCTAATCACTATGGCAAACGGTAATCTCACTATCATGCAGTGGTGAAATGTAGTCAAACGAATACCTTCTAGGCGATCCTCATCATTCGCTCTATCCTTTCCAGCAAATCATGTACGGACTACCATCTGTACAGGACCCATCTGATCCAGTCACCTCATGGAACAACTCTGGGCGAACGCAGATGATCCATTCTTACAGAGATCAAGAGTGCGCACTACCCATTCGTAATGCCTTCCAGTATTCCCGCGCTGCTGGACTTGTACAGTGCAAAGATGCAATCACCGATTTCACAAATTTGATATTCGCTCCGCCGAATCATCATGTCATGTTGACATTCGGGAACTCTGATGGTCTCACAAAGGTCTTTCGTCTCTTCGGCCAGAAGGGAGATCATTTTTTGACTGACGAGTTTTCTTTTCCTGGTTAGTGAGTAGACTATTTGACATTGTTCTGAGCTAATCTCGTTATGCTGTAGGTATGACAAACTGTCCTCTCGCATACGGCGTCAAGTGGGTTGGTGTTAAGATGGATTCTGGTGGTATCATTCCTGAGGAGCTAGAAAAAGTTCTCATCAGATGGGATGAGGCGAAATTAGGACGACGACCTCGCCTTCTCTATACCGTTCCGTAAGCTTCTAAACTTCAGTCTGAATGCACACCACATAATGTATAATCAGGGTTGGCCAGAATCCGACTGGATCAACATTGAGCGTGGATCGTCGCAAGAAGATCTATGCCATCGCGCAAACATGGGACTTAATTATCGCAGAAGACGGTAAGTCGACTCAGTGGTGTCATCGCACTTCGTCTGACATTCTTCTCGCAGATCCATACTATTTCCTGCGATACGATGTTCCTCAAACGAACTGCGCGTCAGCAGATCCTGATGAATTTATCAAGAATTTTACAAGCACTTTGATACCTACGTTCCTGTCAATGGATGTCGACGGCCGTGTGATTCGTCTCGACACGTCAGTACGCCTAGTAACCGAGCTTAGTCACCTTTTTGATCATTGTCTACAGGTTCAGCAAAGTGCTTGCCCCTGGAATGCGATTGGGTTGGATCACAAGCAACAAGCTTTTCCACCTAAAGTTGGGAGAATATACCGATTCATCGACCCAGCCGCCGCACGCCTTCGGACAGATGTTCGTCACCGAGATGCTTAGCGAACACGGCTGGAAAATCGAGGGCTTCTGTCGGTGGCTGAGAAGCTTACGCCTGGAATACCAGAACCGCCTTGATCTCCTCCTAGACGTTTTCCAGCGCGAAGTAGAACCCACCGGTTATGCCAGCGTAAAGCGCCCTGAAGCAGGGATGTTCGTGTGGATAGAAGTATTTTTCGAGAAACATCCTCGGTTCGTTCACGAACGGTGTTCTGGTGGTTCGCCTGTTGTTGCGCGGACTAATACAGAATGCCTCCTAAAGGAGCTTTTTGAGAGGTTGATGAATACCCAAGGCGTCGTGTTCCTGCCAGCTTCTACGTTTGCTATCCCAGAAAATGCTCTGTGGGTGGAAAGTGATGGGCATGTGCCGTTGAGCGATGTGAGTGTCATGGATTCAGCAGTACTTTGTCTGACTCCGCGACAGCGCACCAGGTTTCTACGCGCAGCGTTCGCTGGTACTGAGGATATGATCGAAAAGGGTATGATACGCCTTGGCAAGGGTTTACGAGAATTCTTTCAAGAATAGCAGGAAGAGCATCCACAGTGATTACAAGTACACGCAACATTAAAAGTACATGTGTTCATGAAGCCCGTGATGAAAGAATGAATCGCGATCACAAATGTACAGGATCTTCGAGCGTCAAAGTCTTGTCCGCGACACGCCTCATGAGTTCATCCGCCCTATCCAGATTCGCTTGTATCTTCTGGTCTCTGCCACCCATCGCCAGCTCAGAGACCGCCCATATTTTCTGCATCTTGGGTACCGAGTCCCGTAAAACGGTCGCTCCCATCAGGAGGTTTTCAATCGGGACACCGGCATTTCGTATGCAATCCATCGTGCAATTTAGGTACCCTGCGCTGGAACACCCACATGCATGTAACTCGTCATCCTCGGGGTATTTGCTGGATGCATGCGTGTACTCCCCTGCCCCTTTCACACGACTCAACATTGTTTCCAGAAGATCAGTAGCGTATCGGGCCATTTGCACGTGATAGAATCCGAGCATCCTGTAAAGTAAGACGATGGTCAGCACAGGACCGGAAGCGCGGACAGGTAGAGAGCATACGCGTGAGCAAGTCCATTTGGGTAAACGATGAAAGATGATATGAAACCAGGGTCAGCCAGCTCATCACTACGTGTCTGTACAACTATATCGGTCTCTTTGAGAAGGTCCTCAGCTTCTTCCTTCAGCTGTTCAAGAGGGAACTTGGAGTCCAAGCCAGGGTCGTCAGTATATAAGCCTGCTATACGGTTTACTCCGGCGGCACTGTTGACAACCAGTAAGATTACGATGAGAAAGGTAAGCACCTTTCTGCATCCCTGATACATGGCATGCAACCGAGCAGTGATGACTACTTGCATAATGTTTCAGTCAAGACAATATGGCGTTGCGGCTGCATACTCACCGTTCAACATGACAGCTATGACCAGATTTACCCCAAGGGTCTACCGTGACAGAGAATGTAACAGCACCGCCTGAAACACTCATTTAGTGGACACCTCGTAGGATCAAACAAAACTCACACCTGCTGCAGTCATCATGTTGAGCTAAGTTCAACAACGTGCTAGTTAAGGGTGCTCACTTACCCCTACACGCGAGCATTAGATGGGAAGGGGAGGCACGAGTATAACACGTTCACTGCATCTGAAGTCGAAACTGACGAAGAAACTGTATACCGCCAGTGAGAAGACACCAGTACAGTGCATGTGAGACATACTCAGAATATTCACGCTGATTGCAATAGACAGCTTATTAGCACAGCACCACCCAGTCAGCATTGCATACGTACACCACGTACAGCATCCTAGTGTGACGCATCTAGTAGGCCATTTGAACGTCAGTGCAACTTCTCAACCATGCTTACAACACAAGCTACACACACTTGAGGTCATTGGTAACCAGTCTTGCCTCTGTCCTGAATTACCTGCTGTTCTTCAGATGGGGGGACTCTGCTCACCCAGATCAATTCGGTCTATAACATCGAGTTACTCTTAGCGAGATGGTTGCTCCAGTGATGTCAATTAATTTACCTCTCGCCCGAGCGTAAGTACTAGTAATATCTAGTTCATCAGCATTTTCTCGAATACTCACTTCATTGCTCATCATAATCATATATCACCACAGCAGAGGCTATGAAACCACAGTCCGAATTAGATCAGGACGTCACCGACATCATCCAACCGATCTGTACAAACCTAGCAAATAGCTGAAGAAACGAAACGAACTACTGCTGGCCACCAACTGGGATCATTTGAGACCAGGGTCATATTCGAGGGATATGTATAAGTGAGTGATGAGCTTGGAGTGGTGGATCGTGGTGCCACTAATATGAGGCTCGAAAATTAGCTGCTTTTAAGCGTTTGTTTAATAACTTGTAATTCGGGCAAGCCACTATCGTATGTGCCCTAGGTCTTCAAGGCGCAGCACTTGGGACCATCGATTGATATTTGAAACTCCTTTGGTGCTAGCGTGTTAAGGCTGCACGGGTGTATGATAATGGTTGTGACTCACCAACAGCTAACCTGGCCGCAAGGAGGATCATTAGCAAGGATCATTTATCTGTGGTATTGGTTGGCACGCTTTATGTCAGTAGTGTATTCGATTTCTTACGCTTCGTAAATCACTGGCACTGCTAACTGTTCACAAAGAATGTCAAAAGAATTCACAAGGCGCACATTAGTGGGATTGAACAGATCGTGATGACTACCTGAGTGACTGTTAAGGCCATCCGCAGGCAAATGGTCGATAAGACATATCCCTCACGACAAAGACACTGGAATAATTGTGCCAGGTAAACTGATATGAAACAGCTGTGAGGTAGAACACGAGCCACAATTTGTGACATCGTGTTATGACATTTCAACATCCTCATCATCGCTGGCATCCTCCCAACCATCCCCGTCGCCCTCTTCATCATCTTGGATCGGGGACGGCGTGATGCCTAGTGCATCGAGGGTTCCAAGAAGTTCTTGGACATGTTCTAATATAGGCGTGTCTGGATCTGACTGTGACTTGTGCAACTGGATCCAAAAAAGTCAGTACTCAGATATTGACTCGCAATGAATGAAAGGAGGTTGCGCGGCCATTACAGAAGGACTTGCAAGATGCGTATAAATGAGACTGACTGACCATTTGGCAAGTTTCTAAGCAGTCCCTTGAGTCTCTAGCTATATCCTCCCAGGTCAGCCCTTCACTTCCTTCTACTTCACCTCCCTCTTTCTGGCTTTCGGCCACCAGCCACCACCCCCACCCCATAAGGTACCAGCCTTCTACTGAGGAATCATCTGACGCAAGAACATTTTCCAAAACATCAAGAGCATCATGGTAAGCGTCACACTCCAGGAGTAGCTTGGCGCGCGCAAGCCGCACGGAAAGAGGAAGTGCCGCAACCAATGCTTGATTGCGCGCAGGAGGGGCGTCTGGAGAGGAGGGTGGGAAAGTAAGAAGTGCAGCTAGGGCCTCCTCCGTTTTTTCTTGACTGAGGCGGACGCTAGCAAGACATTGCAAAGCCTCAAGATTGTGTGGATCGATCTGTAGAGCATTTGCCAGAAGGGAATCGCATGTTGACGATGCAGCAGGATCAAAGCTTTTGTTCAGAACATGTCAAATCTTTCACAAAGGCTTTCCGATTGGTAAATTGAGGACGCACCATAGATCATACTCAGGATCCATCCATACCTCGACCATTCCAACGTAAGCCCTCACGATATTGCTTCTCACCTCATCCTCTCCTTCGTCATGTCCATCCCCCTGGGCAGGCAAAGGTGCCTTACCTTTGAGTTGTGTCTGAAGGATGTCGATGGCTGCCTGATAGTGTTTCAAAGCAGTGTACGGATCCACAGAGAGTTGTGCAAGATAAAGATGCGCTGAAGGTGGCGGAGGCGTAGGAGCCGTTGGATGTGGCGGGAGTAATGATAAGAACAACTGAAGGCAAGTAAATGATCAGGTGTATAACCCAAGTCAAGAGATAACATCTACTTGCCTCTCTCGCTTCGTCCACTTCCCCGATTTCGAGGAGCACTACGCCCATCATCTCCTTCGCTTGATTTTTTTCGCTCACTGACCCATCGTCCCTGACAAGAGCACGATCGATGAATTTGCGTGCCAGAGGAAAGTCGCACTGTACGATGAGCTCTTGAGCCTTGTCAAGGAGAGCAGAAATGGCTGGAGCTGCTGAGCTCGACGAAGATTGTGAAGAGTTCGTCACAGCGGATACAGACTCCTTGGCTTTCGTGCGTGTTCGGCCCATTTTGAGAGTCGCAATCAAAGGATATGCGAAATTCGAGATTCGAGAGTCAATATTTGATTGATCGAGTATAAGTGGTAGGACCCCAGAAACCACAGTCAGCTCTCAGGAAATCCTTCAAGTTGGCAGCCCAATGCCAGCAGCCTGAGGTTCACTCAAATTCCTACCATCGCTAGAGGCACCCTCAAATAATATTAATATCGCATCCTGTGGATATCCTGTAGTGTCTATGCATGTTTTTCCAACTGGGCTCATGCACGTTTTTAGCATCATGCTCGATGTGCCGCGACGGTCAACCATACCTGGAGAAAGATCATGTTACCTGCCTGGTTTAACGAAAATCAGTGTTAGGCTCGACCATAGGGAACCGAAGGAAGATATCTCCCGTCTCGCACTGAGCGCACAATATCTCTGAACTTGTGAGCTGCTGATTCTGCAACACTTCTGATTCTTTGAACGATTGGCCGGCAGAACAAAATCCCAATTCAAGCACATACCGTTTTGGATTCCTTGTGGGTGTGGCGGCTGTACTCACTCTCAAGATGCTGCATTCCGCTTGGAGTTCAGCTGCAATATCCATATGGTCACGCAGTGCCTTGTTCCTTGATTGCTCTGGGTTCACGACAAGCTTATAGAACCACCAGTCGGTCCATGAATTATATTCGCCCTGTACCAGGCACTTTCCAGTAACTTTTGTCTTCTCTTTGATCCACTGCAATCGTGTCTCAGTTGCGTTAACAGGTCTGTATCGATAGGCTTCCTTGCTGGTAGGTGTTCTTGTGTTTCCAGCACCTGAATGGCTTACTCCGTGGCAGAAGGATCATCAAATGTGGAGTTAGGAGGACGAACAAAAAGCAATTCTCGCGATCACCGACAGAAGATTCTCGACGCCAGCCCAGCGGGTTTGGATAAGAATAAGTGATAGCGTACGATCACACGATTCAGGGCCTTCACACCAAATTCGACCAAGCTATGCTGAAGGAGTAAAGCTTTCCGAATGACAATAACGACCCTGCAGTCAAGATTTGCGATGCGCAGCATGAAGTGCGAGTGGCTGATAAGCAGAAGCCCAGTAAATATACAGCTTATCGTCTATATTGGCAACACCTGCGAAAGGGACAACCCCAAGGCAGCTGAAAAGAGATATTTGACTCGCTTCCCGCTATACCATCCGTCATTACGGAGGAGCCCAAAACGCTCAACATCAGAAAATTGCTCTAACTGGATCTCTGGCGGAGATCCCAACGGTCCACGATCACTTTCCACCGCATCATCGTTTACAAAGCTACAGAAACTGATCTCTCAGAAGGTTGAAACTTTCATGGTTGGCATTTTCACGCAGCATGCCCTCTCTTTCCTACACTTCTCGTGCAGGCCTGACGAGATCACTTCGGCAAGCCGTGAGCTCCGCAAATGTGCGACCGATAATCCAGACCTCAACCATCTATATACCTGAAATCTTGCATCTCCACTTATATCCGGGGGTCCTGCTCGTTCTGGATCAATACTCCTCGCCCAAATCGCCGATTTTGTAACTCAAACAATTGGCTAGGTTCCTCGTCCTTCAGTGCTCGCAGGAGCGATTTCTCACTGCTGGCATATCTAAGGTACCTCACTTCATCGCCTATGTCCTCCGCCGCACTTTGTTCTAACTTCTCTGGCACTGGTCCCTTTCCAGCGCGTTCCCACCGCTCGCAGGAAATTTGACGCTGCAAGACGCACTACACAAGATGCATCCGGGTCCAGTATGACCAACATACATTCGCATATAAGATATGCATATACACTAGTACTGTGCCAAAGCTTTAAGCTTGTGGACCAGAGGGCAGTGTTTGCAATTTGATTCACATACGCAAAAGAGAGGACGAACTTCACTAGCAGATATTGATGCTGTCAAAGGAGCAACAAGTTAACGCCCAGGACAAAGTAAAAACACATTATTTATGAGGATTTTGTACGTGATCCTGAAGGGGACAGTACGAAGACACCTTGCTTTTGTGTGTTCTATGGCAATAACCTATCCACCGGAATCGCCTTTTGGACCTATTATATCTTCAATTCCATTAGATTCCACCTAATATCTATCCAGGAAGCAAAGTAATTTGAGGTGGAACGATTAAAATACCCAAATGCTTGAAGCTTGAATGGTTGTTTATTCATGTTTAATTCTAAAGCCTTTACACAACAAGTGCAAACAAATACAACCTCTTCCGAACCTCGAAGTTCCAGTAGGCCCACAAATCTGGTGTCTGCATTGTTCTTTCTCATCTCATGGCGTCCATTTTTTCTCCTTTCCGAAGAGGATACAGGCATCTAGTACGTACTATTTGACATGAAGTGTTAATATCCTTGGCCAATACTCCCTAGCAATATCTCGCACATGAACAGCCAGTCATCTTTTACTCTTGCGTCATCGGGCTCGCAGGACCAGTGCTTGCTCTGACTGTACCCGCAGTCAGAAGGAATTGGCTCGGATACACTCCCGCGGAGCCCATACCTACCTCATATCCTTGTACGTCGTTAACCATACGGTTTTGGTCCGCATCGTGTTGATCTGAATGCGACTCTTCACTTCAGTGCCGAAACGGCCGAGAAAGCCTGTACAAGGCTATGAGGACGAGTAGAGTAATTGATGGTTGGGATAGAATCATAGATAGGTATGTTTACTCCATTGCTGCTATGCATTCGTTGACAAACAGTCAGTTCATAAAAGTCGTTTCATTATACCGACTGCTATACGTGTGTATTAGGCAAGCTATCGGAGTATCCTTTCATCGCCTTGACCAAATACCATGGATTTCCTTGCGAGAATATACAATGGTGTGTCAATCGGTGTCACTCGTGCATTGTCACCCGGACGGACCACCAATTACGCCGAATATGTATTGTCGTGCTTGAGTGACGCAGCCCCAAGTCCTGGGTTCTCCCCGGACTGGAAATCTGATGGCGTTCGGGACCCTTTTTTGCGATTTCACCTCAAATGTTAGGAATGGCATTTCCATCACATCAGCCCTTGATGAACTCTCCGAAGCGTATGGTGCGTCAGCGGAGCATGTATAGACACCGCAATCATACCAACAAGAACCTTATCAGGTCAGGAAATTCTCCCCCTAAGATTCTCATACGCGCAGCCGTTTCCGCGGTCGAAACTTTGATTGCATCTCACCGTCTCCACAGATCCGAGCTCACCGAGATAAATCCACCCTAAAGATGACCACAATGAAATGGTTATGTAGATCAAATCATCTGACATCAATTGAGTCTACGTCCGATGGCTTGCTATGGAGTTTTAACTAAAACAGCAAATCTGATGCTGCTCGAGGGTGATCGATGACTATCGCCGTGCTCGCTCCTATGTGTCAGCGAGGGAGTCTTGTGGCGAATCGTATGTCCATTCGCATAAAAGGGTGTTGTCATCGGAATGGTCGCTGTCGAGAGTGTGATCCCGATCTTTACTTCCCAAAAGGTTCGTCCAGATACTTAATTGTTGCTTGTCAAGTTGGATGAACCATGAAATTGCAGCATTACTTACATAACTAACCGCGCTTTGCACAGTCCGGGACCGTAATGGTGAAGGAGCACTGAATGTGGTCAGGGAAAATTCATCTGGATGGGCATAGTCTGCATTGTATTTCCATAGTGCTCGGTGCATCCTTGTGACCAGCGCGGCATGGACGGTAATTTGTATGCTTCTTAGGCGGTCAGCGTGGTAAATTGTCGACAAAATCTGACACCGACCTGGACACCAAATCAGAGTAAGATGGCTGTACGCCGATCAAATCAGTAATATTCAAGTCAACTTTAAAAATCAGGTACTGACAGGAAATATTGCAATCGCAACTATGAGCACGCCGGAAGATCCTACGAATTAAACGCGGTATTACACTTTGTGCCTGAGGGAAAAGAATGACAAAACTTACCAACTCCGCACAAAAAGTAGAATATATTATGCTGCACAAGGACCCTAAGCACGTTGGCACTCCGTTCACGTCGGTATCTAGCAATGGCTTGATACAATGTCAAACACAATATTTCTGGAATCGGTTAGATGGTATTCGAAAAATATCGCATGGCTCTCACCTAACTCGGCGATGATCATAAGGACATACACATAAAGTACAGCAGAGGTTTCACCCGTCTTGGAACAGCCCGGTACCCCGGTGGCGACCCAATTGGTGACTAAAGAGTCAATCAGATGGTTTACGGAATATCAGGAGGGGCGCTTACTGATTGTCGAGGAATTGTATTTCACAAGAATGCCAACTATGGGCGTCAGGAGAAACTAACGTGATTAAGCAATGCGAAAAGCACGGAGACAAGGGACATGCCAAATCTTACAGTAACACTGCCGATGAACGTCCATAGCACCAGTTTTGAACGGTCCCAAATGACATATGTGCGTACAAAAAATATGCCTTGATACACATGATCAGTCTTGTCTGTGGCACATGGTGCAGATAAGGCATACTCTCTGCTGAGACAATTATCGCGATACCGAGATCTGCGGAACATGACTCAGGTCGGATGACTGGCGTCGACAGCCAAACTGGCTCAGTGACTTACACGAATTCATGGAATACAACGTTTGACACATCTACACAAGGGTCGTTAAAAGGGCGCCGAGTCCGGTGAGAGTCGACGGGGACTTACGCTGAGCGATGGGTATTTATCTAGTGTCCCTTGATAATATTGATAAATGGGGCATGTCAAGACAGAGAAGGCAGCTCAAACGGACTCACGGCTTGAGATTGCAGTTAGATAAAGGAAAGGTACATATCGACACACGAGATAGAGATATTTGACGATTCTCCAGGTCGATCCCGTAACAAATGACAGCTGACAATGGTGTTATCGCTGGTAGAATTGCTTTCATAGTGGAGCTCGCACCTCTTCATCCAATGTAGTGACGTAGTCATAAGCCTCAATTGACCGAAATTTTAGTTGGAGAAGGAGTGATATGGCCGCATTACCTACCCATAGGGTACATAAAGCCACTGCCAAGACGGTTTTGGGTCAGTATGCAGTGTGACATGGCATAGCATGATAGGACGTACCGTAAGCATACTGCGACGTTGAATAGCCTCATCAGAACGATTCAATATCTTACGAGATCGCCAATGGGTAAAACCCACCTTTATTTTGACGAGGACATCGGGGTTTGCCACGTTTACACTGAATTGCGCTGTGGAAGTATGCATGAAGCGCTGAGGGAAAGAGAGGGTGAAGCGCCCAAAGCAGTTTTCCTACCGGGAAATTTCCGATCCTCGCGCTTCGAAAATGCTTTTCGCCTAAGTCATCGCGAAGACAACGGTCCGAGTTCTCCATTTGCCTAATTGAGGGATGCGCCACAGCAAGTGCTCGTATCACCACAAGAGCTTCACTCATTCGTTCATTCCTTCGCACTCGAATTTCTCATGACTGCACGGATATGAAGTGCCTACAAGCAAACATGGAAAAGTGAGGACCTTGAACGGAGGTTGGATATTCAAATGGCGCTGACTTCTGAATCTCTTGTACAACCGTTGGTGTTGTTCGTATCAGCTATTGCCGGTATAACTATCGAGTACATCGTCAAACGGAGCCGCGATTCCAACTACGGTCGTGGTACCACAGGCAATCAATCTGTGCGATCTAGTCCAGTCCAATTCTTTTGAATATTAGACTACCGGGATAAAGTGACCTATCTGCGTGAATGTAGTTCCCCGATCAATCTATATCTTGTTCGAAACCACGAGCGCCAGGAGGCACCAGGCAACAGGACATCCGTCACCTGAACTCCACAGGGCTGCTCGAAATCTGCGAATCATGCACCATCGAAGTTAGTGCTCTTCATGTTATCATACTTACTTGCGGAGGATATCAAAACTCTTTCCTGTTTCCGGCGCCACAACTTGATATCGACAATTGATCGTCCAAGTACTTCTGTACAACGAGTTCACAACGCCTGAGTGTAACTGAGCAACAAGTCAATGAAGCAGGGCAGGACGCAAAACGCCGAAGTGGCCTGTCAAAGTCATTAATTTTCATTTCGCCAGTCACTATGCCATCGCACCTTCAAACTTATTCTACATTCAAAAGGAGTTAAAACATTGCGGTGGAGACACTGAGAAGTCGTTAGGGGAAAAATGGTCTGCCTAGTAAGTCTGCCTAATAGTTAGCAGACGGAGAATACAGAGAATACTACGGGGAATTCCAGTTCCACGGTGCTCCACGCCGTCAGTTGACGATTAAGCGACCTTAGCGAAGAAGTAATAACCGGCCATTGCTGAACGTCGGACACATGGATCCATAGCCACTGCGAAGCCTCGTGCACTACCTCGTTCAACGGTGAACTTTGAAGAATGCCCAAACATGGTTAGCGAAGCACTGATCATTGGATGATGATCAATGATGGAAGCTACGAGTTTCGACTCCTTTGATCCATTGAGCTTTTTCGTTAAAGTTCTCAGCGGCCTTGCAGCGGTCCATAAAACGATATGACTGCTTCTCGCCGAATGGTGTGACCTGACCTGCTTTTGTACATATAAAGGATTTAGATATAAATTAGATGTCATTCAAAATTTATGTCAAAACTTCATTCATTGCATTGAAACATTTTGGAGGAGAAATACATACGACGCGGAGTAGTAGTCGGTCATAGGCACTACCGCCCTAACGGCGCTCTGTTATAGTTTTTTTTAAAGAGAAGCCTTACGAGCGCTTACACTGACGTTTGACGAGCTCTTTCTCGACCTCCCAAGCCATCAAAAAATTTTATCGCCATTCATACCCGCGTAGAAGTCTTTTTTGTTGCGGAACCGTGTAAGAAAATATTAACAACTGCAGGGAAACATGCTTCAAAGTTTCAAATATTTGTCTATTAGCCTAGGTGTGCCCTCACTAATAGCTAGGTACCAATGCCGAATATGTTTATCCACCCCTTGTGGTTTAGTCCTGTGACGTTCCGTTAGACCTCGGTTACTGTAAGTCGAACAAGGTCCGTCACGCTTGCTCCTCCCCATACCGTGTGTGTTAACTTATTCCCGTTTCACTTAAAAGGGCAGACACCCAACTTGTCCTCCCCTTCCTTACTCCCGGTTCTAGTTCATCGCTGGCCAGACAATAATTATGCCATCTATTATCGGCTTTGATGCTTTTCGCCTTCGCTGGTGGTCAAAGTCTTCTGCCAAACCACTTCCACCTCCTAGCGAGGACGACAGCGACCGCTCATGTTCACCTGAAAAGGTCGAGCGTCGTACGAGTTTCCACATCAGCACTCCAAAGAACATCCGCCAACCCCCGCACCGACCCCGGGATGTTCAAAAGGCACTACCCGGAATACCTACAACGAGCACAAGCAAAGTTTTTCACGATGAAGTGGTGAACGAAAAGTCTAGTGATCATTTCCTCGAGCAACCAGTGGAGGCAACCGAGAAGCTCGTCGGTCTCCTAAGGTAAGTTTCGGTCATTTCTTACCATGGCACTTGTGCGGAGGTTGTTGCAGCAATATATGTTCTTGGAACTCCAACTTCTCTTCTCTCTTATTCGCTTTTCATCTCGGATTCTGTTCCGAGGGTTTTCATCTACCAATTCGTTGACATTTCTACTTACAGGTCAAATACCAATATCCATAAATCATTACCGCCAACAACGAAACCATCACCTACCATGAAGCCGTCGTTGATTCGTCGCGTAACATCTAGGTTACACATCACAGTTCCGGCAACTCCCTCATCTTCACAGCTTGAACCGTCACCCCCGCGTCCAGCACGTGCCCCAGCTGGTGTGGGGCACTCGGGCTCTTCCCGACCTCCTCGATCACCACGCGTCACTCCTGTTCATTCTCCCACACTTCCTAACTCCTTTGTCTCTCGTGAGAATCGTCAGGCTGCCCTGCGCGAGCGTGGTTTGCTTCCTCCAATGAAAGATCTTAGCCAACAAGAGCGTGAGGCCGATGAGCGCTTAGCTCCCGTCCCCGCCCCTGACAAAGCCCAGAGTGGCTTCAGTGCGGCATCAAAGATTAAGGAAGAATGGATGTCCGCAAATCGTTCGTCTGAAACACGTGCTTCGGATTCTGTCTACCCAAGACAGCTGCCCAGCTTTAGTGCGCTGGCATCAGGGGTGTCATATTCGGCATCTTCTTCACTACCCCAATCCTCAGCATGTGATTCCGATTGCGCTCGCGCGGACCTTAGTGCCGAGATGCCATTCAAAGCAAGATCCTCAATTTCCAGTAGCGTCCCACCACTATCCCCATCTTCACACCTAGAAGTACTCGAAGAGGAGCCTGCAGAGCATGCGCTTCCAACACCGCCGCCGCCACCGCACCATGTTCAGCCGCCCATAATTATGTCCACCCCAGTGGAGAATTCTTTTCCCCAAGATCACGCCATTCTTGTCGAAAGCCCTATTTCTGGTACGTTCTCTAGCTATCAAGCAGCTCTAGGATCACCATCTCGGCCGGACACATCCCCTCCCGTTATACCGGACAAAGAAAACTCGTGTTCTCCACTCTCGGCCCCTCCATCCCGGCGGCGTACATCAGAGTCAAATGTTCGCAGACGCTCATCGGTCTCGACACATCTGTCCAGATTCGGTACTAACTCGCTCACCAATTTGCGGCGCTCGGTGACTGGGAGTTTAAGGTCCAGTGCGGATCTATCCAGTACTTCCAGTCAACATTCCTCTCCACGGGTATCTATCAGGCCGACGATGCATAACCGTGGAAGCATACTATCTGAGACCAAGGGTATCCAAGACGCAGAGAGTCGCCGACTGAGTGAACTTGCATTCTTGGATTGATCACGCGGATCTTCGGATTCAAGGGTTGATGCTCCCTGCCTCGTGACTACTGTTAAACAAATTAGCTGTTCTCGCGCATCGTTACAATTTGAAAGACGCCCTCCATTCTTTTACGGGTCACGCATAATCCTTCGCACTTCCTTTTCGGACACTCACACACGTCGCCGTCCACATTCATTCTCAAGGCTTTTAAAGGCATACATAGCGCCTATTCATCCACCCAATATGAAAACCTCGTTGCATACTTTTTGCATGTACTTTTACACCCGTTATCGATCGAATCACTTTTGCGATCTGATATCCCCGCTCACTACATTCGTCGGTCACGTTAATTCCTTGGGTTAGTAATAAGCACAACCCGTTCTCTCCTTTGATACAGATTAATTCACTGTATACTAGTAATCGATTACGTTTCAGCATACCTAATAGATGAGACACCTACCAGTCCAATTTGAGATATCTTGACCATATATTACAGTCTGAACGAGCGCTAGAACATCGTGCATCATGGTTAGTCGACGCATAACTTGTATCGCGAGTACGCCACTTGCCCGCACTAGAGTGTAATATATGCCGGCCACGCCTAGATGAGTCGACCTCGCCGACACGTAACAATTAACAAACGCACATCGATGGTCTGGCCTCGTGTAGACCAATTGCCCCCGCCTCAAAGTCTGCACAAACCCCAGTTAACGTCAGCTTCCACCACCACATTCCCAAAGGTCTCTCTTCGCCTTAGCGTCTTCGGAACAATCATCTCATCCACATCAACGGCAGCAACGCCACACATCAACTAGTGCTCGAAGCTTCCTTCCTGATTTTCGAACATGCCCGAACCAACAGCCGCACAGCTCAAGGACGAAGGCAACGAGTTATTCAAGAAGCAAGACTACATCGGGGCGATCATCAAATACACAGAAGCCATCGCTTTGGATGATAAGAATGCTGTTCTATATGCAAACCGCGCCGCTTGCAACCATGCCCTGAACAAGTGAGTTTTATTATTATGTTATGTATTTTAAGCTGTGTTGATTTCGATCTTTAAATAGATGTCTAGATGCTGTGGACGATGCGCATATGGTACCCTTCCTACAGTCGTGGATGCTGCATGATGTTAATGCGTGTGTTAGGCTACAGAGATCGATCCGGGCTATGCAAAAGCGTGGTCGCGATTGGCGGCATCCAGAGACGTATGTTCTTTTGGTCCCGATTGGGCTGGGCTTACTTGCTGTGCATAGGCGCTTGCGGATTGGAGGGAAAGCGCTCATGCTTGGCAAAAGGCGCTGGATGCGCTGCCAAAAACTAATCTCAGCCCTGTAGAACGACAACAAAAAGAACAGTATACTGCTAATCTGAAAGCAGCGAATGCGCGTTTAAATGGGCCGCCTATCGTCCCTCTCTCGATGAATGAGAAATCGGGCAAGTTCCCTTGGCAGATCGCGACGGATATGCTTCCTGAGCTCCAGAGAGCGGGTCCTGCGAAAATGTCTAGCAGCGTGAGCTTGAGTCGTAGTTTTGCATGCTTTCACTGAGTGTTGTCGGTGGGTGCAGGCTTGGGTCGTCGCACTTGCGTATGAGGTGATATTTGCGGTTTTTCGATAAATGGTGGTATGCTGACAATGAAGTCTTTACTAGGAATTCAGCAAAGGGGTAGAAGCGATGAAGGGAATGAAAATAATACCTCAGTCTGAAAAACCAGGCACTTTTGTGCACCGCGGAAACCTAGAGGCGAGTTCAGAGTCGTTTTATGCCCATGCTATTTTTTGATGCTTACACGGCGCAGGGGCTGACGGACTTGAGCAATGGTTTTATGCGTGACGATCGCGTCTTCCATATCAATCAACCTAATTGGATTGAAATGTACAATCAACAAGGTGATCTTATGTTAGCATCGTCTTTTGAAAATATACTAACCAAAGTACAGTCTATTTCGAAGTTACGGCTCGCAAGGGTTGGGATTCTGAAGGACTCGAGACCGTCAAGGAACTGGCGCAGAAACGGTTGAAGGAGAATGGCTGGGATGATGTACGCCCCGCATTGGCCGTGACCGTTCGGTGCGCAAGGACGGGTTCTATCTTCAAAAACTTTGCTGATCATTCGCTTTAGCGCATGGATAATGAGAGCTGCATTCGAAGGCGGTTTAAGAGACCAACCTCAGGCTGGTGTCCAGTATTACAGACGAGCTCTCGACTTGGTCGAATGGGGCAGGACTATCTGGAAGGATGTTCCCAAGTCCAGCAGGGGAGCGATTTTCGAGCATTCGTTCTTGATAGGCATCCGGAGTATGTACCTCAAGATGTTCATGAACGTGGGTCGCGCATCGCTATATTTCTCGGACGTGGATTAAATTGCATGGCAGGCTTATACCGACGACCCTGGCTTGGACTCCAAGTTCCCTCTTGAACAGTTAAAGGAAGAAGCTGAGTACCTTCTCAAAGAGAGCGAGATAGCTGTACAGACACGTGGTGATGAGCCGGTTGACCCCGGCTTCATATCATCTTTCATCGTTTACCCTAACGGACTTGCTCATGCGTATGCTTTCCCTCTCCGTGCTTCCGGTCCCCTGCTAACCATCGCCTTGCTTCGCAGGATGCTCGGATTCTATCACGTGCAAATGGCCAAATACACTTCTAATCTTGTGGAAAAAATGTTTAGCTATGTGAAAGGTGCAGGGGAGTACAAGCACGCATCCAGCAAATACCCCGAGGATGACGAGTTGCGTGCATGTGGGTGTTCCAGCGCAGACTGTGCACGCTTTTAATAACCATTTTCCAGGGTACCTAAATTGCACGATGGATTGCATGCGAAATGCCGGCGTCCCGATTGAAAACTTCCTCAGGATAGCGACCGGCTTACGGGATTCGGTACCCAAGATGCAGAAAATATGGGCGGTCTCTGAGCTGGCGATGGGTGGCAGAGACCAGAAGATACAAGCGAATCTGGATAGGGCGGATGAACTCATGAGGCGTGTCGCGGACAAGACTTTGACGCTTGAAGATCCTGTGCCTTTGTGATCGCGATTTATTCTTTCATCACGAACGCATGTACTTTTAATGTTGCGTGTACTTGTAATCACTGCGGATGCTCTTCCTGCTATTCTTGAAAGAATTCTCGTAAACCCTTGCCAAGGCGTATCATACCCTTTTCGATGATGTCCTCCGTACTAGCGAACGTTGCGCGTAGAAACCTGGTGCGCTGTCGCAGAGTCAGACAAAGTACTGCTGAATCCATGACACTCACATCGCCCAACGGCACATGCCCATCGCTTTCCACCCACAGAGCATTTTCTGGAATAGTGAACATGGAAGCCGGCACAAAGGCGACGCCTTGAACATTCATCAACGTCTCAAAAAGCTCCTTCAGGAGGCATTCCGTATTAGTCCGCGCAACAACAGGCGAGCCACCAGAACACCGTTCGTGAACGAACCGAGGATGTTTCTCGAAAAATACTTCTATCCACACGAACATCCCTGCTTCAGGGCGCTTTACGCTGGCATAACCGGTGGGTTCTACTTCGCGCTGGAAAACGTCTAGGAGGAAATCAAGGCGGTTCTGGTATTCCAGGCGTAAGCTTCTCAGCCACCGACAGAAGCCCTCGATTTTCCAGCCGTGTTCGCTAAGCATCTCGGTGACGAACATCTGTCCGAAGGCGTGCGGCGGCTGGGTCGATGAATCGGTATATTCTCCCAACTTTAGGTGGAAAAGCTTGTTGCTTGTGATCCAACCCAATCGCATTCCAGGGGCAAGCACTTTGCTGAACCTGTAGACAATGATCAAAAAGGTGACTAAGCTCGGTTACTAGGCGTACTGACGTGTCGAGACGAATCACACGGCCGTCGACATCCATTGACAGGAACGTAGGTATCAAAGTGCTTGTAAAATTCTTGATAAATTCATCAGGATCTGCTGACGCGCAGTTCGTTTGAGGGACATCGTATCGCAGGAAATAGTATGGATCTACGAGAAGAATGTTAGACGAAATGCGATGACACTGCCGAGTCGACTTGCCGTCTTCTATGATAATTAAATCCCATGTTTGTGCGATGGCATAGATCTTCTTGCGACGATCCACGCTCAATGTTGATCCAGTTGGATTCTGGCCAACCCTGATTATGATACATTATGTGGTGTGCATTCAGACTGAAGTTTAGAAGCTTACGGAACGAGATAGAGAATGCGAGGTCGTCGTCCTAATTTCGCCTCATCCCATCTGATGAGAACTTTTTCTAGCTCCTCAGGAATGATACCACCGGAATCCATCTTGATACCAACCCATTTGACGCCGTATGGGAGAGGACAGTTTGTTATACCTACGGGACAACGAGATTAGTTCAGAACAATATGAAATAGCCTACTCTCACTGACCGGGATAAGAAAACTCGTCGGTCAAGAAATAATCTCCCTTCTGGCCGAAGAGACGAAAGACCTTTGTGAGACCATCAGAGTTCCCGAATGTCAGCATGACATGATGATTCGGTGGAGCGAATATCAAGTTTGAGAAATTGGTGAGTGCATCTTTGCACTGTACCAGACCAGCAGCGCGGGAATACCGGAAGGCTTTACTAATGGGTAGTGCGCACTCTTGATCTCTATAGGAATGGAAGATCTGCGTTCGGCCAGAGTTGTTCCATGAGGTGACTGGATCAGATGGGTCCTGTACAGATGGTACTTCGTACATGATTTGCTGGAAAGGATAGAACGAGTGATGAGGATCGCCTGGAAGGCATCTGTTTGACTACATTTCACCACTGTGCATGACAGTGAGATTACCGTTTGCCATAGGGATTAGATCAGTGACTGGGCACTCGCTGATCACTCGCATGATATCTTTTAGTGGGTTGGCAACTCGAATCCTAGCCTCATCTGAGAGGTGATGTGAAAGGTCGATGACGCCGTTGTCACTGGTAACATTGTTGTTGATCTGTGGTGTATGCATCGAACGGAATTGAGACAAGGGAGAGAGAAGGATATTAATTCCGGAGCCGATGGGCAAACGGGATGTAAGGGACCGAGGCCGAAGTAAAGATAGATGGTAGTAGTCAGACTGCTAGCCACGTCTTCTTTGCTGAATTCGTCTATGCTTGCATTGCTTCAAGTCAAGGCCAAATATAGGTGCCGCCCAGTTGAAACTGCTTGTTACCATCAAACTCGAAAGCACCGCGGCCCCGAGTACGATGAGACGGTTCTGCTGTCGAAGAGTGAAATTCTAATGCCGCTGTGCAGTGTTTCAGCGTACCGCGGTATGCACGCAGACGGTCCGGTAGCGAATACTGCGAGGATTGTCTGCAGTATTTGCTGGTGGAGCTTGAGCTGAGCGGAGATAAGGGTTTGAAATTGATGGCAATTTGCAATCCCCTACAATCCACGCAGTCACTACCCCCATGTCACGCTTCTAGCAAACACGTACACCAGGTCTTGAGGCTCGTCTATGAGCTGCTAGGACAGTGGACTGGCAGAAATCTCGATGAGGCGGGTAGCTGGGCCGGTTTCGAGGTTCGAGCAAGCTAGTAGTCGAGGGTAGTTACCTGCACGTGGTTCTTCTGCACCTGTTCCGCGGCACAGTATACCGCAAACCTAGTTCTAGATTGGGCGAGTCTAGCACTTTACTTGTCCCTGCGAAGTCATGTGCCACCGTGACGCCTACTGCGGATCGCGTACAGGGTCGCAGTTTACAGGGATAATTGAGAAGCAAATTCCAAATTTAGAAGGTTCTAAATGAATCATAATGAGCTGATTTGAAACCCCCTTACACAGTTAGAATGACGAACGCGTAGGAGGCAAAGATAAGATAAGCAATACGTACACAAACGTTGCTTGGAGCATGAGTGCACAGGAGTGAAATCTCCCCACACATGTATCTGTCACTTGTGTGAACCATTGGTTGAACTGCAATGTGTGTTACAAGTATGGAAAGACTTTGCGCCGTTCCCAATTCTGCAATTTAGCTCTGGAACATTGGTTCAAGCTATCATTCAATTTCCATTGCACAAAGCGCAATTACAATTTCTGTGAAACACTACAAACTCAATGATTCAACCCGAGCTCACGCTGTCGGTATGAGTCCTGACAAGTACATGTCTTACAGCTCCATTAAGTTTTCGATCATACCCCCGCATTATCTACTTACCCCACAATTATTCACCTCATTGCCGTGATTCATTACCATCTCCCTGCACTCGCACTCGCATTCACATTCAAGAAAGGAGTTCAACTACAACGCAGCGAAGAGGAGAAATGATCGGTTCGATCGATTTGAACACACAAAATCGTAAGGCGATGACCACGTGGGATGACACACTCGGGGTTTGCCATCGCCAATTATAAAGGTCGTCTGACTGATCTGAGAAATCTAAACTCTTGCTCTCCTTTCTTCTACTCACTATACCAGCAAAATCAACATGAACCGAGACAATAATGAAAAGGACGATTCCGTGAAACACTCTCAACCAATTCCGATGGCTACTCATCACTGGAGGCACCGCTCCATGTCTGTTTCCTCGGAATCATCAACTTTACCTGGTTCTCCTCCGACTCCATTGAGTCTAAACTCTCCACATGTTCCGGTTGCCTCCCCATCCAGTTCTCCCATCCTTTCGTTTCTCTCCCAATCTCCAACCTCAAAATCCCCATCTTCGGTTCCTTACCGCGGCTTTGGTGGTCAACCTTCATTTGATGGTCGGTTCCTTGGTCGTTTGCCCTCTTCCCCTCACTAACTCATCCCCGTCCACACAGAAGACGCCCTCGACGAACTTCCAGCATCTGTTCATTCCCGTTGGGCTGGTGCAACTGGGCGGTTTGCGCCCACTCCACCTGCCCCTGAAGCCCAGACCGACCGTGGAGCTGGGTTGTTAAGGCGTCTATCTCTCGGAAGCGCACTCGCAAAGGTATATTTCTAAAAAGTATATGTCGTGCGCCGTTAATTCTCTTCATTCTTCAGCCTCCAAACATGGATAATACGAGCTCTCAAAGTCCCACGATCCCTACTGCTCCACCTAACTCCGCAGTCTCCCCTGCCACAACAACTTTACCCTCATTTCCGGTTCGCAAGGCAAGGCGCTCGGCAACGGTGAGCATTGACACTGGTCGCCGGCATCGCGCCCCTTCTCCCATGGGCGAGAGGATCCTCAAGGGTCATTTCGACGGCTTCAATTAACAGGCATTATGCCCACAATCTCTTCGTCTTATCATATACCCCTTGGGCTCTCGCGCGAACACTTTTCTCAAACTGTACCAACAATAATGGCCTTATCGGAGTTTCAACAAGTTCTCGGTTATGTCAACAACTAGCTCAACCCTAATGCGCTCTTATATCTATCGGTTGGCTCATATCACTCTGTTCAAACTCACTCCCAACTTGTATCGCCACTGTCACTTGCCGCATTTGCATTGCATTAAGGCGTCCCATTTGGTGAGCACCGCAGTTCCAGGTAGCGAGCGCAGTAGTTGATTCACTCCGTCAGATCACCATATACACCAACACTTTTGCGTCTCGCCTCTCTCTGTTCTTTACTCCACCACTTGTAATTCATATCGCCTCTATATTTGCTTAGTGCAGCTTCGTTTTCTACTGTACATGTACTACCACAACGATCAAAAATTCATACGCCCACACTGGGCTATATTTGAGGACTGGTTCTCTAGCGTGAGTGTTTTCGCTCCGCGGTAGCTTGGCATCATGAGGATTAACGCTGCACTGCTTTGGAAAATTGTAAATTTCATTGAAGAAACGTACGTGGAATTTTCTAGCCAAGAGGCTCTCACGAAATGCGCTTCAAGTAAAAATAACTCGAGTTATGAAATAAAAGTGTTTTATTTTCACTACATTAAGAACACAAGGTATCGCAAAAGCGTCCATACTGCAAACCCACGAAAGACGACGTGGCAATAAAGCTTACTGAGCAAAAGGCATCTCCGGCCAGCTTTGTAAGACAGAAGACCACTCGGGAGATAGAGCTTGATATAGATCTTTGAAGAAATCGTCTATATCCTGCGCCGGCTCCTCCCCAGAAAAATATATCGGGTCAGGTGTGGGCGTGTCCAAAGGCGACGATTCGCGAGATGAGTCATCACTCCCCAATGAAAGGCAGGAGGAAGAAGGGGACGGGATCCATTCAACATCGCAGTCCGAGTCATACCGAGGGCTCCAACCAGTGGGTGTTTGCATAGAAAGCTCGCTCCTACTAGAAGACGCATTCGAAATCGTACTAGCCTGCGCTGCAGACATAGCATCCTCGATAGACCAAATGGTCATCGGATTCGGGAGCATAACGCTCGGATAAGTCGCCCTAGGCGCCACGATATATGGGGCAGATGTACTTGGTCGAGGGCGGTATTCAGAACCAACATCGTAAGGTTTCCGGCTTCGCCGTTCCTTGGTGGTTTTGATAGGAGTCCACTGGCACACCTTGCCTCTTTTCTTACAGCTCGTACACACCGGCTGTTCCCCCGAACACTTGTCCCAAAACGTCAGCCAAAAGTGGAATGAATGACAAGAGCACTCACTTTTGTTTTTCTGCGCCTGCAGTGATCGCACGCATGAGCTACCCGAGGATGGGAGACTTTTGTGCGAATGGCAGCGGTGAAATCGTTTTGGACGTCTGACTCCGCAATGGGAGGAGAGTCGACGTGCATCCAATATTCACCAGGCGCAGATGAGGATTGGAGTCCCAGAATTTTAAGCCAGTCATCTTCTGGTATTAAATCCAGCGCAGCAAGGTCGGCGGCTTTTTGATCATATAGGGGTTGCTCCATAGGGGCTAATGATATCTGCTCAGCAGAGTAGGAGGATAATCCAGGGAAGCCAGCTCCACTGTTTAAGGTGTGAAAGATGGGGAAGGTAGACATGATTAAAGAGGATAATTAATTTGAGCAGAGTGATGAGGTATAAGATGAAGAAGAAGGGAAGGGACGTTGGCAAATGTAATGTTTTCGCTTAGCTTACTTAATCACATATTATTGCTGATTACGTCATGGCTGTTTTACAGCCAGCCAATCGTAAATCCTTAACTGCTAGTTAACCCAATTTGCTGAAGCGCTTAGCGCTCTACCGCGACGATACATTTGCCGAGTTATCCATTGCGCACTTTGTGAGGTTTATACGAAGCTTGTCATTGGATGCCATTCCCAAAGTTCTTGTCAGGTACTATGTGGCTGTATCACTGTCACAAGCAGGCGTTGCAGTTATATCTTTGGTTCATGACTTTAAGCTGACGCCCATGTTCAGCACAGGACTGCATGGCTGCGGGTCGGGATACCTTAACGTCTCCTTTTTTCCATGACAGACACAGGCGAACTTCGAACCGGTTGCCCGGTAAAGGTTTCTGTTAGGCCAAGATGATCACCTTCAGCCACTTTCACGACGTTCGTAGTATGACCATCAAGCGCAGAGAATGTGGAGCCGATGTACGAGCAACTCCCAGTGGATTTCCACCATATGGGACCTGGTCGACTACGATCATTGGTTTCATCCAATGCGCATCAATAAAATGGATGGTCGGCGGACTGCAGATATATCCACCGTAGCGCCGTACGCTGCTCCGGACTGGTCTTAGCCGGAGGAATGGCCCTTTCGGATAGATGCTCGGTACCTCACAGAAGCAGGTTTTCCGTTGTGAAAACCAGGGCACGGAATCTATCAAGGTATTTGCCAATTGAACGTCGAATTTTGATAGGCTAATGATATAGTGGAACGTGGACAGGTCCAACGTTCCCCACATGACGTGCCGTTTATGCATTGCATAGGCGCTCTTGAGACACTGGTATGCACCGGAAGCGCACCGACTTGCTTGAGTTATATTCAGTTGCTTCAGCGCGAGTAATATTGCATCCCTTAATTCTTAACTCTCCTATATTCAGTTACTTCAGCGCGAGTAATATTGCATTCCTTAATTCTTAACTCTCCTATCTACGACTACTAGTGATAATTGTGATGAGCTCACTCTCAGACTACTCCACACTCGAATTAACTGAGTTGGGAATTATGTTATTACGCCTGAATGTAAGTACTTCCAGTACGAGTTAGTGATGGTGGCTCATCAACTTGGTCAGTACGCTAATGGTAACCGTCTCTATGCACACTTAATATGGACCGCAACTGATCGTCCAAATTAGTGGCCATAGCATGTGTCTTGGTGAATACTAGCGCTCTATTTTTTGTTGGGTATTGAAATAACTTTCTTTGATATAGGTGTACAACTACTTGATCACGATCTCGAGCGAGGTACGTTACTAGGAGTTCGTATGTCAATCGCCTGTCTGAACATTCGTTTTAACCCCAGGTCACTTATCTATTCCATGGACGATGGTGCATGATTAAATTCCTATACTTGATCTGTCGTTATCTCCCGTTTGTCTTCATGACTTTGGGGATGATCAGTACGTCGAATATGCAATTTCTTCGCTGTCTAATTGGTAAACTTTGAGTTTCCTAGTGTGGGTACAACCCGCTTCATCACAGACCGTATCTGTGAGTTCAGCATACTTCTTGCTACCTCCGAGGCTGATTTTCTGGGGTCAGCTGTGCCAGATATTTTATACTTTGAACACTTGTCAGTATTTGTGGCAGATCGTTCATTTGAGATATTAACACCTACGCGCTCCTAGACATTGGTGGTGTGATATTGGTATGCGCGGAATGTATGCTTTGAACACGCACCATGTTTGCAATCTCATTCACGCTCTTTTCCAGGTATATTCGTCGCACGTACATGTGTACTTTGGGGAAACAAACGATCGATTGTTCTGTTTTTTACGATCAGTACAGCAGTATGTGGCTAAATCTCGTGCTTTTGTATTCAACTCAATTCTTTTAGCTCTATATCATATTGGGTATTGTGATCATGAAGATGCATACGTCGTCAACGATAAGTAAGTGCCCCATCCACCTGCTCCCGTTGACGTTCAACCGATCATTGATTATATACATCTAGTGATGATAGTACCGATGCCCTCTGTAAGCTGTCTTGATTCCGGGGAGAATGACGTCATCGTCGCGGCATATAGTCTACTTATTCTTGCAGAATTGCGTGAGCTTTCATCCTGTCAATCTCGAAAAGTATATTTTGACGCCGTACAGAAATCGTGTTATTTTCCCTATACAAAGCCACAAAAAGCTTAAAAAAGTGGGGTGGCGAGAATCGATTGCTCGAGATCCTCATCGAGCACAACATATTCTACTTTGCTTGTGGATTGTGTGAGGAATGGTCATGTTTAGAACATGAAGATTGGTTACTGAAAAATCTTTTAGGTTCTTCTGTTCTTGTCATCTTAACGACGGCCCTAATGCAGGTCAGAGCTTCCTCTTTACTGGAAATCGAAATCTGTGTTGACATGACATCCCAAGGCATCGTATGGTAACTGGATGGCTAGGTACGTTTCGTTCATCAGCTTTAGTTAACCAAGCTCAAGCATTCTCTAGTGCTCAAGTCGTGTTCCACGCGCTTCTAGTAACAAAGATGAATCTCAAACTATGGGAATCAGACCGACATTCAGACCTCCCATGATGTTTGCTGTAGATTATTCAGTGCGATGGACAAATAATTCGATATCATTAACATATCCCTGCGTGTCTGTTCATCGTCACGACGTCACTTTGGCCCTGGCATGTCATTCTATGACTGGCATGGTACGTAGCATGTCGAGCCTCTACTACACGATACGGCATAGGGAAAGATAGGCAATCGAACGATTCCGACTGGCCGATTACACTGTAAATGGGTCGAGACTCATAGACTGGCTCTGACGTTCCCTTCTAAACAGAATGTCTAAGGAATCAAGTTACAGAATGGAAGGCCTACACACTGCTTGCATGCAAGTATGTAGTCGCGGTGTTGCCCCCAGTACTTCGTATCGAGCGATATACCCCTGAGACACCAAGTAAAAGGATGGGACAGCGCCAAGAGTCTCGTCGGTGTGTTTTATGTAAAGCGACTCAGGTGTTTGCTAGTATGCCATCATTTAAACCCAGGATATCCAGTATGAGCCGACAGGGTCCCATATTTTTGAGTGATGTGTGAGACCTGTTACAATATTCCGAAAAAGATTGACTCTATATCTTTCGTTATTGACGTTATTTGGTAAAGGTTGGACCCCGCAACTTGGCCATGCATGTCGGAGCCGGACTCTTGTCACATGTCTTCGTTGTCCTACTTGTCGAGTTCGCAGTCTTTGCGCATGTCATTTGTTTTGCAACCCTAGTGGTGCCTGTGAACATCGCCATCTCTTTGCATCAAGACACCAATCCCGCTCCTTCTCAGTGGGACCTGCTGCAACCTAGCTATGTCGTCACTGTCGGTTGCTTTCTGACGCATCAAGACCGGGCAGCACGTCCGCGCCAGATCCCCATCGCGCTCGCAGTCGACATCGCCTCTTCTCTTCTCATCAATCCTCCTTGTCAGTTACCACTATTTGACACGTCCTTCACGTTCTTTCTTCAGTAATTTCACTGCATCCTAAATCTCTTCTTCTCCTAGCTTGCAGCTCTACCTCGTGCATACATGTTATTGTCCTTGGAAGTCATAATTTTTTTTTCTTGCACCCTCATCTCGTAACAAATCAAAGACACGAGAATTTAACTTCGTTCAAATATGTAAAGGACAAAACACTGTCGAGGAGGGAGATAGGGACGCGAAGATGAACCTAAAAAGTGATGTGTGGGGAAACCCATCTTTTTTTTTTGATTTATCCTGAAAGGCTCAAGCGAAAACAAGGGACGCGCTCGACCGTAAGCATCGATGCGGTGACTCCAATCGATGTCACTGTGGCCGTCGGTGCTGATGACTTCGTAGGGTGTAGGAAGCGAAAGCGCGTGGAGGGGTTGAGGACAGAATTCAGAGCAGCTAGCTCCGTGATGGACGTTTAAGGGAGTGACCCAAACGTGGCAGAGCAGCGTAGAATAGGTACGTGCGAGGGCGGTGAAACTTCAACTAAAAAATGACCAAGAAATATGCTTACCGAACGGTGGTTGAGGTCTTTGCCACTGATGCTAATTCAGCGATACTATGCACTCTAATTTTCTTTAAGCTTAAAGACCGTGGCGGTACCCGAGGTTCATACATAAGTGCCAGAGTCATGAGAAGACTCGGAATTCCCACTTCCGCACTGTAAACAGCTGTGCACGGCAATGAACTCCCTTGACGACTCAGACGTGCTTCAGCTCGGACGGGTGCTTTGGAGCCTCAATGTAAGTAATTCTTTGTTCAGTTCCAGCTGCTTATAATGTCTCAAGTATGCCAATGGTCTGCACCCTAGTTCAAGTTATGTGGCCTGCGACTGATATAATCTCGTCTACGACATCCATCCTTAATCTAGTGGCTGTAACTTCGTTCTGGGTAAACTCACATGAATCACTCCCACTTACAGATATTAGTGATCTTTGTCACTGCAGGCATATGACTACTTCCTCACCTTGGCCGACGAGGTACTTTTGTTCTACCTGTCCGAATCAATACTGAGAGACATAATCGATTACAGGTTGCATTTTTGACTCAGTCACGATGGAAATGGGCGAAGCTGCTTTACATTGGCTGCCGATACCTTACCTGCGGTTACTTGTCATCGGTGATGCTTGGCAAGCACAGCCCTCGATGACATTGATTATCTTTGCTTATGATACTTGCAGTGGCATTGCAACCCAGGATGTCGATTGAGGTGAGTATTTTAAAGATCCTCAAGTCACACCTCAACTCAGGTATTACGACAGACGTGTCACAGGTTGTACTATATAAACACATGTGCGATCTTATATTTCGTTCAAGTGAAGTCGTCTCTGATAGGGATTTTTCATAGATACAGGATGTGTGATCATGGCGTGTGCCGAGGGTTTGTTCTTTCATATCCTCACATCTGCAGATTCATTGACAAAGACCTGCAAGGTATCTTCTTGACTCGCGCTTGTGCAATTTGGGAACTTAGGAGGCGCGTAATAGCTATGCTCGTGATCAGCCTCGGATTAGTCAGTCGCAAGCTTTACTGGGTTCACTCCATGTCGATTGAATTGCAACTGTCAGCTATACCTTGTTGCTATCCACGTGGTGCTCTCAATCAGCCGATCTGCTGCACCTGAGAGTGTGTTTTTTGGAATTTCAAAAGTGACTTGCGCTAAAATGTTCTTGCAGTTACTAAGTCTCCCATCCCTGTCACGAGCTGCTTTGAGACTGGTGATGGCAGCACCATCATAATCATCTACGTGATACTGGCTGGGATGGAGATACGTGAGTACAGCTTCACAACCTCATTCATTTCCTATAGTAATTGAGGATCCCCCAGAAATATGGATATTCATGCTATACAAGGCCATAGCAAGCTACTGGCGAGAGGGAACCCACAATCGCCTGCTGGGACAACTGGTTCTTCACAATACGATTTTCATGACCTGCGGACTGAGTGAGTTGCCTTCACAATGACAGATTTTCAAGTACATGTGCAAATTTTCTGAATCATGATATAAAGTCTCCTCACTCGCAGTCATATTAACGACAGCACTTTTCAAGGTCAGTGGTACGAAAGATGAATAGAGCCATGTGTATTGACAAGTAAAACTTCACAGGAATATTATGGTTTCATGATTGTGAAGTTTGTACGCATCTGGCAAGTCACTATTCATGCCTTTCTTGTCACAAGGATGTCTCGTGGACTCTGGAAAGTAGACCAGCAGCGTGCCTCATTAGAATCCTTACATACATTTTCACCTGAAGCATTAACTCAGGTGTGAAATTCTGTCTTTCACCCCTTTCTCTTCATCCTTTTCGAGGAATGAACTGGTATGTCTATCACCCGTCACGACATATTATAGGCATGTCCAGTGAAACAGCGCTCCTTAAGAGGTTGATAGACCTGAATTGCATATTGGCTGTGCCTGACCTATAAGTATCTAAGAGTATGAACGTCATTCGAACAGGATGCACTAGGATAGTTTCCTGAAGCTGAACCTGTGACGGCACAATGCTTGATAGCAAGACATATTCTTGGTTTATTATCCCATCGTATATGTCACCCTGACGTTGCCACCGGAGATACCCCCGAGGGTCAAGTCAAACATCATGTATAGAAAAGAGGTCATGACCTCATTCGCAGGTTTGTTCGCTCTGTTGGCGATAGACTGGTCGTGGAAGCTGCTCTGGCCCGGGTAGCTTCGCTGAGTGATGATTCCTGTACATCGATTGGAGCATGCCAACCACGCTCCATCGCGGTCACACGACGAAAGTCGTATCAGGAATTGTACATCTTCATCCAATTCAAACCCTGCCTCCCTGAGTACTACCGTCCAACTTCAGGATCGGCATGGGTCGTTTGGAGAATACAATCTTTTTTTTCACCACAGCGACAATGCCCCAGCTAACGCCAGGGTTCCGAGTGTCTTCCACCGATATAGAGCTATCTCCGTCGCTAGGATAGCCATGTCTCTTGGAGCTTTCCTTGCGGTGCATCACGCCCAACGGCTTAGGTAAGGTTACGATCTTGCCCTCAAGTAGATGATGCCCGATTGTCAGCGTGGGTTTGTTCTTGCGGGTCTGTTAGATACTGCCAGATCAGTGACTATAGATAACTTCACTCACAGCGTCATTGAGGTTCAATTTGCCAATGAACTGCCCGTCTCTAGTAGTGTCTTCATCGCACTCGATATCGAGCGTGCCTTGTAGTTCGATGAGAATAAGTCCATCGTGACCGAGCTTGGCGACGCATGACGGAAGTTTAGGATTAAAGCCGTTGGACAACGAAACAGATACATCAATCACTGGCATGGTTGAACGTTGATATACAATGCGAGTGAACAACTGACAATGCCAGTCAACGCGTCCAGGACCCCAGAAACTGGGTGGCTGAGTATTTTCGCCACGGACCCGGTAGCTGTGTCATCATGAACGGTTCTCACGAGTTCTTTCTTGGGTACACGCAAACATCTCCAGCTCGATTCCAGTGATTCGCTGGGCAGACTCGACGGCGAGACGAGCTCACTCTATCGAGATTAGAAGGAAGATGGACCGATGATTGTTCTTTCGTGTCATCATACTCGGGAATTGTGACCACGCGCCGGCGTATCATGATCACTCCGGTTATTGCGCCTCGAAAATATCACCTACTAATATGATACTTGACAGGCTATAGTATCGTGTCACTACAGCTGATAACAGTGGCCCACTATTGAAGAAACTCATAGGCCAATATTAATGGCCGTCGTGTTCATTATGACGCTCCAAAGCGAACTTCAATAAATTGTGATACAACACCAAGTGCGCGATAGTACTACCAATGACTCTCACGTCGATCGAGAGATGAGCTGCCCAGCATGCACGCTGCGCTTCACGCCACCTGCCAGTGAGTTCTTTAATTTATTGTTTTTATACGAGAAGAAAATCATTGAACCGCAGTGCCCATTGATCATCATCCTGTAATAGAGTCTTGTCGAGAATCATGATTGATGGACTTCATATTATGTCCAGACTTGGTCCAGACCTGTGTCAGATCAATGCCAGTGGTTACAAGATTTCACTCGTAAAAGTCTATTAATACAAGCGCAGCAAGATTATCTCGAGAATGAATATTATCAGGTGTGGGTGACACTCAGGCTGTGCATAGTATCCACAACCCCAGATCTTTGATTCCATCAAGGACTTCTACTTGACGTCGGAATACAGCCTTTCCATCAGCCAGCAACGATACCCAGTCCTGTCATACTGAATTTGGCGATACAAGCGCTGGACAGTGGAGATGGTATATCTAACGTGAACGCCATAGTTATATGACCGCGAAGTTCCCAGCTCACTGATACACATTCCTCAAATATGACCATAGTTTCCAATGATTCTAGCTGGTGGCCGACAATCTATTTCATTCGTATTCTCAGTTATTTTTTAAGTTCGCGCTTATCTCGTCGTCGGTGGTGTCACGATCCAAATTGAACTATGTTTCGCAGTTTCTACCTTTACTGCGGTGGTATACGATTATGGTGAGCGATATGGTGAGGATTCAAGAAATCGCTGAAATCCTTATATTTCCAGTCCTGACGCTTGGAAAAGAGGTGAGTGGATATCATTACTGGAGCAAACATCTTGTAGCCTAAGAGTAATGTTATAGATCGAATTGATTTGGGTGAGCAGAATCCCATATCCAAAGAACAGCAGATAATTCAGAACAGAGGCAACGCTGGTCCTTGATGACTATCTTATACCTTAGTGTACGTGGCTCATGTTATGAGCGCAGTTGAAAAGTTGTGCTGACTCGAAAAATACCCTAGATACGTTATGTTGGACTACTGAATGCTGTGTACGTGTGCAAGGCTGACAAAGTGGTGCTGTGTTAATAACCCATTTTTCGCAATCAGGATATTTATCCTGAGTATGTCTCATATACACTGTTGCTTTCTTCAAGTTCTGACCGTCGGCGCATACAGGCACACGGTCAATCTCGGTCTCAGATGTGGTGAGTATTCTGTATCCATGCCTCGTATTCCCATCTGATTAACTGCAATCCTGTGTAGGCGTGAGTGAGATCCTCTATGAACATGTTGGTTGACCTTGGCTCAACATAATGACCACAACAGATGTGATTTTTTTTTGCGATGTTTGATCATATGAGGGGATTAGTAATGGGTGTTTCAGGCAATATCATGTTGTCCGCAAGAAGCTGGATAACTGTGATCGTAGCTGCCATGCTGGGCGGTGAGTCCGCGACTGCGATCCTCAGTGATATTGACTTGATTGAAACACTATGCTAGCCATCATGATTGCTCGTTTATATGCCATGTATCATGGATCTAAAAAGATGCTTACCTTTCTCGTCGTAATCTTTCTAGCTGTGAATATTTCCTGCGTAGTGATAGCGGCGATGATATTGAAGCATGTTGTCGGAGGTGAGATTTACTTATTGGACTGGAAGATGGGGCTCATTGGACAAATCCCAGAGGAGGCGATACTTTCTGGCACCCATATATGCAGTTATGACTTCGAGGGAAATTACCAACTTCTCTCAGTAATGACTTGGGCTATCACAGCTGCATGGGAGGTCCTTGCACTGTGTCTTGCACTCTGGATTACTGCAAAACGATTCCGTGACTTGCGACGACTTAGAACATCGATTGGATCAACCATCGGAGACTGTCTCACAATGTTGATCAAATCCCACTTGCTTTACTTTGCAGGGTGAGCCCATAATCAATGCGCCTATCTTCTGCTGCTGAGCACGTGCTAGCTTTCTTACTGTTGCTTGCCTCGAGCTTGGCCGTAACTCTTCACAAATCCCAGTTCGCCAATCTGTCACTGACATTGCATGTGACCCTGCTCATCATTTCTGTAGGACTCGACTACCACGGAAACTCAGATATATGAAGGCTTTCTTCAAATTTTCTTGAACGTGCAGATGTTTGTACTGGGACCACGAATCATTATTAGCGTCCGAGAATATAACGCTAAGCTCGTGAACGAATCCGACACAAACACGCACATGACTTCGATTGCCTTCCAGGAACGTACATACGTGCCAACTAGCAGTACCGTGTAGACCAGCATAGGATTACGTATCACTTCAGCTCGATGCACGTATGTAGTAGGAAATAGCTAGTACTTTGTGTCACATAAATTGCAGTCATATATATATGTGCAGGTGGCTGTGGCTATTAGTATGAAGATGAGAGAGTTCGAAAGCGAGTGGCAAAATCATGCAGTACTATGCGCAGATCTTGAGTCTTCTTCGTAGCCTGAGATTGAAGGATTCCCCTACTGATGACCTGCGCTCCTGGACCTAGCGTCACAAATTCTGCCGAATAATGAGATAATGATCACACTGGACTCTGCTGCATTGGCCCAAAGTTCTGGTCTCTGGAGATGATGGGGTCCAAGTTGGAGTTAGTATGTGAGTGGGATCTGTGACTTCAATATTGAACCAAGAGGAGTTACTCACACATTGGCATGGGAAGTGAGATCAGGTTGGCTGAGGGTAACTCCGTGAAGGACAATGAGCGTGTGTGCAAGCGAAGGTGCGCGTTGTGCAAGCGTGAGAATGATGTGCGGAACAGGGTTGCGCAGTGGGTATTGGGTTGAACAGCGAACAAAAGTTCACGCTGAAAGGAAGATTAAGTCTGCATGGGGAAGAGCTAGAATAAACAACTGTCTTTGGGCCTTCTATTGTCTGATTAGGAAAGTCGGGCCTGCTTGTGCACAATTGGTCAAATAAATAACAGTGCGTTTCAAATCAGCACAAAGAGAACATGCCGCTCTGACACCCCCTTCAAGTTCCGGGGATACATACTATAGGGACAGCAGATCAGCGAACGAGGGAGATCAAGCAAGGGAGATTATATATAAGAACAGATGGTCATTCAGGGCAGGGTGAACGCTGGTCCTTCAGGCCGCTCTATACCTCGATGCAGTGCATAACTTTCAGGCTAGATGCGTGGGACTAGGTGTGGCCGCGTAGTAATAGTGGAGGCGGTTA
This sequence comes from Suillus plorans, assembly GCF_016647745.1. Classification (NCBI taxonomy): domain Eukaryota; kingdom Fungi; phylum Basidiomycota; class Agaricomycetes; order Boletales; family Suillaceae; genus Suillus; species Suillus plorans. The sequence goes on from NW_024537387.1 coordinate 66,902, forward strand.
ACTCAGACTGAGCACCGTCATACGTTGCATGCCAGCATATCCCTGATGCACTTGTTCACCTTACTCGTATGTCACTGCAGCACCGAAGGCAAAATTAGATTTCACGAGGTGACAATCAGCCAGCAAGAGATTAGAAAAGTCAGAAGGAATGGTAAAGGTTGATATGCAGCAAACGGGTGAATCACCTATTCCTGGAACAATTCACCTCTAAGCATATTCCAAGTGCGCCGCTTTCCTCCAAAGTGCTTTCTGCTTATAGATTACAGTACCCAACCAAAGTTTGTCAAGCTTTGTGATAAGTGCTGGTATGCGTGATAAAGTAGGGTATGAGTATGTTCTGGCTCACGACTGCCGCAGTATCTACGGGGGGAAATCGCCAAACTCCCAGCTATAACATTCCTGCAAGTTCCACAATGTCAGCCGAGTGCCATAGGGAATGCATTTATGACTACTGACCACACAATCTTCTTCAGCTGCAGCGAGTGGAACCTCCCGACCGACATTTTCGCTGGGTTGCCAGGTCTTCTCCAGTATTTCTTCTATAACACTGACGATCCCATGTTTGCGTATGTCTACAGACCAAGAAAGGTTTGACACAGTGTCGTAGACAATGGATTTGCCTAGATGACACCTAGGCCATATTAGATACGCGGGTAACACAAATGCCAGAAGACGTACTTAGTTTCCATTGCGAACCCGCCTAAGGCGCAAGAAGATAAGATTCCATTACAGGTTCCCATCGCAATGGGATCTGCAGTATGATATATGTGCGTGACATGATGAGTTGATGGCTAAGATTGATCAATTACCACTAGGATGATAGGCTCATTATAATTACACACCGGCGATGGCAAATGCAGCCGCCTAGCAGCTAGTCGCTCTCCTGGTGACTCAAAGGCAATAGCAGGGACACCAAACGTGACTCCAAGAAGGGAAGCCACCGCACCACCTTCTCTCCCAGGTGAGTGAACACATCGCCAACTACAACAAAAGATACCCACCTAGCGAGTGCCCTATGATCCAGATATCCGACGCCGGGTACATATATGTTAGATTATTATACAAGTTCTGATTTAAATGAGTAGAGGAATCACACATCAATGATAGGCCTACCGTTCCAAGGGGGTAAAATAGACTATCTTCCACTAGAGCCTGCTCTAGGCAATCCTGGTGGCATTTCCATCCTCCACGATAGCACCCACATACGGTCGTCCAACTCCAGTCAATTCTAGCACAACAACAACTGAACAGTAGGTTATCGTTCAATTTATCCTTCTTGGCAGTCGGACCTGCGCTTCCCCACACAGCCGCAGAAGTGCCTTTGATGGATAGAATGATAGTAGAGTTGTCGGACGTCGCAAACACATGACCTCGGAACCCATCAGCATCTGGTTCCCATCCAAATGGATAAGGCTTTGAAAAGCTCTTCAGCGATAACGTGCATGCAGAATTTAAGGAAAGCTACGAACATTGGACCAGTTCTCGTCAAGTTCGTACCACTGGCTATCGTCAGGGGTTACATAGGCATTATTTGTCATTTTTGCGAGTTCTAACAGTGTTTCCCGTTTCTCGACATTCGGTCCCAATATTTCGGTTTCGTACCAGGGCAAAATCGCGCTTTGTGCGTGCCGCATGGAACGAATCCTCGCATCGTTGTAGGCGCTAAAACTTGATGGACGATATGAGGTCATATACTGTGTGTCTATCGAATAGGATGATTCATTGCCGTAGACAAGGTTCACAGTCGATGGCACGTCGGAGAACACCACACGTGCATCGGGTGAGACAGCATGTTGGTGCCGCAACTCAAATTGATGGGATTTCTCAAAACGAGAACTTTGCGGCCGCTGGCAGCGGCCACGGTCAAGGAAAATATCAAGGAGGAGGACGAGGAGGGCCGTCAAAGTTGTTGGGAGCATCGGACATCACAGCGAGCCATAAACGTTGCAGAAAAGCATGTGTTGCTGACTCATCAAGAGATTCCCGGGGCCTTTTATTTAAGCTTTATTCATGATATAAGAGGCTGTGACTATGTATGAGTAAGAAGATACAAGTGAAAATGCAAAAAAGACAAAAGAAATGGGAACTCTAACTCTGATCCAAGATGTATTAGATATGAGTACTGTCGCAGACCGCAGGGCACATTACATTAAACATCACATTATAATATCAAGACAAAACCAAACAGACATCGTGCTGAACGCTTAAACAGGTAGACTGTCAATGTCCAACGACTCCATCGCAAGGCCAAGAGGATCAGTGGCAGCATGTGCCGCTTGAGCGACGGCACTTTCAAGGTTTGCTGATGAACCAAAGACGATTTCTGGGCTGGTGCACGTTGCGACTGCGCGACGCATGTGCGTCGTTAAGAAAGACAGTCCCACCTGGTAAGCGGCTGTGATCATCGATTAGCTGGCAAACATGGGGATGGACCAAAACGCACAGTTCATCCAACCAAAGCCTTCACGAGGAACCATCTTAAAATCTAAACCTTGATTGCCGTACTCAGCATCCACCAAGTGTGAAAGTTTCACTGCATCAAACTGGCGAGCATTCTCGTTAGTAGCATACAGAAGTCACTGCTGGTATCACATACCTTCTCAGGTACAACACCATTAAAGTCAACGAACGCTGTGGTCATCCTACAGTAATCAAGTTAACTCAGTACGAATCGGACGAAGTAAGGTCACGCACATGTAAAGGAACCTGTACGATAATCGCTGAGCATCTTCCAGGTAACCGTAGCGTTCTAGCCCGACCCAAGTCATGATTTGGTGAGGAGGCCATGCATAGCTGGAAATTATTAGATTTACTGTATACACAATCAAGGAGACATCAACACACGGGTAATCCCACTGCCGGTTTGGCCTGTCCAAGGAAATTTTACCCCTAGACTCTTCGGTCCCAGAAACAAGACCCCCGAGTACTTCAAACCTCTTCAACGACTGCGAACTACGCCAAGTTAGATATGTTTACGAAGGAAGCCAACTGGACTTACACAAGTTTCCAGCACTGGTCCTCACTCGCGCAACCAGCCCAGAGCGCCCAGAACGCAGTAACACTTTCATACAGGCTCTGCTTCTCTAAAACTGTATCGTAGTCGAAGTACAGCTTCTTGTTCTCGTTCCATAGGTACTTGTCGATCATCTCCCGCCTGTGATCGGCTCTCTCAAACCACTCATCGCTATTTTGTAACCGACTGGTTGAGCACTCGCGGTAGGGGTTGCGATATGCTTCGACAGAAGGTGGGAAGGGTGCCAAGTCGAATTCCTCCTCGAGCTCGAGTTCATCATCAAACACCTCCCGGATGGCCGTGCCGATGTCGACTTCATACTTGTACAGTAGTGCCTGTAGATCGATCGTCCCAAGGTTCGCACACCGCTTCTCAAACCTGTACGTCGTATCATGACCCGATTCGCGCACAGCTCTATCATGCAAGAAGTACTCGTCCAGCGCAGGCTCCTTCAGAACTCCGTTGTTGTACTTCTCGCTAAACTCGAGTACCGAGATGCCGTGCTTCTCAGCATAAGGCTCAAGGATATGCGTAAAGTGCGTCGCCTCAGTTTCAGGAGGAATTCCAAGACCGTCGGGGCGGTACCTAGACAACCCCGTCTTAGGATCAATGCGGGGCTCCGCGACCCAGATGGTATGGTACTCTTTGATGGCGGCTTGAATTGCGCGTTTCAGCCATTGTCGATTAGACTCCACATCTGAGCGATCTAGCTGATTGTAGATTTGCAGCGCCATGTCCGTCAAGAACGGAGGCTGCGTCCTACACAAATAGTAACTTCGGCTTCCGTTCAAAATCTTGCCGTAATGCTTGATTTCAAATATGAAGTGATCAACCATGCCCTTTGCCATGGTCACTTGGCCGTCCACAAGGAGGCCTAGGGAGATAAAGTAGGAATCCCAGTTGTAGAGCTGCAATCGAATGATGTTAGTTAGTAAGAACGATCCAGTGAATTGAGCAAGGTACCTCATTAAAGCGAGCGCCAGGGACGATGAAAGGAATACCTTTCAGGGTCCGGCCACCCTTGCCGTCATCAACCTCATTCATAGCGAGCGCTAAAAGACCCGGCTTGGAGTTCAAGCTTTTGACAAACACAGCATCATCAGGCTTTGGAGGTAGGACCTGTACATCAAGGTTCATGTGTGGTTTCTCACGTGCCACTTTTCTGTAGTATTCAGCCATTGCGGGTTCGCCGTAAGGGACGTAGATCCGAGGTTGGACGCGGCCCGTACGGTTCTTAGGGTCGGCAGTGATGATCTCGAGGCCATCGCCATCAATGCGGCGAGTCAGCGAGTGCCAGAATGAGTTTTTGATCATACGAGAGAGACGATCGACTGGATTCTCCGAGAGACGAGCCTCATCGAGGACGATACGTTTGCGTCCATGATCCCGGGCTAGGGCAAGCTCCTGCAACAGGTTGGATAGCATGTAGGTTCCCTGGATCATAGTTATACTGAGAGTGGTACGATATCATGAACATGGACACTGACTCGGACATCAAAAGTCTTGAAGCCATTGCTCGTAGCCGTACCGAGGGCCATCATCTTCGGGCCCGCATCAGTGATACTGATTTGAAAATCACCGTCTGTATCTTCCTGCTCAAGGACAACACGAATGGTCTCTTCGACATCGATGAGGAAGCGACGAGGGCCAGTGACGCTCTTCTCGTCATGCGACATGCGCCGAGCCCTCATGTGCGTATCCTCTTCGAAGAGTGGAGTACGCTTCGGGATATACCCATGAATGTGTGACTATAGACGTGGCATGAGAAACTGACAATGTGCTCGCCGAAAAGGACGCCTTACATGACTGTAGGTTCTCGAACGAGTGAATGCTTCGCCGCCGCCATAGTACGTAGCAGCATCTACGTGGACTGGGTTATGGCCATCATCGACGAAGGTAACGCCGGTTGGGTGATTGAGAGTGGGAGCCATGGTGATGATGAGAAAGAAAGGAACGAACCGAGCAGAGAAGAAATGAACAACAGCAAACTTGCTATACTACTTGTGGGGTACAGGCTAAGCTCGAAGCGAAAGACAGAGTTGTGGTCTGAGGGGGTTTAACCGAATTTATTGCCCGGAATTAATTACACCACGTGTTGCGGAAAATAATCGTGGAAATTATGTCCAAACGCTGATGAGAACAACCACAGAGCAATCCTTGTTCGGAGCTGATAACAGTCTGCGACTGAGCAATTGTCCAAGTCACTACTATCAGGCTCTCTTCTTTCTCCACGGTCTGTCGCACCTCGAACCTGACGATCTCAACAGCATATCGCGGCCCGCTTTCCACAGTTCTCCTTTATACTCGGCATGCGAGAAGTCAGGGACTTGGCTTACCTTTTCTCTCACCTTCATCCCGGCTGAGCGCTGAATGGTAAGCCGGATCCTAGATAAGCCTTATAGATCTGTCTTCCTAAGTTCGCCCTTTCTCCTTCAGGCTTCTATCAATGTTTCCTGATAGGCTTCCGCACCTTTGTGACGTAGTCCATTCATAGTCATTCACCTTGATTCATGAACCGACGTCGTATGCCATCGGGGGCGACCTTCTAGTATTCAATTCCTCCTCCCTCCAGAGATTCGAATTGTTTGCGATTACACCCACGGATGAGGGAACCGTTTGGCTGAAGTCCGTCTTTCCCAGATTTTCAACGTCGGCAAGCTCCGTATCACTGGTTCCAATATGTAGGATATTTGAACTTGTAGTCGAGGGTTTTGGCACACTGATCTCAAGACTCAAGCAATGGAATCGCGTATTTTGGTGTCAAGGCAACCCCCTGCATGGTACCTCCGTGACTCTTGAGAACGTTCATCCCATGCAACTTCACTATTCCCGCACATTCTCACTAGAAACGGAAGAAACCATCGTGCATCGCAATACATAGGAAGGTGCCTGAACCCGTAGCGCCCCTGCTACATCGTAGCTTATGAGGTAAGATATCATATTATTGTCGTTAGAGCACTTCTTGTGTACCTGACCTTTTCACTTTAAAAGACTTGTGCCTTATTGGGAATTTGCCATGCTTGAGGCAATTGTTATTCGCAACCTCTTACCATAAATCTCGTATGAGGTGTGAAAATATTGTGCCGATTCCATAGTAAATGGTCTAGGCTTCCCTGCTTCGTGGAAGTAATAGGTATTGGCACACAGGAGCCGTGTAAGATTTCGGGATGAGTCCATCAGCGGGCACCACTAGTATGACGTTGTCAGGGTTCCAGTTGACGGTTTGACAGAACATTCGCAGGCAACCAATGAAGATTTCGATAACTTGATCCATCCCGGACACCTCTGCGTGAAGGATGTGGCGTGCTAATAATGGTCTGGCGTTTGACAGATTGCTAACATGCCCGGGGCCGCCATACTCCGCCCTGATAAGGCGCTATGTGGACACAGCATTGCGTTCCAAGTCCAGCTGGTCAGACACAACATATTTTATAATTACTTGACCTGTGGGCTTTATGAGTAAAACATTTTCTACCACAGTTGTGGTCCTCGCGGCTGCTCTTCCTGTGCGTGTTCATCACATCGAGTTCAATATTCAACTCAAGATGTGATCGCAGGCATCGTATGAAGGCACGACATCAGAGTAAGGGGCTGTTTCTTGCACTGAACATATTGACCGATTGTTTCGTAGTTTACAGTTCGTGACACACGGAATACCAGCGACGCACATCTACCACGCTGTACAACACAGCCCACCACACTGAAGAGACTTCCACGGAGAACATGTCCCTTCTTCTTGTTTTTGAACCAGCTGCGTCGGAGATGCAACCTAATGGTAGGGGCCCTTCTTCTCTTCCAGCATCGCACGGACCCGAACATTCTCGGTGTTTCCGAAAGGTTGCATTAGGGTTCCCATGGTGTGTGGGCCTCGTGGTTGGATAAAGGCCAACCTTGTAACGAAGCTCTGTTCCACCCACAACCCTCTGCTCCCCAACCGTGCACTACCCCAATGGTGGGTCATGATGCATGAACACTGACGCGTCTGGCTGGCCCTAAAGGGGTTGCAGTTGCAGTATCGCGCAGGCCATTTACTCCCACTGTTCGCACAGGCTTAGTAGTAGTAGTCCTAAACGGAACGAGAAGTATGAGCGGTAGGGTAGCGACAGCCCCCTAACGAGAGCTTTCGCAGGCTCGAAACCGCTACATTTCCCCCCGCTCTACTAGCCTCCCTCTAGTCCAGTCAACAGATGCTTATATCAGGAGACGGATGCCTGTGGCAGGTACTAAGGAGGTGGTCAGACTCGGTGGCGCTCTGCTGGACGCTACTGACGAGGGCTTCGCTTTCCACGTCAGTTGGCTAATTACCATACAGAGTTATAGTCTAGACCAATAATTTTTAGATAGAGAATTTGTATCTTCTACCCCTTTCCTGTAATCTATGAGCCCACTGAGTTTGCATTGAGCAAAAAACTTCCCACTTCGCAAGTAGTCTCAGAATGGATAATCCATGGAGAATATAATTTGGGCAAATTCGAAGAACGCACCTGGCTCCATGAATGCAACTTCAATTGAATGAAAATAAAATAAAAGTCAAAAGCGAAATGGAGCAATCAGCGTTCAAGTTTTTAGATTCCAAAAACGTCCTGTGACAGACAGGTGCTCAATATCACTGGTCCATTATGTTCAGGAGCCTTTTGTAATGGGCCTCGCCAAACCCTGTTGTCAAATCACTCTAGTACATGTCATTCTGAGTGGTAACCTTGAATACAAACAAAGCTAGCCCCAGCCACTAAGCTAGACAAGACAGACTTGGCTGATAGTGGGGGTAATCGCGGCTAAATTTTGATACGCGGCCTACTCATATAGGATAGAAAGCACTGAGCCTAAAAATACACACCATGGTCCATAAAAGAATCTGTAACCCTTAGACGTTGGTCGGAGGGGCATCTCCCCTGGTGGGTTCACACCAGTGCTATAACCAAAATAAATTTAATCCTCGACACTAGGGCAGTTTGCAAGAACTCACATTCAATTTCTGCGCATGTGCTAGTCTGTGTGTTTGTGTACGACAGTTATATCCGTACCAGCAGTTGTCTGGAATCACGTCTCCTCCTGGGGAGATCAAGCAGATCAAGTGAGTGGACATCCGTGAAAGTGATCAAGGGCAAAGGCTTACGCTTAACCTTCTGGCCCAAGTACCAGATATGCAAATGGTCACGTACGAACTTCTCCAAGCATTGTGGACATAACCAGTCTGCTTTGTTCCACGTGCTATAAGCCGGCGTCTTGTAGTCGAACAATCCTCCGACAAGATCCTCAGCTGGTGTCTCACACAACAAAGCCAAAAAATGCGCTCTGTCTGCAAGATTTGCTCCGACATGGCCTTTCAGTAATTGCTCGATTGAGTAGAGAGGTGGTGTGCCCCAGAGGTAGCCCCAGTCTTCAGTGATCACGGATTGAGTTTATGCTGTAGACTATTATTTTTGACTTACTACTTGGTCCCCATAGATCCAGGCACTTGACAGTATCGGATCGACACTGCGAGCCTGTCACCAAATGAGCAATCATCAACCGAAAATAATGGAGGACACGAACACCGATCATGCTCTCCAACGATTTCGTCAATTATAGGCTGTTTTTGTGTGACAGGAAGAAGAGGCTGTTCTGTCCTGTCGACTAGGACAGATGTTAAAGGCTCAATGATGAAGTCGTTATAGAAAAGAATTTCTTCAGTAATGTCGGAATCCCATTCGGTGATGCAGTCCAACCCCCTCTTATATACATCAATCACGTGGTGGGGAGCACAGTATAGCACAAATGATGACTCAGGGCTGTCTATACGAGCTTCATGAGTGGGTGGAGCCTGAAGGGCGATGCTCGCGCTCACAGATTTCAGGTGGGATCGTAGAAAAGCAAACACCATAATCACGAGTGATTACTCCTCGTAAAAACGTTTCAACCCATTGAATGTCCCTCAGCTCAGGAGTGGAAAGACTTCCGAAGAAGCCTTTTCGTAGTGTCTTGGCTTCTTCGAGTGCCGAATCGATTTCTTCTTGATCTGAGTCGGATCCAATAGCTGACTCGTGAGCATTGCAGCCATAGACAGCCGAGAACAAGGACATTCTGTACATGGCTTTCTGGAATCGTGTCGACTCCGCCAAGGAGAGCTGGCTTGTCTTGAATCGTCGGTCTTTCATTCTAACAAAAAAAATTGAGACAAATAGGATTGTAAAAGATGACAGAAATTACCTCCAACTAAACAGGCTTTCGAGCTCTTGAACGGAGGTGGAAATGCCCACAAGGCTTGTAATGTCCTCGCTGGAAAGTACTGGGTTTTTCTGAATATCGTCCTCACCCAAGAGTTCATCAACGGGCTTGTAATATAGTTGCGCATTCTTGCATCGGACGAAACGTAGTGCTTGTGGCAAGGCTGGTCCAATCAAGTTGTAAGCTACAGAGCGAACAACCGAGCGAGGATGTTGTTGAAAGACGTTGTAGATGGCCTTTGAGGTCAAGATTGTTGAGGCAAGGCATTGAAAGTCAGGCAGAAACCTCAGAAAACACTCTACAAGGTCAGCATTCACGAAGGAACTATGCATTGGGTGAACTGTGTTTCCCATCTGGTGATTCAGGGGGTTACGAGGTATCGGAAACTAGTGGGCCCTCCCTCAGTTCGTTCGGGGCACAGATCAAGTCTATGGTAGACGATGGTCAAGACAATTGTGAGCGTTTTATGGTGTCCAGTGAACAAATAATGTGACTCGTCGAGTAGTGAGTCAAGGTATGCTTTTCCTCGGAACTTGCCGTACAAGGCACCGTAAACTAGGACCCCGGGACAGGGCCAACCTGGTAGTCTTGCTCACTGTTCAGAACAGCGAGTGGTGTCAACGCACTAGGTCTTGAGCTTCAGCCTCAACGAACTATTCAGATTAATCTTCAAACATGTCGTTCGGGGCAGGGTAGGCTCTAATTCATGTTTTCAAACCTACGGCTCAAGTCATCTAGTACCAATGTCTTTGGCACTAGTAATACCGGCACGTCCATCTTCGGGCAATCTAACGCGCCAAAGCCCACCACTTCGCTCTTTGGAAATACGCAGCCCTCCTCCGGAGCGGGAACCACAACGACGGGCTTCGGTGGTTTCGGAGTGCAACCCCAAACCCAGACACAGCAACCTGCTCAAGGAAGTTCTGTGTTTGGAGGAGGCGCTTTCGGACAGACACAGCAACAACAGCCATCCGGACCGACTTCGATATTTGGGCAGCCCGCACAACAACAGCAGCAGCAGCAACCTACAACGTCTCTATTTGGGCAGCCTCAACAGCAGCCATCGGGTACATCTTTGTTTGCAAACCCTTCAACAAATACGACTGGGCAGCAGACTGGCGGCGCATTTGGAAGCACTCAGCCGCAACAGTCTACTAATCTCTTTGGGAGCACTCAGCCGCAACAATCTACTAGTCTCTTTGGGAGCACGCAACCGCAACAATCAACCAGTCTATTTGGAGCTACGCAGCCGCAACAGTCGACTAGTCTCTTTGGAACCGTGCAACCACAGCAACAGACAAGTAATTTGTTCGCAAACACCCAACAGCAGCCGGGTGGACTGTTCGGGAGCACGAATACTCAGCAGCAAGTTCCTGCTGGCGGGCTGGGGGTGAGCACAGCGGGGACATCGATGTTTGGGCAACAAAGACAATCATCGTGAGTTCCTTTCGTGTCGTGCTAATTCAAATCGGTGTTGACATATCACAGGATGATGAGGTTAGTCAAAGGTACTTATATTCAGGGTAGCTTCAATGACATTTGAGTAGTACCACACCCATAAGCGGACCTGCACCTTTTTCAAAATCCACGAAGTTTAATGATCTTCCGGATGATATCAAGAGGACGTTTGAACTCATCGAGTACGCTAATCATAAGTGCTAACATGTCCCAGGGCTTACTTCGCATAGCTCGCACATTCAGGGACGTATACAAATAAGCAACGAGCTTAAACAGCGAAAAATGGGGGAAGAGGCGATCAAGGGCCAGGAGTTAATTCGCGAATTGCACAAGGTGCGCCTCATTTTATTGCATATATCCAGTATGTTCGGTTACCGACTTTATCGATTCAGGAGCTGCTTGGTGTATCCTCCGTTATTCAGTCGGACTCTCTCTTCGCCAAGGACCTGAAAGTGAAGACTGAACAAGCAGTTCAAGACACGATTGTCGCAACCAACATCATCGAGGGCTTTAAAAATCCGCATCAGAGCGCAGCATATCTCAAGAATCATGCTTCGTTCCCTCTGGAGTACGTGTAGATCATCGATGTGAAGCATCTTGAAGTGTTGACATGTTGCTGGCCAGATTCTTCACCCGTGTCACGCAAGAGATGCAGGAGCGTCTGCAGTGGTTCAAAAACACTATCGAAGTATGGTGCCGTATTTTTGGTCACCCTGAAGTGTTCTAATACATCGAATAGCAAATTGAGCGGAAACTATCCGCATCGGCATCCCAATCTCAAAACACGCCCCAAGGTTAGACTTTCCTTCGCTCCACCCTCATCCTCAGCTTACATTCCCCTAGCAATTTCATCCACCCTCCAGACGCAACATGCCATATTCGTTTCGCTTGCGGCTAGGACTGCGGCTGTTGACGCCGAAGTTCAAAAGGTAAAGGCGTTGTACACACAACTGTGGCGCGCGAAAACGGGGAGCATGCGTGACCCTTTTAATGAACTTGACCGCGGTAGTGGAGGAGAGTTTGGGATGGAGTCGTTACAGGTCAAGTGAGGTAGTTCTGCACATCCCTTGATTGGCGTGATACCAACTGCGGAAAATATACTCTTGCATAAACGTGTGAACTATAAATATCCCATAGCTTGGCACACGGCGAGCGCTGTGAGGCGTTACACTGCCTCTGAGACGTGACCGCCTCGATTCAATGTCCTGACCACCATTGGAGGTCTACTCAGCCTCATCCTGTGTCTATTCAGATACCCATTTTCCCAATGGCCTACATACCCCAGCAGATCGATGCGGTCAGCGGCGATCAGTACCGTTATGCGTTGACTAACTTCGTGCGTAACTATCATCATGATCAGTGATCTCGATATTGACCTGTAGTCTCATCTATCTCATCTTTAGCGAATTGCGCACGAGAAAGTCGAAGAACAACGTCGGCAACTCGAAGAACAAGAGAAACAAGTCGCATTACTCCGCGCGCGAATCGCCTTGCTAGAAGGGACTGCGAATGACGAGCAACAGGAGAGCAGACATCTTGGGGGTAGTTCAGTCGATGACTTTTCCATCAAAGTATGTTTCAGTATTTCATTGAGTGCTGGGACCACCCTCTAGTCTGCTATGCATATAGAATACTGCGTCCTTGTTGGAGCGCTCGATCAATCGCTGGGCAGCAGATATTGTACGCGCACCACCTTCCGCACTGTCTGATATCTATGGAGCTGCCTTGGGCGACATCACAGGCTCTTATGATCCTGTGCCTTATAATGTCTCAGCAATGCAGGCACAGAACATCCTTCGCCATGCGATGTCAGAAGTCATCAGCAGTGAGATCATCAACAATCTCGTTGTGACAAACTCCCCTGAGGCAAACGTTCAACTCACAAGGATCCACGAGCACTTGTTCGCCCGTACGTGTCAATTCTCATGTTCTCTCAATCCCATGCTGACGATCGTGTCATGCACCAGGCAACCCTGTCGTAGCATGCGTTTGGCGCCGACAAACATTCTCAGCGGCAGTGGAAACTTGCGACCCAGAAATGACAGCCGCTATTCTTGCAGAGACTCTCCCAGGGCTCACCAAAGTGCTCGGGGGATCAGCAAACAACACAGCTCCGATTCTGGCCAGCGCATACACGTTCTCGCGTATGCTGCACAGTGCCCCATCATCATCCACCGACGCGTTTTACCGCAGCTTCGTTCCCGAGCTCGGAAGCATCCTCTATCCACGTCAGATAGAGCTCGTACGTCGCTGCCTCAAGAGCGAGCGAGGCGAGCAGGATCGTGTAGGTGCGACAATCTTCCCTGGGCTTGTGAAGGTCACAAAGGGCAACGTGGCAACTACCGAGCAGAATCAGGAGACGGTACATACGGTCGTGCGGCGCGCGCAGGTGATCTGCGAATGTGCACTCGCATTATCGGGGAATGTGCCAATGCAGGGGTAGTGTGAATCCCTTGGGTTTGTGCAAGCTTCGACTTGGATAAGATGGAAAGGATCATGCTACGCGGGTGGGATATATCTATATATTGCTAGCATTCAAATCTATACGACAAGCAACGATGCGATTGTCGCTTGTGATTGTATCACCTATGATGGCGTTAGTGTGACACATGCAATGACTTTAGACATCAATACCTCAAGAGCTTGCAGAACCTCCAGCCGTCTCCGTGCAGCTTCTAACCAATCTCGAAGCAGCTCCCTTGCAGTTCCTTTCACTTGATTTAGCTCTCTTGCAGCATTATCAAGATCCTTCTCATTCATGTAATACTCCGCTCTGGACAGTATACTCAGCACGTCCGACCCAGGAATGAGTCCATGCCGCTGGAACCTAAACAAAGAAAGAAAGTGCGAAGCCAGGTGCGTGAGTACACCTGCATCCTGATCGGGGACCAAAGCAACGCTTGAGACGCGTGGCCTAACAGAGGTGCTAAACCATGATGCAAGGTCTGCAAACGGCTCAATGCCAATGTCGGGCATGTCGCTTTGTTCAAGGGAGTCCAATGCTGCAGCAATGATTACGTCTTCCTTGGCGACTGCGATGTGTCGGAGCACACGGAGCTCTTCACGGAATGGCTTGCGTATCGACGCATCGACAGCGCTCTGCATAGCACGTATGGCGGTCCACATGCTGTGCACGCGAATATTCTCATCAAGATATGAAGAATTGTCGAGTGCGAGACGTTCAAGGCGCTTGAGACTTGTGGCGAGCTCATCAAGCTTGGCGAGACGACCCCCGCGTTCTTGCTCGACGCGGACCTTGACCTCGCGGATCCACCGCCTCTGCATCTCTATACCCTGCGCGATCACTTCCTCCTTCAACCTGTAAAGAGTGAGTAAAGTGACGGGTACCGTGCCCAAGCCAGTGATGGCCACCTACCGCTCATTGATAATTTCTGTCTGGGTGCGTAATTCCTGTTCCAGCTTCTCACGGTAAACCTGAGTGAACCTGCCACGCTCCTCGTCGTAGAATTTCCTGAAGCCATCTTGTTGCGAATCTAGTTTATCCTGTGCCTCAAGCTCGAGCTCGAGAAGCTTTGTGGTATACTCCCGCGCTTGTTCGTCAAGCTTCATCTCTAGCTGCAGCTTCTCATCCTCCTTGATCTTCTCAATACGTGCTGCGAGGCCAGTGAGGTCAGCTTTGGCCACCTCAAGGACATCTTTGGCTTTTTCGGAGGCAGCGGGGTTGGATGCAAGGAAAGAAGCGAGGTTGTCAATCGTGGATGCGAGCTGGGTGATCACAGGCTCAGATACGGCGACTTCAGACACGGCTGGAGCGACAAGAGGCAGGGGCACGGGAGTGGGTTCTGCAGCGGCCTTCGGGGCAGACTTTGGAGGTGCGGGGCGCTCATACCCGGGTGGGGGCTCGAAGCCGATGGGAAGCGGCGCAGCATAAATAACGGCATTACCAGGATGCTTGTCCGATACAATTATAAGGTCAGTGTCATCGCGCGGCGGGATAGTATCTGGAGAAGACCCGGGCTGAGCCGGTGTAGTTGTCGCTTCATGAAGAGAGTCAACGGATTTCCCAGTAAGGGCTGCCTCTGCTTTGCGAATCAGGTCGTCCAATTCATCAGCAAACTGTGCACCATGTTGTCGTGCAATGAAAATTGCTTTCGCGGTTGCTTCCGGGACCGTTTCTTCCTCCACTTTCTTTATGACAGTCTTGAGGGATGCAGCGGCAGACTTTACGCGCTCTTTGGACTCCTTGAGTGCCGACTTGGCCGTCTTTTCAATTGTTTCTTCTGTCGGCGCGTTACCCAGCTGCCGTTGTACGAAGTTGTAGACGGTCTTGTAGGCGTCCACGGTAGCTACCACAGTTTGTTCGACGGTGATCTCATCCCACTTGTGCACCTCGCCATAGTCGACGAGTTCCTTCCCCAAAGGAACGTTTGCGGTGAACAATTCACGGTACTGCTGGTTTTCGAAGGAAACGAATGCACTGCCGATGTAGAACGTGCCCGTCGCTGCCACAGTATAGAATAAGATCCTGCGAACGACTTTTGCCGGGTTGGAATTAGATGGGGCATTGGATGTAGAGGCGGTGGTGGCTAGTCGCTGCCAGTACAATTAACTCCTTCATAAGCCAACGTCCCAGACAGAAGTACTATAATTTGTTTGCTCACCCTGCGAGAAGTCCGTATAAGGCCTCGTCCAACCGTCGCCGAAACATGTCTAGGGACAGCTATGGCACGATGCATTGCCGCCGTTGTGGTGCTCGGTGAGCTCAAACCAAAGACCAGGCTGGCGAATTGCAAGACAGAAATTGGTCCGGAAATTCCCGTGCTGCCGTTGTGCTTCCGTTCTACACCAATAACCATAAACGCGGGTAGCGCCCATTGCCCAAGTAATCCCAAGGTCACTAATGCGACGGTCCCTTAGCAAGTACTGCACTTCGGAAACCCGTGATGCGTCAAGCTTAGCGCCCCAAGGGTTGCAGCGACTCGCCGGCCATCACGATTCCCGACTTATCACAGGTTCGCAACCTCATCGTTGTCTGCAAATGGCATCGGCGCTGCTGGCGAATAGGACGTAATCAACTCCAAGAAATTCAATCGGTTGAATTAACATTTTGGAGCTGTTTCGAAGAAGCACCTAATCAGGAGGGCGTAACTACAAGCACGCAAGTATATACGCGCAGAAAAACGACTGTCTTCCTTCCCTCAAGCTTCAAGGTCTGATTAGGGGAGATTAATACGCGCGTCAACGATGGGGCCTGTCTACAAAGTCTCCTTCGGTTCCCGTGAGCTCGTCATGAAGATAATTTTGTGGTAGGTTACTCTGTGGATGACATTTCGTACTAGATGTGTCACTGAAAGTCTGGCGCATGCTTAATTTCTGATTCACCGACCCCATTCTAGATAAAGTTTCTGCAAATAGCAACCACTGATGATATGCACGGTGGAGTATCCTGGACTATATTTTTCCTACGTCGAGGAAAGAACCATCAAACCACTGTGGCTTTCGTTATCGTTGCTGAGTCGATAGCGACATGTCAATGTTACAGTGGATCGAAGATGTCGTAGTGAGCTCTTGATCCCATCTCCATCCGAAACACAGTCCCCTCAGCTATCTTTCATGTTATACTTTATAACATCCCCAGCTCAGCCCTTAGGGTACTGCGTCTTACGAGTTTGCTTGATTTGTAGCGGTGTATAAATTCTTTCTTGATCCTATCATATCAGGTTTCCACCGGATCAAACCGAGACAAGGATTTTACGGAATGAGCGCTGAGTGCTGGGCTGTGATAAAGGCCGATATAAAAGTGCTCGGTGGTGGTAGATATTCCGCACGAATGCTGGCTTTTGATGGCCCAGATCATTAGTACATCCACTAAAATTGCCACTCACACACCCATCCCTCCATTATGACCGTAATTTCAGATGATCCCAGTCAGTGGCCGCTGATCAATTCGTATGATTTTCACAGCTATTTTATAGGTTCGTGGAGAGTTGACGTCGGTGATGTCTTGAGCTAACCTTGGTTGTGGTTTTATAGTTGCAGCCTCCGCTGCGATTATTTATGATTGGGGTGAGCAAGATAGTAGTCAAGAATCATTAATACCCTAACGATATTCCAAGCACTCGCTTTCGGACAAGAGGTAGGCTGACGCAACTAGCGGAATAGCCATCTCACCAAGCATGATGTAATAGGTTGAACTGATCTGGGTGAGCGAAGTACCATATCAACAAAATAACACGATAATAAATCCGTTTTGGGCAGAAGCGACGCTGGTCTCTCATGACCTTTTTATATCTCAGTGTACGTGTTTTATGTTATAAATTGGCGTGTTGTGCTAACTTGAAATATTATAGGTGCGCTATACTACACTGCCATACGTTGTGTAGGTTTGCACGACTAGCAAGTTGGCGCTGTGCTAATAGGCTTTCTCTGACAATCAGGATCTTCATGCTGAGTGTGTTTCTTGACATACACTGCATTTTTTTTTCTGATCAGCAGTGCATAGTAACTCTTCCGACAATCTCGGTAGCAGATGCAGTGAGTGTTCTGTACCGATGCCTGTCATTCCTGTCTGATCAACTGCAATCTATGTAGGGGTAAGTGATATTTTTGATTAATTTGTTCAGCATAATGACTGCAACAGCTGTGAGTTCGTTTGGAGCGTTTTTTCCCGAGACTCGTTACTAACTTGTGTTTTTAGGCAATAATCTGTTCCTAGCACTAAACTGGCTTAATGTAGTCGTCACCGCCTTGTTGGGAAGTAAGCTATTCAGAAACCTCAGTAATCCCCCATTGGCTGACTGGTCACACAAGTCATCATGATCGCTCGGTTACATGCCATGTATCGGCGATCCAGAAATATGCTTATCTTTCTTGTTGCAACCTTCCTGGGTATCACGATCCCATGCGTGGGGATTACTGCAGCGGGGATGAGGCATACCATAGGGGGTAAGCTTGAATTATGGATTGAAGACATCAGTCTATTGGGCTTATTCGACGAATAACAGAGGAGTTCATTCTTTCCGGTGCCTACCAATGCAATTATAACTATGAGGGAGACGCCCGACTTCTCAATTCCATGACTTGGATACTCTGCACTCTATGGGAGGTCCTCTTACTATGTCTTGCGATCTGGATTGCTGTAAAATACTTTCGTGAACTGCCACGGCGACCGCTCAGGGCAAGGACCATCGATGAATGTTTGATGGTGGTAATAAAAACCCACGTGGTTTACTTTGGAAGGTGAGCTGTTTGAATGTAGATATCGTACTTTGCTGAACCGCATCTCCTAGCTTCACTGTTGCTTCTTGCTTCGCCCTCGGTTTTTTGTCCCCAACGCTCGTGGTATGCCGATCGATCTGTCACTGACATCTTCGTATCACCGTTATTAAAGCATTTCTATAGGACTCAAATTACATGGGGACTATGACTTATCATAGTATTCTTGATGTTGTATCAGTCACGCAGCTGTTCATGCTAGGACCACGCCTCATCCTTAGCGTTCGAGAATATGACGCTATGCTTGTAGCCGATCCTGATGCAGGAACCTACATGCCTTCGCTTGTTTTTTATCAGCATGCATATGCTAGTAGTACTGTCACGGTGTAACACGAAGACCTCGAGTCCGAGTCGACTAGTCATCAACACACTAAGCAGTGTCGGGCACTCTTCAGGGAGCAAGAAAAGGTTGTTTCGTCGGTTGTGGTAATAATTTTGGTGTCTCGTAGTAGATATAGAATAAGTCAATATCATGTTGTACTAACAGGACTGGCTGGCCACCCGCACTTGCCACTATACTATCCCCTATGGTTTCGTAAGTTACACTTTTTGGGATTCGTCGACGGCTGTGACTCGTGTCGAAGTTGGTATCGAATCTCTACACTCTACAGTACTGACTGTGCCACAAGTCACTTCGCTTGGCAGTGGGTTTCCTGATCTTGAAGCTGAAGGAAGTTGCATTGAATTGTGATACTAAGTACACTAGTGAGCCAGTTAGCCGCAATGATTCAGCGAATATTGAAAGCCCGCTACCCGGGGTTGAACGTTGAACGTTGAGAGAGATCTCATGAGCTGCTCACCCAGATTCCAACAATAAAATTTGAACTTGATGCTCTGACTTCTCTCGACACAATCTATTATCTTTATCATTCTTTGCTAAACGATTTGTGATTTTGGCAGTCTGCACTTATTATCGCATGTTTTGAAGAAGCCGGGAAGGCCTCAACATTCTGAATGATTGGTATTCTTAACTTTCCAGGTCTCGACTCAGCAGCACACTTTGTAAACTCAATATAATCGGGATGCATCCGAAATGAGCTGCAGAGGCTTGTCCGGCCAGGCCCAAAACTGGTCTTAGTAGGACTAGGTAGCCGCATGGACTCTGCTTATTTTTGGGTATTCTCATCAACCTTTGGTTACCAGGCGCACAGCTCGCACAACACGATGGTCGTGGAATATGTTTGTTCCTTATCTTAATTATCTTACCACAGGCAACCTCGCAGCTCGCAAACCAACAATCAATTGTTTGTGTTGCAATGAATCACATAGAGGGTGATAATGAACTTCCCGGATACACACCACGAGCTGGCAGCAGCGTGGCTCCACTGAATGCCTTCACCCCTGGCTCTGAGCACACTGTATCACTTGAAGACAGCAAGGGACACAAATGGTTTCTCCTTTCGGTGCCAAAAAGTCGTGCTCCTACGTCGGAGTTTTGCCCAGCATTCTATGCTGGTGATCTCATTTCAGGGAGCGTGACTCTGGACATTTTGAAGTCGGAATCACCCAAGGCTATCCTAGTAACAGCAAGTCACTATTTGTTCGCGCAACTTTACGATGCTTATGGGCAATACAGGTGACAGCCATGACTACCCTCATTGGACAGGAAGGACAAGATTTTCTTGTCATCGAGAAAGTATTGTGGACTCCAGCGACGGCCCTTCCTGATGGATCCATAGTATCCAAACTCGACAAAGGCCATTACACATGGCCTTTCGAGATAGCACTTCCAAACGAGACGGAAGTTCTAGACCGTAAAGAGAAGAAGAGATTTCCCCTTCCGCCTTCATTCACAGAGCGAGCCAGTCCAGCTTACATCAACTACAAGATTACTGCCATCATTAAGCGGGGCGCACTTAGAGTGAATCAAACGTGTGTTCACCGCTCTCTCGGACGCTTTTCGGAACCACTCAATAGCCCGCAGTTTAACCACGGATTTTGGATATTTCCCAATCACGAAGCCGGAACTCCCATCTCTTATGTTACAGAAGGCATGTAAAGAAAACATTACATTCGTTGGTCCTGAAGGTGGGTTGTCGAGCGATGTAGTCTTCGATGCCTGTGTTCAATACTGGCAGGTGATCCGGAGGGCTGGCACATCCTTCCACCAGTCACTGTCACAGGCACTCTCTTTGGTGCCAAGAGAGGGGATGTCGATTTTAATGTACGTCGATCTCCCGTTTTGCGATTCGCAAGGTTCTAAAACGATAAAACATCTGTAGCTAGCACTAGCCAAACCAGTAGGTCTATTCCTGACTTCGAGCATCAGGCCTCTCACTGTACCTGTAGCTCAATTATGCTCGCGGTTCTGCGATGCCACTGTGGATAACTTTCACAGGCACAGACGAGCAAGCTCTCGATTTACTCGCCAATCACCGAGCCATCCATATCTTCCTGAAACGATCGTTGGCTACAGGCTCGGACGCAACAAGTGATCTTGCTGGGAAGCATACAGATAACTTCTTCGTTGGCACAATGGCACGTGCTATTTTCTGGCCAGCAACAGATGCCAGTACCCCGGGCAAGCGGGTTCTCCGAGGTGAAGTGAACTTAAAAAAGACATTCAAACAGAGTGTCATATTCCCCCGATTTTCTGTGAGGGTTAGTAACTTTCTTCCTTGTCTTTCTGGAGAAACCCGTTCACCAGTCTGCTGTTTGCAACTTGTTATCGGGTCACAGTACCATCTAGAAGTTCAGCCTTTCGAAGCAGTTGGCTTCGTACATGCACCGCATGTCTCTGGCCCACTGCTGACACAACCAGTTAATGTGACATCTTTTCACGCAACTGGCATCGTAATGCGCTCTTTTGCACCACCCGAGTATGCAGAGGAAATTGAGAATTTCGACAACTCCGTAGGTTTACTAGAGAATGGAAACCAGCGCTTCTACCATCACGGAGGACTCGGAGTGTCCTGAGACGTCATGAGGAAGTGGAAGTTGTTGTTGAATTCCTGTGTTGGGTATGTATGTACTATGTATCTCCTGGTATTTGAATGGGTATTGTACGTGCATAAAATGTAAAGTGAATGCACATCACTCTCCAAGGCCCATGAGGAGCAGGATCTCAAATGTCTCATCGCTCTTCTTGTCACACATTCCTCCTGCGCCAACGCCTCCAAGTAGATCAATATCCTCCGACGGAATCGTCCAGTTTAGTGATTCTGGACGTCTACGTGCCACGAAGATGAATGCCAAATCGCCATCACCCCCTGTATCAGATCCGAATCGGTGCCACTCGGAGAGCAAGTTGTTCGCATCAGTCTTTCGTGCAATGACAGGTTGAAACAAGAACCACAGGCCGAATGCCGACCAAAATGGAGTCTCTTTAGAAAGACTCCGGATTTTGTATGATATGATGATTCGTGGCTGTGATTCGAAGATGGAGATAGAGGGAGGAGAGGTTAGATGGAGAAGGGTGCGTAGAAGGGGCGCTAGAAGCTCCGGAAAATATACCTGCATTTGATTAGTCTTAGAGCATGGAGAGCACTATAGTATTTACAAGGTCACTGCAGATTATGTGCGTGATACAGCCGTGCTCATGTCCACTTGGATCGTCAACGAGCTCAAGTTCTCGTACGATGTTGATGGCATGATCATAATTACCCCATGAAAGAGGTCGTACTAAAGTGACCTGTGTGTTTGCTGAATCGCCCTTTGGCGTGACAAAAAGATTTTTCTCCAGAAGCGGGCAGACTTCGGGCAGATCAGTTGCAATGACTAGATCTCGTCCGGACAGAGCAGCCGCTTGAGCTATTTTTGCTGCAACAATGCCAGTGCCAGAACCAAGTTCGAGAAAAACTCGTTTGTGCCTAGATAGATGCTTATCGATCAAGGGCGGATCAAACTCCCAAGTAGAAGGATGGTCGATGTAGCTGTTCACTAGATATGCTGCTTCCCTGCATGGCATCACGCTCAGAGCAAGGTAATGGAAACATCAAAGCAACATCTAGTCACCAAACGCGACCTGCGATCCCGTAAGTCTCGATCCCTTCCCGTTGTGCCTCAGCACCAAACGCAAGTTGCTGTTTATCCCAAAAATCGCATGTAGAGTGAGCATCACGTGGAAGTAAAGGACGGATCGCGAGTTCTTCTGGAAAATTGACATGGTTGTGCATCTCGCAGGTTGTCGTAGGTGTGGAACAGCATCCTTATTTGTTCGTGTTAGCTTCGGAAGCTTCAGCCTTCTAATTTTGGACCCGTCCTGCAACTTTCAGGTTTGAGGTACTTTCTTGTTTCATAGAGGATGCGGGTCGGTGCAAGCACCCGGAAGCTCCTGCCAAAGTACTTACACCTACCCGACGGCGGTTTCGAATGTCTCATTGGTCCAGGTCTTCTAAGCTCAGTTTACATGCTTGATTCCGCCTCCGGTGTCTGTTTGTTGAACGTGGTCTCTAGCTGCAACTTTTCGTCTTTCTGAATCTTCTCAATACAGGCCGTGAGGCCAGGTTAACTTTGACTCCAAGGACCGCGGCTCTTGACTTGACATGTTCAGAGGAAGCAAAGTTGGAGGAAATGATGGTGCGAGGTTACCAGCTACGGATACAGGCTAGAGCTCGGTATGGCACCTTCAGACAACGACCAAGACAACAAGTGGAGATGGACACGGGAGTGGGTTCTGTGACTGCCTTTTTTGGTGCAGGATTCCCGTTAGATGGGTGAGTGTTCGAAGGGAGTGCGGGTTACCCCTCAAATAAACTGTTTCAAACGTTTTCAGGGAGGCATCTCGTCGGGATAGTGTATTATAAAGCAGAAGGAAATGTATATAAGGTTCATCTGCAAGGACTTTGCATTCTCGCCCCCAATTTGAAACCAGCTGCTCGCGAAGTGTGTAGACGAACTTGGGATGGGCTGACAAAATTTGTAAGTTGCTACTTGGTTTTAGCTGCACATATGAGCTTGTTTCTGAATTTTCATTTTAGAAGGGTAATACTGTAAATTTAGTGTACGCGCTATGGCGGACACGGTGAGGGTGCACGTGAAACCATCAAATTTGCTACTGTGTAGAAGATATTGTTCGTCACAAATCAGTAGTATGATGCTAAGTTCTTTGCTGTACCTCTCGTACGCTGCATACTACTAATCAAGGCGTATCACCCAGCTGTTCAATTTGATCCAACTCCGATGTGGCACCATGTGCATGATTGATGAAATCCGTTTCGAACATCAGTATTCTTTTTATATAACCCGATGACCGAGGGGCAGCGCAAGCCTGTCAAGGAGAAAGTGCCCTTCGCTTCCTGAGCTTGTCTGCATATCTCTAGCAGTTGGTGGACATAGGTCGTGGCCTTAAATCCCTTCATGCGCGTAAGTCTTCGGTGATTGTCAATCGTCCAAATCTCTCATCTTCTCTCGTGCCACGGCTCATACTTTCCCACCTAGACCTGTGTAGGATTAATGATCGTATGATTTCATTGGTGGAACTTTGGAACCATGATGCATCATGGTGGCACGTGGCAATACGTTGAGAAGTTGAAGTATAATTTATAGTTTGATCAAGGTTTCAGATTTTTCTTGCTGTGCTCAAAGATTCGATGAAACAATTTACTTTGGTCAATCAAGGCAGGAAACGAATATTCGTCCCACGGACCCCGGTGCCTATGTCAGCAATAAAAGCTGGAAGAGTGATGTATCATAGACGCCATTGGTATACGTCTACCAAGTTAGCTGCTCACTCGTACCGTACCATCCCTCAAATGACCTTAGTCTCGAATGATCCCAGTTTGTGGCCTTTCATTGCTTTGTCTCGTTCTTACAGCTATATTGAAGGTTCGTGGAGAGCCAACTTCATAATGTCAGTGATGCTTCGAGCTAACCTTACTACGGTTTCGCAGTTGCTGCCCTTGTTGCGGTTTTATATGATTGGGGTGAGCGGATAGTAATCAACCACTACTGGTATTCTAATGATATCTGCAGCGCTGATGTTTGGACAAGAGGTATGTTGATGCCATTACCGGAGTAACGCACTCAGGGCTAAGAACGGTCCCATAGGTTGAACTGGTCTGGGTGAGCAGTGTCCCATAAGAATATAATCATATAATTAATTTGGGGCAGAGGAAACGCTGGTCCCTCGTGACTATTATCTATTTCAGTGTACGTAGCTTGTGTCTGAAAGTTCCGTTGGAAATCTTTTCTGACTCTGAAGCATTATAGGTGCGATATGCTGCAATGCCATATGTTGTGTATGTTTGTAAGGATGACCACAGTGGCGCTGTGCTAATAAGCTATCTTCCACATTCAGCTTCGGGATACTGTGTATGTCACACTTTCAGCATGTTTGTTTCTGCTAACTGGTGGCATATAGCTATTCAGTCAGTCTCGATGACAGATGAAGTACGTATATTGCACTAATGCCTGTCATTCTCATCCAATTGACTGTACTACTATGAAGGGGTGAGTGAACTGCTTGAGCTTGTTGATGCAATATCATGACTGCAACAGCTGTGAGTTTGTTGGATATGTTGATCCTCCGATGCTCACTACTAACTGTGTTGTTCAGGCCATATTGCGTACTTGGCAATAAACTGGATGTTTGTAGTCGTAAATTCCATGGCGGGTGGTGAGTCACTAAGCTGGAATACCTCGAGTGATATTGACTCATTGGCTGAAACATCATACAAGTTATGATGATCGTTCGGCTATATGCCATGTATCAGCGATCGAGAAAGATTCTTGTATTTCTCATTATAATCTTGCTGGCTATCTCCATCACTTGCGGAGTGTTTGTCGAGAGAGAGACTAGCCAAACTTCTGGGGGTAAGCTTTTATGAACGAAAAACAACGCAACAGGCTCATTAGACAAACGTCAGAGGAGCTAATACTTTCCGGCACCTATAACTGCGGTTATACAATCACTGGGGAAGATACTCAGATTCCATATACCATGGTACTGGCACTGTACCCTGCATGGCAGATCTTTGTACTGTTTCTTACAGTCTGGATTGTTGTCAAACACTTCCGTGAACTGCGACGATCTTCGACAGGATGGATCATCGGAGGCTGGCTTGCGGTGTTGGTGCAACCTCATGTAATGTGAGCTCGTAATTTAAATATGGTTGTCTTCTCTTCTGATGTTTGTGATTTGCTAGCTATGCTGCTGTTTCTTGCTTGGTCCTCGGCTCTTTATCTCCAAAGATCTCAGTAAGTATCGTGATCTGATATCTACGTGTGAACGTCCAATCATCCTTTCAATAGTCCTCAACTTCCGAGGGCGCCCTGTTTTATGATTATCTTGTGGAAATTGCTACTATCTTGCAGATGTTTGTGTTGGGTCCACGCCTAGTTCTTGGCGTTCGAGAATATCACGCCAAACTGGTGGCCGATTCCGATGCAGGAACAAACACTACAATTGCTCTCCAACAGCGTGTACATTTGTCAGCTGGCGGCAGTGTGTAGCGGTGGAAATGCTCCAGATGAATAAGATTACTCTGCAGAGCTGAGAGAATCCGAGAATGTGTTCGGTAATTTCGTCGTACTGATAGTAAGAGAAAGAGAACTATAGCGTAAATCAATGTAGCACTGTACCATTATGAATACTGCCCACCACGATATATAGCATTTGCGCCAAATGGCAAGCTGAGATCTTGCGATCTATATCATTATTTGTCTGTGTTAGCTTCGGAAGCTTCAGAAAGAGTCGTACCTATATGGGAATTCATGTGCAATCGACTTAACCGGTCTTGGGGCCGGCAATTCCGTGTACTAGTTTCAACACGAGGTTGACATATCCCAGTTGCTTATTTCCATTATGTCCACACTGTCCAAACCGGTAAAGCAGGCGCAGCAACTAACGCCTTTTGCATCTGCGTTGGCTGGTGCCCTTGGAGCTTGTTTTAGTAACGCGTGAGTACTCGAGTACCCACGCACCGACTGTCCTCAGGCTGACACATCAACAGTGTAGTGTATCCCCTTGATGTGTGCGTCGGCGGTCGCATTTCATGAGATATGTTTCTGATGTGATCATAGTGCTAAGACCAGGATACAGGTGACCTCATCAGCTGCGCGAGGAAAGCGCAAGGACGACCTGAGCATGCTGTCGATGCTACTCCAGATATTCAAACAAGAGGGAATCAATGGGTGGTACAGAGGCTTTGCTGCAACAATGCTCAACACCTTCTCGATGCGTGTGTCTCCAGTTATCTCATTTACGTTCCCCCATCGAGCTGAATACCCCAAGAATACGCCTACTTCTTCTTCTACTCATTCATACGCTCATCATACATCAAGCGCCTGACTTTGAAGCTGCCTCCTGGTTCAAAACCTCCTGCGCTATCCACAGCTGCTGAACTCTCTCTCGGGGCAGCTGCTGGAGCGCTATCCCAGATTTTCACGATTCCCGTATCCGTGATCGCAACTCGACAGCAAGTTGGGCGCTCTGTCCAAAACTCGTCGCAGTCCTCCCAAGATGAGAGACCGGTAGACGAATCTTTATTAGCTGTCGCTCGTGAGATAGTTCGCGAGGATGGTGTCACAGGGCTGTGGCTGGGCATTAAGCCCGGCATGGTCCTGACTGTGAACCCTGCTATAACGTACGGCGTTTATGAGCGCCTCAAGAGCCTCTTGTTGCTCGCAAGTGCTGCGAATGGTAAATTGACGCCAGGGACGTCATTTTTGCTTGGGGCGTTTAGCAAGACGCTCGCCACTATCGTGAGCTTGATACGTGGTTGGGTGGCTGAGTGACATCTCCTGACATCGCTCCCTAGGTAACATATCCATATATTATGGCCAAGGTTAGAATCCAGGCCCGTTCTTCTGATACGGATACATTAGAGAACGAGGGCCTGCCTGGTGGTCGAAATGGAAATACCGATTCCAAAGCAAAACAAGCCGGTGCCCTCGGCCTCCTCCTGAGAGTCCTGAGGAAAGAAGGATTTGTCGGGTGGTATCAGGTCGATATTACCAATCCAATACTCGTTGTTTCACGCTAACCAAACTGAACAGGGGATGTCCGCGCAGATAATCAAAGCCGTACTTTCTCAGGCGTTGTTGTTTGTATCCAAGGAACAGTTCGAGCATTGGGCCCTGGCCATTATGGTCCTGTTTACAAAGTTTACCTCACGGCCATGACGACGCACGTTTGTTCTTGGGGAATCAGGATCAGTCAGTCGTTTACTCTCTCGGGAGGTGCATACCTTTTGTATCGTGTATCATCCCAGAACCTTAGTAGACAAATAGACGGATCATGTACCCATCCAGATGAGGCGTGTCTGGCTGCAGGGCCCCAGCTTATCTACTCTTTATGTAGTTGTCAGGTGTCGAAGTAACGAGTCATTGGTGATGTATGATCGAGTCAAAACATGTCGGGTCGCGATCGACGTGAAACGGGGAAATCAAACACAGCTTTAAAAAGTGATGTACATCTCTGTTTCTGGAAACGAAAGTTCGTGCTAAGGAGTGCGTATGATCATGAGAAGTAAATAATTGATGAGTGATACGGTACAAATGCATGGTCGTGTGGGGTATGTTGATCGAAGGGAGCACGTGAAAACAACTAAGTATTGGTACAACAAATAATCCTAAATGGCCAATAATCTTCCGGCATAATAGACAGACGAAGTGGAGGAAGAAGGAAGAGGTACTAAATGAATGAAGACATTCCCTTCTGAAAATCCGATAAATTCATGTGATTGCTCCCGTACAGATCTGAATCGTTTCAGGTCATCCCGGATCGTCAGATCATTTGTGAGAGTATGATGCGGATGTTGCATGATAGCATCAGGGTTGCATCACGCACTGCAGTCAACCATTTCCCAGTCGTCATTAAAGTTCACTAAGGAGACGTCAGACGAGGTGGCATCAGGCGCCCAGACTACTCACCCTCATGTGTTGACACAAGCATCTCAAGGTCCCGAGTAGCGGCTAATATAGACACAGCCATTCGAGGACCCATGCGAAGAATCTTCGCGCCTTCAGGGGAGCACCGCATACGGGCTTTAATTGCGATACGGTACAAGTCCGGCTCCGGCTTCGAACGAGGAAAAGAAGCGCGGGGTGGAAGGAGTTTCTGAGTGGGCGATAAAGGGGAAGAGGTCCGCAGCCCTGTGATTTGTTTGTGTGGCGGGTGAGGGGCTGCTTTACCGGGTTGCTTGGTAGAGGGTGGAGCGATGGCAAATTCAGGACGACTGCGGCTGAGGGCGGCTTTACGTCGTTCGCGCTGCTCCTTGTAGTGGTGCAGAGTACGATTGTAGGGAACGAGTGGAGGTTGGGCCTTTGCGTAAAATGAAGAGGGGCCAGACTGTAACGAGGTATCCTCGTCACCTTCATAGTCTGACAAGGAGAGAAAAGAAGCAGTGCGACGAAGAGACATGCGCGAAGACTGCAATGGGTAAGGGTGAGAGAAGGATGGGGTGCGCTGGCTGGCTGTGGAAGAAGGCGCGATGACTTTGAGAGCAGGCATAAGTAGGGGAAGGAAGAAGTGAGACCCTGTGGCACAGGACAAAGGGATTCATATCAGTTGTGGATTGCGGCCTAAACAAAAGCAGTGCCGAGCTTAGTGTAAGAATACAGCGATGACTAGCTTCAGATATGATTTGAATGATGACGGAACCAAATTTAGACCAACGTGCCACATTTCCAAATTTGAACTTACCCGAAAATTAACTGACCGTTCCACTTACCAGTCTTCTTCTCCATTTCAGATTTGCGGCTCCATTAATTAACTGAAACAATAATGTCACAAACCTACTAGGTCCTCCTACAAAGTCAGCATTCTCCCATATCCATTGCGCACGCAATGCTACGACGCTCGAAATCTAGAAACGCCGATAGTCAACCCTTGTATTTCGTTATGCTAAGATCTAGAACAAAGGTCTTGTAAGTCCTAAGATGGTGATAGACACGCCCTCGTCAAGACGAACATTGTCCTCAATGCCAACCAAGCTAAATTTCAATCGTCCGGTCGGTCGGTCGGTCGAGAGGACTAGAGCAGGGTTATCAGAACGTCGATGAGCCGAAGAGGTATATTCGGGGCTGTCCCCCAAGAGAACCGAAAACTTGAATTCGCTTGACTGCCACTGAGTCAACTTTGAACTTTGAAGTGACGTATACGCGAGAGACAAAAACGAGAAATTGCAGAATTCGAGATGCAATGAATTAATTTTCAGAAGTGACAGCCGGCGGAGACTCCCATTGCCGTAAGCGCGCGTACATCTTCGAACAAACATTCCGTACAACTTTCGTACAGCGAAACCATATCTCTAAGCTTAACCTGTGGGGTAGAGTTCAAGATGCATATGCTGCCGAGAGAATATGAGAAGTTGCTCTTGCACCAGGTACTACCCCCTAGTCTTAATTCTGTAATGGAATGACATCTCTTTGCTTATTTCTCTTCTCAGGCCGGCTTTCTAGCCCAAAAGCGCCTAGCTAGAGGCCTACAGCTCAATATCAACGAAGCCATCGCCTTGATTGCCTCTCAACTGCAGGAACGCATACGTGATGGACAGCATTCTGTGGCTGAGTTGATGCAGCACGGGAAAACCTTATTGGGGAGGACCCATGTCTTACCTAGCGTTCCACCCCGCCTACACGAGATACAGGTAGAAGGAACGTTCCCAGACGGGTGAGTTGTATACCCGTGCGAGATCATCTCAACTGACAACCCGGTTGAAGTGTATTCCTAGTAACTGTCCATGATCCCATCTGCACGGATCATGGCAACCTAGATGCAGCGCTCTTTGGATCGTTCCTCCCTGTACCTTCACAGGACAAATTCCCAGCCGTGGAGACTACAGTTATCTCCCGTGAAAACCTTCCAGGAGCTATCATCGCCAAAAAAGAGAGGATTGTTATCAATCAAGGACGCGAACGCATCAAGTTGAAGGTGACCAACCACGGCGATCGCCCTATTCAGGTTCGTGGGCGTCCCTACTAATTTGACATGCGAAATCTCATATCCTCGAAAGGTCGGATCTCATTACCATTTCACCGAAACTAATGGTGCATTGGAATTCGATCGCGTCAAAGCTAACGGAATGTTTCTTGATATCCCCGCTGGGACTGCTGTTCGCTTCGAGCCTGGCGATTCCAAGACCGTCTCACTATGTGCTATTGCGGGCAAAAAAGTCATAACCGGTGGCAACTTGATTGTCACTCGCCTGAAGGATACTCTAAATAAGGGTAGCCATATTGATAAGTGTTTACTACTAGGGACTTTCAGACACTGTCCAGACCCTGGTGCGTTCGAAGTATGTGAGGACACCACTATTGGCCGCGACGAGTACATTTCTATGTATGGCCCCACGGTCGGTGACCGTATTAGGCTTGGTGATACTAGTCTATGGGTCGAAATTGAGAGCGATGCGGTTTGTTATATCAATATGATCATGTTTGTGTGTGGGCTCATATCTAGCACAGGCCTATTATGGTGATGAAGTCAAATTCGGCGGAGGTCAGTGATGACTCCTGGCGCCTCCCCTGATGTTCATCACTAGGTGCAGGCAAGTGTATCCGAGAGGGCATGGGCCAGATAACCAGTCGCGGGTACCTCGAGGGTAACCTAGACCTCGTCATTACCAATGCAGTCATAATTGACTGGACCGGGATATACAAGGTAATTGATTATCTCCACCGATTTTCACCTGCTGCACACCCTTGCAGGCAGACATCGGAGTAAAGGCGGGCAAGATCGTCGGCATAGGTAAAGCCGGAAACCCCGACGTCATGAGTGTCACCGACAAAATGTGCATCGGCTCCTCAACGGAGGTCATTGCCGGCGAGAAGCTCATCGTGACTGCGGGCACTATCGATGCACATGTGCATTATATTTGTCCGCAACAAGTCACCGAAGCGCTCGCATCGGGTACGACGACGATGATTGGAGGCGGGACAGGTCCGAGCGCAGGGACGAATGCTACGACATGCACACCGAGTCCATTCTACTTAAAGATGATGCTTGCGGCCACAGATGGGCTCCCGATGAACTTCTTGTTTACCGGGAAGGGGAACGACACGGGAAGACATGCATTGGAGGATATCGTTCGCGCAGGTGCAGGGGGCCTGAAAATACATGAGGACTGGGGTTCTACTCCAGCTGTGATCGCGAACGCCTTGGATGTTGGTGATGAGTTTGATGTTCAGGTCAACATCCATACGGATACTCTCAATGAGAGCGGATTTGTGGAGAGTAAGAAGTGTGCCATTCATCGGTCTTTCGGATGCTGATGGAACGCAGGTACGATCAAGGCATTTGGCGGTCGCACTATACATACGTATCACACGGAAGGCGCCGGTATGACTCCGTTTCTTTTACCTCCCTATTATATGGTCTCATCGTGAAACTATGTAGGTGGCGGTCACGCTCCAGATATCATCGTCGTTTGCGGTTTGGAAAATGTCCTTCCCTCGTCCACCAACCCTACGCGACCTTATGCTAGGAACACCCTAGACGAACACCTTGACGTGACTCATCCATGCACGTTGATTATTTCTGCCTTTCTAAACATATAATAGATGCTGATGGTTTGTCACCACCTTGACAAATCAATCCCCGAGGACGTGGCATTCGCAGAGTCTCGCATCCGAGCAGAGACGGTAGCAGCAGAAGACGTTCTGCACGATATCGGTGCGATATCCATGATCAGCTCTGATTCTCAGGCTATGGGACGTGTCGGAGAAGTTGCCTCTAGGACATGGCGTACTGCGAGCAAGCTCAAGGACTTCAAAGGTCCACTGACTGAGCTAAATGATACAAGCGAAAAAGATAATGGACGTGTCAAGAGATATATAGCGAAGTATACAATCAACCCGTCAGTTTTGTTGTCATCTCGAGTGGCCGCGCACTGACGGTTCCTTAGCGCGATCACGCACGGTATCGGTCACGTCGTCGGCTCAGTAGAGGCAGGAAAGCTCGCCGACCTTGTCCTTTGGAAGCCTGAAAACTTTGGCGCCAAACCTGAAATGGTGTTGAAATCAGGAGTGATTGTTTGGGCTCAGGTAGAATTTACAGAGAAGACTTTCTTTTCGATGATAGTACTGATGTACTTTGTTAGATGGGCGAGGCAAACGCTTCAATTCCGACCGTACAGCCAACCTATGGCAGACCAATGTGGGGTTCCTTCCCCTCTGCAGCGGCGCTCAACTCGGTCGCGTTCGTCTCCCGAATCTCCATCGCGACTGGTACTATCGCTTCATACGGACTCTCAAAGCAAGCAGAGGCTGTTATCAACTGTAGGAATGTGACCAAGAGAGATATGAAGTGGAACGATGCGATGCCGAAGATGTCTGTTGATCCAGAAAGCTATGAGGTGAGGGCGGATGGCGTATTGGCTGATATTGAGCCTGCGAGCAGTTTACCACTGGGGAAGGAGTACAACTTTTTCTGACGGCGGAAAACAAAATAAGGACAAATGAAGATCGTGTATATTATGTATTGTATGAATGCAAATTGAGTTTGTGGAGATATGGACTGAGCGAAGTTCCGCATGAATGTACATCACATCATCGCCCACTAATTCAGAACCATCACGGCAGTCTTGGTTACGTATTAAGAATAGATGCTATATACCCGATGCTAAGATCAGTAGAACTCCCAACCAATAGACAGCACTGACGAAGCAGCCTTTGCCAAAAGTAGCCTAATTGCCCCGCTGACCTGCAACCAACATGCCAATGCCGACGAGGGCTTCACCGAGAACCTCGAGGTTTTGTGGATTTGCAGCGTTGGGTGCGGGTACGGCTATGGGTACGGCTACGGCGCCAGTAGGAATTGGTATATCTGTGCCGTAGGTCAACACCATCGAGATTGAAGAGTATGTAGCAGTAGCAGTGGGGCTGGTTTCAGTCGCAGAAGGGGTGCTGGTGGGTGTCTCAGAAGTAGTGCTACTTTCGGTTGTAGAAGGAGTGCTGGTGGGAGTCTCAGAAGTAGTGCTACTTTCGGTTGGAGAAGGAGTGCTGGCGGGGGTCTCAGAAGTAGTACTGGTTTCGACTGTAGATGTGGTGTCAACGGCTTGATGGTGTTTGTATGACACATATGTGAACGTAGGCGTAGGCGTAGGTGTGGGTGTGGGTGTGGGCGTGGACAACGCAGGGATCGGCGTGGGCGTCCATTCGGGGCTCGCGGATGGCGTAGGAAGTTCACTGACGTCATCATTGAACCACCACGTTCCGTACAAGACGCCTTCACCTTCAGGAGCGAAGTAATCGAAGAGACCCTTAGAGAAGTCAAGCCCGGCGTTCGGGCATCCCATACACTAGAGACAAGCGCGTCAATAAGAGAGAAAATAACGCGTCGTTGGGCTCACTTCGTCCATGATAGTGGCCTGGGCAGTTTTGCCCCCATAGGAGATAGTAATGGACTTGAAACACAGCGGACCTGGGTAACCAGGACCATACTGGAAGACGTTGATGGCGACAATCTTGTCGTAAAATGAGTATTGGAAACCCTACACCAAGTAATTATTATGACTGAGACGTACGAAATCGCTAGGAGAGCTGTACTGCCCACAAGCACCCCTTGAAACTGAATCAGCTACATGGCTCGACGAGTGATTCTTTGGTTCAAGTCTACTCACAAGCCAACGTCATAAAAGGTGAAGCGTGCGCTGTCGAAAGAGCGTTTGTGTATACCCACGTCGCCTCGCGCCCGCTGTGCTAACTCTTGATGGCGTCCACGCTGAATATGTCCAAGCGCACCGCCAACTGTGAAAGGAAGGACCGCAGCAACGAGGAGGAATATAGAAAACATTAGCATTGAGAACTATAGACCGAAAGTCAGGTGAGGCTTGGGATGGTTGAAATTGGGGTATAGGTATAGCGAAGGAGCGTTTGGACAAAGGAGTGACTGTCGCTACAGGGTATAAAGTCGTGGAAGTGATACAACGACGAGCAAAACACAGAGAAGGGTCGAAGCAAGTTAAAAGGAAAAGTCAACCAAGCGAATAACCAAAAAAGTTGATGTGACTTTGGTCATCGCGTACGTATCACTTTACATCGCGCCTTCTATGAGAAGACTTAATATACGCACTGAACGCATCTTCCTTGGACGCGAACATAGAACCACCAGCCATCATCATGATGACCTGGGGCACTAGAGAACGGTGAGGTTCACATGATTGATAGGGGCTTGTCCGGACGACCAAGACCCACGGTGGTATCTGCGCCGGAAGCAATTCGTGATGACTTCATCACTTTCTGTTGGTGTATGCTTGTCACATTCCGTGGAACACATGTTACGTACGTTCGAGCGCTGGTATCGAGCGGCTGTAGTACTAAAGATTCTATACACAATAACAAGCGGGTAAGGACATTCACCACAGATCTCCCTTAACCCATCCCCACTTCCCATATTCCAAATATCACGCACACGTGTGTATCTTGAGCTCAGGTCCCTGCAGCTTCATGTAGGGACTGCAGACGATGTTGGACATCGGGCCACGCATACGGAGGGCTACTGCTCATTGACATGAAGTGATGAGTCTTGTAAAAGATCTCGACGCAAGGGAGCATAGAGAATATGATACGAGTGACAGCTCCTGCATCCATTACCTCACCAGATAGCACGTCCCATCGTTGTAGGGACAGATGTCGAAACGACTCCCCTGTAGGGTCGATATCGATATTCACAGCGTCTATCAATAAATTAAGC
The DNA here is from genome assembly GCF_016647745.1 of Suillus plorans. Classification (NCBI taxonomy): domain Eukaryota; kingdom Fungi; phylum Basidiomycota; class Agaricomycetes; order Boletales; family Suillaceae; genus Suillus; species Suillus plorans. The sequence continues at coordinate 101,392 of NW_024537387.1, forward strand.
GTGTGCAAGTGGAGGCATTGATGGAGCGCTGCAAATAATCCGCGGAATGTAATGGTACTTTGAGCCTGATTAGAATCTTGTAAATTCAGAACTCGGAGATGTGGCCAACTGGACATGCATTCCAAAAGAAGGTCGTTGCCAAGGTGGATGCAGCAACGGGGAAAATCGAGCCAGAGGATTCGGAGCTGTGTAAAACAACAGAAGTGTGTGATAGAGCTGCGAGGGGGATCCTGGACGTCTGAAGCGCGGCCGTTCATCTCAATTTGTTCAAGGGTGTGACGTGCTTTGCACTTGGACAGCACATGAGCGAGCCGTTCAACCTCTGCCCAAGACAACCTATTGACCCTGATCTTGAACTGTTTCAGGGAAGGAAAGTCTGAGTATTGCATGAGTCCTGTGATGTATGCAGCCGTATTTACGTTGAAAGAAAGAGCTGTGAGGTTGAGGAAAGGACCGAAATCGAAATTATTTTCGAGGTCCAACGAGGAAGGGTCTATCTTCCTTTTATCAATCTCGACTTCGATAAGGGTAGGGAGATTGGAAAGATGTTTCCACGCAGCCAAGTCGAGTGGTGAACAAGACAGAGTTACAAGCCGCTTGCACAAACGAACGCAGTCGGACAGCAGGGACAGCTCATTTGCTATATTCCATTCAGTGTTCGCGAGGGATATGTGCTCCAAAGCAGCACAATGGGTCGCGATAACTTTCAAATCCCCGTAAGCGACCCACAGGTCACAACGACGCAGCGTGGGGGAAAGGAAGATATCAGAGCGGGTTTTCGAACATGGATTCCTTAACGACAGAAGTCTCGGAAACATGCATGGCACCCTGCACTTGAGGACTGAAAGAAGGTGATAGCAGTCGTCTCTTGCTAATACATATATGGAGCGCACACGGGCTGCGTGACGCAGAAACTGACGACCTTCATTCTCCGATAAGGGTTTGATGTCTTGAAAGCTTGGACGAGTAAACAAGGAGAACTGTGTTTAGATGTTCGGTGAGCTGATCAACGAAAGGAAATGAATGGAGCGCACTGACCTCTCGGTCGCTACAATATATGATTGGATGTAGCCTCGTTACACAGCCTAGCAGTGGCGTCAACCCAAACATGACAGCCCAAAGTTCATTCATTGCAGGCTCGTAAAATGTTTTGCATGTCACCGCAAGTGCTGCAAGGGATTTCCGCACAAATGCAGGCCGGTGATATGACGACCGGCCGCGGACTGTATTCACATGCGCAAATATCTCCAGAAGGATTTCACAAATATGCAGAGCCCGGTGCATAAGTCGAGTGACGATGAGTTTGGAGTGAAAAGAGCGCGAAGGATTTGAGTTGCAACATGCACACAATTTTGCAATCGGAGTCGGCAAAAAATCGGAGACCACGACACGACTCCGACTCTCCGACTCTCCGTGCGTCGGAGGTCACGGTGCACTAATCATCTGAGCCATCATTCAGTTCTAAAGTACCTTCAGATGAGTCGTGGCCTCTCGAATCCAGTATTAACAACAAGAACTTTAATGCAAGGGTTCTCCTCATCAGCCACTGTCTTGAGGAAAGGAGTTCCGCCAAGTTAGGATGTAAGAAGACATCAATGACATCATGATGTAAAAATGAAATAAATTACGCCTGCTCGTGAGAGCTTAAAGTAGGAATTTCCATAGGAGCTTCCGTATACTTGGAGAATGATCGCTAAACCCGTGCCGTCATATGAGCAGTCAACCGTGACGTCGTTGGGAAAGAGTTGGTAGATGTGGTGCTAGTGTCGGTCAAAGAAGTGGTGGGGGTTTCGCTTGTAGATGTGGTACTAGTGTCGGTCAGAGAGGTAGTGGGGGTTTCGCTCGTAGATGTGGTACTAGTGTCAGTCAGCGAAGTGGTAGGGGTTTCGCTTGTAGACGTAGTGCTGGTTTCGGATGCAGATATGGTGGAGGTGGTGGCGTTTGTGTCAGCAGCATAGTGATGCAGGCCTGACTGCGTGTAAATAGGCATGGGCAAATCAGCACGAGGAACCGGCGTAGGCGTCCACTTGGAGCTCGTGGATATTGCACGTTTGCTGACGCCATCATTGAAACGCCACGACCCGTAAAGAACGCCACCACTTTCTGAAGCGAAGTAACTGAAAAGACTCTGAGAGAAATCAAGCCCGCCGTACGGGCACCCCATACACTGGACAAGAATGCATCAATAAAAGAGAGAATAGCACTTCCATGGGCTCACTTTGTCCATGATGGTGGCCTGGGCAGTTTTGTCCCCATACCAAATGGTAATGGACTTGAAGCACTGCGGACCCGGGTAACCTGCACCATATTGGGCGACGTTGAGGGCAACGATCTTTGTCATATAATGAGCTTCGAAAACCCTATACCAAGTAATCGCCATGGCTGAGACGTACGAAATCGTTAGGAGAGCTGTACTGCCCACAAGCACCCCTTGGATCCAGGTCAGCTGGATAGCTCAACGAGTGATTCTTCGGTTCAAGTCCACTCACAAGCCAACGTCATAAAAGGTGAAGCGTGCGTTGTCGAAAGAGCGTTTGTGGTTGCCTACGTCGCCTCGCGCCCGCTGGGCTAATTCTTGATGGCGTCCGCGTTGGTTATGGACATGGGTAGCGCCAACGGTGAGAGGAAGAATCGCAGAAACGAGGAGGATGACTGAGGACACTAGCATTGGGAATTATAGACTGACTCCGAAAGTCAGGTGAGGTTTCAGGTGGCTAGAATTGTTGTGTTTAGGATATAGCTAAGGAACGTATGAACAAAAGAGTGACTGGCGGTATAGGGTATAAAGTGATGGAAGTTACACAACGACGAGTAGAAGACAAGGAAGGGTGGAAGCAAGTCAAGAGGAAAGTGAACCAAGCTTCGGATAACCAAAACAGTTGAAATGGCTTTGGTCATTGTGTATACGTACGAATTATACCTTACATAGCGCTTCTTACAAACGATGAGAGGACCGAATACGACTGAAAGCTTGGACGCGAACATTGGATGGCCTGGGTGGGTTCAGCGAGTGTCAGGAATCGATAGGGGCTTGTCCAAATGCTATTAGCCTCACTGAGGCGCTCGGTTTTGCGGCCAGACGGTATTCAGGAACTCGAGTTCTTGGTACATGATAGGGTTAGCGCTTCAGCCTTTCTGTGATTTCTCCCGCCCATGATATACAAATAGAAAATTCGTATACAAGGAGTAATGATACAAGCACCCGTATAAGTAGCATCGGATTAGTAGTATTCATGAAATCTTTCTGTTGATACAATGCATGCTAACCGAGCCTCAGTTCTTCTGGCCAAAGCTTTGCATCTTCTTCGTCCGAAAGCAAATTCTCATCCGGTATCTCTGGGTAGTCGTCGTCGTCATCAACAAAGTCATCCAAGTCCCGCCAACGAGGACTACCCGGGAAGGGCTCGCCAGAAGTGGCAGCTGTCACCTCTTCCCAAAGACTTTTCTCGTCTTCATCAATTTTGTAGTGGGGTGAACCTGACGGGTTGTGCACGATGGGGGTCCTCGACATGCTAGCAGTATGGCGCATGCGTCGATAACCGCTGGCCAACAGTCGTTTACATAATGTGTCACGTTGACACTCCTGGCAGTGCGTACACTCCGATGCCACTGCGAGTGGCTGGCAGAGTTCGCAGATGCTGTGTGACAAAGAAAACAAGTGTACATGAGAATTGTGTAATACATGCGTATGCGAAAGTGCCCTCACGTTCTGAGTCGCTGCTCTGGTCCTCTTTTAAATTTCGATAGATTGTCGGGTATATCTTGAATGGATGGAAAGAAGTACCGATAGGTTGCATTGGTAGTCAGGGAGGAGCTGGGTCGTGGGTTTCGGAGGGGGTTGAGAGGAGAAAAAATATTTGAAGTATGTTTATTGTAATGGGCTTGTCGTAAAAGTCGATGGAATTCATCACTAGTGATGGGTAGATCAGACGGGTATGCATCCAATACGTCACAAGTAAGTGGATCTCCCGGGAGGTAGGTACCATGCCATGTACCAATGGAATCTAGATGGAAATGTCTTCGTGTACTATTACCTGCATCGCTTGATGAAGATGGCTGTAAATTTGCAGAAGGCAACGACCTCGATCTTCGCCGTGTCATCGACACCACTCTACTCTGCTCGGCACTTATTGGTCGCTCGTATTCGGAGGGTTCGTCAGTACGCAGCGGCAGACTGCCTGACATCGGTGACCGAGAGCGGCTTCCATTTGTACCAGGCACGGATCCCCTGCGTCTTGTAAGTCCAGGTGGCGCAGAAGTATCAAACATTGAATCACGGTTATCCACGAGGCCATAAACTGTCCGCACAGGTTTGTCAGACGAGGATTTGGCCTTCCAAAGATCCTGAGGAGGACGCCGGACATATGGCATGGATGGGGTACGCGACGTTATGGGTTGCGTCACCTTGTCCACATTCCGCTGAGACGATATCCTGCGCTCTGATGAGGTGAGGTCGGACAGGCTCCTTGATGGTGATGGCCACCCTGCCGCGGATCCAGCTGCTGAGGCACGAACTAATTCCCGTACATCAGAGCCATACCTTGCGCCACGGGTGAGTGGCGGACGCTCTCTGCGACTACTTCCAGCTGCACTATCGACATCGCCACTCTGAATAGCAATCGGCCGCAAATATATGGCTTCATCCTCGGTTCCGTCTTGTAAGATGCTATGGTTCGCATCACACGATTGCGGTTCAGGGGAAGTGGCTAGGGAGTGCAATGATGCCGACCATCTTGGATCTTTGGGAAGCCTGTTACCATTCTCTGAAGATGAAAAGGGTTCCGCGTTCACAGTGTGAGCACAATAGCATCAGGGCTGTGGCAGGCGCTAAACTTACCAAGTGGTGCTCGTTTTGCGGCTTCGCCATTATTTTGGACGTGGCGACGTTTAAAATAAACAAGAGGGCTTAGTGCACGATCTGCCTCGTCGGTGAAAGAAAAAGATCGTTTACTAGGTGATGGGGGTGGCGAAGATGGGTTATCATTTTCTGGCTCATTGCGAACAACTTTTTGAGGTGGGGGAGAATGCGGTGAAGAGGTCATTTATTATAGAATTGGTCACAGAGAAAAGGCTGATCAGCTGAGACGATATGTCGTATCGATTGGAGGTGCCAGTACTGTAACGTTGTCAGTCCAACGGAAGTACTTATCATGATAAAAGCTCGGAGCCTGACACCGCTTACAATTGAACATCCACATGTGACCACAAGACCACTCATGATTCTTCTTTGCGGCATTGTCTTCAAGTCTAAGATCATTGTGGAAGTTTTTCATGGGGATCTGGATCAGGTCCACTATCATTCTGGCAGTGCTTGAATGCGAAACTGAAGTTTGAAGTCTCGAAGTCGCGAAGAAAACTGGACTATTGCCATTGGCTGCGGACATAATGCGACCATATTCGATAATCGGTTAGACAACAGTCAAGCAGTGGTTTTCACTGGATTTACAACGGTGTTCAACCTCTTCATTCCCGGATTCATCCAAAGAATTCTTACCAGAATAATGCGACAGTTCACCGTGACGAACCCAGGTCTGGTTCTTCCCTTCCATATTCCTTATCATAAGGAAAGAATCACTCTCATACGTCAAGGCTTCGCGAATACTGACGACCGTGACGGTCAACATCTTTTACGTTGGATTGGGAACGACCTTTCAAAATGCCCTGAGCTGCGTGCGCTCCAGGAACTGTGGCAGAGCAAATTCAAAGGCCCTCCTGCAAATGAACTTAAGAGGAGGCCAATCAGGAAAGGAACTGGCAAAGATGGTATCTTTCGCAGGATGTAAGTTGCCTTCACCATGTTACAAAACATTCTGATCAATTCATACATCTGGTCTCTTGATGACATTCCTCAACAACCGCATCATTACCTTCCCTGGCTCGTCTTCACATCGAGACGTCCAGACGTTAGCATTGCGGACCGACCACTGGCAGAATATCATCATACCAGGTCCTTCGGCTTGCGAGAATCGTCGTGAATTCAGGATTGCAACGGAATTGGTCATACACTACCGATATCATGGCTTATATTAACATGGGCGCAATCGAAGCAATTATGCAGTTTGGCTTGACAGGGTCCACGGGCGATCTCGAATCATACCTGTTTGCTATCTGTACGTCGAGGGCCGTGGTACTCATTAACTAACAACAGGAAGTTGGCACATTTCCTAATCTTAACGTGTTCGGACGTCATCGTGGTTCGGCGAACGATGAGCGGTGTTGATGAGTCTGGGATTAGCTTCCTGGTTGGTAATCTACAACTTCCACCTACAGAGTCTATTGATAACCACACGGATATGACCTGCAACAGCTACGTCTATTGTCGATTTGCTGTGATCGCACCGATGCTACGTGTATATGTATATGCATCATCACATGTGCGCCGGGCTTCGCTCATCATCCAAGGCCGTAAAAACTCTAACTGTACAGCCTCGATGATGTCATTCAGCACACTTTTCTCGGCAGAAGAACCAGCATCGACCAGCACTGGTATCCCGCGTTCACTTATCTAGGTTGATCGGGCCCCGCATAGTACCACGATCATCAATTCGGTGACAGCCGTATCACCACTGTTCGCATGCGTGCAAGAGACTTCGGATGCGCGGTGAGTTCGTCGCCAACAGATATTGAATGCCGAGCAGTGAAAAATGAATATTAATGAATCTGCAACCTGCATCCAGCGTGAAGCACCGAGGGCCTTGGTTGCGTGACACCAAGTCAGTATCACGATCAAACAATTTCAGTGTTCTCGCAAAATATTTGACAAGCGCCAACTAGTGTCTGTTACACACCCGTCAGCAGTTGACAGGTATGGCGAACTTGATGGATATGTCGGCTCATGCTAGATAAATATAGTGCATGCTTGGTGCATGCTCATATACATCATTCGTCACTAGCTCTGCGGCGTCTACATAGCAGCCGAAACGAGTGCTATCATCGCCTTGCTTGCGAAAGTTAGGGTAGAATACTCAGTAATTGACCTCAGCTTGGACGTTCTTGGCTCGACATTGATGACCTGGGTGCTTATCTGCAGGAAGCGATAAGCGGACCTGCGGCAATAGATAGCTTCGAATACCATCATCAAGTGACCACCTGGATCAGTGTGAATGATGAAGCTTCGATGAAGTGTCAGGAATAACTGTGTAGCACAAGATACAATATTATTAATAATACAAGTGAATTGGTACATAAAATGATCAATAGGAACGAAAGACTAATTATATTCGTTAGATGAGTTGAACATAGTGCTAGGGATATAAAATGAAGAGGTCATGATTATGTCGTGAATCTAGCGTAGAATGGTCATAAGAGAACCTCATGTTGGGTCGAGCAAAGTGAACAGTAATATAGAGTGAAGGAGAGACAGCGAACCTGAGCCCTGCAGACTGGTTACAACAGCTCAATTTCAACGCCGAGCAAGGACTGCAGCTCATTTACAGGTTGCATCCTGGCCCTGGTGGTCGTGTCCCGAGATATTGCTGACCTGTGCTCAAACTGGACCTCGCTCAGGGAGCGGTGCTGGGGGGGCGACTCGGGTGAGTTTGATGGCTCGTGAGGAATTGGCGACAAGAAAGTAAGGACAGCCTCTCCGCAGGAGGATATACAGTCGGGATCGAAAGTGAAATAAATGTTTCCATCATTCACGTCAATCCCTAGTGCGTGTAAAGCCCCATCGAGCGCATCAACAGGAGCATTGGTGGAATTTGTGGGTGTGGAAGGAGAAGCAGTGGTCTCGCATGGAGCAAATCGCACGGAACGAGATATCTTTCGTGTACCAGCATTGGCCGTCGCGTTTAGGTTGGGCGTTGTTCTTTCTGCTTTGCGTATATCGAAAACATTCTGGGAGCGGGTGGGCTTCGATGTTTTCGGTTCTTTCTCTTCCAACTTCTGAACATCTACTAGCTGTTTCCTGTGTACAACGTAAATCGATTGATTTGGTTGAGGTTGTACATACTTGATAGATAATCCCTGTGTCCGGGGGGTAACGTATGAGGCAAGATTTTTTGCTTCAGACATTGGCGGGGGGAAAGAACGGCGGCAATCATCGGGTGCTGGCCTGCGCTGGAAACGAACTTGCCGCTGGAAGAGAAGAGTAAGCCGACATCGTCCATATGATAGTATATGTATCACACACCGCTGCGGTGGCATCATGCCAGGAACTAATAAGTGCAAGCTCTGCGAACGATGGAAATTTTTCGAGCACGAGTGTTGGGTGAGGGGGTTCCATATTAACCCGGCCACCAGTGGACGAAGGTGTCAAGGGCGTTGACCTTGCGCCAGTAGGTGTGCTTAATTCTTTGGACAACGAAGGAAGTTCCTTGTTTGCGTTGAGAGACATGACAGCAAACACAGGTGGTGAAGATCTGAATTATCGAGAGCAAAACTGAGATAGTATAAATACCAAGGCGATTCCACAAAACATTTGAAGCTGTGGTATGGACACTAGGCCGGAAGGTGCCCTTTGTGGCGTTGTGGACAGAATACAGGAGACAAAGAAGAACTTTGTGGATGGTACATGTACACAGTGTCCGAGATGGCAGGCTCACTTTGACCAAGGTCTGAGCCTGCCAGTGGCAAACTGGACTGGAGAGCGTGTTGTGGCCATCCATGCTATGGATGCAAAATCTATAAGCTTTTGTCAACACCTATTTCTGAGATTCACCTTCGTATGATCGAGTCGAGTCGCGCGCTCGCAGTCAACGAGCGTGCCACTGTCACGTGCAAGAAAAGCAGCGGTGACGACCACCCTGTCAAACATAGGGCCGAGGGAGCCGGAGCCAATCATAACTCCGCTTGTCATTGCAAATTTGATGAGCAAATATATCTAATATTCATCTCAAGAGTCCTACATAGACAACACTAGTACTCAACACGCTTGCGGCTTGGCACTCATGCATGCGATCAGCAGACAGCAAGTGCTGCAGCTTCAAGCTTGATTCAGCAATCTCTGTATGGTCTGTGTTATCGGAGGGCTGACATGGACACCCGTACCTTGCAGCTCAGGCTCGGAAGTAAAATGTGTGAGTCATGACAAAGAGAAAATATCAGTTATTGTTTTGCTTATGTATTACACAGAACCTATGGGTACTAGTTCCCCGGCCGGTCTATCTTCAACTCTTTCTTGCGAACCATCATGTCCCAACAACAGGTGGACGAGGAGACGCCGTTGTTACAGCCCGCGAAGCAGAAGCAGGCTAGAACACCACTGCCTTGGCGTCAATTCTCTATCATACTGTTTCTTCAGCTCGCAGAACCGCTCACCTCACAAGTCATCGCTCCCTTTGCACCTCAGGTATGGTTTTCATGCAGCCGAATCATTTGACAGCTTCTAATAGGCTCGCCGCCACTCTCTTGCAGCTGATAAGAGACATTGGCATCACGGATGGCGATGAAACTCGTGTAGGATACTATGTCGGATTAATGGTGAGTCTTACTTTATCAATCAATGGGTATATCCTCATCTTCGAACACACGCAGGTCTCTCTATTTTTTGCCACACAAGCCTTGACCGTTCTCCATTGGAGTCGTATATCGGACCACATCGGACGGAAACCCGTGATTTTGACAGGCCTGTTTGGGCTGTCCATCTCAATGTACTGTTTCGGCCTATCTAGAACCTTTTATGGGCTCGTACTAAGGTTTGATTGTTCTATTTTCATGCGAGTTCTGATTTCTAACACCTATTACTCAGCCGCGCTCTTAATGGTGCTTTGAACGGCAATATCGGCGTGATGAAAAGTATGATGGTGGAGCTCACTGACTCCACTAATTTGGCCCAAGCATATGCGTATATGCCGATAGCTTGGTCAAGCGGTGGGGCCATTGGGTACGTACCTGTGTAATCTTTTCACATCGCTTTGGAATTTAGATGCCCTTTTCAGACCTCTGATAGGTGGCTCGTTATCAAGACCAGCGGATCGATTTCCGAACATGTTCGGACATTCGCAATTCATGAAGACCTATCCCTATTTCCTCGCATGCGCTGTACCTGCTACCTTTTCTGTACTGGCTTGGGTTGTTACGTTTCTTTTTTTGCAGGAGGTGTGTTATTTTGAGCTAGCATGTGACAAGTGAAAAGGGTGATAACGCGATTGTCAGACTGTACCTACTAGGGTGACCCTCTGGCACTTTCTAAAGGGGAAAAGTCGCGAACATTCCGCTTCTGTCAAGGGCCCCGTGACTTCTACAGGATCAAGTGATTCCCTCAGCACAGAAGATACTTCTCAGCGTGCGAAAGCTGGTGGCTCCAAGCCGCTACCCCTTCGTTCGCTCTTGATACCCAGGGTGATCATAGCTGCTGGAAATTATGCCGCTTTGTCGTTTTTTGACATCGCATTTCGTGCCGTGCAGCCTGTGTTTTTCGCCACACCGGTAGAGCTTGGTGGGCTGGGTTTAGATCCCCCGCGCATTGGCAATATTCTCGCTATCTATGGTGTGATCAACGGCTTGTTCCAAATATTTTTCTTCGCCGACCTCCATGATCGTTTCGGTTCGAAGATAATCTATTCTGTCTCAATGGCTGTTGCAATTCCGATGGTCGTCGCACTTCCCATCATCAATGCTGTAGCCAGAGTGCAGGGTTTAAGCCTCACGGTGTGGGCGATTGTTGGTGTGCAACTTGCCCTGTCGATGATATTAAATTTGGCGTATTGTCAGTTTCCGCATCATATCACGATTCTTTGTGTTGACCATGGTCCCTTCAGCTTGCATATTTATTTATATTGCCGCGGCCTCTCCAAACCAGGCATCGCTTGGTGCAACCAATGGGATCGCTCAGTTGGGTGTTTCGATCGTGAGAACGATCGGCCCCGCATCGGCCACGTCCACGTTCTCGTTCTCTATTCAAAACCCCCACCACGCCTGGATAGTCTACTATTATATGATTGCCCTTGTTTGTATAGGCATCTGCACGTCCCTCTTACTTCCTCGACAGTTGTGGAAGAATACCCATTAACCAATCTCACGCCCCGCGTATGGTTTCTCGGAGGTCGCTGCTAGGGGTTAGGCCTTAGGGGGAAATCATATCTGCATGAATCAAACATTTCCATACGCATTGTCATTGTCATGTTTCACTACTCTTGATATTTGAAACAAAATTGTAAATTTCTACATGCTTTTGTTATTTCAGTCGTGTCTATCAACCGGTCATTGTCAATTTGGCGGTCCACTAAACGTGATATGATTTGTTACAAAGTGTCACGGATTCCTGTGGAAAGTGTGACATCCTGTCCACCAAGGCACACTGCCACGCGCCACACAGTGGCACATACTTAAGCCAACGGCACACCATTCGGACCCCCCATCATTTGCCGAGCGCACCTAAGACTTCCCCTCATCTTGGTTTCTGCTTGCGTTATCCTTAGGACGGGGCCTGACTGTCATCATGTCGTTCGCTGCCTTGATGGCGCTTAGCGCCTCACAAACTAAGGAGTCTCAAAGCGCCGTCCAAACTGCACTACTACAGCGCCAGCGCAACGAGGAGCTCCAACGGAAAAAGCGGGAGGAATTCGACAGAAAGGAACGAGAAGAAGCAACGAAACTTCGACAGAAGAGATTTGAGGACGAGAAGAAGCAACGAGAGTTACAGCTCAAGAGAGAATCAGAAATGAGACGCATGGAGGAGGAGCAGGCAAGGCGAGAGGAGGAGCAACGCAATGCGTTGCTCTACGGTCCCAAGAGGGCCAAGTCGGGCTCTAAATGGCCATCGTCTAGCGGAATATCGAAGGAGTCCATCCCCAGGCGCAGATTACCGTCAGATGAGGAGGATGGCTCCCGTTCCGGATCTCCAGCAATGGCTCTCACTCGGGAGGAGAAACGGCGGCGCAGGGTCGAAACCGAACTGCGCAGGGGTTATGCATACAAGCGGGCCGCCTCATCCTCCGGCTATCACAAAGCTGGCAGGCGACTTCCAGGAGGGGCTATTGACGCCACGTCAGCACCAACCTCGGACAGCGGTAACGGCTCACAGTCTGTCAAGGCTCGCCTTTCTGCACTCCCCAATACTTTGACCAAGCTCAATGTCCACAAGCGAGACACACGGACCATAGACGAGATATTGCAGGACAGAGCCAAGGCGAAAACCGCCACATTGGACGGTGACGATGCCAAAGAGTTTAACGACTGGTTTGGAAAGGGGAAGAAGGACACAGGAAAGACCAGTGCCCAGGTATCTACGGCTGCACCATCCAGAGAGTCTTCCGGCTCCAGCTCCCCAGTCCCCTCAGCGCCCAGTGAGTGTTTTGATGACAGAATCCCTTCCCATCATTATTTCATCTTCGATCTTGTAGGATCAGTCAACTCTGGCACGTCAAAGACATCAACCGCCTCGAAATCTGCTGCCTTGTCATTTTCAAAGACCTCGCAGTCTAAAGGCGCAGATAGCTCTCAGTCATTAAAGACTGAAGTGAAATCCAAATCGACTTCAATTTTCACTCCTTCGATGAAGTCGCAGGCTTCTAAGCCTTCGTCTGCAGCACGCTCCACCGGTCCCACCAAAAAACGGCCCCGGTCCCCGTCTTCACTATCCCCCCCTCCTCCAAAGAGGCGCCCTGCCTCAACTGAAGTAGAATCTTACAGCAACGAAATTTGGAAACTATTTGGCAAGGACCGGTCTAAATATGTTGAACAGGATGTGTATAGCGACGAAGAGGACATGGAAGTTGATGCCGGCGTTCTTGAGAGGGAAGAGCTCAGAAGGTCAGTGATCACGCATTCATCAGGAGCACACCATTGACAAAGACCCCTGTAGTGCACGTCTCGCCAGAAAAGAAGATGAAGCAGCTCTTGAGCAGGAGAAGCGTCATGAGGAAGAAAAGCGCCGCAAGAAGAGGGAAAGGGAAATGAAGGAGAGGCGGGGATAAGGCAAGGAGTTTTTCTGACATCAGCATGCTATATTTCATGGACATTTCATACCCTCATGGATAGTGGGACCTATCCCTTGTTTTTCTTGATGCTTTAGATGGCATACATTCATACCATACACATCGCCACCATTCATGTTCTATCAGCCAGCGCAATTTTGTTTATATGTTACACCATGTATTCGCAGTCACTGAGTCATGCTCATGCTTTTTCGTGCAATGCAATATTCCCTTGCTCACCACCAAGCAATGCGTGACGGAGACAATGGACGATGTACGTATCAAGATTACAAGGGTAGGTTATTGTTCATCAGCAATGTCAACAGTGACAACGGAAAAGTAAATATCAACAAGTTAAGGCGCTGAGCGCATGATGCAAAGGACTGGAGAATAGAAATAAACAAATAATTAGATACGTCGATCCACGGGTGTTTTGAATTGCAGGTGTCTTAATGCACTATCAATTGTCGTCCGCTCGGAATCGCTTCCTGTCTGAGCCGCCACCAAACTGACCGCCTTGTTGGCCTTGTATGAATGCTGGGTTGAAGTGACCTTGCATGCCGAAGCCGCCGCGTCCTCCCATCATTCCCATACCTATAGTGTACATCAAGTGCAAGTAAGAACAACAATCCATATGCATGAGACCGTTAGAAGCCCATACCCATTCCTCCCATGCCACCACGCCCGCCCACCATCATAACACCTCCTCTGGGTCCCTGGGGAACCATGCTGCCGCGCCCGCCGAAGCCGCCCATGCCCATGCCCATGTTCCCCATTCCCATCATGTTCATGCCACCCATGCCCATGCCCATGTTACCCATCATTGTGGGTATCCCGCCGCGCATCATGTTGTTCGCCATACTACCACCCCCGCGACTTTGTGCACCCATCATGCCTCCCCCCATCTGGTTCTGGTTGGAAGCATTACCGCGGAAATTCCCTGTCGAGCCGCGGCCCATGCTTGTCCCTAATGTGGATATGGGGGTTCCTTGGTGGGTGTTTCGAGTGTCTCGGGGCGGTGGTTCTGAAGCCGGATAGATTAGACAAAGCTGCAGTCAAAGCACTAGGCGATGAACAAACCTTTTGGGAGTGTGCGGAATGGATTGCCTTGTGACGAACTTGTCAGAGTTGCTGTAGCACGTCTATTTTGAAAGTCGCTGAATGTAAGGTCAGCCTTGCATTCGCATCGAAGCCTCAGGCCTCACATACTTATTATCGAACCATGCTTTGAGCGCGTTGGCGTCTTCGAAACTACTGAACTCCACGTAGGCGATACTGATGTGACTGAGTAACACCTCAATTTGACCAGGAAGTTGCTTACCCTTTACTCTTGCCGTTTACCTTGTGCTCAGAAAAGGTAATGTCACGATGATCGATTGACACGCCAAGATTTAGAGCGACTTGACGCAGGTCCTCATCTGTTGTCCACTGTAGGAGAGAGAAACACGAAGACAGGCTTAGAAAGATATACACAGGATTCTAAACGACAGGACAAACGGACCCATTGCAAATCACCAATATACAGTGCATCATAGCCCATCATCGAAGGATCTGTCCCGCCTCCCATATGACTACCGTTTTGCACAGCGGCGTTGTAGTTACCGTTCATGCCGTGCGAGATACCTTCGGTCCTAACCTGCCCTTGCTGGATTGGCTGAGCGTAAGGAGCTGGAGGCGAGTGTTGGGCGGGTGACGGTTTCACTTCCTCTTCCTCTTCCTCATCGCTTCGAGGCCGTTTCTCACCTGTTGAGGGTTCGACTACGGTTATTATAGCCTCCACCGGTTCTTCCTTTGCGTCGAATTCCTGACCGTCAATACCCTTTAAGCGCCCATACAGTCAGTCCAACTAGCTGCTCAACCAAGTAGATGCATATCATATGCCCACCTGGTTGGCTCTGCCGACAGCATAAGCTTCGTATTCGCCGTAGATATCATAATCTTCCTCAGGCATTTTTTCGCTGACTCAAGCAGAAGAATAGAAAGTCTTTTGCACTAGAAAAAGTAAAATGACAGGATTTGAGTACCAACGGACATGAGAGTAACACAAATGATAACGAGGCAAAACTTCCACAAGGCACATCATGAAGCCGCCTGCGCGCGCTACCCACGTCAGCTATACAAACAAGTGAAGGAGCTCTTACATGATAGGTATGGATACAGTGACAAGGATTACGCGTCCAACAGCTAAGCGAAATACAGGACGTAGAGCAAAGCACAATAAGAACAGAGAAAAAACTAGTGGAACGTAAGGAGAACGCAAGGAGAGTTGCGCGACAGCGACGTGGAAGAGCAAAAGCAAGAGAATGTTTGGAGAACTTCACCAAATCCGTCATGTTCTATAGCGGTAACATTTATTTGGTTCTGTTTGCAATCCGTGGCGCAGTTGGCGCCTAACCTTCTCGTCACCGCTGACTCAAAAGATTGTTTCGCGGAACATGTGGATTCAAGGTAGCTAGTCTATAATCTTACTTATGCTGGCTCGGTAGGAACTACAATAGCCAGCATCAGCCAGCCCATTTATCCTGCAGCGTTCTATGCACTACTTCCTCTTGTTGCGCCAACCACAACCCAAATGCCGGCGTTTTCAGCCACCTTTCGTAAAATTCCCTCCGCTTAGTCGCGGACTTAAACGGCAGAGGGGAGCCATTTGCCTTAAGCGAAGAGAAAAAGTCAACAGTGCTGAAGGGTTTTAGACGTCGACAGCCCGAAACAGTGGTACGTTCCGTCGGAGAGGGTATCAGAGTATTGAGGTATCTGTTCAGAGGAACTAGCATGGTGTTGGTGCGCGAACTTAAGTGTCTTCTTAGGTCCAGAGATGCTTGTATCCCTGCAAATGATGGGTAAGTTACAGTGCTAATCATGATTTGGGACACGGACTGTCTTGGACGCTTGCATGACAAGCTTTCTCGACAGCTTTCAATACTTGGCGGTCTTTGGAAATGTATCGGCGATGAGTTCTTGTACACCATCCAGGTGGCGGCCCTGCCATAATAGTCGTATTCCCCTGGCGGCGCGGACTGCAGGAAATTTGAGTGATGAGATTTGAGAACCCAAGCAACTTCAGACACACCTTGCTTTCAGCCCTACGCTCAAGACGTGAGGCCAATGGGCACATGACTTCTGGAAGAATGGATTGGTCACACCCAAGATAAGGCCAGATTTAGGTGGGAGTTTATTGACCAGAAGAGCGTGATCCTTGTCGTGGATGGTAAAGTAAGGACGAAAATCGTTCGCAAGCGGTATCTAAGAATGGAATAGGTTAGCCATCGATTTAACAGATGGAAAATAAACGGCGCACAGGACGTAACAGATCCCTGAGCCACCAAACTGCTTGACTCGTGGCTGCGGGAGAAGATCCGAATACCAAGATGGGCTCGCAAAGCATCAGGCACTCCCATATTGACCATAAATGTGGTAAGGAGGCCTCGAATATGGATATTGGAGGCGGGTCAAGTGGAGCTATAGAAGACAATAGCTGATACGGTCTATTGAGCCACCGGAGATCCAGAGCAAGGGAGAGCTTAGTTACATGCAAAGTGGGGTCAAATTTCTCATGAAAAGATGCAGTCTCTGTCAATTGCTGAATGTCTGCATTCATGGGCAACTCGACATGGAGAACTGAGCCTAGAAATCCTAGCTCAATAGTCAAACCCGGCGATGGGCTGCACCTTTCTTCGGCAGATAAGATAAGATTTGATTGATTGAAATGGGAAATAAGCCCGAGCGGCACACGTACCAGTGGGCAATATTATGACATGCCGTTTCCAGCATAGGTACACCATGGGTTAGGAACAAGGGTCCAAGTTTCATAATTAGGGCGGTAAAGAGAGCAGGGTACTGTAGGTGTGAGAGAAGAACGAGAGAAGTCTGGACAATGTTAGCAAAGTGGTTCGATGCGTGAATATTGATTTACCTGTTGGTATCCTCGCTTCGAGGTGTTGTCTCTTCTCTGGGAAAAATGCGAATATCCATAAAGGTATCCATCGATGCTATCTGGTCTGTTATTACCGTGATCTAGAACGACGCGTTTTTGGGATGTGCCGAGATCCTGTATGCGAAAAGAATGTACTTCTGAGCCTTGTTCGAATTGTAGGGAATCCGGGAAGGATGAGAAAGCACTTGAAAATGGATTTCAACGCCCAATCAGACAGATGGAGGCGATAAATTATTACATGTTCTCTTTCTCTGCGGGGGCCAAATACAACGGTGGATGTACTCCGCAAACAACAGGACCAACATCCAAATCAAAATTCACTGTGGTGCATGGTATGACGTATAAGATACGGTTCAAGTATGTTACGTGGCACTGACCTATGGCGAAAGCCAAGACCCATTGGGACATTCGCAACGCCCTATCTCGCTCGAACTCAAAGCCAGCGAGCTCTGAACTTCGATGTAACGCTGTATCAGATTTTGCCAGATGAGGAAGAGTCCTAGAGCGTGTGACGGTCTTTTGCCCAACCAGGCGAAGTCCAAAATGCGTATCCTGAACGTTGGACAGTGAGGGCGACTTGAGTGGACTCGAATGATCTTGAAACGATCCGATACCATGGATCGGAACATGTGATTCAGTTGGAGAAGGCTGTCGAGATGGTAGCCTTGAGGCGATGGTTTCAGTTGATCCTGTGCAGGACCCTGATCGAGAAGGATAAAGCAAACCAATATCTTGCTCATCCGTCTCTGTTGTTGCCTCCATCATGGTCCAAAGCGTCAAAGATGCTGGACGACGCACGCGTCGATGTCGAGATCGTTGTAGCCAACAGCAACGTGTCGAGTCCAAACACGACGATTTACACGTGGTTCGAGTTCAAAGTAGGATTTTGGGAAAATACCTCCTTTTGCTTGATAACTGCTCATTGTTTCTCTTCCAACCGCCTCGAGGCCGCCGAACCGTGACCTTCGTCTTCTTGAACACGAGCTTGGGAGAAATTCCAATTCTATTGTTCACGAGGACTTAATCCGAGTCGGTCGGATATTGTACGATTCTGGTAGCCAGGAGAATCATAGTGCATGATTGTCATCTCGCCATCGCCCCCACTCGCGCCATCTGTCGATAATTCTGTTTCAAACAATACGGTCGTATCTTTATAAACCCTGTCATCTTCGTTTCTTGGACTACACCCTTTAACTTTAGCAACCATATGATAGACACATCGTTCCAAATGGCTTCGGCGCCTACTGTGCCGTTGGGTCAACGTAGACCTATGGCTGTCTACGCAAATGCTTTCGACGTAACACAAATCCCAGTCAAAGCGTACGAGCAATATGATGGTGAGCACATATCTAGTTGATCGGGGGTTATCGTTGTTCTGAATAAATTCATGCAGTCGGTGCGTGCGCCTTCGTGCCAGTAGCAACTATTCTGTTCGACTAAATCTTCTCCAGTGATGACGCCTGATGTGGAAAGTGTTCGATGGAGACATCGAATAGTCGAAAGACTCCAAAACCACGAAGCACCCAGGGTCTTTCGCCTGTGTTTGTTTGACGGAAAGAGCATTTTATACTCTGCGGCGCCGCTGGATCTTCCCGATGGCACTTCGGGAAACGTATGATCTCGGTTGCGATCCGGTATTCTCAGCCTGATATCGGTTACAGTACACGCTTGTTGTTCCCGGCAAAGGTCGGGTTACGGTTAAGGTAGCTCGTGTCGCAGGCGAAACAGTGACATTCGAGTACGCATTTCCAGTTCCAGTTCAAGCATATCTCATGACACGTATACTGTAGTGACCTCAAAAAATTCCTCACCGGAAAAATCAGCGATCAGACACCAAAGGTCTCCGTTGCACTCAATCTCCTTCAATTCATCATTCGCCAAGCCCCGAATCTGTACGCCATACATTACACAATTAATAGTATCACTGAACGTCCTTCAGAAAGTACCCGAATAATGGACGAGCGTATTTTACCAGCGGCGGCTCAAAAGATCTTCGCGGAGGTCTTCAGCTGTTTCGTGGATTCTTTCAGTACGTCATGTCACAGAACCTCTTGATCGTTCCTCACATTGGTGCATAGGAGTGTCAGACCAGCAATCGGTAGAGTTCTCGTGAATGTCGATATCAGCGCAGCCGCAATGTACGTCATGCAAATCGCTTCTACCACTTCTCATCGTGTTCCCCATTAGGTATAAACCGGGACCGTTTGTGGACGTTGCTTTAGAGGTATTGAACATTCGAGGGAATGCACGCGCTCTCAGCTTCAAAAAGCATAGCAAAGAATGGAATATTCTCAGCCAATTTTTCCGAAATCTCCTTGTGGAAATAAAGTTACCAAAAAAAACTGTGACGAAGAAAATTGTTGGTCTCGTTGAAGCCGCTGGACGTTTTCCGTTTACTCAAGAATCAGAAGACGGCTCATCCCTTCCCACAACTGTGGAAGTACGCTGCGCATCAATTGCTTTCATCGTTTCATCCTGCAGATGATTGACGTTTACGCAGGAATACTACCACAAAACATACAACATACGCCTAGCATTTCCTGACATTATCGGCATTGAATTGAGCCGTGGGTCTGGAAAAAACACCGTCATCCCGGCCGAACTCTGCACTGTGGCTGCAGGCCAGCGGTATAACCGTAAACTACCGCAGAACATGACGAGCATGATGGTTGATTTTTCCAAATTTAGGCCAGAGAAACGGTTGGAAATGATCGTTGGCCAGAAAGGCGACCGAGTCCGACCTCCCGTGAGTCCTTAGTCAAAGTTGGAATTTATTGGTCATTTCCGTCCAGACGCTTGAGTATGCCACGTCACCTTATATCCAAGACGCGGGAATGGAAATCTCGGAGAAACCGATTACAATACAAGGTCAACTTCTCAAGGCACCTACCATTTTCTATGGCAAAAAACAGTCTGCGGCAAGTAGCTTTTCCCGCATGTTGCTCAATTTAGTGACATTTCGCCATAGGATGTAAACAACGGAGCATGGAACATAACGAGGCAACATCTACATTCCCCCGAGATCATCAGGGCGTGGGCAGTTGTGGATTACAGCCTAAGGCTAGATCAAAACGTTATTAAAGCGTTTATGGACACACTTGAACAGTGTTGCACTGCACGGGGTATGTTGATCGCGCTGTTGAAAATCTGGTATTTATCATGATATTCCAGGAATGAGTACGATTTCGTTTAGGTTTGTGAGAGTGTCGTTCATAATTTATTGTAGGTGTGAAAGCTAAGCCGTCATACAAACGAGGTAATGGTGTCGGCTCGGTAGACCGGGTACGCGCACTTTTTTGAAGTTTCTGTTTGTGCTAAAGGATACAATTTTGAAGGATATCAAGGAGGCATGTGCGCTGGCATTGGTTTCAGCTGGAGCCCCTCGTGGTTATAACAAGCCACCTGAGATCGTGCTAGTTATCCTGCCCCAATCTGCCGCTGATATCCGCCAAGATGTTAAGAGAGCGGGGGATGTCACCCTTGGCGTAAGTATCGTCATTGATCACAACTCTCTGGGCTGACTTGACCTCACGACTAGGTGTCTACTCAGTGTGTGGTGGGTTCAACTTGATATTCTGACCGTTAGTTATTTTCCAACGTATATTTCACAGCGGGAAGACAACATTGCAAAGTTTTCAGGGAGACAACTTGACCAATACTGTAATAACATCGCAATCAAGTGCGTAATATTTCAAAACATAATTTTTATGAAGCTCGTGTAGATTGGTTTACCTTTAGAATCAACGCTCGGTTAACGGGAGTGAACTCCATCCCATCATCACCTGCATATGATTGGTTGACCAAAGAAGATTTCATGTTTTTTGGTCTGCGATGCCATCAATAATGCGACATTTGCACTGACACCGACGTTCATTTTCAGGGGCCGATGTTGGCCATCCTGGAGCTGGTGTCCAGAACAAGCCCTCAGTTGCCAGCGTCGTTTTTTCATATGACCGGCACGGCGTCAAGTACAGTGCAACATCGAGGGTACAGCAGCCGCGACAGGAGAGAATAGGCGAACTCGGTCCTATGGTTTATGTACGCATTACCTTCTGGTTGTCGGGACAATCGATTTATCATTTATAGGACGCCATTACACGATATGGCAAGGTCAACGGGAAAGCCCCGAGAAGACTCATGTTCTTTAGAGACGGTCTCTCTGAAGGTGAATACGCAGGTGTTGGTGAACTAGAGTTCCAAGACATTAAAGGTTCGTCGGAGACAAAGATTTTGCAGAATGCTAATAAAATTTATTCATCTAGAGGCTGTGAGAAGGGTTTGGGCTGAAGTCAAATTAAATGATCCTCCACCTCTAATCACCTACCTTATCGTGGGCAAGAGGTAATCTTCCACTTCAGGCGGGCAAGCAATGACCACTGACTTTCTTGCAGGCATCACGTTCGCTTCTTTCCCACAAATCCGTGCGTACCTCTTCCTTTGCTTTTGTTCCTTATTAAATAGTCCTCATAGTCAAGATGGAGATAGAAAGAGCGGCAATGTGCAAGCTGGGTTTGTCGCCAGTGAAGGTATTGCCAATCCAATTGCCAAGGACTTTTACCTTTTGTCCCACGGTGGGATACTTGGAAGTTGGTGCACAGTATGTGGAGCGATTCAGACTAACTGATTATGTTTGGTCATTTCTAGCAAGCCGACCTGCCCACTACATAGTATTGAAGGACGAGATTTTCAATTTCGATATCAGGCCGTAAGTTTCAGTCAAAGAATGCACAAGTACCGACTAAATTTCGTGCATTCTTAGCATACAAGAGGTAGCATATACTCTTTGCCACGCGTATGTGAGCGCAACTCGATCCGTCTCCATACCTGCCCCTGTGTATTGTACGTGATTCTCCACCTTTACCAAGTAATTGTTGACAATTCTCTTAAAGATGCGGACGTACGATTATTATTGTCGATGCTTTGAAGCTGTCACTGATTCCATCTCTCACATTTTACAGAAGGTCTGCGCTCGCGCCGAGTATCACTTTGATGCGAGTTTACGGTACATCGACAGCGATGGTGCAACTGTAGCGAGTTCGAGTACTTGTGAGAAGCAGTCGTTTAACCTTAGCCAGTGGCGATCAGGCTACGCACAAACCCACTCGTCCATGCTGGCCAGGATGTTTTTCGCATGAAATTGTAGCTTTAAACTTTTAGCGTTTTGTCAGGACTAGCGTTGTCTCATTGTATGTACTTACCCGTGTTCTTTCGGGGTGTTTCATTCGGATAGTCAGCGCAGTATCACACTATGGTCTAAGGGTCTGTTGGCATCCAGCAAGCACCTAACTGGTGAACGCCCTGTGGTACGAAGAGGCCGATGATCGTCTGGTTCCTATGATGATGGGAGAAGCGCGCATATATGAATACAGCTGCGAAGCCAGAAGAAAGTTCACAACATAAATATCTCCACATGTTAGCGCACCGCGTTCGAGTATAGAATAACTGAATAGTTTCACGTGTCACCAGGTGACTATGGAAGGAAGCCAGAGAAGAAATGTATCGACGTGCACACAAGTGATCCAGCATCGTAACCACTTGCCATGACGATCCAGGTCAACTGAGTCAACTCCCAAGTAGTCAATGCTCATTGAAAGTGCCACTCCACGAAGTGGCAATTGGACTCTGGTCGCAGGGTTCCGGTACTCCTTTGAGATACGAACATCGATGATAAATGCAATACATCCTGCAGTTTATTTTATATCGCCTTGATCAATCACTGTGAAGTTCAAGACTCGAAACGTGGAGCGGTGAAAATAAGTTAGCCTACCTGCAGCGATCGCTACCGTTACAGTGACCGACTTACCGACTAGTCTCTTGTATTCGAGAAGGCGTGGAGGTTGAAGCTTCTGAAGATCAAGCTGAAGATTGTGAATGAGGAAGAAATCGTACGTGCCGCTGACAGCCTTTACTAGGCCTAGGCGGACTCAAGTTGCAGTCACTGCCATTGTGTAACAGTGTTGAATGAATTATTTCGACGCTCAGGTACATACTAAGCTTGGGTCACACTAAAAATCACGTGCCCATTACGCGATGGGATTAATCTGTTCCAAAGAATCCAAACTCAGGCCTCTTGTACTTGACTTACCACATATTCAAACGTTGAAGATGACAGGCGCTAACTACATGGGAGGGAAGAGGTTAGTAAACACTCAATTGTATTATGATTACTTATATTTCGTATATGTAGGAACGCTGCTCGAGCACGCACCAAAGACAGTACAGGTCGGGTTCAGAAGCGACATTTTGGTCAACAGAGGTTGGCAGCAGCATTAAGCAACACGAAGGAAGGAAGGGCAAAGCCTGAAAAGATGTCTCTGAAGTCTGTTCTACATCAAATCAATCTTGCTCATGCACAACGAGACGCAAAAATCAAAGCCAATTACCCCTCCACGGCGCATAGTATAAGCACATCGTGCGACACATCATTCGCCCGAGGAATCTCATTTGGCACCCCAAAGCCGCGGCGCCGCAAACAACCTTCGAAGATACTTCGAATGCTTGATTTTTCTGATCGTATGTGATATACCCTGATGTGTGTTGATCTGTCTTATATAATGCACTGATCGTGTCAGCGGTAGCCTATCGTGATGCAATTGACCGCATATTATCAATCCCTCTGTCAGAAATGATTGGACTGCCCCTGCAAGGGAAGTTATCCCACTCGGACTCGGAAGATGGAGGCCCTGGCATTGATCCCGAAGAACATCTTCTCCTGCCTATCGATGCTGACAGCGAATCGGACGTTCAGGTAACATCAGAGAGAACGGTGAGCATCCAAGTAGTACACTGACCATATCCTAGTTTCAAGGAACGTCCAGTGGCAACTTCTCTCGCACTGGTCGGTCTTCAGGAAGCGCTAGCCATTTGTTCCCAATAGATAACGATAATGATGGAGGAATTTACGACGATCATTTGAGCGGACGAATGTCGCGGCCTCCTTCACCGGACCATCGTATGGTCACTAGTTATGAGAGTCCACTACGGAGTGTCGAGACAGATAGTCTCCACGGAAGCTGGGTCAACGACTCAGGTTATGCTGACACGGATATTGCTGACACGGGAAAGCTTCGTGGATCCGTGCCTACTCACGATCTCCAAGACCAGCAACGATTTCCCTTACCTCCGTCAAACAGTTTTCCGTTTTCTTCCCCTCCTAATTCTCAAGGAACAGAGGAATACATTCTCGACATGGACACGTCACCACCCTCATCGCAGAATTCCCTTTCACAATTGCATGGTGGATGGAGTTCCAACCACGAACATTTCTTGCAACGATCGCCATCCTCCTCCACTTCTCCGATTGGTTTCCCTGCACCCATCGTTACGCACGATTCTCCTGAGTCGCTCGGATGGGATAGCTCCATCAAGTGCAGCAGTCCTATATCACAGTCTCTTTGCCACACAAGTGATGTTAAGCCATTTTCAGCATCATCCTTCGAAACACAATACGCTCCTACAACTCCTCAGAAGGCTCGGAGGGTGTTCCACGCTACCCAAACTTCGGAAGCGATTGCGAAACCCTTCACTGAGATATTCAACACGGAACATCGTCGACCTGTTCAGACCTCATATCCTGCCACTCGAACGAAACATGTGAAATCACACTCTTTCAATTCGTCGCAGGGATTTTCTTCTTTTGGCGACTCGGATATACATGACCCTGGATTGCCTTTGGACATCCTAAACGATCCGGACCCATGGACAACTATCGGGAAGATTCTAAATCTTGAGACCGTAGAGCACCACGACAATGATGACATCACTTTTACTTGCGGTCGGGAGGGTGTCGGCTATGTCAGGCATCGTTTGGATGGATCAGCATATATATGGAACACACCACGTAATTCGACGATAAGCCTGCGATCGGTCAAGTTAGAAAGCGAAGATCAACCCAAGGCTAGGGTAAACGATGAGGAAGAAGAGCACTCGGGGGAAACCACCGACCATTGTCGCCATCATTCTCAACATTCTGAAGGTTCCAAATCGGAAGAAAAACCTTCGCCTGATTACTCCAACCTTGCCACAGACATGAAATTCGCAAACGAGACACGTTGTACGTTGACAGTGGCAGAGTCGGAGATGCAAATGGAGCCACCTTGCGTCCCTACCGCACTCCCACATCGAGTCTCACCCGAGGATGTACAATTCAGTGGAATAGATAACGATGATCTGTATGGGGGGCCTTGTTTGTTTGGGGACTCAGACGAGGAAAATGAATAGTTTTCGACGGAAGATTTTGCACTAGCCTAAACTACCGGCAATGACCGAACAGGTATAATCACGAGTCACCTGATTTGACGCGTCTTCCAAGTTTATATTCTAGTACTTTAAAATCATTCCTGTCTCAGTGCACGGCACGTTTAGTGCAGCTAAACCTAAAGTCCCCATCACTGGCCTCTGTCAATAGTCCATATAGTGTCAACTCATGCAAGATTTTTATCAAATGGTCACCGCGATGGGAATTTGCAGTGAATATAATGCCGAAGGCCACCGAGCGATATATGGTGTGCTTCGTGTTCATTATTTCTAGTGCGCAAAGTTCAAACTTCACTCGCTGATACAGACCATCTCTCGTCGATTCTCGGGAAAGAACCCGCATCTGCAGACGCACAGTCACCACCTACACTTACCTTCTACGCGACACGGAACATACTGCGCCCTTATTTTATCCTGGGGCAGATCCCAGATTTACTTAACTGCCTAGCCATGGTCGACACTTTCAGGAAATATGCGGTCGATGCGTCTTCTGTTGCGTTATCGTGGCAGGAGTACTATGTGAAGGAACCTAGTTCTGATTCAGACATGACACTACTCACGAAAAGAGAGCTAAAGAAACTCCAAGATCATGTTACGAACGACGAACATGACAGGCTGCATTATATCTTGGTCACTAAGAATCTGTGTCTATTGGTGCGTTTCTCAGGATTCAAGGTCGACCTTGTTTTAGCTTCATTCCAGATAGCATGTTTACTATCTTGCGACGGCACCAGAGTCGTGCATGCTCGCAGAACGCCTGAACGACTATTTTCCAGGATGCTTTCCAGGCCATGATATACCGTCTAAGCTATTGTTTCAACACGGACTTTCTGACAGTGAGAAGCAGATTATGGAAGAGGCATATCAAGGATGCAAGGAGTGGATACTGGACGTCACCCAATGGGAAGAGGAACGTGAAGAAGAACAGAAACAGTTTCTTGTGACGTAAGTCTTTCCATGGTCTCCGTGACAGAGGCTAACAGTCTTTAGCTTGACTGCAGAACAGGCCGACGCCGCATTTGAGCAGGCTTTTCGAGAGAAATTTCCTCCGCCATGTTCTCAAGAAGAACTAATTTCATGTTTGGATGAATACTTGAACACCGTGGAGAAAATGATTCGCAGGTTGGAGGATTATTTTCCTTCAGCCATGGTTCTGGAGAGATTAAAGCGGGCGGTCTGAACGGCATCATACTTCGCTGGTGGAAGGGTGTAGTAGGATGGTCTGGCGCCGGTCCTCGGGAAAGCCAAGGGTCCTGGCGCAGTGGCAGGCGTTCAGGCTCGTAGTCGGTCCTTGATAGATAGAGATCTGACCTTGGGTTTCCCTTGCAGTCCGTTCCAATCTCGTGAGTTTTGGGTCATGCTGATACTAAGTATATGTAACCCTGAATACAGAGAGCAAGTCACAAGTTGATTTCGTTATGTAGAAAACAAACAGACTTACATAAACTTACACGTTTAAGGAAATCAGTGTGATTCAATAATATCCCTCCCTCCGAGTCCATTTGGTGGACCTGCCAGTGCAGTGATCATTCTGACTCATGGCGCCGTTCAACCCGCCGAATGCAGTCCTCGGCGGATTCAAAGAAAGACCAGAAGCTTTACTCGTCCAGGGCAAGTTCTCTCGGTTATGTTTGCAGGTGTAGCATGCTCAATTGCCGTATATTCAGGTGACAAGTTGTATATTGGAACAGCAACAGGCAGTCTCTTCATCTACGAGTACAACGAATTTTCCGGTATGCTACTGTTGGATGCCGTTAACGCCGATATACTTATCTCAATACCAAGAGAATGGATCAACTTTGGTGGACACTAAGAAGGGTCTGTCTCGTAGACCTATTGACCAGCTGGGCTACATCAAGGATATCAATTCTCTGGTTTCCCTCTCCGGTACGATCAATGACATAGCCATCTCTGTCAAATATCGTGAATTTAGTATGTCCCTCCTCAGAAACTATACCAACTCTGTATCCTCTCCCAAGCTTTGCTCCTCCAAAACCTCTTACAAGAGCTAAGGGTGCATTGTCATTTGCTGTTCACTCTTCCGTGCACAACCTTGATCAAAGTGATGCCCAAGGTGGAGCTCATACTGTCGGCAGGACAGGCCCGATTCCTACGATGGTGACGCAGCTTTTAGTCGGGTGCCGAAGGAAAGTAGTGATATACACGTGGAAAGACGGTGAAGCACAGGAAATCAAGGTACGACGTTTTTGCATTTGTAAGACCCATCTAAGTCACTACGCAGGAAACTATTCTTCCTCACTCGCCGCGTGTTGCAGTGTTTCTTGATAGCGATAATGTTTGCTTTGCGTACTCACCTACCGAGTATGCTCTGTTCTCTATCAGCAAGCTCACGACACTTGACGTTGTCACACCTATACCCGCGAATATCTCCATGGGCACGTTTTCTGGGCTTACTGGGTACATGACCCTTGGTCTGGGAGCCAAAGCCAAACCTGGGTTGGTGCGGCTGAGCGATACCGAGGCACTCATTGTCAAAGATAGTATGATATGAGTTTTATATTCGATACAATGGACAGCTGAAGCTTCCGGCAGATCAGGGGTTTATCATCGGCACTGATGGGAGGCAGACCAAGCCAACGACGATTGATTGGCCAAGTCCACCCGATGAAGTTGGTCAGCATCTCAATCTGCCAAGTCCTTCCAAGTTTTCTGATGGTCTTGTCTAGCTTTTGTCAACCCATACATCTTCTCAATACTTCCTCCTGGTACCGTCCCGGTACCAGAGAACGGTGGTAGTTCCCTTCCATCTGGGAGTGCCCCAGTTGCCCCTCAGTCATCCCTCATCCCTTCACCAGTTGTGCAAGTCATATCGTCACTAACAACGCAATCCGTCCAAACCCTTCCCTTCCCACCCACATCATCAGCGTCCTCTGCCGCCACTTGCACAATTAGACTCTTGACGTCTTCTCCTGCCGCCAAGGCACCTCTCTTCCTTGTAGCTACTCCGAACGACCGCACAGTAGCTACTTCCGAGGGCAGCTCGATATGGCAAATTCGGATGAGGTCGTGGGGAGACCAGATCGATGAACTTGTCCAGCGTTGCCTCTATTCCGACGCACTATCATTGCTTGATACTTTAGACAAAGCTCTTTTACCAGACAAGGTTTGTTTAGAATTATACATCGAGTAACAGACATAACGCCATCTATCTTTTGAAGGACCAACGACGAACCCACATTCGCGCCCTTCACGCCGTGTCCCTGTTTCGACTAGGAAAGTTTGACGATGCAATAAATTCATTCATCGAGCTTGATCTCAACCCCGCCAAGGTTGTTGCTCTCTATCCTGAGCGCATCGCCGGACGTCTTTCTGTTCTTCCAGATGACTGGATATCGCTGTTCGGGGGACCTACAAACCAGCAGTCATTCACGCCAAAGAACGATGACACCATATCAACAAAGTCTCAAAATGATAGTAATGAAAGCAAAGAAAAACTTGTGGAGCAGTCAGCGTCCTCTGCGATGCCAGTCAAGGCTGCCGTTCGCCGGGGAAATGCATTTGTGGCACTTTTATCCTCCTCGAAAGACAAAGACGATGATACCCTATCTATCAGCGGGAAGAAGAAGGTAAAGCAAGTAGGTCAGTCAGACGTTTTATCTTTGTTGACTCATCGCGTTAACAAATTTTCCAGATGACTTCAGCCGGTCGGTGGATGCTCTATGGCGATATCTTACCGATCGTCGTCCGAAAGTTGCAGGCGCACTCGCAGTAGTACACATTGCACCAGCTCAGTCTCACCAGTGGCCTTTCCTCTCTGAGACATCGATTGAAGAATTATTTTCACTGCCGAACATCCCTTTGCCTCTGTTGACTCCAGAGCAGCTTGTGCGGTTTGCGCAGATTGTGGACACAGCGCTCTTCAAGTCTTATCTCGTGACTCAGCCGGCCCTCCTCGGTGCACTTTGTCGATTGGCTAATTGGTGTGAAGTATCAGAGGTCGAGGAGGAGCTCCGGGCACGAGAGGTACGTTGAATGCGCGCGCGTACTCAAACGTAGCATTTACTAATGCTACCAGAAATTTGCGGAGCTTATATACCTTTATAATGGAAAGAAGATGCATGCTAAGGCTCTCAATCTCCTCCACCAGTGAGTATCTATGTGATTCACTCATTTGTGCTTGCGGACTAATGACCTTGCCCAGGTTAAGTGAGAAGGAAACGGACATGAGAGACAAACTTGATCCGTCCATATCCTACCTGCGAAAACTTGGTCCTGAGTACATCAACCAAGTATTTGAGTCATCCCGCTGGATCTTTGAAGAGGATCGTCATATGGCTTTCGAGGTGATACTTGTATATATTTCTGTCCGGTTCGTTGCTGACAATTATCTGTCTCATTCAAGATATTTACATCTGATGACGTTGAACTCCCTCGAACTCAAGTAACAGATTACCTCGAGAACATCGACCCTTCCATATCTACTCGTTACATCGAGTATCTGATCGATGAGAAAGGCGAAGAGAATGCTGCATTCCATGATCGGCTTGCAGAGCTCTATCTGAATATGACTTTGAGTGCTCGCAAACGAGGAGACGAGGGTCAGTCGCTATTTTTACCGGCCGATAACTTCTCTGACCAAATTTCGCTAGCAAATGAGTTGGAGGTTTACTCTAAACTCCTTCGTTTTATTGACACCACTGATCACTACCGCCCCGATCGCTTGTATGGTTCACTGCCGGAGAGTCAGTTACAGAATAACACTCACCATGGATATTGATTCTTACATCCTGTAGATCTTTACGAAGCGCGAGCTGTGTTGCTGGGCCGTATGGGAAGACACGAACATGCTCTGGAACTCTATGTTTACAAGCTCAAGAATTATGCCAAGGCTGAAGAGTATGTCTTTCTCTCTCAGCTATAATCTTGATCTCTTGTTGACCCTGTTGTAGATACTGCAAGCGAATATATAATCCAAACGGAGTCACCAGAAGCATCTTCTTGACTCTTCTCAGGCTATACCTCCGTCCCACTGATAAAGCAGCGCCGAATTTGTTACAGCCCGCCTTAGACTTAATCAGTCGACATAGTCCTCGCTTAGACTCTGTTGAAACTCTTCAACTTCTTCCTCCCCTCGTCACCGCTCGCGACGTGCGCCCATTCCTTCAAGAAGCTTTACGAGCACCGATTTTTGACAGTCACGTCATCCGCAATATTCACAAAGCGCGGAATGAACAAGTTGCCAGGAAGCTGATGCTGCTGGAGTCTAGGCGTGTCAGAGTCACAGATAGTAGAATGTATTTCCAATTTTCTTTCCGTATGGATGTTGTCTGATGACTTGTGCAAAGCTGTCCCCAATGCCACAAGCGTCTGGGTAGCAGCGTCATCGCAGTTCATGCTCCTAGGTGAATCTAATATCGGCCTCTAACGATATCTTCTGACATCCCCATTTTTCAGGGGAGAGGTAACTCATTATCAGTGCCGCGATGCTTTTGCTCGGAGGCTTGTTGATCCCGTAAGGAGATGATGGTTATAATTTGTTGTGCTACACAGCACGTTGGTACGACTGCACTGATGGCTTAGTCCCCACCCGTAGTCAACTGCTGTGTATATCTATCTCCTTGTGTATTCCTGTGATTGCCCCTCTTGTTATCCTTGAGTTTTCGATACGATCAGCTGGTTGAGCAAACAGGCCAAACCTGGGAAGTCAGAAGTTGCATCTCATCAACATTTCTGAAAAAATAACTCAACAGCTCCAACCACAAGCAGAATGTCCCAAGTTCCGACCGCTCATTGAAACATCTCCATCGCCACCCAATAATTCACCCATTGTGCCGCGTCCGCTGAAGACAGCGACTTCAGCTCCTTCATTGTTGGACTGACGCGTTCGGCTACGGCGGTAGCGAAAGAAGCCACGCCACCTGCTTCGGAGCCCATCTCTCCAGACGCCCTGGTCGCGATGTCTGATCGGGCCATGAAACGCATGAAGTTGAGAAGCTTGATAGCAGGCTGCAATTGAAGAGTAGATAGGAAAACGTTCTGAGCAGCTATCGAGGTAAACGTACGATGCGCTTCATGGTCTCTTTGCTCAAATCCTTGGCACTCGATTCGAGCTTGTCGTGCCACTCTGAGAACGGCACAAGTGGTAGCGGGTAATTTGTTACTTTACGCTCAACCAAGGCGTCCGCAACGGGCTGTATCAACGTTCTCCACGCGACCGGTCTCGGATGCACCAGATTCACCGCGATGGGAGGTTCTTCTGCCGCGAAAGCCACATCAAGGATAGCATTTGATACGGCGTGTGGAGGGATCCAAGACACAAACTAAACCGCGCATGTCATGGATAGATTTCCTCGACAGTGGTGGACTTACTCCTTTGGCTTCCGGAAGCGTGCCTAAACTTACACTTGATTCGACGATGATCGGTAGCCAGTTTGTCGTGGACCAAGCTCCTCGCGGGGGTCCTCCTGATATTTGTCCAATTCTGAATGATGATGCTGGTAACTTGCTGTTGACGAGAACCTTGTTGGGAACAGTATTCGTAAAGTCCATGCTTCCTCGAAGTAGCTAGTGACTTACCCTTTCCGAAATATACTTGCTCGCACCATAGCCAGGACCTATTGCAACCCCTGCGTCGTATTGTACTTCTTCAGGAAATGGTCCTTTTGCTCTATCCCAACTTTGAGCAGATGAGATAGAAGATGTGAACATGAAACGCGGCTTTGGATGATGTGGAGAAGACAGTGCCAGGTCTATAAGATTCCGCGTTCCACGTACATGAGAATCGAATGACGAGAGCGCCAGGTTAAAGTCGAGTCGCCAAGCGTTGTGAATAATGATAGTGACAGACGTGCAGATCTACGTTGTTTTAAGTTAATTCAGTGATACTGGAATTTGAATGAAGCAAACCTTCTGATATAACTCCTTGTCCAGACCTAGGTGATCATCGGATGTATCAGTTTCTACATACACTAGTTTGCCTGACTGAAGCGGAGTGAAATCTAAACCGCGATCTTTGAACGAACTCTCCTGTCGTTGTTGTATAGATGCCTCCTTTGACGGGCGATTGAAGGCATATACCACAGACACGTCCTCACGCTGGAGGAGATCTGCAAGCAGGTATGAACCAAGACCACCCGTAGACCCAGTCAGGGCAACCACATGATCGCTTTGGTTGCACCCATTAACTAGAGGGGTGTTGGCCTCTGCGACAGAGTTACCTAATCCGACTGAATACCTCTCGATCGTGTTCTCGATATCAGCCTTAGCGTCGACGGCACCTGTACCATTCTGCTGCAATACTGCATTGATGACGCTTCTCGCGAGCTGGTGAATCGAAGGATTTGAAAATATGATGTTCTGGTCAATCCGCGATGCTGATACCTGAACGTCGCGATCTGAAGATGAGCTGAGAGAGCCGATAATGCGGTTTTTGAGGAATGTCGCGGAGAGACTGGATTCACGAAGTAAGCAGAACGTTAGCCTTGACTTTTTTTCAACCCACCTATCAAAGCCCTGAGCAAAAATATCTACATCAGGATTGACTGCCTTGTCAGCGTTCACAGCAGTAGCGTGGACCTTGAGCCATGCCTCGACGTCTTCCGCAGTCCAGCTT
Organism: Suillus plorans; assembly: GCF_016647745.1. Classification (NCBI taxonomy): domain Eukaryota; kingdom Fungi; phylum Basidiomycota; class Agaricomycetes; order Boletales; family Suillaceae; genus Suillus; species Suillus plorans. The sequence continues at coordinate 134,012 of NW_024537387.1, forward strand.
GTGGGTAAAGGTACATCGATACCTGCTCTGGCGCTGCCTTCCACCGTCTCATATCTGTTGCCCGTGAAGTCTAGTCGACAAAGTGACGAATGGGTACTATGCTCACAGGGCATTGATCTCCTCCTCATACAGCTTGACGGTTGCTTTCTTGGTAACGGTCCCTTTTCCAGCTCGAGGCATGGGCTTCTCACTGCGTGTCACAAGAATCATCTCTTTGAAGATCCTGCTGAATGCAGGAGCCTCGTTATTCGCTTCTTCTATGTGGGGCCTTCAAGAACATCTTCAGACTCAACAGCAACATTCGATCTTGTAGGGGACTTACCACACTCGGTTCCTAAACTTAGCAAGGTCTTTTTCGTCGTCGACGTCAATTTCACACCCTGCTCGTGGTTCTATGAGGATCCCAACTTGATTACGTCCACGGCCGAATATAACGGTGCCATTTACTTGGGGGTTGGCGGAGATGATGCTTTCCATAGGAGCTGGTACAGTCTTCTCCCCAGAAGAGAGTACCAAAACGTCATCGAGCCTTCCTACACTGTAAGAAAAATGTTAGAGAACATCAATGGCGCGAATTTTAGTCGTACATTTTCCACAAGCCCTCTATGGTCGGGTGCTTGATGAATACATCCGAAGTAGCATAACCCTTGACGTCCGAAAGATTCTCTACTGACACTTGATGCGTCGGGATTGTCTGTGAGAAGGCGTTCAATGCCGAAGGGGTGTTTGAAGATCAACTCGAAAACGCACCAAAACTTGACATTCATATGTACCATCGTCCTGTGGAGCCCACCTGATCTTGGAATTTGGTCCAAATCGCACCCACTCCCAAAGCTTTTGCTCGACCGAATTTCGGAAGAAATAAGTGTTGATACCAAATTCTGTAGCGCCGTAAACGCAAGAAAGCTTGACCCCTGCGTCCACCAGGGCATTTCCCATTTTAGGTGCGAGAGGACCGCCAGCGTAGGCCTGCATTGGTATCAGCACGAGTCACTTCTTCTCACAACATCAACAACCAACTTACAACATATTCGAGGGTCTTTAGAACATCGACAGCACTCGGGGAAAATGCCCATTGTGCCAGAAAGGCAGGCACGACTACCAACGAGTTCGATTTCGTCTTCAGTACAGAACTCAAGATGTTTTGCGAGTTGGGTACTACAGGGGCCGCCAAGGGATCGAGGAGGGATGTAGGCGGGTAAATAGACACACTGCTCAGGGTGGCGATGGGGACGAGGAGCTGAATATATATACCAAGGGTATGAAATGATGGCAAGGACGCACTACCGACGCAGATGGGCGCGGGAACATCGATGTGGTCGAGAACACACGCTAACGCCGCTCCATCTTAGCATTGTTCGCTATGCAGATTATGTACTGACTCACGCGTTATTGTAAGCTGGATGCTTACTACACACTGACGCGGCACATGACGCAAGCGATGACGCATCATGTTATACTTATCTACGTCGTTGATTGGACACCTTACTTCACGGATCCCTATATATAGTACGACGCTCCTGTACTGAGACTTATCTCTTTCTTACCGCTTCTACAATCATACGCTCTTCCACGTAACTGTTTGACTGTTAGTGAGGTCGCCTACTTGACGACCTTCCACTTTTTTTTTACGTTCAGCTGAGCGTAACCTGTTCCTACTTGCTGTTAAAGATTGCCGTTACTTCTCACGCCGTTCTCTCCGTTCGGACTTGACCCCGGTCAAATCCAGAACAATAATTAAACAAACTGCCGCGCCGCCGCTCCCGTATAGTGCCGCCGTCAACGATCACTACGCGTAGTCGTGGACGAACTGACGCTGCTGTCGTTGGAAACATAGCCGAACCTAACAACGTTGCCTCCAGTACTGTGCCGTGCCCTCCATCACCATCAACCACGCATACATCCTCAAATTCGAGCTCTACAGACTTTCCCATAATGTCGACTGCTACGAAAGTCGCCCGTGTCGAGCAAGCATCGGCTAGCAAGCCTCCATTCCTCACCGCTGGGCAGATCACACCCGAAGCCCTACGTGCCTGGGAGATGGGCTGCATGCAGTTTTTCTTGCACAAGGAGGTGAAAGACGACGAGAAGGTGAAGAAAGTGGCGTGGGGTATGCAGGATCCGATAGTCCAAGACTGGTATCTCAACAACCAGGAGGAGTTCGACGCACTTTCATTCAAAGATTATCTTGGCGAGGTGCGCGACTATTGGCTACCTACTGACTGGTCCGACTCCGTCCGTCGTAAGATGCTAGCGTCCGTACAAGGCCAACGTCCGTTCAGCGAATGGGCGGTAGACATTCAGAGCCAGAACACGCTGTTGCGCGATACGGCCTCACACCTGGATGACGTCAACCTCCTGTACCATCTCGAATCACACATGAATCCCGAACTCGCGGGGGACTACTATGCGGAGAACATAGCGGAGACAGAGTTGAGGAAGTGGATCGAAAAAGTACGTCTTCTTGATGAAAAACGTCTTCGTTACCTTGCTAGGCAAAAGGAGGCGGTGGAGACCGCTCTTCGCGCTGAAAGGAATCGCTCTACCGCACACAAGAATGTGTTGCCGAACGCCAGGACGAAAACGAATACCTCGCAGACCACTAAGGCCTTTGTACGCCTCCCTCCTCTCTCAGATAACGAAAGACAGCTTCTCCGCGATAACGACGGGTGTTTCAAGTGTCGAGAGCCGTTTGCGGGACACACGTCAGCCGTCTGCCCTAAGGGATTCCCAGACGGCGCGACCTACAAAGCACTAACTTCAGCGACGATCACTGCAAAGAAGTTCAAGAGGGACGGAAAGGTAGTGGCTGCCGTGGAGATCAACGAGAGTGGTGAAAGCACGGTGGCTGTGGTGATGCCTTCCGCAGCATTGGGGAATGGTAGTGACTCGGGTGAAGAGTGCGTGGCTCCGTTACAGACTTCACACCTACGATGGACCTGTCTAGTTGACGGGCCCGCAGTTTCATCACCTCTGAGCGTTTCCGCACTTATTGACCATGGCTCCTCTCTAGTTCTGATTGGTGAAGACCTTGTCTCACAACTTGGACTCCGTCGGCGCAAATTAGGAAAGCCAATATCGATATCTCTCGCTGTCACCAAGAACAAAGAATGTCTTCTCTTATCGCATTATGTCAAACTTGCCTGCACGTCTCCCGACCAAATGTATACCTCTCGCACTGTACGAGCGATCATCGCTCCTAATCTTTGTACCCCTCTCTTACTTGGGGGACCCTTCCTCGCGCATAATCGCATTGTAATTGATCACGAGCTACGTACTTGCATCGTGAAGGATACTAACTATGATCTCCTACAACCACCGACAGGTAGCTCGATGACCAAACCGACTAGAGTCTCGGCGTTTGGTCCCGAACTATATTGGGCGAAACAGGACGTGGTTCGAGAACTAAAGTCTGTGCTGCCAGAGTTAAAGTCCATCGTGGACGATGAGTGCGAAAAGGTAATGGGTATTGACGTTGCCGCAGCCGTTACGGCAAGATTAGAGGGTCTACTCTACCAAGATGAGTTGAAGGCAATGGATTCACGCATCAAGAACGAATATAACGATCGCTTCCCGTCCGACATCCCACATAATGACCTGATGCCTGACGACGTATTATTTCGCATTAACCTTAAAGACGCTAATTGTGTTGTACAGCAACGGTCTTATGATTGCCCTAAGAAGTACCGTGCGGCTTGGAAAACACTCCTGGATTCGCACCTGGATAGTGGGAGACTGCGCCATTCCGAAAGTGAATGGTCCTCGCCATCCTTCATCATCCCCAAAGCGGACCCAACGGTCCTGCCACGCTGGGTAAACGACTTCCGTAGGTTAAACCTAAACACGGTGCCTGACAATCACCCCTTGCCTCGAATCGATGAGATCTTGAAGGACTGCGCGAAAGGAAAGTTTTTCGGGAAGATTGATATGACTAACGCGTTTTTTCAGACACGCGTGCACCCAGACGACATGAAATACTTGGCGGTACACACACCGTTTGGTAAGTACGAATGGACTGTCATGCCCATGGGGGTGCGAAATGCCCCTGCGGTACACCAGCGACGAATGACAACCGCCTTGCGGCATCTTATCGGCAGAATCTGCCATGTATATCTCGACGACATTATCATTTGGTCTCAGACGTTACAAGAACACGAGGCGAATGTGCGCGAAGTACTCCTGGCCCTAAGGAACGCGCACCTTTATTGTTCACCTAAGAAAACGTCATTGTTCAACACCGAAATCAACTTCCTAGGGCACCGCATCTCGGCACGAGGGATTGAGGTAGATGGGTCTAAGGTGGAACGCATTCTGGACTGGCCTCAACCACGAAAGGCATCTGATGTGCGAGCCTTCCTGGGAATGGTTCGCTACCTCTCAGACCACCTGCCTGACGTCGCGAGGCACACGCGTATACTAACGGCACTAACTACCAAGGCCGCAGAACTTCACTTTCCCGGCTGGAATGAACAGCATGAGCGGGCCTTTGCCGCGATCAAGGCGCTCGTCACAAGTCCAGAGTGCCTCACAACTATCGATCATGACAACCCCGGTTTGAACAAAATCTTTGTGACGTGCGACGCCTCGGATTATGCAACCGGCGCGCTTTTATCTTGGGGCGAAACACGTGAAACAGCACGCCCTGTGGCCTTCGACTCCACGCAGCTACGAGGACTGGAACTGAATTACCCGGTACATGAAAAAGAATTATTGGCGATAATGCGCGCACTGAAGAAGTGGAGATCTGACCTGTTAGGTATGCACATCGATGTCTACACTGATCATCGGACATTACAGAATTTCACGACGCAACGAGACTTGTCACGACGACAATGTCGATGGGCGGAGTACATGTCCCAATATGACCTGGATATTCATTATCTTAAAGGTGAGCTAAACGGCGCTGCTGATGCTCTTTCGAGGAGAACGGACAGTGTATCGCCTTCACAAGTTTGCGGGGCAATCCTGGCGATTCAAGCAGATGACAATGTGCGAGAACGCATTGCGCAAGGGTACGCTCTTGACTCCTGGTGTAAACGACTGAGTAGCTTGTTAGGATCGCTACTAGTGATGTTCCGGCCCGGCTTGGGCTCAAAGCCCCGGCTTAGGCTCGGCCTGGGGGGGGCTTAGGCTCACCAGATTTCAAGCCTGAGCCGTGAGCCCAAGCCGGCCCAAAGCCGGGGCTTAGGCCCATGCAAGCCGCGGCCCAAACCGATGTCCGAGCTCCACCATGCTGTTCCCAACACCACGAACACCATGCGCAAACGCCCAGCACACGTCAGCAACTGCTGACGTGGCTCAGACGAATACGGACGATGGACGAGAGCAGGTGAAGGGAAGAAGACAAGGAGGAGAACGTTTGGACAGGGATGGAAGGGTGTGTGGAGGAGTGGCGTAAGAAGTGATATAGGCCGGAAGACAGCTGTTGAACTCGGAAGGTTGTCCGACCCAGTCGAGGATGGTGATGTCTGTAGGTGGACATGGACACTGAAGATACCAAATAATGAATACGCGACGACTTCTTGCAATGTGGTGACGCGAGATGACGCCCATTGAAGTCTCCGTCGAGCGTCGCTCATCCCAGGACGAAAGGAGATCAGACATGCGTATGTAGTTGAAGTTGAGAGGAATCGCTGTCGACGTCCAAACCCTCCGAGTCGAACGTTGCCGATGAGACCGAAGGCGAGGAACGACATGGTGAATAGATCGTCCGAGCGCAAGGGAAAAGAGGCGCAGGGACGAGAGATGTGACGTTGGGGCCGAAATCTTCCAAGTATCAATGTTTCGTTTCAATATAGATTAGAAAAGGACTTACCGTATAAAAGGCAGCATCCAGCCACCCGAGCGTCTCAGTTCTGACCAAGATACTGAGACGTGAGTTAGCTTTTACTTTACACTTCGAGTAGCCGTACTGATGCGACGTAGGAGACTTACCTGTTAGGTACATACGTCGTCAATAAAGAGTTCTGACCAAGATACTGAGATGAGACTTACCTGTTAGATCCTGCTGCGCCTTTACGAGTTCTAGAATCGCGTCATAGTAAGAGTCAGTAATGAGAAAATGCCAAACACATACTTGTGGGGCGTGACCACTGACGTGACAAGGTGTCATATACTCTATGTACCAAAGCCGCGGCTTGGGCCGCCGGCTTAGGCTTTTCTAAATTCAAGCCCAGGCCTAAGCCCTGCTCAGGCCGTGACTTAGGCCTGGGCTAGGCCCGGCCTATTTGGGCCCGGCTTGGGCCGGCCCAGGGCTTCAAGCCGGGCCTTGCACATCACTAATCGCTACCGGGCTTGGAGCAAGATGAAAATGGCCTTTTCTACATCGCAAAACGACTTGTTGTCCCTCGTGTCGATAATCTGCGCGAAGATCTTTTCCATGCTGCTCACGACGCTGCAGGACACTTCGGAGCTGACAAATCGTACGCTCTCCTCCGTGCATCGTACTATTGGCCGAATATGCGCAAGGACTTAGTGGAATCATACATACCCTCGTGCACGGAATGTATGCGCAACAAATCCAAGACAACCGCAGTGGCTGGACCTCTACACCCTCTACCAGTTCCAGATGAAAGGGGCGACTCCGTAGCAGTGGACTTTGTTGGACCCCTCCCAGAAGACGGAGGCTACAACATGGTTATCACGATGACGGACCGCCTCAACTCAGACATTCGTCTCGTCCCCTGCAAGGACAACATTACGGCCGAGCACTTTGCGGCACTTTTCTTCGACCACTGGTATTGTGAAAACGGGTTGCCCAAGGAAGTAGTCTCAGACCGTGATAAGCTGTTCCTTTCAAGATTCTGGAAGGCACTACACAAACTAACAGGTATAAAACTAAAGATGTCCTCAGCCTACCACCCAGAAACGGACGGTGCGAGTGAAAGGACGAACAAAACGGTGAATCAGTGCTTGAGGTATTACGTCGACCGGAACCACAGGGGATGGGTGCGCGCACTCCCCCGGGTACGTTTCCATCTCATGAACACTATTAGTGCGAGTACTGGGTTCTCTCCTTTCCAGCTGCACCTTGGCCGTTCTCCACGAATGCTGCCGCTCTTATTGCCAGCTCTCACAACTAGTGACACGGAGGAAGGACGTGCACGCCTGCTACTCTCGCAACTTAGACACGACGTGATGGAAGCGCAAGACAACTTACTCGCAGCAAAGGCCGCACAAGCAGCCAATGTCAACAAAGGCCGTGCACCAGCACTCGTGCTACAAACCGGAGATCGCGTGATGCTCGCCACCAAGCACCGCCGACGTGAATATATGCAGAAGGGCGACAAACGTGTCGCGAAGTTTATGCCGCGCTACGACGGGCCGTACACAATCACCGATGCCCACCCTGAAACGTCAACATACACTCTCGACTTGCCAAACTCGCCAAACATATTCCCTACCTTCCACTCTAGTCAACTTCGTGCATATGTCGCAAACGACCCCGCCCTTTTCCCCTCCCGTGAACACCCACGACCCGGACCCGTTGTGACGGAAGATGGACAATTAGAAAACTTCATTGACAGGATCATCGACGAGAGGAAGGTTGGCCGAGGAAAACAATACCTGGTGCGATGGGTCGGCTTTGGAGAAGGAGACGACGAATGGTTACCGCGGAGGGAAGTAGAAGACTGCGAGGCTCTAGATGCCTGGGAGAACGAACAAGCTCAAAGATAGTAGGAAGGGGTGTAAGCTGGATGCTTACTACACACTGACGCGGCACATGACGCAAGCGATGACGCATCATGTTATACTTATCTACGTCGTTGATTGGACACCTTACTTCACGGATCCCTATATATAGTACGACGCTCCTGTACTGAGACTTATCTCTTTCTTACCGCTTCTACAATCATACGCTCTTCCACGTAACTGTTTGACTGTTAGTGAGGTCGCCTACTTGACGACCTTCCAGTTATGCACCAATGTATGGCAGTCAGGTTACTTATTGGAATGGGTTTGGGGAAGCCAGTGCTGCCAGAGGAGTGCAGGTAGAATAATACCTCATGTTTAGACCACGGCAAACCTAGGGAAGAGTGCGGGACAATGACCCCGTCTGGAGTACCACCAGCGAGCGCGGGGTACAGGCGTTTCAACGCCGGAATCTCGTCGATCTGGAGCTGGCTCGTTTGAGGGTCGTGAGACACAAAACCCGCTTTGACTCCATCGATCAAGGAAGCAAGAGAGTGTTGAGTCGTGATTAAACGACAGCATCTTGTTTTCTGCATCATGTTCGTGACTGCCGCCGCCGAATTACGAGGGGACATGGGGAATGGCTTGAAATAGCAGTGGTCAGAAATCCGCTCATTCAAAAAATGTATGTACATACAATTAGCCCAGCGAAGATGATACCCATGAATATTGTCTGGTAAAGAATGGTGTCGGAGATCCCGATGAGGGCGACCACTTCTTTGTCTGCACCTGCGCAGTCTGGCCTAATCGCCTGGGCGGCCCGATGACAAGCTCGATGGAAGTCTGAGTGTGAGATGGAGACCAAATCATTCCTGTCAGGTTTTTCGTAGACAAAGAAAGTGACGTCTGAGTTATTTTGCGCATTGAATTCCACCAATTCAGGGAGAGACAGAGATCCATCAAGTGGAGGGTAATTGACATGACTTTCATGATATAAAGCAACCATGATGGATGATTGTGCACGCCTAGGCTGACTATTGAGACGAGATACATATCATGCACGAATAAGTAGTCATTTTCAAGCGGGAACCGAAAGCAGTAACCCCGCGACATTACGTTTCATCATTCGATCAAGTCTGATAAGTACTTAAGTATGTACCTCCAAGCTGAGGAAGATGTTTGCTTACCGATGCTCGATGGCAAATCGTGGCTACCATAGGTAAGGGAATTCTGCCTGAGCTTCCGACGGTACAACAGAAAAATCAGTGGAAAATGGTAAGTATAGTGCGTGGGTTGGAAAGTACGCAATAAACGGCGGTATGCTTCCATTGTACTTAAGACAACATCATGAGATGTCAGGTGACAGGGAGACATCGTCGTCGTGGACGGGTAGATAAATGATGGCCGTCGGTATACTCATGAGAGGTATGACACATAAAGAGCCAGAAGCGAGTCTGGCGTCCAGCGTGTTTGATTGTTGCATGAGAATATTAAGGATGACCGAAGGTGCGGGTGGAGGCAGCATACGGTTGCGAAGATATGACTGGGCTTGAGCCAAACAACAGGATTGCTGCTTTATCGTGCTATTGTAAGGACATGAGCTGCATGCAGTAGCGTTTTTCGGGATCTGTTTTTCTCTTGCTGAAGCATACCTCTAAGTGATTCAAGATGGAGGAAGAAAATGACAAACACGTTTGCCCTTCGTGTACAGAAAGTCGACTATTGATGTGACACTCTTGCAGGTCGAGCTCTGCACACTTGGTCTGCCAGAAGGAAGGTTTCGAGCCCATTGAAAAAGAGGGGCTAGGATAGTGTATCGTGAGCCTCGGGTCGTACCGAAAACTGAGAACATGAGGTGAGGAAATATAGCATGAGACATTTATGGAGTATCTGAGGATGATGGGGTGTTAAAAAACCTCATTCACGAAATTCTGACGTTGTTGCCCCGGGAGAGCACGGTGTTCACTGTTGAGGTATCACAGTAAGAATGAAATACAATGAGATCTGTCTGTCAACTCACATTGACATCCAACAGAAGGTTGTCGAGGTTTACTGTTGCAGACACATCCTGCTGGCATGCGTATGTGTTATGGTCCCAGACTCCCGGCAGATAATGACTAGCTTTTCATCCGCCAAAAAGGACACGTATTCTTACATTGTGGAGGAGCGAACTTGGTCACGGTGGGCTGGCCGCTGTCGATGTTCCACACTTGTCTTCCGACGCGCCTGCGAGGATGCAGCCATGATATTGCAAAGAAGTAGACATTAATAGTGGTGTGTCCCTTCCAGTCGCACGGTGATCTGCTTTCAAGGTTAGTAGTAATCGACTGACCCGGAGCCTATAAGGGTTTTTTCATCCGGGGTCCAAGCAGGGCAAAACACCAATCTTTTGGCATCCCAGACCCGGATTTTGACTTGGGACTCGTTATAATTATAAGGAGACGAAGGGTGGTATCCAGCGATCACAAACATGGTTGTGTCACCGGCGAGTACACGACTGTGACGTATCTTTTTGAATCAACGTCCCCCTGTCTTGCAGTCTCATCGTGAAGTCTGCTCGCTACTCGCTGGCCATCTAGCAGACAGGCCACACTGTTTTGGGTCGTGTCCATTTTGCAATGACTTTGCATATGTACTATGTCCCACTGCACCCTCCAAACAACCACCAACCTTTTTCTTCCCATCCGGAGACAACGCTATGTCCCACATTTCAGTTTCACTCACTGTCCCTCCAGTCACCTCTCCTACGTGTTTCCTACCGCTTCAAGTTCCATGCCCGTAGCAAGCCGTGATTGAAACAAGTGAGCATCCGCTGGTAGATGCCATATGACGTAATGGACCAAACCGTTTCGGTGTGTCCCAGTGGAGGAGTTTTATCGTTATCGTTGATGAGTTACCGAGCGCATCAGCATCTCAGCGCTCAGCGCTCAGCTTTCATCTAACAAGTGTCAAAACCAACCATCATATGATCATATGTTGCTTAGGTCAATCCAGGGCTGGGTACAGTTATGTGTCATCCTCGTGATCTACAGTTCAAGCTGTGCAGCTGAAGCTGTTTGATGCGTATTCTGCAAGATTACTGCAAAGTAGCTAGTGCTTATATGGACTGATAGTTGGAGATGAACCGGCAAGGTTGGTTCTTTCGCTATTATCGTGCGACATCGTATCACCGGTACAATTCGGTGTCACAGGAACCGGGCCTGTGTTATGACTTCTTTCATTTAAAGTCAGGGATAGTCTCGGCCTCAACTTGAAGTTTCAAGTACATTGCATTTCCCATCGGTTACACTCCTCATTGTACTTTCCATTTTATAACGGCCTTAATTATAGCTTGACAAGTTACAACGGAGGCAGAAGGTGAGGGCAAGAAGCGTGCATGAGGCACATGCAACCTCTTAGAAGGCGGGGGCATTGGAAGGATATTGAATCCATCGCAGCCAAGGTTAGCTCGATTGTAGAGTTTGATGGAAGAGATGACTCATCTGTTGAACTGCTGCATTCGGAATAGTCCTTTCATTCTGGCGTCATGCCAACACAATGTCTTATCAAAAAGACCTCGAGGTTCTCGGACGAGAGCTTGCGCTTCCCGGGCATGGGTAAGCGTACTGGACGTTATTACAAACAATGGTGGTCAAATACTCCGCACGCGCGACACGGCTTTGCAGATCCCCGGGAGGTCGATTGGGTGATCCTGGAGTAACTCCCTCTTTCCGGGTCTAACTTGATTCAATCTGACTCAGACTCAGTAGTATTCCGGCTTTGGTCGAAAGCGAGGAACAAATATCCAATTCGAGGTTAGTGCATGCTGTGTCACACATATAAATCATAAGTAATACAGGCGCCAGATGACAGTATATTGTTGCAGTATATATTCGCCAAGTTCACCATTCACTCCGACTGTCCGACATACCATCTGATTTTCTCCAATATGTTATCAGATCCCGGTTGGTGGATGCTGGTCAGTTTGAATCGTGATTATACTGATTATATAGGTTCGTGGTCGGACAGTGTCACTAGTAATACTCAATCTAATCCGTCTGTTTCGTAGCTGCCTCTTCTGTTGTGGTTGCATACGACTGGGGTGAGCAATATAACGCCGAAGAACTAGAAAGGACCACTGAAGACGTTTCCAGCACTGACATTTGGACAAGAGGTAGGTTGGCGCAATTACCGAGCAGCTATCTCACTAGGAAAGGTCTTATACTAGGTTGATCTGGTTTGGGTGAGCAAGCTCCCAATCACAAAAGCAACAGAGCAATACAATTAATTCTGGGCAGAGACAACGCTGGTCGTCCATGACTGCTCTTTTCCTCTGTGTACGTAGCTTGGCCTTGTTATAAGCGCTGTGCTTACTTCAAAATCTTCTAGCTGCGCTACATTGGAGTGTTGTATGCTGCGTATGTTTGCCTAACAAGTCGGTGCCGTGCTTCTGATTGATCTTTCGCAACCAGTGTCTTTGTGTTCTGTATGTCTAATGTCCATCGCATGTCTTTCTTCTAACTTTGGGCATCCACTGCCATCCAGCAATTCTTCCGTCAGTCTCGGTGACCAATAAGGTAAGCATTTTGCACCGATGCCTGTCATTCTCACGCACCAACTGCTTTCCGATGTAGGGGTGAGTAAGATTCTCGACTAGGTTGTTGATTAATATAACGAGTGCCATAGCTGTGAGTTGAGATGCATTGTGTAGTTCTTCGGGGCTCATGATTTTTCCCAGGTGAAATTATCAACTGTGCATTATGGTGTACAGGTTTTGTCGTTGGCGGCATGCTAGGCGGTGAGCAACTCATCTACAATACGTCAGTCATATTAACTTAACTGGGACATCATGCAAGTCATCATGATCACTCGGTTATTTGCCATGCATCAGCAATCGAGAAAGGTGCTCGTCTTTCTTGTTGTGATCTTTCTCGCTATCACGATAGCCTGTGGAGTGATTGTTGTGATAGAAATTTACCAAATCTTAGGTGGTAAGGTTATTCACGAAAGATTGAAGCGAATCAAACTCACGTGACAAATACCAGAGGACCTTATCCTCCCTGGCACCCATCAGTGTCTCATTGGGGGAAACATACGTCTGGCGGCTGAGTATTGGTTACTCGGCACTGCATGGGAGGTCCTCACGCTGTGCCTTGTACTTTGGAGTGCTGTAAAACACTTCCGTGAACTGCACCAACCATGGACGAGATGGACGATCGGGGACTGCTTCACAGTGTTAGTAAAAACACATGTGCTTTACTTTGCAAGGTTAGCTTATATTTTGATTGGGGTTGTCCTTCAGCGCTGAAGTCGTGCATGTGCTAGCTTTGCTACTGTGTCTTGCCTCCAACTTGGCTATTTGTCTCCAGCAATTTCGGTAAGCTGATCTGTTACGGATCTGCATGCGACCACCGTTCATCATTTTCATAGGACCCAACTACCGTGGGTACTCGGACTTATGGCGGTGTTCTCCAAATTTTCTCGCTCGTACAAATGTTTATATTGGGACCACGCCTCATCCTCGATGTTCGAAAATATCACGCTAAGCTCGTAGCTAACTCCGATGCAGGGATCGCCATGGCTACAATTATCTTCCATGAATACGCCCAAGAGTCGACTAGTAGTAATGTATAGCACTTTCAACAATGGAAGTAATCAATAATTGTCAGGAGGTGATGCTCTGCAAAGAGTATTGTGGGATTGATATGGTATTCCGAAGTAGATCGGAAAGAGAGATAAGTATGGACACTAAAATTTTGCTGCGTTAGCCTACATCTCTGCGATTCAGAATGAATCAGAACATCTCGCATCATCCTCCACTAACAAGCTGGTTGAGAATACCAGGCTTACTCCTACATAAGAATGCAGAAGATTGAACGGGATAGCAATGTCTAGCTTTCAGTCGACTAGTACTTTTTTATACATGACTTTTTCTAACCCCAGTTACGGTTACTTCAAATTCCCGCTTGTCCGAGACGCGGTACTGGGAATATCGCACGACTCACAGCAGGGGCAGAGGCTTCCGATGGAACCACTAGGGAAGCTCTCGGTTATCTTGATCAATCGCGATCGATAGAGGACGAAGTTTCCCTTGTCGTTGCCGTCTTTCATGATATGATCAATCGAGGGCAAAAGTATAATAACAAAATATCACAAATTTGTGTCCTGCATCAGTCCTGAGCTATTCTGAACTCCATGAGCATCATCCCTACAAGATCATAGGTTTGAGTGAGTACTAGACCAGCACTGGCCCTGCGAATTATTATAACAAATCAAACATCGTTAACGTATCCAGGCATGGAAGGAACTTGCCCAATGTTCTTGAATTCGTTCAAGGTTCGCTCCTTGCCATTGAAAAGAAGCCACATAGTCATGTCATCTTGGTATGGTGTGTTACTACCGAAGTTCAATAACGCAGGTTCGAGCGCCTTGTGATTTTGAATGCATGATCACCGTCAAGCTAAACTCGAAGCTCACCTTAGTAGACTCATCAGCCACTACGTCTGGCTCTTCGAACTTGCGCAAGAGCACACAATCATCTATTACAGGACGTTGATTCTGCCAGTGGGGCAACACCACTTTGAAACACAGCTGACTCACGAATCAATACTCGGCTGTTTGGTCCCATTACTTTGCGAATATTGCGGAGAATCACATGTGCTTCATTGTCCGGCCAGTCGTGAATGATGCTCCTTAACTATATCAAATTATCGAGCAGCCCGCGTTGAATTGGAGTGAACTTAGCACTTACGTAGTAAACATCCTTTCCAACAACAGGTGACTCCTCCAAGAAATTCAATGGGACGAACTCTACGCGCCCGTCGAGCAGCGCCTCAGGAGCATTCCGCTCCCATGTCTGATCATGTAAATATAACTTGCCCGCTGGGTGTAGACCTGTCTGGACTCACATTTCTTGACAGCTTTAAAGTTTCCGGGAGATCCTGATTGGTTACTCTGAGATGAGGGAACATTTTCGCCAGAGGAATAGATATTGTTCCGATTCCAGATCCAACATCCACCACGGATGATACATTGTCCCAAGGGTAATCTTATGGCTCCCTTTAGTCATGCTGACGATTACAAAATTTCTCACAGTGCAGCGCCGTATATGAGCCATGGATCACAGAATGGCCTAGCATGCATTTGTGAAATATCTGTGTATTGTGAGCCATCAGTCAGTCATGAGCAGACGAATCCGCACGCACTTCGCAAGCTTCTTCCTATACAAAATGGTAAGGCATGAAAGGCCAATATGATAACTAAAACTTACGTCCATTTCCCAGAAGCTGTTGTTTTTGCCTTGCTTTTTGAGAGTAAATGCTCGGGGGGACTTCTCAACCTCGTTTGATCTTGCAAACTCTTGATTGGTCATGGTCTCATAGAGAACCGCAGCAAATTCGTGGCAGCCTCGCTGGTGTTGTAAATTAAACCCAACATCGTTTGTTGACTTGAGCACGAGGGAGAGTCGCGTGTTTGCGAATACGTCTCGCTTGACTGTGTAACACCAAATGCTTCAGAGAGAATTATCAACAGAAAGTATGCATATCACCTTCTTTGAAGCAACCCCTGATGGTCAGCAATCGCAAGACACGTGCAAGTTTGGTCTTATCAAGGTTGACTGCGTCAGCCAATGCATCCACACTAAGACCTTCTGGGTGTTTTTCCAAGACGTCTGCAATACATGATTGCGTGGCGACGTTTGTGCACGCCCAATTGTAATTATTGATAAACTATAAATATTAGCAATAAAACATATAAGCCCGTCTATAATCGACACTTACATTATATGCTGTGTGTTGGGGGGGAGCCAGTATTGTGTTCAATTGCTCACACGCACCCTCGAGTAGCCTGATAGCCTTTCTGAGGGCAAGTGTATCCGTTGCGAAGTCGAGAGGGTGGAGAGTATTTGCGTCGATACCGGGGACTCCATGTCCAGTGTTCTTGTATTCCGCCATTGCTTCGCGTGCGGAGGAGTTGATGATGTTCAAGAGGGCTTCAACCTTGAGTTCATTTGGCTCCGTCATTTTTGGGAGTGTGCGTAATCTCTGGCTATCAATCGTTCAGATTTTATATTTCTTGACAAAATACATTATCCAGCTGCTTTCCCAGTGGTAACGTTAACTAGTGCTGCTGGCAAGAATGTCGGACCGGTTGTCGAATTGGTTATGCCCGGTCATCGGCAAAATTTGGCAGGACTCTGTCGGAAATTCCTAATTTAGATTTCAACGCCCTGCAACGGGTTTCAATGCCCAAATGCAAATGCAGGGTGTGTCTTTAAATAGGTTGCCATAATAGAGTCGTTATTGTCATGATCATTTAAATGACAGTTGCGAGCTCGGTTGCAATAGCATGGGAATTATGATGAGTCATGACAATTATGACTATGACAATTGCATCGAGTGGTAATTGAGATTGTCATCATGGATGTTCGGACTGAAGGACGAATCTCAGCGTGTTAGGAAGAACCGCTAATTATATTCACAATACCTGAAGGATGAATCTACAATAACTTATAAGAGTACGATGAGAAATGAACAAGAAACATAGACGCGACATGAAACATACCTCAGCGTGTTAGGAAGAACCGCTGAGGTGTAAATAAGGTAAAACAACGAAATTATAAGCTACAGTACTGAGTCCGGAATACCAAAGATAACGAAAGAGGAAACAATGACGAAGCGATGACGAAGCTGATTCCAACACGCCCCCTCAACGAGACAGCGCTTCCAACAACGTCAAGAGAAGACAACCACCCCCATCATCGAATCACAAGTGCCAGTCCTGCGCGATGGTGAATGAATAACGGGCGCGGGAGTGCCTTTGTAAATATGTCGGCAACGTTCTTGTGGGTCGAGAGCCAAATGGGTAGGAAGCTTCCTTCTTCGATGTGACATCGGATAAAGTGGTAACGGAGGTCGATATGTTTAGTATGGATGTGGTTGGCAGCCTCTTTTGACAAGGCAATAGCTCCGGCGTTGTCAGCGAACAGCTGAAGGGGCAGTGCGAGAGGGATCTGAAGGCACTCGAAGAAGGATTTCAACCATAGGCCGTCTTGGATCGCGGCCATGAGAGCCATATACTCGGCTTCCGTGGATGATAGAGCATGAGTGACTTGTTTCTTCGCAGAGTGGGATATTGGACCGCCGTTGAAGAACCAGGCATAGCCTGACACCGAGACTCGGTCAGCGGGGCACGATGCCCAGTCAGAATCGCTGTACCCATGCAAGTCAGGATTGATGCCGGAGCCTCCGTAGTGAGTCCGCATATTGATGGTTCCCGCAAGATATCGAAGAACATGTTTTGCAGCGGAGTAATGACAAGCTTCTGGGGCGGCATTGTGTTGTGCGAGACGCATGACAGCATGCGCGATGTCCGGGCGAGTGTACATCGCAAGGTATAAGAGCTCACCCACAAGCTTGCGGAACTCGGTTGCTAAGTCATCTATGTGAGGGTGCGTGTCAGTCGGACGTCCGAACGGAAAATTTGGGTCCATTGGCAGCGCGACTGTGTTGCATTGCGTCATCCCGTGCTCCTCCAGTAAGAACAGGATATAATCCTCCTGATGCATCCATAACTCCCGCGTCTGTCGGTCTCTGACGAACTGAATGCCCAAGTATTTGGTGACTGGTCCAAGATCCGAGATGCCGAAACGCTTCGCAATTTCATTCTTCGTTTGATCTAGGAAGCGGCGATTGTTTGATCCGGCAAGGCCATCGTCAACGTGCCAAGCTGTGATACAGATGACCCGCACCCCCTCACTGTTGACGTGGTCGAAGATAAACACAGCGTAGTCAGCTTCACAGCGCAGGAATCCCAACGATGTCAGCACGTGTCGTAACAGTTCGTACCAGTCATAGGCCGCTTGTTTGAGGCCGTAAAGGGAGGACAGGAGGTGACAGACAAGGCGTGCACCATCTCGTCCCAGACGTTCAAAACCCGGTGGCTGCCGCATATACACATCTTCCTGCAGCTTTCCCCATAAAAAGGCCCTCTTGGCGTCGAAACAGTCAAGTTCCCAGTCATGCAACGCGCAGTATGCAGCGAGGATACGAATGGAGGCGGACCGCGCAACGGGTGCAAATGTCTTGCCGAAGTCCACCCCTGGCACTTGAGAGAAACCTTGCGCCACGAGTCGCGCTTTAAATACAGGTCCCCCTTTCAAGTCCTCTTTAAATTCGAGAACCCACCGACATCCGATTGCGCGACGTTCGACAGGCAAAGGCATGAGCTCATACACGCTCATTTCCGACATCAAATTGATCTCCTTCCGCATTGCGGCCATCCAATGGTCACAGTCTGGACGTCGCATAGCCTCATCGAATGTTGCAGGAGGTATCTTCAAGTTGTAGTCGCGCGCTAAGGGATTGCGTCGAGTGTCACTCCTCACCAATAAACTCGCCACCTCGACGACAATTAGATTTGCGAGCACTTGAGGAAATCCGACTTCGTCTGTGTCGGGGACAATTGCATCTGGGTCTGTGACGGATGGTGCGGGAGGCATTGGCATTGGAGTAGGGGTAACGATGATGGGCGCGTCAGCAGTGATGACATCTGACGGAGGCGGTGGCACGCCATTGATCCGTGCAAGCCGAAGCTCACGTTGACGGGAGAGGCGAGCCTTGTCAAGGGAGACTCGTTCCTTGAATACCTGCCCTTTCTCCGTTGGCATCGGGATACGTCCAGATCGGCGTATGACAGTCGTGTGAGGGGGCTCGGAAGGGGCAGGTTGCACAGATGTTGGTTGCGTGGGAGGGATTGGCCGAGGCACAGCCTCGTCGTCGTCGTCATCACTGTCTGGAAAGGGACGATGGGAGAAACCCTCGTCAAAAATAACATCACATGAGTTAAAGAATGTGCCTGTGACAACATCGCGACATCGCCAAGCCTTCACACCAGGTGGATAGCCTAAGAAGACCGCCTCCCTTGAACGGGGACCAAGCTTTTGTTGAAGCTCGGGAGGGATACGCGCGAAGCAGCGTGCTCCGAAGACTCGGAGGTGTGTCAGGTTGGGCTGAACACCGTGTAACATTTCATACGGTGTTTTTCCCGGCGGTAGGGCATGCGACTCAGTGCGGTTGAATAGGTAGCATGCAGTCAGAGCCGCTTCTCCCCAGAGACCTCGAGGTTGACGAGCGTAGTCCAGCATCGCATACATACGACCCTCGATCGTACGCATCACCCTCTCCGCCTTCCCATTTTGCTGATGAGCATAGGGGGCGGAGCGTTGATGCTGGACTCCAGTCTCCTCAAGGTGCGCATTAAATGCGTCGTTGATAAACTCCCCGCCGTTATCTGAGCGAAAGACTTTCACTCACCTGCCGGATAGATTCTCCCATCGTGCACGGAGGGCGCGCCAAGCATCCAGGGCTTGGTCCTTCGACGCGAGCAGCTGTAAGTCCAGCGCATGAGTGTGATCATCAAGGAAAATTATAAAATAATGTTTTCCGTGTGGGGTGACGGTAGGTAGCGGCCCACACACATCACTATGAATGAGATCGAGAAACGCGCTGGATCGTGCTGTCTCAGAGGCCTTGAAGGGTTGATGAGGATGTTTTGCGAGGATACACGACTCGCAATGTGATAGAGGCGAAGAGGATTCGACAGTGACTCCTCTTGCAATGCGATTGAGGCGCATGACAGCGTCTTTACCAATGTGCCCGATTCGGGCATGCCATAGATCCATCGTTAGTGGCACATTAGCAAATGCTGACACTTCCGGAATGTGCGTGACGGTGAGAGAAGGTGTAGCCGAAAATGGGATGAATTCAAAATCAGGTGCATACAGTTTTCCCGTGGCTGGAATAGTGCCAACCCGTGAACCTTTGTATGAAAGTTCGCACGTCATGTTGGCTCGGAAGTTGACGTCCCATCCCTTGACGTTCATTCCACTTACAGAGAGGAGGTTGAGTAAAGCTCCAGGTGCGTGGAGGCAATTCGAGAGGCGTATGCGAAGATGCTTCTGATTGATGGTGAACCACGCGACGCAAGTTCCGCGACCGGTTGTCTGGAGTACGCCATGATTAGCCGTTAAAACGTCAACAGGGTCCTCTGTAGAGTACGTGTGGAAGAACCTCCGGTCCTTGACTAATGTCACCATAGTACCTGAATCCAGGATAGTTGTGAAAGGGAGATTGACGGCACAAGCTATGTCACCCGGGATATCGGTGATGGATGCGAAAGAGAGATCCTGCATTAGGCTATTCAGATCAGTTGCGGCAGCGGCGATGACAGGCGCTGGTGTGATAACTGCTGCGACGTTAGCCGATTCTTTCACCCCCTTCTTATTTCGCATCCACGGGGCTTGCCCCTCCATTCCTCCTCCCTTACTATAGCAATGCGTGTTGTCATGGTCTCCTTTGTTGCAGCCGGGCATAGTACAAAAGATCCCGTCAGGATTATGTCTTTGTTTCCGGAGGCCAGTTATAGGATTCACATTAGGCGCTGTTGCATTGGTAGAGGTCGCATTAGCATATTCGGAACCGGGACGAGCAGAGTGCACGGCGTGTGCATGTATGTGACGCGCAGCTTCAGATGTAATCCGGGAGACACAGCTCTCGACAGTGAAGGTAGAGGGTTGCGCAGTCACAACCGTCATTGCAAAGTTGTTGCAAGTCAATTCAATATATTGTAACGATACTGTCTTTATAAAATGCATTGCGATTTATTTAATTTGGTGCTAATACCGGATTCAAATTTAACTATCAATTTAACTATTAATGATAATAACTGGAAATCGATGCTGGTCTGAATCTCGCTCGTCTGCACCGAATTCTGAATCAATATGTGTTGGTTCTCTGAATCAGACCAATATCAATGGACTGCAAGGCAAATATTGAAAGGAAAACATACCTTGCTCAAATCTAAACGCTAACAGCTCCCGGGAAAACCTTGGGTATCAATACAATTGAAGTGATGGTTGACAATGTCGGACCAGGTGGAATGATTCAGAAGACGATTCTGTCGGTCCAGGTGGAATTTGGATTCAGAAGACGATGTCGGTCCAGGTGGAATGATTCAGATATGGATAATAGGTCCAGGCAACATTTAAATTAGCATCTAAATCAAGGTTAACAACAATATCAAGTGACCGCAGCAAGAAAAACAATCTGACCTTAAGTTCAAACATTCCACGGTCCAGGCACCATTTTGACGAGTCTGAAAAGAGAGGGTGTCCTGTAGTAATGAGGTCGTGACAGAATTGAGCAGAGATTCAGTTGAATTTAAGGCAAGGTTGATTGAAAGCAGCAAGGACGTCGGTGTAATGATTGGTCGAGGAAAGAGAAAGACAATGATATGATTTAGCGATTATTTAAATTGGCGTCCGCATCGGGACTTGAAAATTTAAACATGGCTCTGGCTATTGTGACGTAGATAACAGATGATTGAAAGAGAGAAACATAACTGCAGGATTCTAAGGATGATTGAGAATGAACCCAGTGTCAGAGATAACGGGATGTTAACAAAAACTATCTACGAGAACGAGTCGTGCGAGAAGTGGCCTTGGGAGCTACTGCAGTCTTCCTTCCTCTATTAATAGTCTTTGCCCGTCCTCGTCCACTGGCACTACCTCCAACATCTTGTACGGTGGCATCAGCAACTTGTGTATTAATACCATCAAGTGCTTCATCGACAGGTTGGGAACCATCAGCGCTTGTACTTTGGATTTGCGCAGAAGCAACATTTAAAGGTTCTGGATCAGCAACCAAAACTGCTGCAGCTGATGCAGAAGTATCAGACAAGTCGTCCGAGTTGCTATCCATGTCCAGTGCAGCCAGTGCACGATCAATGGCATCTGTTACAAGTAACATCGGTCACGTGGCCCCCCTATCATTTTCCCTTCGTCCTCGCCCTTACCATCTACCGGCTCGTCCTCCTCTACTGGATATCCGTTGACCGGATCCTCGGGACCGTTCCCGTCCCTCATCTCCACCCCATCATCCGCCTTATCTCTGATAACGCACCAATGTGCGCACGTGCCTTGGCACCTTGACTCGTCTGGACTCATGCCACCAATGTGGCTTTCCCTTTTCATCTCCCTTGACTCGCACCTGCTGTGCATTGTAACTTTACCGTTGGCCCGGTCCAACATTCTTCGGTCTCATTCTGCATTCGACCTCTCATCACTAATCAGGCTGTGTTGCCAACGTACCTATACCCTTTCCGTTTCCCCTTTACCCTTACCTACAGTACGGTAACCCAACCCTCAACCCTCTCCACTTAGTATAAGTAGTCGGTCATCTTGTATTAGATTCCCTAACTTGAATCTACTCAATCTTCCCTCGAAACTACTTCCTTCAAGAGCCTCTCAGCTCTTGTCTCTAGTACGACTTTCTTAGGTGCTCGTTGCATCTAAGTCTACCTCGATCGACGGTCATCGTTAGGACAAGACTGTCCTATCTTTGACTTCAGTGACTTCACAGACAGCCGTCTTAGAAGTCACGTGACACGCGCGTCTGTGATATCTGCCGACTCGACGTCGCCAGTCTCACTTGCTACACCGGACCCTTCCGGTTACGTCACGAACGTTAGCGGACGACGCCCCTCTTAGGGCTCCGCATAACAGATCTATTTGAGTGCGTAATAGCATTAGTATGATCCTCTTGCTTGGCCGAATCAATGGCAGGTCCTTTGGCAACCTTGAAGACGTAGCGGTTAATGTTGGCAACAATCGAAACAATGCGCTTGGTGGTCCATTTCGAAACAAGAACTTTCTTGTAGTTGTAAAATAGACTCTTGTAATTGATACTCGACTTCTTCCCAAGACCAGAGCTTGAGAACTCGGTGTCCGGCGAGAGTAGAAATATTGCCTGCAACAATACATGATTAAGACAGCCGACTTAGAGACTCGAGTTGTCATCGATTGCAGAGCCTACTTATGATAACGGCTGCCCATGCTATTGCTCCTGGCGTGATCTGATGAACGCTCCACTTGAGAGAATTGGTGTGTGCACCACCGCCACCACTCGATCTGTCATGGAGTGAGGTAACACCACGGAGTGAAGCTTTGAGAATCTAGGCAATGATATCACATTTCATAAGATAAATCAGCGGCACAAAAACAGTGCTAGTAATGAGACTTACTCGGGCTAGTAACTCCCAATTCCCAAACACCGTCTTCAGCGACCCATCCTCTTTCAACCCTGGAAACAAGACCGGCGGAAAAGTCTTGTATATCTGGTTTGTAGCAGATGAAACACCGAGTAACTGTTGTATTTCGGGGATAGTGGCTCTCTCAAAGTTGGTGTTGGTGAAGTACTTTGAAGGAAGGTCGAAAATATCACCAGCGACACCACGAAGTTTTTTGATTTCATTGGCGCGAGCATCAGGAATACTTTTCAGTACCTAATAATTAAAGATGAGAACATTGTCGCATCAGTGACATAGTAATTCTGGGAATAACGAACTACGTACAAGATCACTGAAATACGAGCTTTCCATCACCTTGTGCAGTGATTCAGGGAAATGATGATAAAGCTCGTCTAGGAAGGCAGAGTCCTGCGTTGCTGCAGTCTTATATCAGTCAGGGCTATCGAACGGAGTGGGAGTTTCCGGGAGTTTCTTGTTGAGAAGCTCGCTACTAGGAAACATCTCGACCATCATGCCATACTTACGAGCATAGATGGTGATAGTATCCTCGTGAGCGCTAAGTTCGTGCTGAGTGTCTGCGCGCCGTTTTCGTTTGGGCTTGTCAGCAAGTAAAGTCTTGTTCTCCTCCTTGATACTCTTGTTTTCGTCCTGAAGCCGCTGTATGTGAATTTGCAGCGCTTTGAGTGTCTGAAGTTAATCAAATCAGTACATACTAGTAGCTCCGAAAACGAATCACGTCTTACCTCTAGAAGTTCCCCTTTGGAAGCGCTGGGGCCCAGAATAGAGATGCGACTAGGATTGCCACACTGATCGTCAAAGTCGCTGTCTGTGTCCAAGTGTAACTGCGACTGCATAGCGTGTGACATGGCTGTTCAACTGAAAGAACTTGGAACAAAGGCGACACAAAATCAGTCAATTGATATCACACTTTAAATAATACCGCACCTACCTCGTGCATACTCGACGTAATATCACTTGCATGCTCGACGTAATACCACTTCCAGCAGCTTTACACTGTAACGTCCATAAATGTGCTGAAACCTTCATATTATGTAGAAATTACCTACTAATCAAGACATATTGGTTAGTGCACCATGAGTTGTAAGCGTTGAAATACATACAACGAGTAATAGAACATGCACAAATGATGTGCATATTAAATACCACTGTCTGAATCTAGTGGGAGAGACATATACACCGGAGCTGGGATAGAGACGGAACGTGTCACACAAGCATAAGCATGTATGGCATAGTGTGAACGCGAGCTCCTGTAGGCTAAAGAAAGGTGAGGGGGTATAACGTGACAATGATGAACTGTGGACTTACTCGTCTATGTTGTGGTGTTGAAGGAGGTGGGAAAGGATTGGTTATGGAGGTAGGGTGTCGCTAGAGTGGTGAGGATAGGGCAGCACCAAGGTCATTGCAGTGGGAGATATTAGGAGCAGGAATAGAGACGGAACGTGTCGCACGGGCATGAGAATGGCACAACGTAAACGCGAACTCCTGAAAAGGGATTGCTGGTGGAGGTATGGTGTCACCAGGGTGGTGAGGGTAGTAGGGCAGCGCCAAGGTCGTTGCAGTGGTAGAGAAATGTAAATGGGAGTGGGAATAGAGACGGAACGTGTCACACGGGCATAAGAATGGCACAACGTAAATGCGAGCTCCTGAAAAGGGATTGCTGGTGGAGGTAGGATGTTGCCAGGGTGGTGAGGGTAGGGCAGTGCCAAGGTAGGTCATTGCAGTGGGAGATAAATGTAAACAGGAGCGGGAATAGAGACAGAACGTGTCACACAGGTGTAAGAATGGCATAATGTAAACACGAGCTCTTGCAAAAAGGATTGCTGGTGGAGGTAGGGTGCCACCAGGGTGGTGAGGGTAATAGGGTAGCGCCAAGGTGGTTGCAGTAGGAGAGAAATGTATATAGGAGCAGGAATGGAGACGGAACATGTCGCACAAGCGTAAGAATGGCATAGCGTGAATGCAAGCTCCTGAAGAAAGGATTGCTGGTAGAGGTAGGGTGTCGTCAGGGTGGTGAGAGTAGGGTAGCGCCAAGGTGGTTGCAGTGGGAGAGAAGTATAAATGGGAGTGGGAATCAAGATGGAACATGTCGCACGATCGTAAGTATGGCATAGCATGAATGCGAGCTCCTGAGTGTAATATAATGACTTGGCCTGGTAGTTATATATTAATACAAATCAGACTCATTGAAGAGATGCTGCACTCACCAATCAAATGCGCTGTAGAAACAACAATACCGAGAGGAACTAATGATGCTCCAGACTGTATCTGTAAATGTTGTAAGGTCGTGCATTGCCTAGTCTGCTATACCTGAGACGACAAGTGCGTTCGACCCTAAAGGGGAAGTGAGTGCAGCAAGGATCTGGTAGTAGGCGCTACTGGTCGGCCAATGCGAAGCGTGGGAAAGCGCACAGGTGCGCGCGAGGCGCGGGAAAGCGAAGGTACGCGCGTGAGCGGAAACAAGTGAGAGTAAGAGTGAGTTTGCTTAAGTGGTGATATGATGCAAGACAAGAGATGTGAGTGCGAGGTGCCAAGGAATAGATTGCAACTATACTCTGCTAGGTAGTAAGTGGGTAAGTGGGAGGTAAAAGTTGAAAGTTGGAAAGTCAGTTAGGTATGTAATGCTGGCGCTTATATGGCGCCTAAGCGCTGTCATGCAGAGCCGAATCGCTACCGAGTAAGGTATGCAAAGATATATGTATGTAAGTAAGGGTCCATGATAAAAATAAAGGTGGAACAATACACAGATAAGAGAAATGGAAACATACACACTAGAGAACTTGGTGGACAGTGGATGGATGCTTCCGGATGGCTGGCGCTATAGGGCGCTCACGCGCGTATACATCGTAAAGCGCGGGAAGTTGTGCGCGCGTGCTGCGCATTGCGCGGGAAAGCTGCGCCTCATAAGGGAATAGCTGTGGATAGCACACAGAGTGATGCTACAAGTTTGTGCTATGTACTCCCTAGTGAATACTGCCATATCATGCAATGAGAGGCATGAGTCTCTACAGCGCACCACATGCCCTGCCTGCAGATGCATTTCCTTCACACGAAGGAACATGTCCATATTGACCGTGTCGACAATGAAGTAATCGAGGTTTTCGTCGTGCACTAGAAGTGCCCCGCGAATGATCGACCTAATCAAGAAAAATTCTGCTTGTGCCCGTGGTTTTGCTCGAACCCTAAAAAGGTTGAGATGTTTGTCTTTTTGAAGTCGTGCACCTGTTGGAGCATCATATGGGTGGATGAGGGCAGGCGGGAATATATTGTTTCCAACTGGGCACTCGAAAAGCAAGAGTAGGCGTCCGACAATGACCTCTTTTTTGGTCTGGATGAACGCACAATCAAAACGCAGTGCATTGAAGAACTGCGGATTGCACCGAAGGTAATCGGTATGTTGTCGCCAGTCCACCATCGACTCATAGTTAACTTGCAAAAATCGATACTTGGTGATCTGTTTTGTAATTATCATTAGCGTATTAATATAGCAAGCGCTATTACTACTTAGACTGATTCAAAATTGAACTTACGGTGTGATTTGATAAGAGATGGACTCTCTTCCCATCTGGTAGTGGTACATTGCTTGCAGGTAGAAATATGTTTAGAAATGTGTTCAGCTTGATGCGGAAGTTGGTATATGCGACATCATCCTGGTGGGCATTCTCGAGGAGACCAAAGGGCTGTGAAACTTCCCGCTGTAGAGACTCATGCCTCTCATTGTGTGATATGGCAGTCTTCACTAGGGAGTACACAGCACAAACTTGCAGCACCATTCTGTGTGCTATCTGCAGCTATCCCTATATGAGGCGCAGCTTTCCCGCGCAACGCGCGCCATGCGCGCACCATTCCCGCACTTCGCGATGTATATACGCGCGCGTGTTCCCGCGCTTGAGCGCCATATAGCGCCAGCCATCCAGAAGCATCCATCCACTGTCCACCAAGCTCTCTAGTGCGTATATTTCCATTTCCCTTATTTGCATATCGTTCCACCTTTATTTTTATCATGGACTCTCACTCATATATATCTTTACATACCTTACTCGGAAGTGCTTCGGCTCCGCATGACAGCGCTTAAGCACCATATATAAGTGCCAGCAGTACATACTATTAGGGACTGATTTTTCACTACCCAACTTTGCACTCACTTACTACTTAGCAGAACGTAGTAGAAATCTATTCCTTAGCACATCACATCTCATACCTCTTGTCTTACATCATATCATCACTTAAGCAAACTTACTCTTACTCTCTATCATTTCCGCATACGCGCGCGTGTATCCCACGCCTTGCGCGCACCTGCGTTTTCTCACGCTTCGCTTCAGCGCGTACCTCTAGATCTTCGCTGCACTCGCTTCCCCTTTAGGGTCGAACACACTTGTCGTCTCAAGTATAGCAGACTAGGCAATGCGCGACCTCACAACATTATAGATACAGTCAGGAGCATCATTTGTTCCTCTCAGTATTGTTGTTTCTACAACTGGAGCCCACCGCGAGGGGAACAGTCAGCAAGATCTACTTCTATGCACTTTCGCACTTAGCGCCATCTAGCGCATATATATAGGTCAATCTCTTTGCACTTACACAAGCTAACCATTTGTAGTTGCGCATTCTCGCGCCTCGCGCGCACGCCTTTCCCGCGCTTCAATGCCCTTTAGAATGCCCATCCGCGGCACAACGAACGCGCCCAAGTTTGATGGCACTACAGACAATCTCGCTGAATTCATTGACGCATATGAGCAGCTCGCTGATGAAGCAGGACTCCAAGGACTCAACCGCATCAAAGGTATTATTCGCTACCTTGAGCGCGATGATCGAGAACTATGGGGAGGCATGCCTGAAGCGGCAGTAAGCGATTATGATGCATTCATGACAGAAGTTAAGGTAATGTATCCTGGATGGGATGGTAAAAGACGCTACGTGCTCATGGATCTATGCGCCATTGCGCACGATTACGCTAACAAACTGATGCCCTCTTGCACAGAGCTAAGCAACTATCTTTGCGCATTCAGGAAGATTATGCAGCCACTTATGGATGAAGACCGTATTGGAAAGGCCGAACACGACCGCTTATTCATGGAAGGAATCCCTAGAGATGCTCAGGCGCAAATTTGCTTGCGCCTTATGATCAAGTTCCCCGACCACTATCCATACGACCCATATCTGTTTATGGACGTCTTTGCAGCTGTGCAGTTCCTATTACCTGCGCGCGCTTCTCCTGTGACAAGCGCGCCTGTTAGCGCGCCTGTGGTAGTGCCAATCACGAACTTAGTTACAGCGACCGCACCAGCGCAAGCACCAGTGCAAGCCATGGTAACTAAGTACAAAGATCGATACTACACGAGCCGCGTGACCCAGGATACAACCACTAGTGCTAGTGTGGCAGCTGGACTCTTCTATCGCACATCCTCAGATATTGTACTTGACATAAGGCCACCAGTTCCTATTCTCACGCCTTTCCCGCGCCTTCGCGCGATTCACACGCACCCAAACCATCAACTGCACCAGCACACAAAGCTATACCAGATTGCATTGCTTTAGATCACGAACTCGAGTGCGTACTCGCAAAGCGCAACCAGAAGCGCACTGCAGGCGCCTCTTTGCCCCCATCATCATCTCTTTCATCGCCTGTTTTGCACACTGACAATTCTCATTTGCTGCCCGTATCAGCATCAATCACATCACCTAAAGTCAGGGATGACTCTAAACATCTATTGCACACTAACGCACCGCTTGCAATACGCTCGCCTATCGCTATTGCATCGCCATTGGTCAGGGATGACTCTAAATATCTATTGCACAATAACGCGCCCATTGTGGAAGTTATTACGCCATTGCTTGAAACACGCTCGCCTACCACTATTGCATCGCTTAAGGAAGAAATCTCGCCAATTGCACCATCACCATCACCACTATCGCCGCTCGCATCATCAGAGGTCAGGGATGACCCTAAACATCTATTGCGCCTTAGCGCACCTATAGAGGAGCCTTCTACCACATCAGAGGCTTAAGTTACACCTTGCGTTGACCAAAGTTTGTCTCTGGTAATTCCATCTGTCACTAACGCGCACGCGCACATTGCGCTTTTTGCTTCTAGCGACTATTGCTCGCCATTGAAGCATCCGTGCATCGCGCTGCCCAACCACCGAGCAGAGCATGTCTCAGGCGACCCTGAGGTAACTCAGGCGCACCACATCGCGCCTAAGGACGTGCAGTGCACGCACCTAGAGGCATTGTATATTTACCCTCATCTCATTTCGCGCTTTTTGTCTTTTTCATGTTTAAAGCTCTCAAGGAGCTATATGACACTTCCAAACACTTTAAATTCATCTTCGCACCACCCCTTGTTCACGCGCCATGATTGCGCGCATCGCGCGATAATTCCCGCGCCTCGCGCATCTATCATTTTAGCAGAGTTTCCGCACTATCGCATTTCTATCGTTCCTCCCCTTTTAAATCACATTTCTGTCATTCAACGCGAAATATATTCCAATCAGCTATCCAGGCGCGACTTAGGCGCGCGCCTGACGCATACATATGCGCCTAACTCCCCTATCATCATCTTTAACTTCGCACTTTCCACGTTTATTCGCATTCTTCACATTTTTGCTTACCATGTCAATTTCGTTACTGCACACCCTGACGTGCACTATTCTCTTTCACCTATGCGCCTATTGCACCTTGATAAACCACCCTTACAGCCCATTTGCGCAACATTTGCGCCTAATTCCACACTATATATGTCTCTTGCTAACACATTTGCAGAGAAATGGCCATTCCTCGCGTGTTCGGCCAATATAATCAAATTCGCACGAAATCACCCCAAGGCGCGCACATTGCGCGCATCCTATCAGCTCGTAGAGCTCTTCTACACCCCTTGCAGCGCCTCCCATTGGCGCGCCTTCAACCTGCAGCGCGTTGTGCAGGAATTCATTCTGCCGGTTACTAGCCCACCTTGGAGTCGCAATCAAAGAGGCTTGATGAAGAGGCGCCTAGCACCCCAAGCGCGCCAGCCTTGCACATTCCAACCCTACCTTGGGTAAAGTGTCAGCTCGCAAGAGACGCGAAGTGCGCTAGTCATGCGCACTCGCACGCGCTCAAGGAGGAGGAACCAAGCACCCAAAGCGCGCCAGTCTTGCACCCTCTAACCCTCGCCTATGCCACATACACCATGCGCTTCGAGCGCTTCAGCTGCGCATCAATGAAAAACACATAACAATGCTGTTTCATAGGATACCGTTTGTTTTACCCTGGGTTTCGTCCAGCGCTCCTTCATTTTTAGTTTTTCTCATTATAACACCGTCAAAGGACTAATAATGCGCTGATATATATGCATATAGGAATCACCTAGAAGAACATAGAAGAAAAACAACAAAACAACCTTAGATTGTGCCCGCCTAGCTCAATAGGACATTATTTTCTCTTCTTACGCATGACGCGGCACCATGCTCTTTTTACCTTAGAACGCGCCCATATGCGCACAATCTTCCCACGCCCATGCGCCTCATGCGCGCGTGCATGCGCTTCCCGCGCCTTGCTCATAGGAAGGTGTAGATGTCGACAGCCGCACGAAGAAGACAAGTCGGATAGGACATCCGCAATGT
Source organism: Suillus plorans (assembly GCF_016647745.1). NCBI lineage: Eukaryota > Fungi > Basidiomycota > Agaricomycetes > Boletales > Suillaceae > Suillus > Suillus plorans. The sequence continues at coordinate 164,329 of NW_024537387.1, forward strand.
TTACTGTTTTTCCTTCACATTTTCACATATAGTTTTACTCACACTGTTCAAACCCTTAGCACCTAATATTTAGCACACCTAGCAGGACTTGGTTTGGACATGGATTGGATCGCTCTTGGACCGCGCCACTTCACATCATACCCACCCACGCATATTGGACTCCAAGATCATTGCGCAACAGCTCATGGTGTCCCCACAGAATACAACACATGCGACACTCACGCGCATTCTCGTGCCTTGTGCGCGCGCACTCTCCCACGCTTCGCGCGCCATATCCATATCACTCTCACACCATCGCCTCATGCCCATGGCGCATTGTTCACATCAGAGTCACCCTCGCAACTCGCCATGCTATGCTGTATTCCCGCACCCCTGCGCCTAAATGCGCGCACATTCCCGCGCCTTCGTGCCTAGCACGCGCAACCTCCCACGCTTCATGCATACCATGTGATACATTCCTGCACTCGCATATTCATCGCCCAACAACCCAAGCACCGTACATGCATCGCACTCGCATACCATCACTCGAGATCCTCACCACACGCGCGCTGAGTGGGGACACTCAGAATTTAAGTCCCTGGGAGATGTAGAGACTCATGCCTCTCATTGTGTGATATGGCAGTATTCACTAGGGAGTACACAGCACGAACTTGTAGCATCACTCTGTGTGCTATCCACAGCTATTCCTATATGAGGCGCAGCTTTCCCACGCACGACTTCCTGCACTTTACGATGTATACGCGCGCGCGCTTTCCCGCGCTTGATCGCCCTATAGCGCCAGCCTTCCGGAAGCATCCATCCACTGTCCACCAAGCTCTCTAGTGCATGTATTTCCATTTCCCTTATTTGCATATCATTCCACCTTTATTTATATCATGGACCCTTACTTACATACATATATCTTTACATACCTTACTCGGTAGCGATTCGGCTCCGCATGACAGCGCTTAGGCGCCATATAAGCGCCAGCATTACCTACCAACTTACCTTTGCTACCTCCCACTTACCCACTTACTACCTAGCAGAATATAGTTGAAATCTATTCTTTGACACCTCGCGCTCACATCACTTGTTTTTCATCTATCATCACTTAAGCAAACTCACACTTACTCTCACTTGTTTCCGCTCACGCAAGTGCGCGCGTACCTTCGCTTTCCCGCGCCTCGCGCGCACCTGCGCGCTTTCTCGCACTTCGCATCAGCCGACCAGTAGCGCCTTCAGCGCGCACTACTAGATCCTTGCTGCACTCGCTTCCCCTTTAGGGTCGAATGCACTTGTCGTCTCAGGTATAGCAGACTAGGCAATGCGCGACCTTACAACATTTACAGATACAGTCTGGAGCATCATTTGTTCCACTCTGTATTGTTGTTTCTACACCGCGACCCTAATTTCACGTGCAGAGATCCATCTAAAGGGTTGAAGTCATGTAGAATAGGATCTGTCAAATCAGAATCGAGGCCATCCTCATGGGCGTCGTTGTCAATGTCATCGATATCGTTTATTTGGCCTTGTGATTTCGCCCTTGAATACTCATCAAAGTCAAAGATTCGACGACGAATGTCATCCGCAACGAGTAGCCAGTGGTCTAAACGAAGAATCTGTAATTATTATGATACTACATCAGTAGTTGAATGAAAAAAAAGTGGCTTTGTAATATCTCACCTGTTCGGCGACATTCTTAAAATTGGTCCGGCGCTGGTACCAATCCTTCAATGGACCGTGCATTTGTTCATTCGGCTTCGTGTTGTAGTTCCTCGTGACTCCCTTAGCTTCAATATCATCGAAGAGGTGCGTGGTCATGTGGAGTTTTGGAAAATTCCAGTTTTTGTCGTCCTCCTCAGTCACCGTGATGTATTGCTACAGCTAATACTACTATTCATTTGCTACAGTAGAGTATTACTAGACACACCTTCATAAACACCGTCAGGGCTTGAATGGCACCTCTGCCCTCGCTGATTGTATTGGCTGTGTGAACCTCGAAGGCGGCATACATGTCGACCTCAAGGTAAAGGCACATGCAGCGAAGTAAAAGGTATCCAAGCAGAGAGTCTTCCTCAGTCAGAATGTCGTGTGTAGCATATATTATCATCTGTAGTGTAATGCATTAATAGTGAGACAATTGCACACAATAATAGAAGTACGAACCTTGGAGATATCTTCGTGGACAGAGCTGTCTGCAAATACGATGTTCATTACCTGGTTCAGATGCTGTCACGAGTTCCAAATACGAACCATTATACGTTCCTAAATTCTAAGTCCTTTAAGCGCCCAGTCACAGCGCCTGTTACTAAGAAAGTATTTATAGTTGAAGATGTCCCAACAACGGCGTCTATTGTAGAGTTACCTAAAGAACCTATGAATGAGTCACGTGACTTATCGGAGTATGCCGGACTAAACTTTATTCCAAACGACCCTGACAGAATGTTCCAGAACCTTACAGTTGCTGCGGCACATGTCATGACATCATAGTTATATATAGAATCGTACGATATCATCTTATTATTTGATTGGTAGTTAGTTCAGACTCAGTTTCGATCTCAGTTACAAATATGTGTATATAGGTAGTATCTTGTAGTCAGTAGTTCTTTAGTTCAAACCTCTTGTATCTCCTAGTGAGCAATCCGAGACGTACCTGCTGCCTTATCCTCTTTGTGATTATCTTGTGTTTGAGTCCTAGTCTCTGCCCAGCGTTAATTCGTTATTGGGTTGTGACATTAAGTTTGAACTATAGGAGACTCTGACTCTCGCGTTACACTCTCGCACATCTCTTTCTTTGCTTGGCCATATTGAAAGCCCTTTCATATTGTCATTCAAACAAAGCCGTTTACTCTTTGCCCGGTCTAAACAACCGAGACCTTTCATCATCCCTTGCTCACTTGAGCGCAAACTTCATACCTATCCGCTTTATTAGTTAGTAGTCCTATACCAGGCCCTGTCTTACCACAGCCGCCAGTATACGGAGGTGTTGACGACATTAGGCGTCTCGCTGCAACTTTGAGTGCTGGCCCAAAACCCTGCCTGCTCAACGTTACTATAGTTTCCTTTTACCCATACCTTTTTCATTACACACGTAGGCATTCGTTTCGAGTCAATAGCGGAACTGTCTAGACGACAAACCGTGCTTTCGACCTACGAGGATTTAGAGACATACCCTAGTGAGACTCGCACTTGTAAGCTTCGGCTGGAAGAGTGATAACTTGTCCTAGGCTTGTACCCTCAAAACGGAGATTGCATTGTCCCTAGTTTTTCCCACTCAATCGAGTATAGTTTACGTATCCTTTTCTTAGTCAGTATTAGGGAAGCGTCAGTGTGGGATTTTACCAGAACCCCTTGACCCTGAGCCAGTGGTAGATCCGATCAGATATCGGGGACCGCTCAGTTTTCCATTACATAACTTTCTTCTTTTCATCATCATTCCCTTTCGGAAGAGCCCTTACGAGCAGCTCTTCAAACAGACATCAGTAAATCGGGTTCCAGAAAACAACTGGTACTATGTCTTCCCAACCACAACAACCACAACAACCGCAACCGGCACAAACTCAAGAGCAATGGTTCCTACAATACGTACAGGACCAAATCGCTGCTACCAGTAGCATCCTTCTGCAAAAGATAACAGAACTAGAGCGAAAGAACCAGGAATTAGCCACTAAAAATGGAGACCTGGAACTACGCTTAAAGACACAGGAGGATGAAACGGTTAGGATGGCCGCTGCACAACCATCATTCGGATCAGCGGGGGCTGCAATGATGGGAAACAATACCCCAAACATCAAATTCGCGAAACCCGCAGATTTCACTGGAGAAAGAGACTCCATAGATGCGCGAACCTGGGCCGCTCAAATTGCCCTGTACCAATCACAATGGCTGAACATCACTGAGAAACAAAGAATCTCGGTCATGCTATCATTCATGAAAGGAGCAGCCGGAAGATGGGCGCAGAAATACATCGAGGACCATGCAGAAGGAAAACTCACCATGGAAAAACTCGACGACGACTTCACTGCTATGTGGAAGCAGGAAGATCAAGAAGGGAAGGCGATAAGAGACTTGGATTCTCTCAAACAAGGATCTTCGTCAGTCCCAGAGTACGCAGCCACTTTTAGACAAAAGGCTGCACACACTTCATTCTCTGATTACGACCAGTGACAAAAGTTCAGAAACGGACTTCAAGACCGCGTCAAGATACAGCTCGCACATGTTCCTTACAAGGACAAAGACACCATGAAGAAACTGGTGGAACACGCGATCCAGATCGGACGCAACTTCGAAGAGCTAGATGCGGACAAGAAGAAAACAACGTGGTGGACTCCAAAGCAAGGAGGTCCCAAAAACTACGAGTCCAAAGCAGGTCCAAGTAGGGAAAGTGATGCCATGGACGTCGACTCCGGAAAGCAAAAGTGGGCCCCCAAGCCCCAAGGAAAGACTGGATCTTTCAAATGCTACCGCTGTGGAGGAGAAGGCCATATGGCTAGAAACTGCAAAGACGCAGTCGCGCCAAAAGCGCAGGTGAAGGCTACTACAGTGCCAAAAGAAGAGAACTCAATGCCGCAGTGGTTCAAAGACTGGACTGCTAGCAAAGAAGGCAAGGGTTTTTAGAAGGGTCGAAGTCAAAGTCTGCGAACTTAGACCCGAACAATCGTTTCTCCATTCTATCTACGTTTTCGGATGTATCAGAAGTATATATTAAATCCAAATCTGAGCATTTTTATATTCCGATTACGTTGAAAGGGAAGAACCGACAAGCAGACGTGAAAGCGCTAGTGGACTGTGGAGCATCAACATTATTTATCAGTGAAAGATTCGTAAAAAAGAATGAGGTCCAGTGTCGTAAATTATTAAGACCTATTCCGGTCAAAAATATTGATGGCTCGCTAAATGCCGCGGGATCAATGACACATTTCGCAGAACTAGGTCTAAAGATCGGTGATCATGTTGAGGATGAAGCAGCCTTCATGGTTACGGACCTAGGAAACGATGATGTTATTATCGGCATAGATTGGCTGAGATATCATAATCCGGAAATAGACTGGAATGCTGGACAGTTTGCACTTTCTCGATGCCCGATTAAATGTATTACGAAAAAAGAACAAAGACAAAAAAATAAAGAAAAAAGAAAAGAACAAAAAAAGACAGAAGAAGTGCCAGATCTGATTCCCACAGAAGAGGATGACGAAGAAGACATGGCGATGAAAAGGGCGACGGTTGAGGAAATAGAAGATGAAGAGTATCCTGGAGAATGGATCAAATATAAAGCCTCAGTCGCCACGGAGCAGAAGGTTGCAGAAGAAGCAACAAAGGTGAAGAAATCGGTTGAAGAGATGGTTCCCGATTGGCTTCACGATTACCTGGGAGTTTTCTCAGAAGAAGAATCTAAGCGCTTCCCTGAAAAAAAGAAGTGGGATCATGCGATAGATCTTAAGGATAATGGCGATCTCCCGCCAAATGCGAAACCTTACCCCTTGTCACCAAAGGAAATGGACACTTTGAAAGATTGGTTGAAAGCTGAGACCGCACTGGGATGTATTAGAGAGTCACAATCCCCAGTGGCAGCACCTTTCTTCTTTGTGGCCAAGAAAGATGGCAAGTTAAGACCGGTGATGGACTATAGAAAGCTCAATGAGAAGACGGTTAAAAATGCATATCCGCTACCGAGATCTCAAGATTTAATTGACGCTTTAACCGGTGCCACGATGTACTCCAAGATGGATGTACGATGGGGGTACAATAACATTCGCATGAAAGAAGGAGATGAGTGGAAGGCGGCCTTCAAAACGCCGTTTGGTCACCACGAACCAACCGTAATGTACTTCGGGTTGACAAACTCCCCTGCCACGTTTCAAACAATGATGAACGAGATATTCAGAGATCTAATTGATGGAAAGACCGTAGTTGTCTATATCGATGATATTCTCGTGTTCACAAATAGCAATAAGGAGCAACACCGGAAGGTTGTACGTGAGGTACTGAAACGACTAAAAGAAAATGACTTGTATCTAAAGCCTGAAAAATGTAGCTTTGAACAGTCAGAAGTCGAGTTCCTCGGTTTGATAGTGGAGAAGGGTGGTGTTCGGATGGACCCTGTGAAAGTAGAAGGAGTGATGAATTGGCCCACACCTAAATGCGTTAAAGATATTCAAGTGTTTATGGGTTTTGCCAACTTCTACAGAAGATTTATCTTTGGGTTTTCGGACATTGCCAGACCAATGAATGACTTATTACGGAAAGATGTCAAATGGGACTGGACGGAGAAACAACAAGATGCATTTGATGAACTGAAGTCAAGGTTCACAACAGCTCCGATTCTAGTCATGCCGGACGTTGAGAAAAAGATGAAAATAGAAACCGATGCTTCTGATTATGCAACCGGAGCGGTTCTATCTCAACTGATGGAAGATGATTTATGGCATCCCGTAGCCTATTATTCGAAGTCAATGAATGATGCAGAACGAAATTATGACGTTCATGACAAAGAATTATTGGCGATCATTCGAGCGTTGGAGGAGTGGAGACATTACGTGCAGGGAAAACCTCATCATGTGGAGATCTGGACGGATCATAAGAATCTCGAGTATTTCATGACGAGCCAAAAGTTGACAAGAAGGCAAGCCAGATGGAGTTTATTCCTGGCGGAGTACGAATTTACGCTCCAACATAAGCCTGGTGTAGTTAACGATAAGGCAGACTGTCTATCTCGGAGAGAAGACCACAGAGAGGGGGTAGAAAACGACAATTCTGATCGTGTTCTGTTAAAACCGGAGTTTTTTACTGTAAAAGCTGCCAAAAGAGGTCAAGTTCTAGTGCAAGGAGAAAAACAATTGCTGAGAAGGATAAGGCAATGCACAGAACAAGAACCTGAAGTCGCTAAAGCGTTAGAAACATTGAAAGCGGCACCGGTACAACTACGCAGAGGGATTGAAGAATGGAATGTTGAGGATGGATTGGTGTTATTCCGAGGATTGGTTTACGTTCCAAACGATAAAGAGATCCGCCGAGAGATATTGGAGTTGTTTCACGACTCTCCACCGGCTGGACATCCAGGACGAGCCAAAACCTTAGAATTGATTTCCAGAAATTATTGGTGGCCTTCAATGACAAAGTATGTCCACGATTACGTAGATGGCTGTGATAGATGCAGAGCAACGAAGATTCACCCAACGCAACCACACGGTCCGCTTAAACCAAACGAAATACCAGCGGGACCTTGGCAATCAATCACTTGTGACTTGATAGTAGATTTGCCTAAAAGCGAAGGGTTCGATTCTATTTTTGTTGTCGTTGATCGATACACAAAACAAACGCACATCATGCCTACAAAAAAGGAAGTTGACGCTCGAGGAATCGCGAAACTTTTCTTAGATAACGTATGGAAACACCATGGAACCCCGAAGCAGGTGATATCAGACAGAGGAACACAATTTGTCTCCAAGTTTATGGGACAAGTGTCGAAACGCCTAGGCATAAAATGGAACATGTCAACGGCTTATCATCCTCAGACAGATGGACAAACGGAAAGAATAAACCAAGAAGTTGAGCAATATCTGAGAATGTTCACGTCTTACTGCCAAAATGATTGGGTAGACTGGCTTCCGCTAGCAGAATTCGCTCACAACAATTCCGTCACTGTAACTGGTCATAGTCCATTTAAAGTACTCTACGGATACAACCCAGAGTTTACTTTTTCACCGATTTCCAACTCCAAAGTACCTGCAGCTGATGAACGAGTGGATGTAATGAAAGAGGCGAAAGAAGACGCAGAAAGTATGCTGCGCATGGCTAGTGAGCGGATGAAGAGATTCTACGATAAAGGAGTAAAAGACGCACCACAGTTCAAGAAAGGAGACATGGTCTGGCTCAACGCCAAGAATATTCATCAAAAGAGACCAAATAAGAAACTCTCCGACCGAAGACTTGGTCCGTTCGAAGTGCTTGAGAAGACGGGTGATGTAAATTACCGCCTGAAACTTCCAGCAAAATATCAGATCCATCCAGTATTTCATGTAGAATTACTCACTCCGCATTCCCCCTCGACCTTAATCCAAAGACCTCCACATCATCGTCCGCCGCCAGAGATTGTATCAGAAGGCGATTCCGAATGGACAGTACGAAAAGTCCTAGACTCGAGACTGCACAGATCAAAACTCCAATACCTAGTAGAGTGGGAAGGATATCCGATAGAAGAAGCGACATGGGAACCTGAAGAGAACCTCGAGAATGCGCGGTTGAAAATACAAGAATTTCACCGGCAAAATCCGAAGGCATTGAATCCCCGCAAAATTAATAAATCGGTGTTCGAAACACAAGAATTCTTGGAGTGGCGTCGAAACTTTATCCGCCCAAATGTCTTTCGCGATGACGCTCAACCTAGAGAGGGGGTAATGTCACGAGTTCCAAATACGAACCATTATACGTTCCTAAATTCTAAGTCCTTTAAGCGCCCAGTCACAGCGCCTGTTACTAAGAAAGTATTTATAGTTGAAGATGTCCCAACAACGGCGTCTATTGTAGAGTTACCTAAAGAACCTATGAATGAGTCACGTGACTTATCGGAGTATGCCGGACTAAACTTTATTCCAAACGACCCTGACAGAATGTTCCAGAACCTTACAGTTGCTGCGGCACATGTCATGACATCATAGTTATATATAGAATCGTACGATATCATCTTATTATTTGATTGGTAGTTAGTTCAGACTCAGTTTCGATCTCAGTTACAAATATGTGTATATAGGTAGTATCTTGTAGTCAGTAGTTCTTTAGTTCAAACCTCTTGTATCTCCTAGTGAGCAATCCGAGACGTACCTGCTGCCTTATCCTCTTTGTGATTATCTTGTGTTTGAGTCCTAGTCTCTGCCCAGCGTTAATTCGTTATTGGGTTGTGACAGATGCTTCAAGTTTCGCCATCGCGGAAATGCTGCAAAACTATAGATATATTAGAAGAGGGTAACATGTTAGATAGCACAATTAAAAGAAAGTGACGCACTTCTTATCAACCTGGGCTACTTTTGCCCTTCCGAGACTCGCCAAATACTTTTGCAGCTCGGCCCAGAAATGATGTGACCAAAGGCCACCATGGTGGTAGTGACATCAATCGTGTGACAATGCTCGATGGACATCCGAGTACTGGATGGCCCATAGTGAATTCTGAAAAAATATGTTGTATTAATAGCTTCGCAAATAATAGACACAAAACTCACAGTAACATCGCGAAGTCCATATCGTTTGAGAAGTTCCTCTAGTTCTTCATAGGTATCTTTTTCCCGTGCAGCCAATACAATTTCACGTGATGTGTTCGTGATTCGGCGAGGATATCGTTGTGAGGTATCCCAAAGCTCATCTCGAGGAATGAGACAAATGGGACATGGCCAAAGGCTCATGACCCCTCGAGTAAGCGACATGACACATCTGTAAATTTTCGTTAGGGAAAGCACAATGTAAATACTACGAGCAAAATGCAATTTATACTTACTGTTCTTCATAATCAGCCGATAAAATAAGTAGACAGAGAAAGAACCACTGATTGATCCCATCTAGGCAAGAATACCATTGTCCGGTCCTTGATTTCGAAGCCAGAGAAGAGGTGATTCTCGCAAATGACTCATGCCAAACCATGTTTTTGAAGTTCACCCAGCTCAGCTTCCCAGCATGCTCTTTATCCTCCGCCACCTAATAATATCACAATCCCACCGTTAGTGCTGACAATGAGAGACAAATGGCAGGTCATACAATTGGCAGCCATCCTACAATGTAACCACTACCTACACCTCGTCCGTTCCGAATGTCAGTAGGTAGATTTGCTAAGCGTGCAACAACCAGGTAACCTTTCACAGTGCCAAATGATGACAGCCTTGTTTTATCGGCGTACAAGATGAAAGCTAGTGGCTTCGCATCTCGTGGTAGTTGTGACTACAAATGTACAATGTTTCATATATAAAATCAAAAGTAAAACCATCAGATACATACTTGCACATCCCAAAAGTCTTGTGTGGTGTAAGGTTCATCTACAAAGGGGACAAATGTTTGCCCATCAAACTTTGATAAGCGCTGTGCATCGAACATAAAGTGAGGGAAAAGGTGGGGGTCCCGAAGGAGATCAGTAGCAAGCTCCCAAAGGTCTCTATAGTATACATCGAATGCCTGCATCTCGCTGTTATAAGGCACAGATATCACTTCTTTCATAAACTGTACTTTGAGAAAGGTCAAATCTGGCGCCATACAGTAGAAACGAATATAAGGACCTTAGTGATCCAGTGGGACGCTGCATCCCACTTACTGTGAATATCTTTATAGTTCCTAAGCATGAATTTATCCTTTCTGACTGAACAACGATGGCAAATATTGATGAGACGGTCTGTCTGTTCATTGTTTAGTCCAACCTCGAGAGCAAACTCGGCAACTTCGAATTCAAGCCGAGACTGAAAAGGGCACCAAGGGTGGTGATCAGGAGGGGTGTCAACTGAAGAGATTGCCGGACGACGATGGAAATTACTGAATGCATGGACTTTCGTTTCGATCCCACTATGTGGGTGGTGCTCAACCTTAATATCATCGAGCGAATAGGTAGGGAGTGCTGCTGCATCCACAAATTCACGTTCAAGAGGGTCTGAAAATCGATAGTGTCATTATTGTAGCAATAGCGACGGTTCAGAGTAGTCAATGAAACACGCGCTAATAGACTCACCAATCAAGCCAAAGTCTACATCAAAGTCGTGTGCGATGTCATACTGGGGTACTCTCGCCTCAACTGGGAGAGAGGCTCATACAAATCACGGATGTCAAATAACAGGAAATGTACTTGGTGTATGAGCGCGACTAGGCTGAGCTGTCCGTCGTCCATCAAGTACAGAGTTCACTGCAAGATCTACAGATTACAGTCAGCTTTGAGAACCGATTCAAAATCAACATACCTTTTTCATTCTGGATTGCATCTACAACAACTTGATCGCAGCGTCGCTTTTCTGCATTCATCTCGCAGGCTTTCCTATGAGTGGTCCAACCTCACGGCTTGATTTTTTGACCGCATAACTCACATAACTTTGTGCAGCTGGGGGCCATTTTGTAGAATAATAAAACAACAGTGTTATATGACAGTGGAAGGATGGAGAAATCAAGAAGAAATCACTATTGGGTACTGATAGAATGATAAGGGGAACGACGTTGATGTCACATCACGCCTTACAATTGATTGAAACTCAGCCATCAGAATTCTCTTAACGTTTCAGGGCGTAATCAGAATTGCCTTGCCATTTCAGGCAGCATTTCAACGGCATCTAAATGGGCGCCCATTGCAACCGCTTTCGCAAATTTCCGACATCTGACACAGTCTACAGACTCGCAGAGATGTAACTTAAATCTGGTCAATAAAACATACAGGCAAAGTAGAGCGCACATCCTCTGATTTCAGCACAACACAATTCGTTCGACGGTGGAATCTCTCAGTTAAGACATTTGAGACACTCAGCAAAATTCATGCAAACCTTTCGATACCAAAGTGCTATAAAAGCTGCAGTTGAAGCATCATTTGCGTGGGCACCTCTGCTCTCAGCCGAACCTCGTGATGCAGATGACCTTGCTAGTCCAGAGAGTATCTTGCCTGATGCCAAATTTGCGGCTCTCGAAGAATCGAAGAAGACTGAAGAAGTTCTAAACGTTGACGAAGTGCTGGAGGAAAATGCTTTTGATTTCAAAAAGTTGGATTGGGTGAAAGAAGGAATGATACGACAGACTATTCTGGATGAGATCGAGGTGATTAATTCAACAACGGCGCCGAGGATGACGGATGTTACTCCCGGTGTTCTGCCGATCACTGACCGTGGTTCCATTCAGTGAACGCAAAGTTTAAGGGTGTGAAAGTCGGCGACAGTCGGCGAAGTTCACTTGAACGTGAACGTGTCAGGTACCATGGTCCTTGTTCCTTATACTAAATGTTTCTCTATTGATCAAGGTGAGTTTTACGTTCTTGCCATGATGTATTAATGTAAACTGAATCGCACAATAATCTCAATAAACAGTCCTCTACCGAGTACAGCCAGCGCTGGTAATAATACATGCGGATTCCCCGTGCCCCCACTCCTGTGGTTCTTGGTGCAAAATGTAGCCCCGCTCTTTTTTCTCGCTCTCCTTCGTCAGCACTGATTCACGACCGTCATCTCATGGCTAGTAGTGGCAGGAAGAAAACTCGGAGTACCAATCGGGGCTGGCGGTGGGCAGAATTCGTAGAACACCCTGGCTATGAGAGCCCAGCGTCGATGTCGCAGCAGAAGGCTAAAGTAATCTGCACCAGACAACTCGAAAATTATGTTGCGGCAGAACAGGTTCATGATGAGCGGGAGGTACAGTTTGGATCGCGGGGCCATGTACGGGACGAGAATGCGATTAAGGGAGCAGGTAAGCACTACCCATTTGTTTCTGACGCGTTTTATTGTAGTGTGGGCTACTGGCATGCACGACCCACAGCGGATTTGGCTTGTTAGCCGTCCGAAAACTCTCTTGATGCATATCCGGGATTGTAATCTACACATAGAGAGCATTCAGGCACACGCGCGGTCTGACCTTCTAGCATATCGCTCACCCAATAAATCTGCTCGTTTCAATCAACCTGTAATGATGCATGCTGCGCTATCTGCACCTCAGTCGTGTGATGATTCCTCTCAAATTGTGGGACCGACTGCAGCACATTCAATTTATTTTCCGTCTTCTGCCAGTGCGTCTGCGTCTGCGTCTGTATCACCAGCTCTTGGTCTCGTTGTTCCAGATCTTTTGATGCCATCTGCCGGTTGCTCTTCAGGGTTGTTATCTTTACCAAGCCCATTGGCATTTGATTCTCGTGCACTCAGTCCTGCGATGTCTGATATCACGATTTCACCTGAATTCCAGCCACTCGACATATATACACATCTAACGAGGGGCCTCCCAAGATGAGATTGATTTGACTGGCTTGCTCGTCAACAGTATCAATGACGGACGGTGATGAACTTGGAAGATACTATAATGATGAATCTATGAGTCACAATGGTCGACAAGTCTCTTCATCCCATCGGGGCGCTTACCGTTAAACTATATATACGTGCCACAGGTGTCCGAGGTGCGGTGTGGTACTGCGGATATCGCACGGCTCAGTGATTTTGGGCGCTGCCGATGAGAATACGTATGGTTGATCTGAGATGGCAGTACACACTGCGAACTAGAGCATTAGCAATGAATTGCAACACGGAAATTTCTACTAGGAATAGCATACAACATAAAGGCGGCCTGGCTATGGTGGCGGGAGGGAGAGGTTGATGGCGGCCTTATGCCACATTGCTTCTTATTGGCTTCGATCCCTCTCTCAATACTTGCGACAGCCAAAAAGAGTTATCGATAGAAAGTACTGCGAGAATTTCGGACCAAGGTGTCCGGTGTGAAATTGCGATTAGCTGGGATAGTAAGCGGCAGCAATGAATGAGTTCAGTGGGACAAAGCAATAGAAGACTCACACAAGAGACGCGCATATGTTCATAATGGTCAGAGCAAAGATTCTGTACCAGGACAATCGAAGAGCCTCATCGACAGCATGCTCGTTTCCGCCATTCTACCTAGCGACGATACAATCAGTGCCCTGACCTGTCTACTAGACAACGGCATGAAAACAATTCATGAAACACGATCATCAATGCACATTGCACTGTCTCCAACTGGGATGTCAGCAGGCACGGAAAAGTTGAGACTACTCAAGTGATACTGAAGAATTTCAAGCCAACACAGGGCGCTGGTTGAATTATGACGACTAACGAAGAACCAGCTGGAGTCATGTGAACGAAAAAGCAACCGTTAGCCTGAAATTCTGAATGAGGTTGTAGGAGATTGCCGTGGTGATCTGACTCAGACCCGGGTACGTAAAGGAATCAATTGATTAACTTTCAACTTGAATGTACTAGTATGACGTTCATGAACTTCTTCGGTATGAGGGAGGTGCTACCTCTTGATATATAATATCACAGAATATCCGAGTCTTCTGGCCAGCTGCAAGCCTCGGTGCCGAATTACAGCGACTTCCATCGACGACACGCTTTCAGCTAGTGTATAACTTTATCACAGCTGGTAGCTCTAATGATCTATTATAGTAGAGTTCAACTAGGAATTCAGGCCGCTCGATGCAAAACAACTACGAGCAAGCTGAGATACTGGCGGCGGTCACTTGTCTGGCATAGACCTTGATCCTCAGCTCTCTTCCTGGGTCACAAGTATTCTTCAGCCCTCGTGTCTCACTGGACGTTTGATGGAGTGACAGGTGACCTAGGTGACCGTGAGGTTTCTTCAAGCTAGCTTACACGGCACGCCTCATGCTTATCTTCATGTAATGACAATGTGTATTTATAATAGGCCGATGGTGCTCCGAATCTTCCTCAGCAAGCCTGGCCCAGTATTCGCTGTTCCCATCTCGTTCCGTATGAACTCCCAACTGTCAGAAGAATCTACGAAGGGGGACAAGGAAAAGGTTGAGGAGATCAAAGGAGCCAACCCTCAACCTTTAAACCTTCAGCTTGACACTGGTGATGAGTATACCAACTTTCGTCGAAAATGGTGGCAGTTGTGGTAAGTAAACTATTTTTCAACAAATGTCCTCCGAAGTTCATCGAGCCGCGGGCAGGTTACCTAAGGACCCGCCACCTCCAGCTCCCCCGTCTCTGGAGGATGCAGCGGTATGCAATCCCCTACGCTGATTTTCTGGAGGACCCTTCTAATAATATGATATTTTACAGCTGACGCCTTTGGCCAATGCTTCCATTTTCTCTCAGCTCACCTACTCCTGGGTCACAGATATAACGGTCAGTCATTACACCTTGATACCGACGTATACTGCTATAATGCACACATCCAGATTCTCGGATATCAGCGCACACTACAAGCATCTGATCTATACAAAATGGATCCATCCCGAGAGTCAGCCGTCCTCGCCACTAAACTTGAAGCTGCATGGCAGCAGCGTGTTAAGGCAGCAGCCGAATGGAATGCACGACTTGAGAGTGGGGAGCTCAGACCGTCTCTCCTCAAACGTACCGGCTGGGCCATGCGTGCAATTTCAAGGAATGACCAGAAACAAGGCGCGACTTGGTCTGAGCGATATGCAGCATCTCAGAACCGTTGGCGAGAATCCGAAGGGCGGAAAGAGGCCAGCCTCGCTTGGGCTTTGAATGATGTCTTTCGTGGGATGTTCTGGATTGGAGGTATATTCAAGGTACGAATTTTCCTCTCATTTATTACTGTCATAATCAATGTACAACAACACTTGTCAGGTCTTTGGTGATACTGCGCAGCTCATGGGTCCAATTGTCCTTCGGGTAAATAACAATTTTTTGTTCTGGTTGTGGTAGCCTCTGACGCCTGTCCTCCCCTGGCAGCAAATCATTCTCTTTGCGCAGGAGCGTTCCGCTGCAATCATTGCAGGAACACCTGGCCCTAATATCGGTCGTGGAGTTGCCATGGCCTTTGGGCTCTTTGGGCTCACTGTGGTGGCCAGCATCTGCACCCACCAGGTTTGTAAAATTTTATGAATTACACTCGGCTCACCTAATGTTCCTAAGTTCTTTTGGCGTTCGATGGCAACAGGGGTTCTGGCCAGAGCCGCGCTGATAACATGTATTTACGAGCGTGGAGTGAACCTGACGGGCAAAGCGCGCGTTAAAATCAACAACGCTACGCTCGTGAATCATATTTCTACTGATGTGAGCAGGGTTGACGCGTGTGCGCAGTGGTTCGTGAGTTGCAAACTCAAGCACTACACTCTTGCTGTCGACTGACTTGTAGTTTGTTCCTCGTCACTAGCATGCAGGTCAGTATATAGAATCTGACATTCAGATTTAGAAATGACTTACTGTCCTTAAGCCTGGACCGCGCCTATTCAGGTCACAGTTTGTTTAATCATTCTCTTGACTGAAGTTTGTTGTACGCCGTGAAAAGTTCAGTTTATTCTAACCGCACTTAAAAACTAGCTCGGGCCATCTGCACTCGCTGGTTTCTCACTGTTCATACTCATGATTCCGATTCAACAGTGGTTAATGACACTGCAACATCGTATTCGCTTAGTGTCAATGCAGTGGACTGATCAACGAGCTAAAGTTCTGCTAGAAGTACTTGGTACGTAACCTTGAGGCAACTGGGACGTGTAAGGACACTGAAGTGCATAGGGGCTATGCGGGTCGTCAAGTACTTTTCATACGAGGTTCCTTTCCTTCAAAGTAAGCATGACGTCAAGGAAGGTCAACAACATACTCACCAACATTGCTCAGGAATTTTCGACCTTCGAAAGAAGGAACTGCATGGTATTCGATGGATTCTTCATCTAACTTCGGCGAAGTAAGTCCAGATGTGTATAGCATGGTGACGCCTCCTGATTAAATATACACAGCTTGGCGCTCGCGACTTCGCTGCCAGTCCTCGCTACCACACTAGCTTTCGTCACGTACACCCTCACAGCCCATGACTTCAACGTTGCTGTCATATTCAGTTCGCTGAGTTTGTTCCAGGTGAAATTGTCTTTTGCGGCGGATATGAACACCGACCTAATCGAGAGACAAATAGCTTCTCCGGCAACCAATGATGTTCATGCCTCGTGCTCTATCGGCTATCCCCGATGCATCCAGCGCGCTTCAGCGGCTCACACGGGTGTTCCACGCGGAGCTTATTTCCGAAAATACACTCTTGATTGACAAGGACCAAGAACTCGCGCTTTTGACGAAGGACGCAACATTTGAGTGGGAGTCCTATGAAAGAGATTCTGGTGAGGCTTTTAGCTCGAAGGGTGTACGCGGCGGTCCATCGAGGGGTAAGGGCAGGAGTGTGAAAGAGGACATGGCGAAGGAAAAGCCTGCTCCTGGAAAAGATACACCTCCTTTCCAGGTAAAGAATGTGACCATGACAATTCCACGAGGTCAACTTGTTGCTGTAGTTGGGCCTGTTGGGAGCGGCAAGGTAACTTCGTCGAATGAAATTCTTGACGCGACTGCTCACCTATGAATAGTCCAGTTTATTGCAAGGACTGATAGGTGAGATGAGGAAGGTCTCCGGGCATGTCTCGTTTGGCGGTCGCGTTGGATATTGTCCGCAGACCGCATGGATCCAGAATGCTACATTGGTCAGCATAATGTCACCCTAACAAAGGCAAATATACCTCTAACAATCTTACTCTAGCGTGATAATATTACTTTTGGTCAACCATTCGAGGAGGACAGATACTGGCGCGTTATTGAAACCGCTTGTCTACTTCCAGATCTCCAACTGCTCCCAGATGGGGATTTGACTGAGGTATGTGAATGAATTCAACTTGATATCGCTGCTCATGTTATTTCAGATCGGAGAAAAGGGAATCAATCTCAGCGGTGGCCAAAAGCAGAGAGTGAGTTCTTGGCTTGCATCCGATCAGAATCGATCTTCATCTTCCACCCAGGTCAACATTGCTCGTGCCCTGTACTTTGAACCTGAAATCGTCATATTTGATGACCCACTCTCAGCAGGCGAGCTATGTGATTTATATGATATCTAACATACTGAAGAATGCCTTCAGTGGACGCTCATGTCGGAAAGTCGTTATTCCAAGATGCCATCGTGGGTGCCCTGCGAAATCGCGGCATTACCGTCATTCTGGTCACGCATGCGATCCACTTCCTCTCCCAGGTAGATTACATCTATACCCTGAACAACGGCGTCATCACAGAGAGTGGAACCTATGAGGATCTGGTCTCTCAAGGTGGTGATTTTGCGCGTTTGGACCTAGAGTTCGGTGGCCATACGTCGGAGGGGGAAGATGCAGACCAGGAAGACCAGGAAGTCACTCCGCAGACAGGCATTACGATCGAGGATGTGAAGCTGAAGTCAGAAAGAGCCAGAGAACGGGCTTCTGGCAGTGGGAAACTCGAAGGTCGCTTGATCGTCAAAGAGAAGCGGTCGACGGGCTCTGTGTCCTGGGGAGGTGCGATCAAGTTCATCTGAGATGTTTCCCTAGACTGAAACGGTCTCATAGTGTACTGGACATACTTGGCTGCGGGACGCGGTTCAATAACAGTTCCCCTGCTTGTTCTCTTCATGCTTGCGATGCAGGGAAGCCAGATCTTGAACTCGTACACGCTAGTTTGGTGGGAGGCCAAGTCAGTGTCTTTTTATTGACCCTTTGATTCCTTTTCTAAATCCTAGTGCAGCAAATTCGACAGACCAAATTCGTTCTATCAAACGCTGTACGGCTGTCTAGGGATTGCTCAAGCGATCTTCATGTGCTTGCTGTAAGTCGGTCCCTATCGCTGATGGCGGCACGCTCGCTCAACACAACTTGCTGCAGTGGTGCTGGAATGGATTTCATTTCATATTATGCATCTCAAAGCCTGCACCACAAGTCCGTACGCAACGTCTTCCATGCGTCTATGTCCTTTTTTGACACTACAGTGAGTGGTTGAATATGGAAGCGCTAAAACCAATGCTTATCGTGTTCCTGTAGCCTATGGGCCGAATCCTAAGCATTTTTGGCAAAGATATCGACGGTCAGCATCTCATTTATTTGTGCTATGTTATACTTGCTGAAACATTTCATCCAGGTATCGACAATCAACTACCACGTGAGTCATCTGTCACTGCATGGTGAGATGTAACTTATCCGTGGTCCAGAATCAACGAGATTGCGTACGTTAGCCGCACGCTTCATTTATAGAAACTGACTGGAGATCCAGTTGTCATCATGCTGTCCAGCGTGATTGGCTCTGTCATCATCGTTTCTATCCTTGAACCGTACTTTGGTCAGTATATTGATATCATCTGCGAGGGTATGGCTCATGCTTGTCTAGTTATTGCTGTGTTCTTCATTGCTATCGGTTACGGCTACTTTGCTGCCTTTTATCGAGCTGGTGCTCGCGAAGTCAAGCGTCTGGGTTTGTTATTGTATTTTTGACTCGAAAGCCTCCGTTGAAGTTGGTCATCAGACTCTATGCTTCGCTCTCTTCTGTATGCCCACTTTTCGGAGACCTTAACAGGACTGCCCACAATCCGCAGCTACGGAGAAATGAAGAGGTTTATTGCTGCCAATAGATACTACATTGATCTGGAGGACAGAGCTCTATTCCTCGTGGTCACGAACCAGAGGCAAGTAACCTTCAAGTTATGCATATCTTGGCGGTCGTTATTCATCACCTTCCCTCAGATGGCTTGCAATGAGGTTGGACTTCATGGGAGCCATATTAGTTTTCCTTGTAGGCGTCTACCCAATGACAGATACATCGTGCTTGCTCGATATGATCTCAATAGGTTGCTCTTCTCGCGGTGATCGACGTCTCCGGGATAAACGCCGCTCAGATAGGGTTGGTGTTGACGTATACCAGTGGGTCTCCCAATGCCGCCACTACAGTATATACGATCGATTAACCTCTGTCACAGCCTCGCTGTCGCAAATGTGTAGTCTGGTAACCAGACAGACAGCAGATGTTGAGGTAAGGCTTTTCTTACCATCTCCCATGGGCTATTAAATTGTTATTCGCCTCAGAATTACATGAATTCAGTGGAGCGATGTGAGCCCCCAATTCCATCATACCTCAATTCTTACTGACATCTCGCAGTGGTACAGTACGTCGCAGGCGATACGGTACCTCAAGAGGCTCCGTATGAGATCGAAGAACGAGGGCCCCCGACGCAATGGCCTGAACATGGTGCCGTCGAATTCAACGACGTTAAGATGGCTTACAGGCCGGGCCTTCCCAACGTATTGAAGGGCATCTCCATCAAGATTAGGGGAGGCGAAAAGATAGGCGTCGTTGGAAGGTTAGCTGGTTTATTGGATCTACCTATGTAAGCTAATGCGATGTCCCCTCAGGACTGGTGCTGGCAAATCTTCGTTGATGCTTGCACTGTTTCGAATTGTTGAGGTGTCTGATGGTTCAATCACTATTGATGGGTACGTGGATCATTACTCGTGACGAATATTGATTGATTTATCCTTTCTAGTGTCGATATATCCACACTTGGTCTTAAAGATCTCCGCTCCAAGATTTCGATTATCCCACAAGACGTCTGTAAAGTTTCCCTGTACGATCTAACACAGGACTAACGTACGAACTCGATAGCCCCTTCTATTTAGCGGTTAGTATCGTAGATCTACGTGCTCTTGTGCGAAGTGCTAAATGATCCCCAGGGACCATACGCTCCAACCTGGATCCATTCTCTCAACACAGTGACGCGGTGCTATGGGATGCGCTGCATCGATCTTGTCTGCTTGATTCTAGTACCACCTCGAAACAGTCATCTTCTAGTGATGGCGTCGGGAGCGAGCAAGCTCCCACCAATCGCTACGACCTTGACAGTACTATTGAGAGTGAGGGAGCGAATCTCAGCGTTGGGGAGAGATCTCTGCTCAGTCTGGCTCGTGCGTTGGTGAAAGACTGCAAAGTCGTTGTGCTTGATGAGGCCACGTTAGTCATGTGTTCTTCTCCTGGATGCCTGATGTTGAATTTTTTTTCAGAGCCTCTGTCGATCTCGATACTGATAGCCAGATCCAGCACACTATCCAGACGGAATTCCAGGATCGCACGCTACTTTGTATTGCCCGTACGTTTTTATCTTCTGTGCTCTCGGTGCAATGATGTAATGCGATGATACTTCAGACCGACTTCGTACTATCATTTCATATGACCGGATTCTGGTTCTTGACGCTGGCCTTGTTGCTGTAGGTTGATTCGAATGCCTCTTGGTGGTTAATATTCACACACTATCAAAGGAATTTGATACTCCATCCAATCTTTTCAAAATGGAAGGTAGCCTTTTCCGCGGAATGTGTGAGAGGAGCAATATCTCGTTGAAAGATATACTAGAGTCGAGTAAACAGCTTTAGATGGCCAAGTCTGTTGATTTCTTTTCATATTGGTAAGGACTGTACCTATTATATGGTCTCTATTTCTTGTAGCGATCTTGAACCATGTTTTCATATAGCATACAAGTCACTGATAGCGGAAGAGCCGCCTACATTTCCAAAAGCCTTTCGGAACTGTGGACAGTCGTGCTTTTGATTTCGACATCATGCAGTACGGCATTGCAGTGTGCAGGTATCTCTTGTAATTCTAAAGGTCAGGAGGTGAACAGATCGCTTTCTTGAATAATCATCACGACAGATCCTCGACCAAATGTGTCCTCTCTGCAGACCACTTGGCAAGTATCGCCCTACACAGTATTGCTAGTTGGTACATGTACACGCTCCCGGAAGACAATCGAAGCCATGCTAGTTTCGCCGTCGGAGTCAGCGACGAGTTTTGCGTGATATTCTCGAACACTAAGGATGAGGCGTCCTCCCAGTATCTGCACGCCCAAGGAAATATGAAGAGCACCAACGAGTATCGGAACTTCTGGCCATAGAATATGAATCCTACAGAAACAATGAGCAGCGGTTGAAAGATGTAGGTCGGCGCACCACAAGCTCTGGAGCGTCATTCGCAAACTGAAGGCAAGAGACAGAAACAAAGCTAGTAGTAAGTACGTGCGGAACTTGAGAAAAACATAACCACATGCACGTCACAGCATCAATCCGTTAACAGTACTTCCACCCGGATCAATTCGCAGGATGATGCCATACATCATGATGGCTCTGCAAATTGATGCAGCGCCAATCCATCAACTACATGATGAATTTAGCGTAAAGTATCTTTGGTGCATCTTGGCAAGCATCGGGTCTGCATTATGGACCCACCACCACATGTGTTTAGCCTACATGACGAGGAGGTGTGGATGACGGAGGAAATGAGTGCATTGGATTAGCTATTGGCGGATGAGCCTGAGTCGGAGGCGTTGCAGAGGAGTGGGAAAGGTGGTGTTTCAAGCTACTGTCATGCCGGCACAATGCGAATTGTCGAAACGGTGCACGAGATTTTTTCTTCGGTGTTTCAAGTGTAATAAGTAACCAAATGCGGTCTAAACGTCTTCTTCACCTCCTGCAGTTTCACTTGCAACACACTGTTAGCTAGCTAATAGCTGCACAGGATCCGGAGGTCGCATTCTGCTAGCATAACAGGAAAAAATGAAAACAGAATAGCTTGAAACACATTAGCCTTTCCCACTCTTCTGCAGCGCCTCCGACTCGAAGTCATCCGCCAATAGCTAATCCAATGCGCCCGTTTCCTCATCCACACTTCCTCGTCATGGAGCTATAACCTAATGTTATAGGCTAAACACATATGGGATGACACTGCAAATGTGATGTGGAGTCTAGACCTGAGGCCTGATGCTTGCCAACATGTATCAAAATACTTTACGCCGGTTAACACGTTGTAGTCCGCATTATTTTGCCTAGGTCATCCAATACCAGGAGCAAATATAAAGTCTATTTTGGCGACAAAAGCGCTGAACTCAACGTCCATAAAGTTCGCCACTCACTCATATACACCGTCCCTCGAACTCATCATGACGCTAATCTCAAATGATCCCAGTTGGTGGCCGCTAATTGTTTCGTTTCGTAATTCAAGCTATTTCGTAGGTTCGTGGAGAGTCAGTCAGATGGTGTCAGTCACAGTGCCTAACCTTGACTGCGGTTTCGCAGTTGCCTCCTCTACTGCGATGGTATATGATTGGGGTGAGCAAGGTAGTCTTAAAGAATCAGTGATAGCCTTATGATCATTGCGCCCAGCACTGACATTCGGGAAAGAGGTGGGTTTATGTCATTACTGGAGCGGCCATCACACTCAAAGCATGGTTTAATACCAGATTGAACTAGTCTGGGTGAGTAATGTCCCATCGATCAGACGAGCAATACCACGGTATAACTATATGGGCAGAGGCCACGCTGGTCCCTCATGACCTTTCTATATCTTTGGGTATGCAGCTTTATAAGTGTGGTTGGAAATTTGCGTTGACACGAAAATATTGTAGGTGCGCTGTGCTGGGATACCATATATTGTGTGGGTTTGCAATACCAACAAGTGGAAACTGTACTAATAATATGTGTTTCGAGATCAGCCTGTCCATGCTACGTATGTCTCCTCACATCCACCGTGTTTATTTCTGACCAGTAGCATGCAGGAGTTCTTCCGTCGGTCTCCACAACAGATGAAGTGCGTGATCTTACACTCATCCCTGTCATTCCGAATCCATGCAGCTAAATGCACTGCTATGTAGGGGTGAGTGAGATTTTCTACCAGGTTGTGATTTCATTATAACGATTGTGATAGATGTGAGTGCGTTTGACGTGATTGATCACCTGAGTCTGATCGGTGACTATTTTCAGGCAATATTATCTACGCAGTATTGAATGGGTTGGCTATGGTTGTAACCGCGGTTCTGGGTGGTGAGCTCCTTAGCTGCAATACTTACTTCAACAATATTGATCCATCATGCAAGTTCTCATAATCATCCGGTTACATGCCATGTATCTGGGATCCAGCAGGATGCTCATGATTCTTGTTGTAATTTTCGTGCCTGTCACGGTCGCCTGCGCAGTGATGATAATAATATCAATCAGTCACACTCCAGGGGGTGAGCTTTGAATTGCGGACAATGAACCAATGCACGTGCTCATGGACAAATCCCAGAGGAATACATCCTCTCCGGGACTTACCAGTGCACCTATGTCTGGGAGGGAAACACCCGAATTATAGGTTGTATGGCCTGGGCACTGTACACTATGTGGGAGACCCTCGCACTGTGTCTTGCAGTCTGGATTGCTGTAACACACCTCCGTGAACTGCAACAACTATCGAATGAATGGACTATAAGAGACTGCTTCATGGTGTTGATGAAAACCCACGCAGCTTACTTTGTAAGGTGAGCGTGTAACTTGAGTGTGGTTGTTTTTTTCTCGCTGAAGGTGCGTACATGCTAGCTTTGCCACTGTTTCTTGCTTCCAGCTTGTTTATAACTCCTCGACTATTGTACGCCGATCTATCAGATCTGCATGTGACCAGTATTCATCATTCTCATAGGATGCATCCTCCATGGGATACATATTTGCTGTTCTTGAATCCTTCTGGAGCTTGCAGTTATTTGTGCTGGGTCCACGCCTCATCCTTAGCGTTCGAGAATATCATGCCAAGCTCATAGCCGACTCCAATCCAGAAACAGGCATATCTACGATTGCTTTCCAGGAGCATGTCAGCGTGTCATGCCGGTCAATTGACAATGATACGTAGTACTGGAGACGCTCCAAGTGATGGTCACTTGGTGAGTCGTTGTCTTGAGTAATTATATCCAGGGAGCACGGATGAAATAAATCTTTTCTTCATCATAGGACTGGAATATCATGTTGCGAAGATCACTACTAGTTCACACGTGGGTGGAATGATCAGGAGCATCTTACGAGAGACAGCCACAAAGTTGTGATATCGATCTCGCACGGAGATACCAACTGATGACATGGAAGCATGCGCATGTGGCGCTTCTACCAGTGAAACTGTCAAGTTTACATTGTAGTTCTGTTGTCAACAGTGGCTGACGATTTTGATGGCTCCAAAATGCCTCGGAGAACATTTGGTCTCCTATGAGAAGTGATACTACTACTTCCAGAAGACGCAAAGGAATCTCGAGAGACTGGTTGCGGCCTGAAAAGTCCTGAGGCCGAACAACGCAGTGGATAACAACACAAAATAGGTTCCAACTTTGGAAGAATGTGCAATCCAATCCAATCCAATCCAATCCAAGGAACTTTGAAATTTGATTCTCCGTGTACAAGGTTGTCATGGAACCATCAGACTACTGCGCTTTGACTGCGCTAATCTACACCCTGCCTTGTGATATCCGATCGCTGTTCAGTGTCTATAGTGGGCGATTTGTCTTATGCCTCTCATACACTCATCATGTTCCAGCATAAGTCTAGATACCGGATCAAGCGAAAGAACACCACTGGCCTGCGATAGCAATCGGTCTGTATCGTTCGAAGAAGCCCTTGGCTCCTTTTGTGGCCAAAACCTATTATGGGCGTGTGTTCGAGTCGTGTTCTTTCCCCGGGCCCAGCCCTTGAAGCTAGGTGTCTTCCAAAATTTGAACTATGGCACCACGCATCTTAATGATGCGCTCGATGATGCGCTCGGCTCAGGAGATCGAATGGCAGGCAGTCGACATAGAACATGATAGGTAATCTGGGATAATGAAGGTATTTGTCAGACAACTTGCAAGGGAGAGGAACCCCCACCTTGACTACTGTCCAGACCATGCACAATTCGCAGTTGCCAGGTGCTTTTCTTCATCCATATCTTGAGGGTCGATACTCTGCTCTTCCCAACTCTTTCGTGGCGCTCGAAACTGCGCACAAGGTTCCTAATTGTGGTCTCTTTGACGGGGACTATTTTTTCGAGGGAGCCCATCATCTCGCGAGAGAAAAATTTGCGCTCGATTTCAATGACATTCGCGAAGTGCATTCTGTACGTCGTGTAGTCTGCGCTGAGGATGAAGTTTATTCAACCACTTGGACCAAGGGGCAGTATGTGTGCTGGACGCTGATTTTGTCTCTGGCAGTAACACATGAACCGACGCATCGACGTCCTCCTTGTATTTCGTTCCTTTGAGAACAAACTCGACGTAAGTTGGTTGAGCTTGTGTTGCATTGGTTTACGATTTTCAAAGTTCCTAGGCAAGCGTCCTTTCATATGCCTATGATGATACCTACGCACAAACAGATGCACATGTTCAGGGTAGAGTAACGTTTTCAGGCAGGCGTTTCACGGATGCCGCAGTCCTGTCGAAGCCATGGGGCAGATCCCAGGCTGTACTGGTAATGAAAACCACATGGAGGAAACTGAAGTAGTGCGGCTTGTGGAACGAATAATGTGTGCACTTGGTGATAGTAAAACTCGTTGCTCGAAGTCCCTGACCGAATGGCCACTATGCTCCGACAGGAATGACCGCTGGATGAAACGTTACCGTGGACAATCAAAATCAAGGAGAGCCAATAATAATGCATTTATATACAGGTTTCGTCATATGAGCGCGTGGAATATTAATGCTATCAGTGGGGCAATGAGATGGCAGATATGTAACGATACAACAACCGGAGCACAAACGAGTGTAAGCCGTACAAAAATACTGAAGAGGTTTGCTAGAGCGCATTAGTGTTCGCCAGTAGCAAACAAAGCTAGAGGGATTGTGTATCATTGGTGAATAGTGCACCGTCCAGCGCGAGGTCTAGTACATTTACATACCAGTTCAAGCTATTAGTATGGTACAAAAGTCGTGAAAACAACACAGGCAGAGCACTAGACGGGTAGCTACTGCTGCGCCAGGTCGGGTGTATGGTTAGTACCGTGGCTGTGTTTGTACTTCCATAAGCGGCTCGCTAAACAAACTGGGAGTCCAATTGTGAACCACGACGTGATTTTCTTGATATACCGCTGTCAGTGCAAACATTATGTGATGTGATTGGCATCATGTGTGGTCCCGGTATCCAACGTCTTTAGACGTGCCACAAGGCTGCAACCATCAGACTACCTCGCGGATTCTACCCAGGCCCTGCCCGTGATGACATTCTCACACGGTGAGTTATTTAGTTGACATCACGTTCTACAGGAAAGAAAAAAACATTTCATCATCATAAGGCAGAGTGCAACGTTCCATGACATCGAGCAAGGGTCTTGTAACATTCTTAGAACGAGTAAGTTGGGCTCCCTGGTTGTACACCTCGTGGCTCTCGTTTGAGCCATCCAGCCAGGATAGCGTTATATATATTGAAGGCTAGAGCAGTCATGCAATGGGTTGCCAACCGGGTTGTGTAATTTGTTGATGCGCCATGTGGTTGATGGATTACTCATGCGTCATGCACCGCTTTTTGCACCAATGTCATACTATACTTACCAAATTTTTGGCCCTTATGAGCCTATAGCCGGTGGGTGAGACGTGTGCACGAGGCGACAGATAGGCTGCATCACCCAATAGCCTGTGTCAGGCTGATGTCGTCATGTGATACTATGGAACTCCTGAGCTGATGCAAATGCGGCAGGCTCTTGAGAATCAAGTTAATCAAGTTCCGGAACCAATGAACAGCTTTTCAAAATTTCGAGGTGTTGTATTCCTCGTGTTCAACACTGCGTTTTGCATATTCAATTTGATTCAATTAAAGATTCCGCCTCTGCATTCTACTTACTTTGGTCAACCGATGTGGCAGGAAAGTACATTCATCCTCATATGGCTTATTCGGTGACAAACTTAGCGCCGGACGGTGGTATATCTAGCGCAAACGTCATCTTCATATGTCCATCACACTCACTTAGACCCTTCCCTCCAATATGACTGTTATATCAGATGGACCCGAGTGGTGGCCGCTAATTAATTCATATCGTTTGTGCAGCTATTTTTTAGGTTCGTACAGGGTGTTGTGGACGCCTTGATTTAACCTCAACCACGCTTTTGCAGTCGCTTCCTTTACTGCGGTCGTATACGATTGGGGTGAGCAAGATAGTATTGCGGAACGACTGATGTGCTCACGATATTTCCAGCCCTGACATTTGGACAAGAGGTAGGTTGATGCTATCATCTGAGCAAACAACCGTTTTACTAACAATGGTTTTATAGTTAGAACTGATCTGGGTGAGCAATTTGCCATATCAGCAGCTGGTGTATACAATGAACACGAGGTAGAGACAACGCTGGTCCCACATGACCATTTTATATCTCAGCGTATGTAGCTTATGTTGCAAGCGCAGCTGGCCAGTTGTGTTGACTTCAATACATTCTAGGTGCGCTACGCTGGACTACCATACGCCGTGTATGTTTGCAAGGCTTACCAGTTGGCGCTGTGCTAATCGGTCATTATCGTAAATAGCGCTGTTGTGCTGTGTATGTCTCCTCACATCCACTGTTTTTGTCTCTTCTCACCAATGGCATCAGCGGGTCTTCCGTCGGTGTCGGTATCAGATGGAGTAAGTCTTGTGCTAGTACCTGCCATTCCCATTTAATCACTTGCACTCCTTTGTAGGGGTGAGCACCTAGACTGGCTTGTTAAGTAAACATACTGACTTCAACAGCTGTGAGTCTCTTGGTCCTCCTACGCTCATCGCTAACTGATTAAATCTTTCAGGCAATGTCATGTACTTCGCACAAAATTGGATGACCGTGGTGATAATTGCCATATTGTGTGGTAAGCTGCCCAACTCCACTGCCCCAGTGGTATTGACTCGAATGAAACATCATGCAAGTCATCGTGAGCAGTCGGTTATATGCCATGTATCGGCGATCCAGGAAGATGCTCGTCTTCCTCATTGCGATCTTCCTACCTGTCACAATCACCTGCGTAGTGCTCGCCGCAATAGGAAGCAGCTATATTTCTGGAGGTAAGCTTCGATTATAAATGAAAGACTGAAGCATGCAAGGCTTATCGGTTGAATATCAGAGGAGTTTATCCTGTCCGGCACCTATCTATGTCAATATGACCTCAATGGAGTTGTCAAAATTCTGATGTTCATGACATGGATCCTCTGCACTGTATGGGGGGTTCTTGCACTGTGTCTTGCAGTCTGGATTGTTGTAAAATACTTCCGTGAAGTGCAACAACTATCAACAGGAGGGACCATTACAAACTGTTTCATGGTGTTAACAAAAATTCACATGATTTATTTCGTATTGTGAGCTCCTAATTTTAATGTGGTCATTTTTTCCGCTGAAGTTCCTTATGCTCTAGTTTTGTTGCTGTTTGTTCTATTGGCCTCGGTGCTTTCTCTCCAAATTTATATGTAAGCTGATATGTTATCGAGTTCGTGTTTGTGACTGTTAATCATTTCTGTAGAACTCATCATCCGCGGGCGCTGAGGTTTATAATGGTGTTCTTCAAATTTTGTTGCTTGTACAGATGTTCGTGCTAGGACCACGTCTCATCCTTGGTGTCCGAGAGCATGACGCTCAACTCGCAGTCAACACCGATGCTGGACCGTCCTTCACCACTATCATCTTCCAGGAGCACGACCTTGTGTCGATTAGCAGTAATGTGTAGTAAGAGACACGCTACAAGTGAGTAACACTTGTCGGGTTGTCATCTGCGGGAAGCACGAGAATTTCATTTAGGGTTTTCATCATGGTGCTGATATACCGTATTTAAGTAGATTTAAAATAAAAAGTAGGTCTTGGCAGACCAACGCTGTGTTGTGTCACTGCGGAATTGTACTAGAAACTCACTTCTGACTCAATAGCAGCATCTCGTAACTAACCAGGGTGGATGGTCCATTTTTCGACATTAGCGACCGACTTGCAGTGCATGCACAGAGCCATGTTCTCATAGGACAACCCTATTGCTTCAATGCAGAGTTCAAGCATGCTTCTACCTGATAAACGATGTTAAATTGGCTGACTACGCTAGCAATGGTGATAAGGACATACATAATCCCTGTCGCTTAGGCCTGGTACGATTTGTTTCAACAAAAACAAACTGCCACACCAGTGCGCCTACCTCTGCCTATCTCCGCTACGCTGTCCCGAGCCCACAGAACGTGCTCAACAAGATGATGGATCGCATTCTGTCGGCACGATACCAAAGTTTCATATATGAATGGAATAGGTTGAAACGCAACTAACAGATGTACATGTGTTTCATCGACGAAAATACTGATAGACCCTGGAACTGATATAAGCGGGGCAAATCCGCAACGAAGATGGGAAGTCTATAGAGCTTGATTCAATCGAGGGAACGCACTCGATCGAATTCCTACCTAGATAAGATTTGCGCCAATCATTTTGACTTGCCAACCTTTTTGCTTGTCTATCAAATCCATCTATCGTTTCAATTGCAGTATAGCTGTTTGCATGTAATTACATTGATGATGCATCGATGAGTAGCAGGATCCTGCGCAATTTCAACATGATCTTGTGTGTATTGCTCATCTGCAAGTTATTATCACCAACACAAAAATTCTAAAACGAAGGCAAAGCAATGGAATATCGAAAAAGTAACACAACATATGTCAGTGTCTACGAGATGCGTACGTATATACAGTGTACAGATGCAATGGGAGATGCAGATGGGACGATGAGCTACCGAGTCTATAGATGAAGCAATAATATTTACAGATACATTACACAAATAACATACAACATGCGTCCAATTGATTTCTGGGTCCTTTTCCTATGCTGTCGTCCGCGTTTTGAGGTCGCGCAGTACACTCTTGACGATACGTAACCATACGTTTGCGCGGTCTATCTCGTCAAAAGCGCTGTCGATGTGTGCGCTAATTTTTCGCAGGAGGAGCCTGCGCAATGCTCGTAAGTCTTCGTCTTCGTCATCGTGTAGGGTAGCGGCTAGAGATATATTTGAGGACTGAGCGGAAGAGCATCGCGAGGAGGTGGCGCTACCGGGAGAGAGGTAGAAGGAGCGCGAGGAGTTCTCAGGATATACAGAGGGGGCAAGGGAGAATGCAAAGATGGGGTTGTAGACAGGAGGGTACCGCGAACGGAGATTTTGTATCATTGCTTCACGCGTTTTAATGGAGCGCTTGATGATGCGCTCGGCGCGGGAAATTGAATGACAGGCAGTAGAAATCAGATGGTCAACCTAGAACAAGTTCATTAGTCACATAAATTGTGATGACGGAAACTGAACATACTCCATGAAGGCACTCGTCGATACTCGACAAGTCACGACTTGCACCGGAGAGGACCATCTGGGAGGGGTGAACCTTATCGCTTGAAGGAGACGGGGACAACGATGGAACTCTTGAGGGCTTCTCTGAATCTGAGATCGTGACAGAGGGTTGCCTGAAGTCCACCTTAACCTCCGTCCCGACTGCACATTCGCCGTCTAGGTCATACGCAATCTGCAGTTTTAAAGGTTTCTCCGCCACGATTTTCTTCTTCAGCCAGGCCTTGAGCTTCGAAGCTCCACTTTTCTCAACTTTCTCGTAGCGCTTGCGACTGCGCAGGAGGCTCTTGAGCTTGGTCTCCTTGTTGGGAACTTTTTCTTCGAGAGAGCTCATCGTCTCGCGCGAAAATAATTCACGCTCGATTTCAATGAGATTCGCGAGGTGCGCTTTGTACGTCGTGGAGTCTGCACTGAGAATGAAGCTATCCAACCACTCAGGCCAAGGAACAGTGCGTGCGCCCGATGCAGATGTTGTCTCAAGAGGTAGAGGTGCCGAAGGATCGGTAAGAACAGAAGCATCAGCGTACACCTTGGGTTCTGTCTCTTTGAGGATAGACTTGACGTAAATTGGTTGAACTTCCACTGCAGTGGTTTGTGAGTCTTCAGAGTCCCTAGGCGAACGTCTGCGTTCTGAGAAGCGCTCGAGACTCCGACCATCAGGAAGTGCACGAAGGTGTTCCTCCACGTCATTCGAAGTTGTATTCCACAAATGATCGATAGCGTTGAGAGATGCCCGCATATCGCGTAAGTCACTTGCGGCATCGTCTACTTGCCCTCTGAAGTGGGCAAGCACATCGTACCCGAGCTGCGAGGTCTCATTCACCACGCTCGCCAGGCGATCCAGCCCCTCATGGTCACGGACAAACTGCGCTTCGGTCGAGAGTAGGGTGAAGTTTTCAAGCAAGCGGTCCGCGGATGCAGTCACATCAAAATCAAGAGGAAGATGGGAAGCCGGGCCATTAGAAATGCGGACCGTGGGTGGGGAAAGTGGGGTTGTGCGGTCCGTGAAAGAGGTGACAGATGTGATAGAACTCGACGTTCCTGGCCTTATGGTGCGAACAGAGAGAGACGACTCCGGACGGATGAACTGTCCGTCAGGACTAAATGCGGAACGGAAGATTGGGCGTGCGACTTCGAAGGCTGTAAGGCTGTGGCGAATTTGTTATGGCCTTGATGGAGAAACATGAAACACAAATGAACTCACCCTCGGGAATTGCGCAGATTGCGAATGGTGCCTGTGGTGTCACAATCAAGAAGAGCGAGGAGTACATCAATACATTCGCCGTGCTCAGCGGCTACATGAATACAAGTTTCGTCATGCTTGTCAGGTGCCGCGAGCGGTGCACGAAGATCACGGATAAGATGGATAGCGAATTGATACAATAACTGGGGTGATTCTGGAATGTCGTCACAGACGCGTGCGAGGCGTGCAAAACAGTGGAGAGGCGTGTAGTGCTCGCCGGTAGTGAACAAGCTGATGTCGGCGCCAGCGCGATACAGGGCATCGAGGATCTCGATAGAGGGATTTGGTACAGATACGCAATAGTGGATGGCGCTCCATCCTTCCAGATCGGGCACATTTATGAGAATCGGTCCGGGGTCCAATGGGGAAGGTTCAAAAGATTGTGAAAACAACAGGGGGTACAACACAGAAAGATCGGCAGAAAGTACAGCTTGTACAACAGAGTCGGTCGCGAGGTATATAGAATCAGATGAGAAAGTCGTGGCGGGTGGAATGCTTGGCGCAAGGTTGAGCTGAGTGGAGGTTTGCGGTGATAGGTGGTCAATAGCGATGCTAGGCCTGCAAAGACCTCTTTTGTTTCCGTTCTATTACGACGTATCAGTACCTGTGCCCAGACTCATGCGCTACAAATCGGTTACCTGATATTCACGAAGACGGTAATTGCGTAGCGCCTGTTCACATGTCCACAAGACGCGCGGATGGGGTAAAGCGAATTGAAGGGAAGATCGATGATTCCTGTCTCTGAGATCGGGCCTAGCATTGTGAGCAAGCTAGCGAATAGTGATTAGGTATCTGAAGTCCGCGCGAGCTAAACATAACGTACCAGGTGCTGGACGACAGCCAACCTGCCGTCGCGTGTTGCGTCTATCATAGCGCCGTCAATTGAAATTCAAAATGTGCTAACTGTCGGACGAAACTCACACATGAGAGGTGTCGCACCATCCGTGTCCTCGGCGTCGACGGAGATAGCGCCTGAGCTGCAGTCTAGAAGAACTTGGACAGCTTGGGGCATATCAAGCCAAGCTGCCATGCCAAGAGGAGTTACATCGTTTATCGAGTCTTGAGGCGCATTCAGCGTGAATAATGAGATTTCTGGATGCGACACAGCCATGCGGAGGACTTGAAGACGGTCCTCAGACAAAAACGACGCGTCAGACGCGTCGATAGTCTCCCACCTGAGCCCGCAGAGTGAGATTCAGTAAGTTTTCAACGCGTTAGAGAATGACTCACCTGTCGGCTGTGAGAGCACATGTCAGAATAGTTCTACCAGAGTTGTCAGACGCGTTAATGTCAGCTCCAGACTGGAGTGCATCGCGCACTGCGGCAGCAGAGCCCTCTGAGGCAGCCTGTAGCAAAGCAAAGTTTTCAAAAGAGCGTTGTACACGACTTATCATGGTGTTATAGTCGTCAGTCGTAAATAGCGCGCAGCGAGTGTGAGAGGGAATGAGTTATGGGCGTTGGTCGTAGGGCGGATGAGTCGGTGAATGGAAGAAGAAGAGTTGATTTTGTGTAGTTGAAGGATGGATTTGAGTTTTGTATACGTACAGATAATGACTTCAAATGGGGCACAACGAGGCAAAAAGTCGGTCTTCTCAGTCTTCTTCTCATTGATGTTCTGATGAGGCTCATAGTTGCAGGCGCCCTCGAGCCGGCTTGTCCGACCGGCCTCGAGGCGATCACGTAAAATAAAATAAAACATAATGGTAAAAAGAAACAATGCACCTCCCATCGCTCTTTTGTGCGCTTCCCATTGTCCCGGGTTCATCTATATAGTATAAATTCAGTAGCAATACAGGTAGCATTCAACCGTTTGAGTCAATCTGTCATTCACTCTAACCTTCAGGGTAGTAGTCTCGACGACAAAAACTTAAAATCACCCAACCCGTCATAAGTATGCAGGGCGGTGGCGAATCTGCTGGGAAATCATATAGTAACTCATGATGAACCTATCCCCAGAAGCAAACACATATTATGAGTTCATTGCGTGCAACAAACCGAAATACTTCGTGATATGATAGTAATATGATAATGAAAACGTTACATTGAAACTGATACGATGATGCATGAAGTACTTTCAGCTTGCCAAATGTATATAGAGTAGTCATGGCATGGGGTATCCCTGACCTAAAGTCCATGACCGACATCCGCGAATTTCCCGTAATCGAATCGAACATTCTAATAATAAGTGTGAACCGATTGTAAGACGGGAGTTCGCCGTATTAAAATTCATGCATTACAGAAATGCATCCCGTGACAACGCCCCCTGGACAAACAGTGGTAAGTAAAGGCTTCACTGGAAACACTCTAGACAGACACCCCACTCACCTTGACTTGCTCAAAGTTTGCGATCGCACGGTCGAAAACCCACGCGTTATTCTCGAGGCAATCTACGGCGTACTTGGCATTAAGACCCGTCCGCTCGCAGATCTGCATGATCAGATTACGCTGTGGTTCAGACTAACCAAGTCAATGGTGCGGAGATGAAGACGTAAGTGAAAGTGCATGGACAACGGAAGCGAACACTTACAAATGTTGATATGGTGTGTTCTAGCTGCACACGCGCGCCGGCTGGGATCAATGAAGATGATGATGCGATGGATCCCGCTGGTTTCTGTTGCATTGGAATAACATCCCCAGCTTGCACACGCATCGGTCCTGGATGCCATGCATCATGGGTCGAGTATGCTCGTACAGACCACTGGTCTGACAGTACCATAACGTCCCAGCCATTTAATTTAGCCCTGTCAGATTAGTCATTGTGTCAATGGCAAATGCCGAGCGCACACGATGAAAAGGCGGCTTACCGAGAACCTGGGGGTGCGGGAGCTAGGACAAACGCCCTGTCGAATGACCGAATACCCTGCGAAGGTTCTGCGAGAAAGGAAAAAGTCAGCTGTGAACACAATGACGTGGGATCGAGGAAGAGAGAATTCGAAGACGCGAAGGTCACTGCATCGCAACCAAGGCAATAGAGCATAGGGATGTCCAGGCCAGCCAAAAACTTCCGCGTGAATCGCGGGTACATACCTTCTATGAATTGCCCATGTAGGGAAATGAACAGTTTTAAGTTCTCGCCCTGACCCACAGGCCATGCATCGATGCAGAACTTCTCTGGTGAACCAGATACGTCATGTTTCGTTTTTGGTAGTGTCGACATGGCTCGAATAGCCTCTTCGCTACCTAGGTGGAGGCTGTTAATGACTTTGTCACCGCCACCTCCCATGCGATTAAGATTTCGGGAGCCATTGTTGAGCCAGAGACCCCAATCAAGCTTGCGCTGATTGGGCATCTCTTTAGATACGTGAAGGCCCTGTATACGTGCACGAGATGGAATAGCTGTATTACATGAGAACGAGAAAGTTGCTGAAGGGTGGTATGCATCGAGAAGGGTAGCTCGTTGATCATCAAACAACGGGAAGAACCTAATAATTTTTTATCAGCAAAGATACGAGATATAAGATAAGATGACGCACCGAACGAGGAAATTGCTGACAATCGAGTCTTCAACACCCGTGATAAATGATGGCCGCATTTCATATGGAAATGTGGTTGCAGTAGCCCGTTTTTCTGTTACGACAGTAGACGAAGGTCCGGGAGCGTCGAATGCTATAGTAGCAATGGCCTCCTGATCCAGCATTATCAATGACGTGAAACGCCGTGCCATATCACTGAATGTCGTTAATTAAATGACCCTGATGACCTCCTGTCAACGTACCTCTTGTACTTATCTCCCCTTCCATTCTGAATCTCCAGTTCTCTTAATGGATTTCCGAGGAGTATGAGTTCTCGCAAATGCTCGAGCTTCCCTTTCCGCCCGGAGATAAAATCAATATCTCGCCAAACCTTGAGGTTATTATTTTGCAGTGATAGATTGGCGAGCTTAGGAAGATAGTGCGCTAGCGTTGAAAGGAGCTGACCGGAGCTGATGTTGTTATTTGCGAGAGACAGCGTTTGGACCTATCGGTCAAAGCATGAAACTCCACCAGAGTCTGGAAACAGAGATTCGACTTACAGCTGGTCTCAGGTGCGAGGCTAACTTGAACAAAACCGAGGCCTCTCTTACTGAGGAAGCAGGGGCGCCTGGTGGCAACAAATTGTGTTTCTGAATCTCTGGATCGTCCATCATACTCTGCCCATGATATCAACCACTAAGATTCGAGGACTACGTCTGTGTCTACTCACCTCTAGGTTCAAGAACCTCAATTCGGGATTCCACCGTCTGTTCACAAAATCTTTCCACACTTCTACTGCTTTCACTGGTGTGTGCGCCTTGCTAGGCGTTACACCTGCAACTGCCGCCGTAACGGCGTTCCTGCGAAGCCGCCCCACCGTCGAAGCGCCGCGGATCGTGAGAATATCTGACGCGCCGCCTGGTTGTGTCCGTGCGGCGAGCTGTCCATGTGCGAGCGGCGGTGGGTGCCAGACATTTGTAAGCGAGAGTTTTACACAAAAAGGAGACGAAGAACGGATGTAGATAGACAAGACAATGGGAAAGGCAAGGGGTGATATACGACGGCGATAAATACAGCGACGTACAAAAATCCCAAGTCATAGACATGAAAACATTCAAAGGGAGATCAACTAAGCTAAGAAATGCGAACGGGGAAAGGTCTCATATTTACCATGCTAGCTCGACCAGGGCCGTGAGGCTCCTTGTAGGCATCAATCGGACGTGTGCGGTGTGTGCGGATCTTCGAGGCGCCCTTGCGACCACCAGGTTTGTCCACTGTGGCATCTCGCATGCGCGTGTCGCTGTCGATGAGGCCAGCGCCCCTCAGCGTGGTAGTTGCGAGCGTACGGCTCGATGTCGGGCTTGAGAACATGATCACGTTCGTTGACAACACAAAGAATTATTGTTTGTATAAAGTTGTCTGTGCAAGTGCTGGTACTGGGGATGGTGGTGATGGTTCAGGAGTAAGAGGCGGCGGCTGGACTCTGCTGTGGCCAGTTGAATCAAAAACGGAGGTAGGCGAGCGCTTCCGACCAAGAGGTGACAAGGCTGACTCAGCACCGTGAGTGCGCTTTATTTAGTCGATGACTCCACTAGGTCACGGTGCCTAGACTCCCGACAAAACCATACTGCTATTTAACATCGATCGTGAACCATCCAGGGTCATTGAACAACTTGAAGGTTCTTAAACCTTACGCGTTAAACTTCACCTCTGATCATTTCCGTGTATCTACAACCTGAGGGCCCCGGCTGACGGGTTCTTGCTATCATAGCACAGGATACCGGCGAACCATCCTTCCTGGACCAATGGGACTGCGTAGTGCACGGGAAACAGTATATGGTGAAGGGTTCCTTCAATTCTTATGCGCGTTCTGCTCATAGTTTGAGTTTAAATTGTATCGTGCAAGTCACGTTGAATCAACATATCCCTGCCGCTTATTTCAAATGGTGTCGCGGCAGCTGGACTGGTTTCTGTGCGATGAACGTACACAAACAGGGTGAAGGTGCTGGGATTGATATGGAAATTCCCGGTGGTATCTTGACTGGCATGGCCACAAACGCCACGATGTTTGCTGTATGGGCCGGTGTCAGTGAACTGGCCACCGTCCAATAATAAAGCACCCGTTGATCAACTTCTATCGATTGTTGCGGAACAGGCATTGTTCTACGAGGAATTTCAACACATCAATACAGGAATCCATGAAACGCGTCAACGGGTGCCATACCTTCTAGCAAATTAAGGCTGTTGTGTTATTTCGCTTGTTCCTGTTCAATCGCCGCTCAGGGTGGTTCAACTCAGGTGCTTCGGCGACTATGCAGCCAATCGGTGTGCACCTTTCCATCTGTCGTCATCAGGCCCTTCAATTTGAACTGCGTAGGGACACGATCAGCTAATCGTCCACAGGCCCGATGCTCGACGAATACTTCCCTCCTAATTAATGCATGCTGACGTCTAGTTCTGCGACATTTCTGGCTTCTCCTCCCTAGCTACTACCCGTCGTCATTGTCATGGGGTAACCATGGAACAGGATGCAGGGTAGTGTTTGCAGGCGCCATGACAGATAGCTTCATACGCTACCCCAGAAAGCTTCTGCCTCTATCTGACTCTTGTTTCATAGTGGTCCATATGGTTTTCAAATTAATATCCGCAGCCCACGTCAAACAGCGGAAATGACATCGCACAATACCACCGGAATTCGTTGCAGAAATGTGCTTTCATGCTATAACAGATCGGTCTGATAGGCCAGGTATGTTTACCGCTTTGAACGGACTGGCATTGCATGGCCTTGTGATCATTTGGGTTTCTGCGTTTGCCAATTACGGCTCGGCCTTCTGGCATAAAGTATATAACCCCAAGAATAAAGTCCTCTCATTAACTGGTGATTGATTCTCTTCTCATTCAGCACAATCATGTCGCTAGATCATTCTCTACCAGTGCAAGGCCACCTGTTTGATATTCCCACTGTTAGTCTTCTTTCCTGATCGTCATACTACCTATCGCTGACGTTAATGTGGTGTTCCACAGGACTTT
The DNA here is from genome assembly GCF_016647745.1 of Suillus plorans. Lineage (NCBI taxonomy): Eukaryota > Fungi > Basidiomycota > Agaricomycetes > Boletales > Suillaceae > Suillus > Suillus plorans. The sequence continues at coordinate 202,595 of NW_024537387.1, forward strand.
CACAATGATCCCACTGTGTACGCAAGCCCTGAGCGCACCATCTGTCTGTGGGACGTCGGCGGGGGCATACCATGCGGCACGTGCATCAGCGTCTTGGATCTTTCAAAACACGTACGCATGCATGGAGTGAAAGGGCCTGGGGATTTGGAGATACAGTGTACATGGGATGGCTGCGCAAGATCCCCCATGAAACGGGAGAGCATCGTTCGGCACATCGAGGAAGTGCATGTACAAGTCAAATACCGGTGCAGCCAGTGTTGGGCTTCTTTCTCTCGCAAACATACGCTTAGATCCCATATCTTCAAGGCTCATTCGCACGTATCGTAGTACATTTTCCTGGTTCTTTGCACATTCATTTCTGTGAATATCTCCTACACCTTAGTTGTTGTCTCTGTATATTCTACCATTCCTAGTAATCCGTAATATATTATATTTGGATTTGTAGAATCGTACCCATCTACTTGCATCCTATTTTCACAATGTTTGTTGTGCCTGCTAATCCGAAATGTGAATGTGAATGCTAAATGGTCCCGAACCGGCGGCCGGTCGTCCTAGCCGAGAGGCTGTAGGCGAAACCTCTCTGGAGGTGTAGTATGACTATGACCAAGCCGCCGGCCGTTGAAACCGATTGGGATTCTCCTTCAAGACACCAAACAAATTCGACGAGCCTCGAGCCTATTCAGAATCGTCCAACCAGACTCGAGGCTCATAACAATGTTAATGATGATAAATCCAGGATGACCACGGAGATGGTACTACATAGTATTATTCGGACTCCCGAGGCCTTAACAGTTTAGGGCAGGCCATATATACATATTAAAGCCTCCAAGGTCCTGCCAGCAGCGGCGCCTTGACCCTATGCAGCCCTATGCTTGGACTGCAACCATCACCATGGAAGTGTTTGAAGCATATGAAACAGAGTACTAGTGTGCGTGTTCGAGGTTTAGCATATTACTTTTTTAAAAAACAAAACAAAGCCTTTGTGGTAAGCCCCCTAATCACAGGGAGCTTACAGTTTACTCGAATGTACTGGGCATATTACTCGCATATTTTATTTGCTCGAACTATAGAACTTATTCCCAATACAAAGTCCGCGAGCCCTGCGCGGTCGCAACAAAATGATTTTACGATAATTCTAGACAGGTGAATACAGGGTCTGCAAAAAGCACAACACGTCGACCGACCATATACGCGATATCTACACGTAGAAAACTAGTGTCTGCACTGAGCTGCATCGGTATCAAAAAGTAAGATAGCAAATTATTGAGCAAAGGACTCCCGGCCAAGGGGTAAAATCAGTAAAAACATGTCAATTAACCATCTCGGCGCCCTCCGTTCGGCTGATACATGAACTGATGTGTCGATCCTGAAGATGCAGGTTTCATCACAGGTGCTGGTCGTGTGCGATAGTAATTTCCGCTTCCCGGGCGATCTATCGGGTTCGTCGAGGTGGATATAACAGGTGAGGTTGTAGCAGCAACTGTCGGCATTGGATATGGGAGAGTACGTGTTGGCGGTTGTTGGTGTAGTAGCGGCTGCTGCTGTTGCTGCTGCGTTTGTGCGTGTCGAATTGCTGGAGAAGGTTGAGTGGACCCTGGTGCTGGTGTTGAAGGTGTTGGAGAAGCAGATGCTCCCTGTGCGGATTGAGAAGCAGACGTGGGAACGGTATTCGGGACTGGAGTCTGATGGGCAGCATCTGTACTTGTTGGTGTGGGAGCTGTAGGTGGAGGGCGCTCAAGTTGGCCATCCGTCTCCCGTTTTCGTTTCGTTCCTCGTGACGAGGACTCTTTCAACCCTAGCGAGGTTGCTTTTATCAATATTTGGTGTCTATCAGGCCGACTGATAAGCCCCTGAAAGAACTGATGCGGCATGGTAAAATATTTACCTCGTGCGAGAGTTGCCCCATTTTTCGCATAGGGCATCCCATATAATTTCCCCGCTAGCGTTACGGTGCTCCTCAGCAAGCTTCTTTAGCCTTTCCGTTTCTTCTTCGGACCAGGCACCCTGGTTTCCACCACTTCCCGCAGCACCTCCTGTGCTTCCACTCGCAGAACCTGTCGCAGGTGTTGGGCTTGGCCCAGGTGGAGGGACAGGAGGATAGTAACCCCCGTATCCGCCATAGCCATAGTATGGTGCGGTGGGGTATGCTGGAGCGCCGTATGGGTATGCTTGCTGATGACCCAGTGAAACAACAAATGATTGCGGATCCGAAATTACTGGCGCTGTAGTGATGGGGGATTTACCGTTTGTAGAGGATGTGGATGGCCCAGGTTGGGGTTGGGGTGGTGGTGGCGGCGGCGGTGGTGGCGGAATGGGAGCTGCGTAACCAGGTACGAAGTATGGTGCAGGTGGAGGGTGTGTAGTTAATCGAGAGGGAGATGCCAACTTTGAGAAATAAGGACAAGACAGACTTGACAACCAAAATCATGTGACTCACAAGGGTATCGCATATTCTTTTCGCTTCACCAAGCATGGCCAAGGGATCTACTTTCACGCCAGGGCCCATCTGGTAACATTGCGCAATAACAAGGGAGGGTGTAGCTTTCTGGGCGAAGTTATTTCAACACCTCAAAATCACGCAGCGGACGCTTACAACAAGCTCTTCAGCCGCTCCATAGAACTCTGCACATAAGTTTAGCACACGCCACTGAAACTCATAATACTGCTGATTGTGTGGTTGTATCTCTCCTGGAGTAGGAGAGGCGGTATACTGGTAGAACCCGTGTTGTGGTGGGGATGCCTTTGTGGTAGAATTAGCTGGCTCCTTCAAGTCAGTAGCTGACGCCCGTGACCGTCTGTTTTTTGATCCACGGGGCCGACCAGGACGCCTTTTGCGTTCTGAGTCTTGTGGCGGGTCGGGTTGTGCTGTACCTGCACGCTTTCCAGCTGCAGTTGTACTTGATTGATGTTGTGTAGATCTAGACATGACGAGCACATACAATATGAGTATTTACGAATACTTGCAATCAGACGCGCGTCATCATAACACTTTACAGTAATTACGCACCCAACGCCAACCTCGTGATCGTCGTCTTCACGATCAAGTTGCTCTTCGACGACACCCTCGTCTTCATTCTCTTCCTCTTCTTCCTCCTCCTCGTACGTAGGCACTACGGGAGGATGAAGTGCATGGGAAAGCGGTTGGTAGTGCTGTGGATTGTCCATGCACACGCTCCGGGTATGTGATACAGGGATAGATAGGAATAAAGAATAGCAAAGTTTCGCCTGTTTATTTTTTTTGAATATCTCGGGGTGGTTGTAATCCTGTCTGGCGTTGGGGTTATGTCGTCGCCGTGTGAATAATAAATCATCAGATTATTCCCATGTATACATCTATTTGGCACAGGTTTATCTCTTTCTGCCGCGACGGCACACAACATCAACCTAGTGAAAGTAAAGGGTCCTAGGCTCTCCGTCGTCAGCGCTTCATCATGTTTCATAACTCGTAATCGAATCACTAAGGCCTTGACACTGGGTTCTGGCTCCAAGCTCCACGCGCACGTTTCAGGTCTGGGTGCCAGTCCTCCAGCGCCAGCGTCTGGAAAACCGTCGTCATCTTATTTTGGAGCAGTACATATATTCGGAAACTCGAAATATCAATTCTCGACTCACTACATATCCTCCGCACTTTGTGCGGACATCAAACAATCGCTAAAGATAACCGGAGCGCTAGAGGGCTCTTAAAAATATTTGAAAACGTCGCCCTGTGAACGAATCAGAGCGCTAAAAGACCGTGATCGGTTCCCTGGCAGTACTTACTGATATGGACGTACCAAATATTGCAACAAGACTGTGAGTGTGTTCATCTGATAGTATCAAATTGTGAATGTCATTCCTGCAGCAATAGCACATAATTCGATACCATGGAGCCAACTGCAACTGCGTTATACTTAGACAAGAGCGCCAAAGGTGCGGAGATAACTCTGGCGGCAATCAACGCAGGAACCATTATTTTTTTCACACATTTCGCATGGTAAATGCGAGGAACAATTGACCACCTATCACAACCCTCAGTCCCTCTTGGGCGGCGTACAAGCCTTAGCTACCGAGCTTACCGTCATCACGCTGGCTTCTGTTCTCGAATTTCGCCAATCCAACGAACCCATTTCTTGCTGTTTTACGAAAGGCAATATCGCAACGTACTATGACCATCACAGATATGCATCAAACTGTTTCATTTGCGGTCTGCGCTTCATGGCATCAAATTAGGCTTGTGACCAACCTGACTTGTGGTACCATGTCGAGTTTGACTACGTCGGCACTCTTCTCTTTCCAAGAAGTATGCGGACTGGTTACAAATCTAACAATACCATCTCATGCGCGTAGCTCCTCATCAGACCCCTTGTATCTAGACATAACGCGCAAGACATCACTCATCTCCTGCATGAGCTCACTGTCATCCTTATGACCACTCCACTTTGGACTGACAGCTGATATGTCAGAACAAGGGGTGACCAGGCAGATGTACCCCCTTACATTCCGTCGCACACTTCCATGATACGCTGACCGTAGAAAATATGGCAACTGGGTTGAAACTCAAGAGGGACTCCACCGTAATGGCCTGGAGGATGGATATCTTCGTGTTGCGGATCGTGGAGCCCTTTACCTGTTTCTACCGCCTCGCCATCTTTTGCGTCAGTAGTGTTCAAGCGTGCTTCGATAGGGGGAAATTTGAAGCCACTTGGATATGCAAGCACCGTACGCTTCCCCTCGTCGAAAAGTGGGGCCCGACAGATCTCACAGGAGACTTTGCACGGGACATGATGACAAGTATTTTTCGTCGTGGTAGAAAAGAAGTGGAGAGCATCACTAGTATTCTGCAGAATGCGAACACTTGTCTTTGGAAAGATGACCGCCCACTGAAAGGGGGCGCCGTGCAGCTGTTGGCATTGTCTGCAGTGGCAATACTTCGCATCGAATGGGTCGCCCGCAAAGGCAAAACGCACTGCACCGCACCAGCAGGATGACTCATATTTTGTCTTGAAGAGCTCCTCGCCGCTTACACCACGCGCTGGCAACCAGTTGTATGGTGGCTTTGACATCCAATCTTTCTCAGAATCACCGCCGTCGGATGAGGGGATAGGAGGAGAGCCGCGCCAGCCAGTATCGGGAATGGGCTTCTTATCATCCGAGCGGTCAGGATGATGATGGAAGCAAGAATAAGGCCTAGTCTTTGTTTGTGATTCTGGATGCATCGATGAACGTTGATCGTGAGCGACATCGTAACATCTTGCTCATTTCAAAAGCTCCGAAGTGATGTCACCTGATTTTGCTTCCGTTTACATGAGCTTATGTGAGCGTAGATGGCCAAATATAAAATTCAAAATTCAAAAAACATCAAACAAACTCTGACCCTCAAAATGCACAAGCATACCAATCGCAGTGAGCCCTTATGTGCAGCAAGTAGGCTCGACCTGCATCTTCGTTCCTAAAGCTGAAGACAGGCTTTCGATTTCTGGTGCTGCGGGCTTCTTTCAACCACTCTTGACCTTGTCCTCTCGAAATGCGAATCACCACCCGTTTTGATTGACTTCTTGACCAGGAAGCTGCCAAGCCTCAATGACCACACGACGAGGGTACCACCTTGGAGCCAAGCGTGGCAGCTGAAGAAATGTAGATTATAAACGGACATAAGTTTACCGGCGCATGGATGGCGCATGGACAAGTCAGCTGTATATTTGACATTGGATTGCCCATTTATATCGTAAGCGTGTTTCTTCCTTCAGGTTATGCCATTTGATGCACTCATAACAGTCAAACATGGTTCCTGCATCAGCTCGCCCTGCAACGATTTTATTTCCCTCGCTTGATTGCAGGCTCTCTCGCACTCAAAGCCGTAGGGGACATGCAGAAATATACGTGGCACAGTGAAAAAATTCTTTCATTTCCAAGGGAGTATGGAGCTGGAGTCGTCATTCGATATCTTCCTGATACGATTTAGGCTCATACATCGTGTGTAGCTATGTGGGCGAACTCGGTGTCTGAACTTGGATGTTCGGTCTCGCCGTATTATCTTGCGCATTACCTGTTTCTGCAGTAGTTGCGGCCGCTGAAAACCCTCTTTTGACTTATTTTCTACTTTGACACGCGAGTTGAAATGAAATTATCTGACCAGCATAATGAATTTAAAATCGCCTTGCAGGTTTTAGGCATTCCTCCTCTCGAGCACGCCGCAGAGAACAGTTTGGTAACAATAAGAATAGCAGGGGTATAAGAGGTGAGTTTTCGAGTATAGACCGTTGTCTTTTATATTGCGGCGGAAAGCCTTGCCTGCGGATGGTCCATTGGCGACGGGGGGCATACCGTTGGCGTCGGGGGTATGCACTGATATCCGTTGGCATTGAGAAGCCTGGTTCATTATAGGATTTCTTGCTATTTCTCGATGCATTCCTTTCTTCCTCCCGTTGGAATCGAATATGTGGCTGCCGGTCCCGATTCTTTCGCTCCCGTTGGCATTGGGATCTGTGGCTGGCAGACTGCCGGTTCCGAGAATCCGGTCCCGTTGGGTTGGTGTGTCGAAGCACTTTCTGATCTTCTGAAGTCGTGCTGTCAGTTGGGCAAGTGGTCGAATTAGCAACTAACATGCCACCTTAGACTTGCACACAAGCCGAGAAGTCACTGTACTGTTGATTACAAGTCTTGCTAGTACTTGCGAGAATTTGAATAAGTTGCTCATCCGCCAGGTCTTATCGGTTCCAAGAGGGCGTTAATTACCAAGCGCCCATAGAGTTCAGATCCTCATCTTTGTGCTCTGCGTCCGTTGGGTATGGCTCTTTCTTCGCCGTCGGTGCTTCACAAGCGATGGTTCTGATTTCAGTCACCTCCGTCGGATGTACCGTTCTTCTATGAATTGTGATTTGCAAACGATGCACCATGCTTGTTTCAACCCCATGATCCGTTCTGCGCACGTGACTTTCATACAAGATCGTCTCATTCACTCCCAACTAGTACTGACGAGATCTTTGTTTCACCAGTACCGTGCCAGTATTTTCTCCTAGAGAGTGCGTGAGTAGAGTGTGAGATGAAGGTTTTCGGGATCATGATGTCGTTCGCGACTCACGCACGTTTCTTATCTTGGCAACAATGAGCTGCATCGATTTCTAGTTCCCTGTTGCGCTTATAGGATTTTTTGGACACACTCACAAAGTTTCTCCTAGTATTTCGGTACCGGCGTTGATGGCTTTACTTGGAAATAGATCATTTAGCATGTGTGTGGCATAAGTAGGTACTAGTACATCAGGTTACAGAGACCAGTGTTGAAATTGCGTACACGTTCCAAAAATAGCCGCCAACTATGGCCTACAAACCATTAACCCTTCCTCGTACAGGCCCACCATGTACAATGAGCCGGTCCTCGAATCCCTGAGTGTCGTGCACGATGTTCCAAATACACTTCCGTCGCTCTGGAACAGTGTTTCCACTTCCCATTCTTCACTAGCCGGGACAACTTCTGATACCGACAACGGCGCACGTAAATCGTATTTCCTATCTGCTGCATGTGCGCTCTTTGCAAAATGTGTTTTGTTTGAAAGGGGAGTGAGCGAGACGGCCCAACTTGGCGCGCGCGCATCTGTTTTGTTGGCAGCAACGGCAATGAGAGATGGGAAATGTGGATGCCCTGTGACGATGAGTGCGCCCTCCTCGTCAAACATGATGTTGTCATTGAAGAAGGGGAGGCTAACGGTCTCCCTGTATTTGAGTGCATTTGTGGTCATGTTGCGGTCGTAGAAGTAGACATGACCAAGAGAAGTAGAAGACAGTGCGAGAGTCGTGCCGTCTGGGGAGATGGCGACGCCATTGGCGAAGGCCACACCGAGAGCGGCTATTTCGTGCGTGATTGTGCCATCAGGGTTGACTGTGACATGTGCAAGCCAGCCTAGGGGCAGTCCAGCAACACTCTCAACCAGCGGCAGGGCGGGTGCAAGGGGGAAAGGAAGTCGACGAGTCATGAGATGGTCATTGCTGACGTAGAACGACGTCTCGCTCGTTAGGGCCAAGGCATTAGGAGACACAAACCAAGGCGATGAAAGTGTGCGTTTCCAGAGTGCCTGTGTTGGGGTATCTGGGGAAATGGTAAAGTGCTCAATTGTTGTCTCTTCACGTGCGTGATTGACTACATAAAGAACAGATGGGGCCCCATCCTGAGAGGGTGTGACTTCCATCCCAAGTGGGTGGAAGTTATGTTCTTCCGGGTATCCATCCAACTCAATACGCTGTAGGCTATTGTCTACTGTATCGATCAGCCAAAGGTAGGCCCTTGGTTCGGGATTGCGCAGGGGACCCATGACTGTGTTCCATGCTTTGCGGTTAGGGTCGCATCCCGCTATAATGAAACGGGCAGTTACAGTGCCACCTGTATCCAGGTGGTCCCAGAAAGTCATGTCTTCGCAGTAATCAAGGGTATGGGCTGGCTCTTGAAGAATTGTGCAGTGCGTATGGACATCGCCATTGACATAGTATGATGAGGGTAGTGCAGGAAGAGTGAAGATGCCATGTTTAACAAGACGACCACTCCGATAGATGAATGTTGCCTGTAAAAAATGAGACACGATCTCATTGCTTGGACCAGTGAACACATACTAATAATACAGCAAGGACTGTCAATACTCGGGAGAGCATGACTGACGTTTATACTAAACCGAACTTAACATGCTTCATCTGTATGCTCACCCGAACTAGCTTAACAGACTTACTTACCTATATGCAAATAGAGCACCAACGAGATACGGAGTGAGAAGAGAACAAAGTAGTGCTGCGGCAGCAGGCGACGTCGGACTCAGGGTAAGCAAGAGAGTTTAACCAAAGTCCCAGCCTAGTAGGAACTCCCACTGACTGGCATCATATGATGTTGTATACGTCACTACACGTGTTTGTGTTGGATTATATTTTTTTTCCACTGAGGTCATCTCCTTCCGAGTCTCGGCCAGGTCAACCCAGGCGTGGCCGCTGCACAAATCACAGCACAGGATCGGCCGCTACAGTATTGTCGCTCACAAACACGGATTCAAATTATGCCTGAGTTATCTTGCGTCGATTCATGCTGCATCCTGGGCAGGCATCATGATATTCTAGATGATTCCGACCCCTCGTCTACACATTCTCAAGTTATTCGCTTTCTCATCCAGAACTCTAGTTCAGATTGATTTCGTTTACAAGCCTTCCGCTGACCATGACCTTGACAGCATGCGATGTACTTCATCTTACCGTAAAATCTCGCATCCGACTCGGGCTCCGTAGGGACGCTCCTGTTCGCTCAGCAGCCGGCCGTAGTCCAAGCCCAATATGAAACTTTAGTAACGGGTATTGCGCAGTCAGAAGGTTCAGGTTACTGACAGTGACTGTGCCGTGATTTAATCACTTTGGGAGGTATTACACTTTGGCCCATTGTAGGCTTGTAGTAGGCGCTTCAATTGAACTGCAGGCCATCCGCAAAAATGGAAGCCAGGGGATTCGATGGCTGGTTCCCTCTGTCATGTCTTTATCTCACCTACTTTTTCGCATTCTTTGGCTGACTGTTTTATTTGTATCATATATTGTAAGTCATATTGGTGCGCGTTCTGTCGGAACTTAGTGTCCGTTTGTAGGTGTGCGATTTATGATCCCCATTTGCACTTGCTCGAAGTGCCGGTCAAACGCATCGTTTTTCGACGAGGTGTCGAGTAAGAATGTCAAGAATGAAACTTCCAAGTATCGTAATAATTAAAATCTACGCTGAGCTCACCGCATTGCTTCCCACAGCATATGGAATCCCCACTATTCTCACTATGAATTTTGACACCGAACATACACCCTAACGTTGTAGCCTGTCTGTTCAATGCCCACGTGCAAATAAGGTCGGTGGCAAGAGTTCTTGTTATCCAGTGTAGATGACGGTCTCACGTGTTTCGTGCTCTGCAGACATGGCCAGATACGCAGGATTTACGGTGGCTCACATTTGTACTTCGAGTCATTAAGCAGCCGCCACACGCTTACTAGGTCTAGGCACTCGCAAGTATACCCCGCGGACGCGAAACTAGTAGGTTTGCTAGTCACTGTCTAGTATATTTCTTACAAACATGACGTTTCCATATCTTAGGTACGAAATATTAAGTCCATCACATAACGCTGCTTCTTCTGATTATCTCCAGAATCACTCGATCAATATCGTCAAGACAAGGTGACCCTTGCATTGACAGGCACCCCTTTTTTTATGTCCGACTCCTGTTTATCGGCAGAAACATCCTTCTTAATAGCGCGGTAAATGTGGGACCTAGGTGCACCACGGCATCCTGGAATGTTTGATGCGTAGAACACGTAGCGTCGAGCTTATTTTCTAGGCGGGGTTGAAGGATATGGCCAATTGGAGAAGGAATCGATCGTTTTGTACGTGCAAATGAAACCTATCAAGGAATGGTCAGTGCCCGGGGTCGGGGAGTCGTCACCGGAAAATTAGTATTTACGGATCGCCCATCATTGGTTCGTGTGAGAACATGGGTATAACGGCCTCGCAGATTTCCGTATATCATCTCTTATATCGATCAGCTCTAGTGATGTTGATTAGTCGGCATGAGTTCTTCGTGGCAAGAGACTCAAGTTGACACGTTCCCAAGCTTCAACGTGAGTGCAGGTCCTGCTATCGAGTTCAAATCGCTGACAGGCCCTCATCTCAGTACATATATGGTGCAGTCGTTTTCCATGATCAGTCTTTCGACTTAAATGGTTGATCCCTTCATGTTATCTTTCCCGATAGTTGCACTCATAACGCTTTGGGTGAGCTATGCTAGTAGAAGTTACCACGTCATCGGCAGAAACTTATGTTTGTTTTGAATATCAAGGTGTATGACTACATACTGTGCCTGCCCGATACGGCAAGTACAAATTTTGAGCGTCCGAGAGTGTTCTGATTTGTAGTCGATGCAGGTCAACTTTCTCGCCAATTCTCGATGGGGGCTCAGCACATTTCTGTATATAATTTGCAGCCACTTGCCACTTGCCTTCATGTTAGTGAATATGCTTGGTAAGTGTTGGGTACAGAATTTCATTTTTACCTCTCTCATATTGTGATGTTTCACGATCACTTTCAGTGGTTTTTCAGCCTGATGCCCCGCTCCATGTATGTGCAACCAAGTCGAAGAGTCGCAGACATTAAAATTCAACCAATCTCAATTATAGCTTTGCCGCTCTTATAATGTCGTTAATATCTGTCAGTTTGGTACTACTTCGCCGGACATGTACTGACACCATACTCTCAGATATAGGGGTAGTGACGATGACTTGTGCTGAGTGTAGGTCCAGCAATCGTGCTATTCAGCAAAGATTCTGCGTTCTAACATTTACACCGAATTCAGGCATCTTCGTGGTCAGGGCATATGCAGTATGGGAACGGGGGAGATGGTTCGCGGCATTGGAGACTTTTGCAGTTATTGTGAGACCAATGTATGAGGCTATGGTAACGAGATCTGATTCGTCTTTTGCAGGCCTATTTAGTGCCAATTACTATCAGCTTGCAACAATTTAACTCGAGAGTCTCAGGTATGTAGATATTCGGGTTGGACTCTTCGCCTGCTTGGTTCCTTACCTCTAACATACAGAGCCATGTTGGATCCCTGGCGTTACCGGACATCTGGATACGGAGACAAGCATCAGAATATATGTAGCGTTTGGCTTGCTGGCTATGGCTGAGCTGCGTTCGTATTGAGAGCTGCTGCTAACATGAGCTTTAACTGACTGCGTGCCTTTGCATAATTTCAGAAACATTCTTACTTCTGTGGTATCGCGTCATCAAAGGTCTTGGTGGCTGGGGCATGGACAACCGCCTTATGCGTGGCCTCATGAAAGATAATCTGCTGTACTGTAGCTGCGGCTTTGGTTGGTGGTTACAAACGATCTGATATATTTACTTGCTAAATCTTCCAGCTTTTTCTATCAGCGTCATTGTCTCCACAGTTTTCTTTCCAGTGAGTTAACGCATACTTTCGAAGTCACCCCGTTAACAAGAGACGTAGTTCACAGTTGGACACATGCTTTTAGAGTTTGTCCATGCTCACTTTGGATCAAATTATTGTTATTCATTCCACACAGGTTTGAGTGTGTTGTTCAAGCTCTCTTGGTCACGCGAATGCACAGGAACTTTTGGAGATCGGACCGTGCCTTTGGCAATATTCCTACAGATATCTCCCTCACAACATGGATGATAGGAGCTTTAAATTTTGCGTGACGGTGTGTTCCATTCGTCAAATCATCATGATCGTGCAGCTGACACCAAAGCGATGAAGAGACAATCTTGCTTTGAAGCGTACCTGTACAAATTTTAGATGTGACCATTGCGCAGGCGGTGAAGGCCAAAAATGGACGGACAATTCTATGAAGAAGTCGAGTCGTACTGTAACATATGGCATAGATGTTTTTGTTATATTCATGAGACTGCAATGCCTCATACCAGGTCTGGTGCGGTCATGGCGCGGTGGCCAGAGTCCTGACTCACAGGTGTGTAGTCCGCTGGTCGTAGTCCAGATAAACTACCAACTACCACCTCCCACTTGAGAGGTTTGGCCTTAAGTTTCCCCTCCACAAGTCATTGAACATCTTGACTATGAAGAATGCAATGATGCACGGGCGCCAGACACCCATTTGCAGAATATTATGCACCTTTTCAACGACATCTCCGAAATCGCCTCGCTCGATTTTGAGGACCTTCGCAAAGGGTTTCTAACGTTCGATTTCATGAGACAAGTTTTCATTATCCTTCGCCACGGCCCAAGTGGATTATGTGTGGAGCCTTTAGACAAACGAGAATGTCAATAGTTTTGGGAGATGGTCTGAGTCTCCTATGATAGTATAGTTGTAGATGAGCAAGCGTGAGAAAAATTACCCTTGAATACCTTTCAGAAGCTTCTCGATGCTGAGCGCTGAGTCCTGACTCCCTTTGCGCAGTACATCACGCTTTGACTCAGGTGGCGCATTAGTATTGTGTTTGGATGGACGTACCATGCCCGCGTAGGATCTAGACAGGGATCACCATTCTCTACACCCTCACCGTAGTCACGTCATAGGTCAAATCCCTAAATGGTCCACTTCGGTCAGTCCACTGAGGCTATGTAGTGTTTCGATTGTACGCTGCACCACCCACATCTCTCAATAGAGACCTTTGCGGATCAAAAGGCTCAACAATGGTTCCACAGTTTCGTTTCCTATATATTCAGCTCACCCGCGCTCATTTCTGTCCATCAGAGCTTTACTTTCTCCAAATCACTGGACTCCCTATTTTTGCTCGCATCATAGACTTGCATTGGTGCGCACTTTTGCTCTTAAGAACTGGTGCCAATCTAACGTATGACCTTCATAGCATCATGTGTAAATTTGTAGTACCCATTCGTACTTGCTCAAAGTGCCACCAAAACGAACCACTTTTTGACGAGAAGGAAAGGCGGCTGTCGCATATCAAGAATGAGGTACAACAATCATCTATTCTTGCAAGTCATGTGGCTCATTGCGTTCCCAACAGCGAAAGCTAACATACATGGCACCTCCCCAGGACTGCTATTCGCGGCGGTGTGTCTTCAGCAGTGAACACCCTGTCACTTGGCACGCCTGTTGGATCACTTGTAAACAAACGTCAGTGGCCAAATTTCTCTGTTATGTATAGAAAGTTGATGTATCTCGTGTTCGTAGACATGGCAAAACACGCAAGATCAAGGGTGGCTCACCTTCGTATGTTTGCCACAACTGTGCCTCATGCCCACAGCGGCATAGCTCAAGGTAGCCGCCTCATGGCGTGGGCAATGGCGTGCTTCGTCGACGGGAAATTGGTTGGTTTTCTGGGTTAACAAGATTTTCCGCAAAATAATATCTGATACTTGGTGTTTGTATACATATGCGATACCCACTGCGAAATACCATCCATTCAACTTTCAGGCTCGATTTTACTCAGATCGGCGATTGACCACTTGGCATTGTTGGCGGGTGTCTCGGGTGGCTGGTTTGGCGAATCATTGCTTTGGACTGCGTCTTAAATGTTGTTGATTAGTATGGCACCTAGGTGCCCGGGAATATTTGCAGTCAACTAATGAACACATGTATCTCTTCGGATCTGTGATGCTCTTATGCTCCACTTTCTAGCGCCAGGGTCGAATGGTACTGGGCAATCAAAGGCATACACATAACTAAAGGACCATATTGATTAGATCATATGCATGAACCCTATCATTATTTCATGACCGGGGCAGTTGCCGGCTGAGCAACGTTCCAAAAATATGTATGACACTCCACAGCTCGCAAGATGTGCACGTTATCAAGTCCAGGTCGATCCTGCGATACTACTGATGCGCTCGTCCCAGTACGTTTATGTTGCAGTTGTCATCCGTTATTAATATCAGTTGCTTTTAGCGATTAATTTCTCATGCTGCTGACAGTTGCATGTGCTCTGAGAACCAAAATGAACGACGGACAGACAGTATCATACCCGAGTCGGGTCAGATAAAGCAAACCAATCGTTTATCATCCCCATTATCACAAATGGCTTTAGGGACTCGAAATTCAACAAGATTCTGCCATACCAACAGCGACAAAAACCACACGACAGACACCTTGGCAACTTCCATCCGAGCACCACAGACACTATCTGAAATATTTCCGTTATGTTACGCGAGGCGCTTTGCTGAGCAAAATTGTCCCGAGACAGCGGGGGGAAAAGATATCAAGGGTATTTACGGACTCACCGGAAAACTTCAGGGGTCAGGCCAATTAAACTAGGTTGTCTAAGTCTCCCTGAGAGAAATGTAACGCAAGAGGCACTTATGCATCCGCAGCACCAACCATGACTGCAAAAAAATACGATCAAGCGCAAGGTACATCCTTGAATTAATACCCATGACCAATGTCAATGGCTACGCACCGGCGTTATACAGCCAAGAAAGAACTAAGAATGTGAGACGGCTGCGGCAAAGGATAGGAGCCGATGGACGTTTTCGATAGATCTCGAATCTCAATCAGAAGTCGGAAAGGCCGAACACTCAGGCCTTCTCGCGCTCGGTAGATATTGAACTGAGATTGTTCACATTGCTACACGGCAACCGTACGGCCCACGTTAGCTTTAGGATCAAGAATGGTGTAAATTCACAGGCAAGGGGTTCTACACCTGCGCTTCATCACCATATGAAGTTGTGCATGTCGGGGTGCAAATGATGGAGGCTGAGGCTAATATTTGTGAATTCCCGGAAGCGAACAATAGCATGTCACATGTAAACGAAGCGGCCCGCCGCGCGCCTGATTCAAAGGACGGCTGCAGGCGGTTCAGGGAGTACGGATTTTGAAGGACTCGGAGAAATCTTATCATCCGATGTACTAGTACCAGTGGAGGTAAGGCTTCAATTTGTACAGGATCTTGCAAAGACGCGTGCAGCCTTTGCTAAATACCCCAAACACACATGGTAACCGGCAAACGTGAGTTGTACTTCCACAGGCAAATTGTAACCGAGACGTTTCACGAAAGCGCAGACCCCATTCTTGCCTTCGGTTATCTGCGTATGTATTCCAATATCACCAGCATACAGTACTACCTAATCGACGTTTAACAATAGAAACGGTCTACATAAGTCAACCGAAGATCCGGAATTGGTTACGAAAAGGTAAATAAATGGACATTATGACGGTCCATGATGGGAAAAAATGTGTCGCAGGGGAGCAGACGTACAGGTGTTAGGATGACACCAGAAACGAGAACTGATAATAAGAAAAACAGATAAGACAAGCAGATGTGCGTTCAGAATATATTTGGGATGAATGATCTGTATTCTCGTCAGTAAATAAGGACAAGAGCTAGATGGGTAAACACTTACACTGCACTCATTCCAATCGCGAATGCCGCGACGCCCCATGCAAATGATTTTTGCCTTGGCTCGAGATGGAACCTTCCAACCCGCTTGTTTGTTGCAATTTGCCTTTCTTGCACTTCTGGTTCCTTAAACTGGAACCTAAATTCTGTACTCTCATCTTCATCATCCCTCGCTCGCTTCAATGTGTCGGTCTCCATCAACGGTGTATCTCTCTCCGCCTTCAACCGCTCAATCAACTCCTTCTGCTCGGCTATGTCCTGAGACATATTTGGGTGCGCAATTTGAATTGTCTCCGCCTCGTCTTCCACAACAGTCTCATCAGACCCCCCCGGAGTAGTAACCTCGATTATTCGCACGGCTCGCGCAGATGACTTTGGCTTGGGAGACTTGCTCGCCGGCGAGATAGGTGCCGGTGACCGACGTACCGGCGAGCGAGGCGCTGGCGATTTGGGCTTGACGGGCGATCTGGCAGGCAGGGAGGCAGGTACTGGTGCTGGACTCTTTGTCCGCGCCGAACGGCGTGGAGGAGGTAAGGTGGAAGGCGCAGGATCTGCGACCGGTACAGGAGAAGATTCCCGCCTGCGTTTGGGGGTCGGAAGTGTGATTGACGGAGCAGGAGTGGGGAGTGTACTACTTGCAGCAGGAGACGATCTTGGCACCGCTTTAGGTGTCGTTTTTGTCGAAGAACGACGGTAGGCTGCAGAGGGGTCGGGGGTGGCTTTGGCGACATGGGGAATGACGCCCCCCAAGCCATATGTGTGTGCAAATTCAGGAAGGAGAGCGACCTCGGCGCTGACCCATGTTCCTGCAAGACGCACTATGGTAGGTTCCTTAGCGGAGCCATTGTTCCCAGTGAGATCGTAGGTATCCTTTACCCAGACAGTTTCGCGACGTTCATCAGCTTCAGAAGCGGTGGGGAAGGCGGCCCGGAACATAGTAGTCAGACTGATGGCACCCGTATCAAAACGTCTCAATATGAAAGCATGGCCGCCAGGCTAGAAAAGATTGATCTATCAACTATTATCAAATTGAACTTAACCGAACGTACTGTAGGAATCTTCATGCGCCCCACCTTAGGAGGGGTCAGCTTGTGATAAGGATGAGATAATCGGCAAACGTACCAAAACCTCATGGCCATCGCGATCCAGCGACTGATATTTAACAGGAGGCAATTTAGAGAGGTCGACTAGGCGAGGGTCAGGATGTAGACAAGCATTTTAGAAAAGGACTTACGAGAAGCGATATGAGGATTCTGGTGTTTGAACGGAAGATCAGGTCGTGGTGGTAATATCGTTGGAGGCATCGTAGATGGTGACAATCTGAAGTATTGACAAGCTAGAAGAGATACAAAGTAAAGACTTGGGAAAACAGAACCGTAGCTGCAAATATAAAACGGTGTCACGTTTAAAACGCGCCGTGCGAAAATCAACACTTACCATGTGGCTGTGTAAACCTCTAGTTTCGCACTCCGCTTTTGTTCTATGCTCTTGTACATGGACCATACAGTGGTTGTGGTCGATGGCGACCATCATACTGGGACATAATGTGCTCACACTCTTGTTATCAGCCTGTTCACAATCGTGGTTACAGAATGTTATGATTTTCATCCACAAGACAAATGGCCACACCTGGTTACAGGCTTGGGCTGCCTGTAATCACTTGTGTTCATTACACGGTCTCAAATCGTTACCAAGTGGTAAGTACGGACCCACGGTAAAGTTGACTTACCTGTACATTGTGTGCCAGAAGTCGGACAACGTCGAAGTTGGGTCGTACGCGCCCAACGACGACGATTGAGTGGATAAATGATATCATTCTGCTCGTATCTGTAACTACCAACCATCTATCAATAAACCGGAAAGCGAATATGAACACCTATATACGTATACAAAGGTAACACATACGACACTGATTTTCCTGCTCCTCTGGGTAACTCACAAAATTTCAGGCCGTCCGACCAGTGCTTCCACAAGGTCCTTGATCTCCGCCCACCAAGCTGTCTTTCCTCTGCGGTTCTTCATATCTGCGTGTTGCACCATCTCCTGGACCGGCACCCATTCAAGAGCAGACCCTTGTATTGTGATAACTGCAGCACTTTCAGGCGGCGCCTGCTTCACTTTCCCAACTTGTTTATGTAGGGCATCGTGATGTTCTTCAAGGAATGCCATGCATCGCAAAGATAGACGCGCGGCACGTGCACGATCCATAGGTGATGGGACCCCACCCTGCAAGGTGTGTCCAAGGGAGGCGGAACGAGCATCGAAAAGGTTACCGCCCTCTTCCTTGAACATCTTCGTCATGACATCTGTGGTGTAGACCGTCGACGCGCACTCATTGCTGGGATACCATTTCAGCAAGTTCACTATTTGGGTTCAAAAAATAAAACCAACCGAATGACCATACGACCTTCGCTCTTGCCCTTGGCATCTAGCCCATAGCGGATCTTCAGGAACTTAACGTCCTGGCGAAGGGTGTCAAGGTTCATACCCTGCTCCGGAGTGTAGACAATGCTGGCACCAGTCTGAATAAGCACACTCATCAAATTCAGACTCTCCGGACGTCAGTAACAGATTACTCACGGCCAACGCGCCCATGGTGGCAAGGTATCCACACTTGCCACCTTGCGTCTCAACCACAAACACTCGATTCCTACTCGCACTCGCACTCTGCTTGATCGAGTCGCATGCATCAACAAGCGCGTTCAAACTTGTGTCGCTACCCAAGCTGAACTCCGTCATGGGCACGTTATTTGATATCGTAGCCGGGAGATGGGCCATTGGGATGTGGAATGCAGGGTAGTGCTTCCGCCCAGTCTCAAGGATTAGGAGCGCATTGAATGCCTCAAAACCACCGATCATCAGGAGTGCGTGGAAGTTATGTTCTTGGAAACGTGCAGCCACTGCACCGAGGTCAACATCTGGGAGGGTACGGTTTGTGCCAAGCTCAGAACCGCCACGGGAGGCCCAGGCATCAACACCCAGCCAAGAAAGCTCGTGAATGTTGTCGTCAAGCAGACCGCGGAAGCCATTGTGCACCGCAAGTGGGTGATGACCTTGCTTGATACAGTAACGTACTGCAGCTCGGGTGGCAGCATTCATACCACCAGCTGGGGCGCCCATGCTACGTAGAATGAGACCACATTTTGTGAGGCATAGTGTACAAGGACGTACTGCATGATTGCAACACGCATTCTCTGCAACAAGATATCAGATTAAGCTTGATGGAAGATGGTAAACTTACTCTGTAGTGAGGCAGTTGCTTCTCTTTGAATAGCGTCGAGGTGGCAAAGAAACCCTCCAAGCTCTGGTAAAACTCAGGGTCACGCATGGACATTGCTTTTGCGAAGTCCTTTGCGCCGATTGCATCAGCTACCGCACGGGTCATCGCCACCGCCTCCATGAGTGGCACACGGATTATTTTATTCTCCCTTACACCAATCATGTACGAAGGAGTGTCAGGCGTGGCCTCTAGGAGTGCCTTAACGGCTTCCTCGCCTTGTAGTGTCGGCTGAATCGAGCTGCAATGAATAATAATGAATGAATGAGTCACGAAGACCTACCAGAATCCGATCAAAAGCGCAAGGCCTGCCACCACGTTGGGTGTGTCCAAGAGTTGTGACACGCGTATCAAGCCCAAGACGTTCAGTAAGGACGTCTTTGACGTATTCTGCACGAATAGGCTGAAGATCCTCATCAAGCGCACCCTCGGCGACAATGACGATTGTTTTACGCTTGCCAGCTTCTCTGTGCTGTAAGGAAGGCTTGAGACAATAACAGAGATTGAAAGGAACTAAACGTACGCCACGAATGGCTTCACACATGTCATCCTCCCAGGTTCCCCCAGGGATAGTTTGAGGCGGGCGTTCAGGGATAAAAATAAAGTCTGCACCAGAACTGAACTACCATAAGCATTGTATACCGGCAGTAGTCACAACGTACCTGACGCCAGCAAGCAAGGCGAGCCAGCCGCAGTGTCTCCCCATCACCTCCAGCACAAATGCACGCGAATGACTTGCAGCAGTCGAATTAATGTTATCGATGGCTTCGCAAATACGGTGTAATGCTGTCGGTGCACCGATGGTCAGATCTGTCATGCTCATATCATTGTCAATCGAGCCAACAAGGCCAACGATCTTGAGATGTCCGTGCTTCTCTGCCTGCTCTTCTGTGATCACACCCTGAGTGAGCAGCTGTGATACGAGAGAAGGCCATTCGGAGCGAAATAGGTCCGCGCCGGTTAGGGAACCGTCACCTCCACAGACGGCAAGTGCATCAATTCCCTCTTTGATTAGGTTGCGTGCAGCAGACAGACGACCTTCTGGAGTACGAAAGGCTGCCGATCGAGCTGTTCCAATGAGGGTACCACCCTGCCGCGTAATAATCAGCATACATATGTTGTTGGGGAACATCCACATACGCACCTCAGCAAACCAACCTCTGACATCATCCCACCCCACACGAACGATATATCGACCTTTCAATGTGCGGCCATGGTGATGATCACCTGTTCCATCTCGTAGAAGGTCACCATCTCCAAAACGGAGATTTGCCATAAGATTAGTGGGTACTCCTCGATGAGCGCATTTTAGTGCAGATGCATCAGCTGGAAGGTCTGTATGCAATGAATGCGCCTGGGTGTTGCCCCTCACAAGCCCCTCGTATCCTTCCCGTACAATCCATGTTTCGCAGCCTCTGTCACATAAATGTTGGTGTAAGTTTAACACAATGCAGACGTGATGATCGGAACACACCTCAAGATGCCGATCTTGACAATGGCACGGACGACAGCATTCATACCAGCGCTGTCGCCTCCCGAAGTAAGGACTGCAAGCTTCATTTTGCCTGTGGATTGAGACATCGCGGGCGTACTAGCAGATGAAGATGGTATTTAAGGTGCGTGACGGCGATTGTGAGATATTAGTTACAATGGCCTGATCCAGTGTCGTATGGGGCTGTATCAATCAACAGTCTGGGTTGTGGCAAGCCGATCCGAGTCCAGGCCAACTATAGCTAGTAGTACGTATCGTATGATATATACGCTGAACCGACTTGCACATTTTCGGCTACTCGTATCGGCCTATTTATGTAATTTATTTCCCTGATTTATCCATCGAACGTTCATCGACGTGGGCATTTCAAGCTTGCTGTACTACAGTACCACAAACGATCTTCTTGCAGGGCTTGCGACGGCAGCCTCCTAGATCTTGTTGAATTGGTCAGGGTACTGCAACCCTCGCGCGCACCACCTGCTCTCTTCAGTGAAGAACTAAACTGCTGGCCTTCCAAGTTAGGTGACTACGAGGAGTCTTCCGCTGCAGCGTTGCCACTGTCTAAAGTTGCAGCTGTACGGGCTCAGAGCGTGTCGCAGCATGAGGACATGTAGGAAATCGCCAGTCTGTATGAAGTCTGCGCAGACTCCGCGCCAAACTCTAGGTACACCTCTGGGGAGATGTCTATGATCGGAGTTCCGCGCGGTCAAAGGTCTGTCTTCATCATTACAACCACCCTGCCGTCTACGTTCAGCCACCATCACGCATTCCGCCATCTATGTCAACTGTCTTACTAATCTTGTCATCCTTGTCAGCTTTTCGTCATGGTTCTAGTCAAGGACATGGTAGCCGTAGACTGGGCTCTGCACAAACGACATGGAGTTGGCAGGCGGGTAGGAAATAAAAAACGCAGAGGAAATAGCAGACATACAGGTAAGTATGAAAGACTCGCATGCATCATCGAGGTATAATAGGCAGGCGGTATGGAAATGATAACGACATCGTGCGGCAGCCTTGACAGACTTCCTGGCACTTTCTGAATCCAAGCAACCCACGGACAGGACACAAACTTGCATCCAGTTTGCATAGACCTCATACAGACTGACCAAATCCCGCACTTTCTGGTTGTATGTAGGCGCCGCCACTGCGTGCGGTACCACTCTCGTATACTGTCAGCGTCATCTCCATCTCTTCATACGGATGGGTTGGTTCACGCGGTTGGGAGCATTCCAACATGCTTTTCGAGCCAGGATGCTGCCAGCTGCATAGTGTCATAGATCGAACGTTACGCGGATGGTCAGCATGCATGGTTTCATTTATCTGAATGGTGCTCAACATAGCCCAAGTCCAGCAGCAGATGCCGGTTTGCGATCGAGTTTCACTTGATACCTGAGCACAGGACTTTGGTGGTCGGTTTGGGAAGTCCGTTGAATTGAAATCAGGATGCGATGCCTCCGGACTCAGAAGGTCATAGTTAAACGTTAAGGCGCCAAAGATGCTTTAATTGGATGTTACGATTGATGAGGTCTGGGTATTGAATAGTAACTTAGGGATTGTTCGGCAATCCCAGTAAAATTGATAATCCGGAGGATGCGTGATGCTACGATTCAATATTCAGTGCGCAACGACATTGGGATCCATGACTGCAGACATCTTCGCGGTCAGATCAAGACGAAAAGCAATTGAGGCTAGAAATTAAACATGCGGAGTATGAAAGCGTTCATCAATCTAATTCAAGGTTCGAACGTTCAAGTTTGAAGCGCTAACACTCCGTGGACGCGACCCCGTACAATGCGAGGCCCGCCTGCACAACTTGAATATCGTGGGTCGAGCGTTCAACGTTAAGTATTCGCGAATACGTCAGCGTGCAATTTGATCATTGTGCAATATTTATATGCATGACCTCGCTTCTGAAATTTCAACTCGGATCCGAGTAACGGTCCTTCCTTCTCGGCATCTCTCTACTGTCCAGTATCCCTTTCCACTATCTGTTGATCATGGCAGTGGGCAAACTCTCCTTTACAGCTCGGTACGCTCGTCAGATCATTCACGAGAGCATTTCTCGCCAACTCTGTACTCTCCACGAGTCTCACAATACAGAACTACCTATTCATCTCTCAGGTCTAGGTGGTACGAACGATACGTTGTCCGGCGCCAACCGTCCTTCTGAAGAAGGAGCTCATCTGGATGACAGCATTCCTCTGAATGTCAAATTCTGTATTATTGGTGCTGGAGTAGCTGGGTTATATATCGCCATGATTCTGAAAGAACTTGGTATACAGTTCGATCTCGTGGAGGCCTCGGACCGTGCTGGGGGACGTTTCTATACCCATAGATTCAGTGAGACTCCCCATGACTACTATGACGTAGGGGCTATGCGTTGGTCAGAATTTCCGATGATGAAAAAGTAAGCAGGGCATTTTAGTTCTGAACACAATTCTAACATGGACACCAGAGCACTTGCTCTATTCGAAGATTTGGATGTTCCCTTGGTTCCCTATTACGTGAATGGTAAGAATACTCCGATGATGTTCAATAGCATCTTGGGCCCACCTATGCACTCTTCGGAATTCGACCCATACAAGTTTAGTGTCACGAATGGTGGCATGGTCCCAGACGAGTATGAGGCCGTTCTGTTCTCTTACACGAGCGGGGCGCTGATATTTAAGGTTAGGTTTGTGGCTACTGGAGTTCAGAAAATCCTCGAGCAGGCGTCAGCACCCTACCTGCAGCTTTTGAGGGAAGACTTCGAACAAGGTTTCCAAAGACTCATGGAGGTAGACGACTACTCCATCAGAGAATACTTGCGCGTGTACATGTGAGTTGGTGCTCCATAATTCTCCATCGTTTATGTTAAATGCCCATTAGGCAGCTTGATTATCATACCAGTCAATGGCTAGAGACATATATTGCGTACGAGGTGCTTTGACTCCACCGCGATTCCTACTAACGTTTATATCAGCCCCAGCGACTTCTTTGACCAATCTTTTACCGAGTTTGTCATTATGAGCTCAGACTTCCACGATCGGGAGGACTATGGATGGAAGTGCATAGACGGCGGCTCGTCAGTTGCAATTTCTGCCATGCTGAACAGGATTGCCCCCCATACACCTGAATATTGCACTACGGCCACTCGCATCGCTTTGAATCGAACTCATGCGAAAGTGGAAGTCAAATTCGTCACTCCATCGGGTCAATCATCCATCCGTCAGTATGACTCGGTTTTTAACACCACTCCCTTAAGTTGCTCACAAAACATGGACCTCGTTGACGCCGGGTTGCACCCTACACAAAGAGACGCCTTGCGTTGTTTGCGATACGATACATCCTGCAAGGTCGCAATAAAGTTCAAGACCCCATGGTGGATTACACGGTGCGACATAACAGAGGGTGGTATATCGTTCGGTGATATCCCAATCCGCACATGTTGTTATCCATCCCATAGTATTCACGATGACCCGAAGAAGCCAGCCGTGCTTATCGCATCATATACAATTGGTCAGGATGCTCAACGCATGGGGACCCTGATTAACCGGGACTCGCCCTTTGGGGAGTCACGGCTCAAGGAAGTCGTATTGCGAGACCTTGCACGTTTACACGCCAGATCTGGGATTACCTACGACTTTTTGGCAGCACAGTACATCACGCATCACGCATATAATTGGAGAGATAACCCATTCTCCGGTGGGGCATTTGCGATATTTGCGCCAGGACAGTTCAGGCACATGTACCCGTACCTCACGCGTCCTGCTGCTGACGGTAGATTGCACTTTGCGGGGGAGGCCTCGAGTGCGCATCATGCATGGGTTGTGGGTGCGCTTGAGTCGGCGCAACGAGCTGTCATACTCTCGCTACTGAGGTTCGGACGGCGGGACTTGGCAAAGAAGGTGGAAGAACGCTGGGGGCCTTCGTCCGAGCTAGATTGGGAAGGACAGGAAACCGCATATGTGCAGGTGATGCTTGGTCGCCTGGAACCAAATTGTATAGCCAAGATGAAAACCCCAGAGAGCTACATCGACCCAGATGAGTATCATGATTTCGAGGACGATAAGTCTAGTACTTCCGTTACCAATGAGCCTGACAGTGACAAGTTATCTGTGCGATCTGGAAGATGTTGCATAGCATGATAGGTCTTGTGAGAATATTTCCGAGTCCCTGATGCCCTCGAGTTGATATAAATAAAATATTACACTCATTGTTGTGATGATAGTGCAGCTCCTGCCAATATGATCGTGACAATGACCAACGTTACTTGCACGATATCAAACCAATGTGCCGATAATGCGAACCTAAGAGAATAAACAGGTGCGACCTTGTGCAATTAGATAAGCCAACGTATAAGTGGCGATAAGTAGTATACATAAGATGATCCAGGGAGATGGAAGTGTACATAAGTAGGTGGCTATTATGTAGGCGGTACGCGCGTAACCTTTAAGATATTCAATAATAATAATAATAATAATAATAAGTACAAGTGTTGTCCCTCCGCCCGCAATTTCAATAAATACGCGTCAACCATATAGTATACACAGCTCGCTCCCAGCTTGCAAGACCGCGTAAGAGCCGGCGATACCGATGTCGAGGAAAAACTCGACCGTAGACACACTGAAGCATGTGGAGAAGCCCATGATTTGGGAAAGGACCTGAAGGTTGTGGTCAGGCGATGCGAGGGTGGGAGGAAAGGAAATAGACTTGCAGCAGCCGCGGCCATGTTCATGTCTGTTTTTCTGAGATCTGCAAGGGAGTTGCCCACTGCGAGGATTGTAAGACCAGTCACTACATCCAAGAGTCCAAATGCGGAACCAAATATCTGTGTAGATTAATCTGTTAGTATGATGATATGTGCAGGGTGTATGAACGACAGCAGCAAGATGCTAATTGAAGGGAACAGACCTGCAACAACATTGATAACCACTTCCGTGATTGCCATAATCCATGCGATCGCAATTAAGAGGCTCATACTACACCACGCTATACGTTCAACAGGGTGGCTTATAAACAAGAACAATAAAGTTGTCAATCGTAGCTGGGAGCTGATAAACACAAGCTCGGATACCAATCCAATGGCTGGAATAACGAGATGGAGAGGCAAGTGACTTCGACAACAGATGGTCTTTTGGGGCAGGCTTGAAGTAGGCCGAAGTACTTATATAATTAGGGAGAGGTAGCACGGCACAAGAGACCGATGTTATCATTGGTGTTGCGGCCACTGCTGGTTGGACACGGTAAATCACAAGGTCGGTGTCATCAGAACAAGGTAGTATCGCCTCAGTCATGAATGAGCTGCTTGCAAGCAATATCATCACTACAGTCCGGGATAAGCTCGTTCGTTAGCGCTGCGCCAAGTTTCAGTACTAGGCAGCTAGTCCGTTCAATGGGTACCTTCGTACGCGGCACAAAAGGATTGTCCGTCAACCACGCAGCCTGACGCTACCTTCGAAAGCCTTTGCCGCGCAGTGAGAAACCGGTAACTGATATAATGGAAGAATATCCAATTAAACGGTCCTCAGAACGATTCGGAACGACGGATGAAAGTTTAAACGCCTGAGCTGGAAACAGTGAGAAAGCTAATGCCCGGTAAACCTTACGGTATATACAATTAGGACCGTCCGTCCCACGTTTCGGAATGCTTCCGGAGTTTATAGGAACGGAACTTCGTATGTACAGGAAATTTGGAAAGGACCATCCGTCCCGTCCGTACTGTCTGGAAGATGTAGGAAATGGCCGGTCTGTGACAAGTCTGCGCACGCCGCAGACTCCGCCCAAAGCCTGGGGGACATGTCTGGGTGTTGTAACGGGAAGGACTGCAAGGGGAACCAAGGCCAGACCTCTATAGCGGGAGGCTATGGCTCTATCTATGCAGGACCGACTACCACACGCCGCAGGACTACCGACTACGAGCCAGGACTCCTGCTCCTGCGCCAGGACCCCGCTACTACTAGTGTGTTTTGTCGGCAAGTTCGGGGTTGTCTGTTCTGAACTTCTGACATCATCCCATCAGTACTCCCACCACGATCTACGTCAGCCACTGTGACACTGATCACATCAGCTACCCCCGTCAGTGGGGCAGACAAACATAGACTTCCCGGCACTCTCCAGACAGACCTTCCCCCAGACTTTGACACGGAGTCTGTGACTTGTCTGTATAGACCTCACGCGAGGACGTTCCTAAAATGGCCGGTCTTGGTATAAGTCTATGTCTGGGTACAAGTCTTGGTACAGGTGGCGATGCTCTGACGACGCCGGCACTCCTACGAGCATGGCTGACATCACATACCCGCCTTTCCCACCAGTCACATCACGCTTCACCCGCCACCGCCACCACCAGGGGCTGCATACCAACGCATGGGCCATGGACATCACGTCCAGAAAAGGGGGGAAGGAGCGCGATGTGAATAAGGTAAGCCAGGAGAGAGAAGGAAGACGAGGAGTGGGCTTATTCACCTCACGCAGACTGGCCAAATCCCGCACTCTTCAATTCTCACCAGGCAGCACAACGCCCTGCGCGCTCCTGCACACTGCTCATCGTCATTTATCGCGTTCGTTCAAATCAACTATCAATCTCCTCTACCCAGGGCTAACAACTTCTACCTTAGGTGGAGGCGGTTCTGGTGCATTGTACCTTCTCAAGGGACGTCCTTGTTCACTCGTCTATGAATTCCTTCGCGCGCTGCCCACCTCAGAAAAAGTATCAGCGGCATCATCACCAAACGCTAGCAGCAGCCGGATACAGTTTTGCGCGAGATAGTGGCAGGCCTGGAAGCCGTTATGGATGGCGCAAAAAAGGTTCACCAGCAACTAGTTGAAAAAAAGGACAGCATCTCGCAGTCGATGTCTCTGTACAAGGGTGTCTGTTGTGTCGCGTCTCTGGCGCTTGCCACCCCAAACTATGCCCCAGATTTTCTACCATTGTCTCCCAGAATCTGACCACCAACTGCCATCGGAGCTACGGGCGCCCCTGCTGCTGACTGGAGCATGCCGACGATGGAGGGAGGTTGCTGTCGACATGCCCAGTTTATGGAGCACAAAGTTCCTGATTCGGCAAGTCATACCCGCCAAACACTGCCGACCTGCAGTAAAGGGTCGCGGTATGCTACGACTATCGTGGCCGAACCCGAGCATAGAACCACGGTGTTACCGGCATCCGTGTGTTTACCTAGCTTCGTCCATGGGAAACTGGCCACTACTAGATGGTCCCACGAGTCCGTGTGTCCCAAGAGTCCGCGCATTGACTCTAGCACACGCAATTCTGCACGGAATCCTTATCCATGATAGATCTAGATTCCCCAAACATAATACACACTGCTATATATTTTCTTTGAAGAAAATCGAAGTAGATCTCGTCCCATGGGCAACTTATCAGTGCTGGAGGCTACTTTTGTGCATATAAGGCTCGCTCTAAAGGTCAGATCACCACAAAAAATTGTGGAATATGGTACAATGGTTATACACGATAAGAGAATACTAAAACAAATGTCTCCGGGGCCACTTGTCAGGATCATCTGCAATAAAAGAAATATGCCCCAGACGTGACAGTCTACCCAAAGCGTTACTGTAAATCGAAACTCCGCAATTAAGTACACTGCGCACGAGCTCACAACACACTGTACAAACGGGCGGAGTGTGAAAAGGCATTGCGGCAGACGTGTGACATGGTGTGACAAAGTGCGCGAACTCTAGGGAAAATGCACTTTTCTGCGCGGTAACTCTCCGCTGGACTCAACACGTCGATTTTCGAAAAGAAAACTAGCAGACGTTGTACTTTCGATGTCACGCTGTTGAACTGTCAAAGAATTAATTTTGTTTGCTTGTGCGATGTGGAGTAATAAATGTTTTGCCAAAAATGCGCGGACTCCCGTGGACATCTAGTATTAGTTGGTTTGTCGGGTTAACAAGATCATCTGCAAAATAATATCTGGCAAATGGCATTCCGTATCATTGACACTTTCTACGAAATACAAAAAGTTGCATCTTCCGGATGTGTTGAACGTTCGTGATTGACCGGGACTATTCATCGAATAGCCCTCTTGTACTGCCCCAATGCATCAACGCTGAACAGGCATCGTCTTGAATAGTACTACTGTTGACGTGTTACATGGCTATGAGATCTAGGCGTCCAAAAATATTTGATGCAGCCAAGATGCAGCACATGTACGAGGAAGAGATGTATCACATGGGGCTTGCAAGTTGTACGTACAGGATTATTTCTTGACCGAAGTCATGTCCGACGGTGACTCCGACCTGCAGGCTGCAGCTGTTTGATGCAGCCAAAAGCGGGCGAGGCGCGTCTAGCGGGCGAGGCCAGTTGAAGAGTCCAGTGCGGGGTGGGACACAGGTGGAAAATTCTGGGGAAGGTCAAGATACGTAGAGCGAGGTTCGAAAGGACTTCACCTGGCCGCGTGTCTCCAGCTTACTCCGGACAATGGTCCGAGCTCCGATCAGCTTTTGTTGTAGTCCTACTCAAGTACTACTTAGTGCCGGCAGCTACAATTTTTTTGACTCGTCCGTAGGGCCGAATCCCTCATCGCTATCGAGTCCCATATGGCACTTGGCTATTATGGATGATGCGAACACCGCTATCCTAGATATTCGTGGACAATATTCGGGTATCCGATCAGTCTTTGGTACTAAGTTTACACATGGGATATGGGGCGCGATCTGCGACATGAACGGGTTCTCAGACCCAGAGCATGGAACGGAGACCAACGGTAACATACTGTACAGTATGGGTCCTGCATGTTTGATATCTTATAAGTAGCGACCTGAAGTGAGGTTGACTCATTCAAGTCAGTATGAATGCGTTTCAAGAGACTCAAGCTGATGCGTTCTTGAGGTTGAGCGTAAGTGCAATTCCTGCTATATAAGTATCCTGTATTACTGATGCTGTCGTCCCAGTATCCTTATGGTGCAGTTGTGGTCTATGATCACTTTTCATTGATTTGCTTATTTCTTCCCCTCATGTTAGTTGCACTAACGGCGCTGTGGGTGAGCATAAAAATCACCACAAACCTTTGGAAGCTGAGACTCATGCTTTCACGCGAACATTCAGTTATATGACTACATACTGTGCATACCCGACATGGCAAGTACAAATTACCTTAAGCATCCCAGGGTGTACTGATCTGTAGTCGGTGCAGGTCGAGTGTATCGTTGAGTCTCGATGGGGGCTCGCCATGTTTTTCTATCTAGCCTGCAGTCACTTGCCCTTTGCCTTCGTGTCAATGAATATGCTCGGTGAGTGTCCGGCACACATCCCCATCTTGCCTCCCTCACGATGTGACTTTCAGCGGTTTTACAGCCTGATGCCCCATACCCTGTATGTGCAAATTGAAGCGTTGCAGATGTTCGAAATTAACCCATCCCAATCAAAGCTTTGCCGCTCTTACGAAATCGCCAATATCTGTGAGTCTGGTGAAGCTTCCCCCAGACACCTACTGACTCCGCGCCATAACTCATGAGATATAGGGGTTCTATCGACGTTATTCGTTGAGTGTGGGTATAACAATTGGATCACCTACCAATTATTCTGCGCTTTGACATTATTTCATTGGTTCAGGTATTTTCTTACTTAGAGCATATGCAGTATGGGGACGGAAGACGTGGATCGCCATATTCTCGATTATCAGCGTCATTGTGAGTCCAGTATGCTATGGAAGCTACGGCTAACAATATCTAACTCATCTTGTGCAGGCCTATTTAGTACCAATTTTCATTTACTTCAGGGAATTTTGGTCAGTCTCTGGTGTGTATAACTTCAAGCTTCAAGTTGTACCCTGCGTCTTCTTAGCTCCTGATCTCACAGGGGAATGCTGGATTCCTGGCGCTTTCGGATACCAGGATGCGAATAGTAAGAGTATGTATGTGGTTTTCGGCCTACTGGCTGTTGGTGAGCTACGTTCGTATTGGGAGTTGCTGCTAACGCGAGCTTGAACTTACCGCATGCACACAATTCCAGAAGTATTGATTATGCTGCTCTATGGCGCCATCAAGGGTCATGATAGTTGGAAAATCGACAATCGTCTCGTGCGTGGTCTCTTGCAACAAAATCTATTGTATTTCAGCTGCAGCCTTGGTTGGTTCTCGCATACTATCAAACACGTTTCGCATATTTACTGGCTGAATGATACAGTTTTGACTCTCAGTGTCATCCTCGCGACTTTTTTTTTTCCGGTAAGTTAATGTGTACATGAGAAGCCATTTCATTGACGCAAGACACAGTTTCCATTTGCACACGTGGTGGCAGAGTTTGTCTACTCTCGGTTTTGAGGCGATGGTTACTTAATGAGCAGCAGATACCAAGCCGTTCTGCAACCCCTTTTAGTCACGCGAATGCACAGGAACTTTCAAAGGTCGGACCGCGCTTCTTGTGGCATACAGACAGACATGTCTTTCACAACGTGGACAGAAGGAGTCTCAGATATCATATGACAGTGCGCTTCCTCTGCTAAATCATCATGATCGTGTAGCTGACACTCGTTGATCAAGAGACAATGCCATGTGCCAACCATAAATTATGTGACCATTGCGCAGTCATGCAGGCGTAGCTAAGAAATGGATGACGGAACTTGACTGGAAATCAACCCGTCGAGCACGGGCTACCTATACTTTTTCTCTATTCTCCATTTGACTATTTATATATTTATTTCGTTCCGGTTACTTTCATATCGATAGACTAGATTTCTTTTTTTTGCGTCTCATCACTTCTATTTAATTGCAGAGTTGGACAAGCACCAACTCTTCGAACAGAACAAGGGCGGAATGCCTCCAGGATGGCAAAGGACTGAGGAGTTCGCTGCTTCCGACAACCTCCCTCAGCTCACGACTATGGCATATTTTTTGATACATTGTATAGTTTTGTATACAAGATTACAATCACAATAACTATCCACTGTGCACAAACCAGCCGCGACATGTGAGCAGACACAATGACCTATTGCTGTTTGATGGTCACTAGTAGTCAGAGCGCCCTTAGCGCCATTCAAAGGTATTTCGCCCGACCAAGATATCGTAACAAGCGGGACCCTTTGTCCATCTCCAGAGGCGGTAAGACGGAAGATGAAATTTGGTGTATCAATATGAAGGCGGCCAAAGTCAGAGGAAGGTCCTATGCACAGTTAGACGATCTTCCGAGTTAACTTGAACAATCCTCACAATGGTCCTGCTAGTCATCACTCAAGTACTGATTTGATTTTTAAAACCGGTTGACCGTCGAGCATTCACTATTGTACAAATACACTATTACTTCAGAGTCCTTTTCCATCTTGGTAGCATGCTAATGATACAGATTCGAGGCAAACATCGCTTAAACTAAACGTATACCATGGCGGCTTCACGCGATCGTGATGCGCTGGGGTTGCTGGTCTGGTCCAGCCTTCGGGAAGCACACAGTGAGTACTCCGTTTTCCATCTTCGCGTGGATATTCTCAAACTGAACGATGCGATAGCCGTAAGCAAAAAATATCAACACAAAATTTACATGACGAGTTTACTACTCACCGTGATTCCCTGAGGAATCTGAAGGGTCCTAGAGAACTTGCCATACGAGCGCTCCTGCACCGCGTAGCTACCCTGGTCGTAGTTATCGGAGCGCTTTGACTCCCCAGATATGGTGAGGCGGTTTCCGTGGACTTCGACGTCGACATCCTGTTGTTTGATACCAGGAAGTTCGAACGTCGCGGTCACTGTCTTGGTCTCAGCGTTCTCGTGTAGGTCCATTCTGTGTCGGTGCGGGTCAGCGCTATTGTGAACACATGCAAAGGTATACTATACTTACCTGGGGAACGGCTGATCACGACGATGAGTTAATATGGTGTTGCCCTCGATGGTAGGGGAGAGATGAAAACGAGCATTGAAAGTATCGTCAAATAGCTTGTCGAATTCGGTGGATGGAACGTAGAATGTGCGCAATAGAGACATGATTGAACGAAGAAGTGATAAATGTTCGACTGAAGGCACTTAGCTGGTTATTGGTCGAAGCTGAATTGGTTTGCTGGAGTCTGAGCGACTCTGGCCAGCAGTTATATATCACATTCGTGACATGATTATCTCGATGATACCAATGACCTTCTAGA
This sequence comes from Suillus plorans, assembly GCF_016647745.1. NCBI lineage: Eukaryota > Fungi > Basidiomycota > Agaricomycetes > Boletales > Suillaceae > Suillus > Suillus plorans. Next base: position 235,246 of record NW_024537387.1, read on the forward strand.
AGTTGCTCGGTGTTTGATTCAATGGCGGACGATAACATCCTGTAACGTTCTAGATTGGTAGCATTGGTTCGAGAATGCCGCCGGAACTTGGTGTTGAGTTCCAAGACTCCTGTTTACGAGTATTTTGTTTTTTTTTACAAGAAAGGAAGGTTAATATCTAACGTCGTTGACAAAATCACGTACTACGGCCCACTAGTGGTAGTACTACATCGCCGCATTCACAAATGCATGCTAAGCTTATGTGATGACGAGCTACACCAATGTTATCTCCAGTGAGTGGACATTCACCGGTTGTTTCTGATATTAAAAATTTCCCCAGGCTTGTAGGTTGCTATGCACCGCGCGCAACTCCTGGATGCAGTGAGCACAGAGCAATATCCTACAGTCGTAACATGCCAGAATATGTGCGATAAAAGAGGGTGTGCGTCTCCAGAACTCCCGAGTCAGAACTCAAAAGAGCGCGACCGCTCTCATACGCGTGCGGGGGTATGCATCGAGCGAGAGGTATGCACGGCCTATCAGCACTTATCTTATTCCCATTCTTTCCGCTTGACACGCTCAGAGACAGCAGGCCGCCAGGCCACGTCGAACGGCGTCCATTGAGGATGAAGCGCTGAATGCCGAATCTCAACTGTGGACAAGACCTATCTCAGTATTGTTCCTTTGAATAAGAAAAGTGGCTACGATTTGAGGCTTGAGCGCAACATGCGACTTATTTTTGTTCGCATTGATTTCACAAAACGAACCATTTACCCAGCCTCATCCACACACGTACTGTGGTTGTCGGAGTTCTCCTTCATCATCCTTGGCGAGGTTATAACGTTGACTGTCTTCGTTCCAACTCTTCCTGTTAAACCAACATGCAGTCAGTCGAGGGGATAACAGCCAACTCACAAGCAAATCTTTCTCCACTCTCGGAGATCATCTGCGCACTGCAAACTGTCGTAAGTGTTTGTTCTATAGGCACTCGCGTCTGCACATAATGATGTTCTTTTGCTTCAGCTTGCACGTTGCGAAGTAACTGTATGTCTATTGAATGGCATTTGTATTGACCATTACTAGATTCCAGACCTCGAAACTCAACATTCCAAGTTTCCAAATATTGATCAGTCTGCCATGGATGCAGACGGGAGTATCGGCGGCATCGTCACCAAACGCCAGGAGCAGCTGGATACAGTTTTGCGCGAGATATCAGGCCTGGAAACCGTTATGGATGGTGCAAAAAAGGTTTACCAGCAACTAGCTGAAAAAAGGACGGCATCTCGCAGTCGATGTCTCTGTACATGGGTGTTGTGTCGAGTCTCTGGCGCTTGAATCTGACCACCAACTGCCATCGGAGCTACAGGCGCCCCTGCTGCTGATTGGAGTATGTCGACAATAGAGGGAGGTTGCTGTCGACATGCCCAGTTTATGGAGCAGGCTGTCTGTGAAAGTTGACTTATCATATCACTAGTGGGAGCCGCAAGCCTTCGGTTATGGCCTATTGCTCAAGCGATCACGAAGGTATCCGCTCTCGTTAACTCTTTTCTGCGAGGAAACCGATGCGATGAAGATACGAAGCCTTCTTCAGCCCTACATCAGGCAAATCTCGACACTCCCTGTCACATTCGGACGAGAAGTACACCAACCCGAACTTTGTTACACGACCTCCCAGCACTTCAGGAACTGGCTATCCAGGAGGGACGGAACTCGTATGATCACTTTCCAGTTATTCCACGATCTATCAAAGACTGCCGCGTACCTTGCGCAGTCTCAAGGTGGTTGACGGTGTTTCAACACCATGTGCTTAACTTCTTTCGGTCCCGTCATGGCCCACCTAACAAATCTTGATATCGTCACACTACAGCAACCCGGTGCAATCCTCCATCTGCTCTAGCTATGCCCCAACCTCTCCTTGCTCAAGATCCACGTACGATTTGGCTACAGACTAGAAGACCTAGAGTCATTCACGCACCTCAAGATACGACCCCTCATCAGGGAAACGTAATTCACTACAAAGTGCTGCAGAGCGCTCTGTAGTGTTCTGGCACAATCCAACCCGCTGATGCTCCACATCCGACGCCAATGTTCGCTTGCAGATGATTTATCCAGCTTATTCAACGCTCTCTCGCTCCCTAGTTTGCGGGTGCTTGAAGATCACTGCAATAATGGAGCACCATGCTTCCATGAGCAGTTGAGGGCATTTTTGGCACGCTTGAAGTGTCCCCTGCAAAACTTGGTTTTTAGCGCTTGGAATATACCGGCGGTGACGAATCTGGAGTTAGAGTATCTTTCCTCCCTCAAAATACGGTTAGAAGAGGATCGCACTCAATACTCGTATTAATACTCGATCAGTTATTGTACATTACGATATATCTGAAAGGGGTGCCACTGGTCTTTACATTTTACTACAACCTGGGCATTTAAACAGAACTGGGCTCCCTTATAGTGTGTCCGAATTCACATGTCTCCGCACCTCCCTTCACTGTAGATGGGCCTTTACACTGCACTGCGGTGCTAGCAAGTATAGTTGATCGAACGATCGAGGAAAGATGCAGCGCTTAACGCGCTAATTAGAGTAAGAATTTATGGTGGAAGATACTATAAGTTCTGAAGTCTGCTGGAATCGTGGAAAGCACTGAGACATATTCTTGGTCAGAAACATGCAGTGATATGGGATTATTGGGATAGCTGGAATTGCGAATACAAAAGGTATGGTAGGCATGGTTTAGGCAGGTGACTGTCGTTGTCCTTGAAGTGAAGTCCGTCTATCACATCGAAAATCACAAAAGGAACTGTATAGCTCACTAACGCAGTCCTCCAGAGCCAGAGTCAGACCCATGAGACTCCAATCGAGAACCTCGCTTCTCGTTTAAAGTCAACTTGCGGAGAGTTCAAGCTCGCGTGTAGTTGAACATCTAACTGCCAGATGTAGCCCACCACCGCCGGTCGAGGTTGAATCCCCAAACTCCAGGGAGAGTAGGGGCAAGATCTGTCCTATGTAATAGGGCACTTTGTGTTGCAGAAATGGAGCATTCATATTAACTGAATAAAGCGCCACGGTAGGATTGGAGACCATGATGCACGAGGACTAGCTCAAGCCGTGGATCAGCGACAATGGTCACACGTCCACGCTGGTAGAAACCTGCTACTAGCAATGAGGCAACGCTAGCTCGAAATATAACCGAATCGCTTACCTACTAGTTCCTTGCATGGTTGCCATGATGCAAAGACATGGACGTTCCTTGCGCTATTCATTTCGATAAAGATCGTTTGGAAGTGTTCATGATAGGAGTATTCAACGTAACAACCAAGATGAGTTTAAGTCTCCAAGCTACGAGGCATTCGTACAAGACGACCTGTCTGTCCACGCCCCATGAATACTACAATGAAGCAAAGCAGGTCGTGAGTGCGATTAGTGAAACCATTCATGGAAATTTTGAGCGTATGTATACACCATGCAGAGTTAGCGTCTATCAAAGCAGTGTGGCACCAGATGCTGGATATTTAAGTTAACACGTTCAATAGTAAACCCTAGATACCTTGTCAGAATCAAACCCTAAACGTGTACATGGTTCCTCTCACCATCTATCAGCCCTCTACCACCTCAGTTCCACCCATAAATTCACTCCCATGACCACGAAATATGCGCCTACTAAACAAAATCCCCACATACGACTCAGTACGTACCCGTTCAGCGGGACGACGACCAGCGTTGCGATGAGCAATGTCAGTAATCCGAGTGTACTGCTCATGAGCGTATTTGAAAAGTGTAGTCTGTATGGCTCGCCACCAGCTTGCGAAATCACGTAGGAGCCGGAGATGCCGACACCGAGAAGGATGTTGACCATGGGTCCACCGAAACATGCAGAGAAGCCCATGATTGGGGCGAAGACCTCAAGGGTGGGTCAGGCGGTGGAAGGGTGGGAGAAAAGGAAGGAGACTTACAGCTACGCTCATGTTTGCTACGAGATCCGCGAGGGAGTTACCTACTGCGAAGATCGTGAGGCCGATTATAGCATCCGAGAGTCCAAAGATGAAACCAAATGTCTGTGTAGGTCATCAATACGATGGGAGGTGTGTATAGGATAAGAATATATAACGAACCTGCAGTACATTGACAGCCTCATCAGCGATTGCCATAATCCATGCAATCGAAACCAAGAAACCCATGCTACACCGGGCCATACGTGCAGTAGGGTGGCTTCTACCATCCGCAAACACGAGCACAAGTACAGCAACTGCAAGTCCGCCCACAATTGTTCCTAACACGAGGAATATGAAGTGATCCGCATCGTCTGAATCAAATAATTAACAGTCAGCTCACATTTCAAAGTCCAAAACCGCAGGAAAGGGAAGCGGGAAAAGAGAGAACACACGCACGGAATAACACCCCTAAACAAAACAAAGGGCCTAGGACGCATTGTGCAGCCATCAGCCATTTATTAAACTCGATTTCGTGGAGATCCGGCTGCATCACTTCCTCCGCAATCAACGCACGCTCAATACCGTCTTCCTCAAAGTCCGTCAACCGGCCATCCTCACCGGCGTTATGATGGCGCTTGTGCATTTTCTCCGATGCGGATCCATTAGAGTCATATGGGACCACGACCACAGGTAGAGTCAGCGTGAGTGCCATCACCGCAGGCGCGGCAAGAAGACTCGCTATTTTCCCTAGTGTATTCTTTTCTCTGAAGTGATGTAGCGCAGGGAAGAGGATGTAATACGTCTTTTTCACGACCCGCCATGCACGCTTGAGTTTCGACGGAGGAACATACGGCTCCACTTCTGTCGTCGTGGTGGACGCGGTGTCCGTTGGTGATGCAGGAGTGTGAGAAATAGATGGAAAGGGTGACATTGAAGCAGAGGTGGGTGCTTGCACGTCGATCGCTAACGATGATGGTTCTCGACCCTCTGAAATGATGTCATTCACAAGTAGCCTGGGACTGCGCTCATCCAGAGGCAGTCCTCCTAACGTTGAGTCCCAGAGGTCCTCCTCGTTCAATGGAGTGCGGCTTGCATGGCTCCCGCCATGTCGGTGGTAGTGGCCACCCGCGTAGGGGGTGATGGGGCTGTCAAAGATGGACAAGCTGCTAGAAGTGGCGTGTGCCTGTAGGCTTGCCACCACCTGTCTGAACTCGAGCGCCCCGACCAGCGAGAAGGACGGCATCTGTGAGAGGTGGGGTGAACTCAGGGGTGAGGGAGTACGGTCTCCACCAGGGGACTGTGCATGGAAAGAGGATGACAGTGCACGAGGGTGTGAATTTGGGAGTGCAAGTCGTGGAGGTTGGGGACACGATGCTGCCCGGTGCCGCGTTGGTGGCGAGAGAGGCACGGTAAGCGTGTCATCGGGAGGGGTGGCTGTATATATTCATGGATGAACAAAAATAGAATGGTAGGAGTGAAATGATAGAACAGACACGCACCTACGTCATGATAGGGTTCTACTACAGTTTCATCCTCGCCATATTCCGCTCGGATAAGAGCTTCAAGCTTCTCCCTTCGATCGCGCCGCCGCTCCCACCAGCTCCCCACGACAACGACTGCGGCATAACACACGTACATGACTACCAAAAATGCGCACTCTCCTGCTCTGATGCGGCCATCGTGGAGTATCACGAGCAATATAATGACGGAAAAGGTAAAGAAGCCGACGTCCCTTAGAAATGGGGTTCGCTCGACCTTGAATGGCTTGATGATGCACATGCTGCCTACCACGACGCTTACTATAAACGAGGCGGCTCCAAGCAGCTCTCCGATGGCAAGACTTCCTGAGTCTGCACGCATAGCGGAGAAAGTGCTGAACACATCCGGGGAGGCATTTCCGAATGCGAGAAAGGTGACACCAGCGACGTTTTCATCGAGACCTAGGAAGGTCGCAATTGTTGCCAAGTTCGGAGTGAAGAAATCAGATGCAGATATTCCGAGTGTGCTGAATAGAAACAGGAGCCAGAGCACTAATCCAGCGAAAATCAGAGGCCGGAAGGGTGGGGAAGCGCAGAAGTAGTAGGACAAGTACGGAATGCTCAGAAATGTCTCAGGCGATGGACATGACTCCATAACATGTGCACATTGTAACGAAAGGTCCGAGTAGGATAGAGGAGAGCAGCTCTTCTCTGCAGTCGTCATCGGCGTTGGCCCGAGTCCATTCCGCTTCCAAAGGGACTGCGGCAGAGACTGGTGTTGGTAGGATTGGCCATATCGACTCTGTGACCACAAAACTGCGTTGACGATGAGGCATGTAACAAAGACAGCCTTTGCCCCCGCGCTAGACATGGTAGGAAGACAAAGTAGGACCTTATGTCGGGGTTTCCACGAGCTTATACACTGACGCACTTAAACCTCGTGCCTTTGATTTATATTTACCACTTCGATGATCAAAATTGTCCTACTTTCCTACAAACTTGATCTTCTCAGTGCTTATATGTTCCAACTTCTTGGGCGCAAATTTCTTGCGGTTCTGGTCATGCGATGTGGAATCCAATCCAGACCTTTGATCATCTTCATCTTGAGCACATATAGTCACATCTACAAGTCATCAGGCACTGGTACCCCTTGGATATCGCTCTTCAGTGCTGTATCGTAATAAGTACCCCATTCTTCACTACTATCAAAGACATCGATCTACTACATTCTTTGTGTGATAGAATGCAAGACGGGCAGTACCGCGCTGACTAGTAGCATGCTTACCTGGGACTGACCTACACATGTTAATACGAAGGCAGGGTCATCAACCCGGATATGAAACGCCCTGAAGACAATTTGAAACATGAGTTCCGAAAAGCGACTCACTTCGTCCAGGAGCTATCTATGTTTTCGCCATATAGAGACGCGTTTGCGGGGAACCATGGATCACTGGTACATTCTGGCGGGCCGCTTAGAGAAATCATGAAACACCATTTTCAGGCGGCCCGGAGTCGAAGAATCTGGCACTAAAAGGTTAGTGTGAATGATGTAAACGCGAAAGACGTGAGGTTAGATTGTAGGCTTGAGGTGCACCATTCCACGCCCGAGTCACAAAGATCAAGTGCTTCCAGAACACGTCTTGCGAAGAAGCAACTAGGCCGCAACGATACTTCCGAATGTACCTGTAAGGTAAGATTGAACTCAAATACCAGAGACATAAATGAGTGAGCGCACCAGATCAAAGCACATCCACACAAGCCAGAGTAATATGGTGGGCGCGATGAAATACAAGAAACGTTTTTGGGACTGCTTGTATGAAAATCCATCAAGTGTATATATTCAAGAACATTGTGATTCTTCCAATGATCAGTACATGGTGGGTATGCACACTACCAAGACGGAGATCATCTCCGAACACCAACATTCGTAGCAGTGCGACCGCTCTGCGACTTCCACCCCATCCACCCCACTAGGACGTTCTTGGCAAATATTTCTCCAAAGCCTAGCATCACCCCGTTCACAAAAGGAAGGAATAGATTGATCGCAAGAGAAGAAAGCAGCAAATTCATTCGTGTCCGTGATGCGATTGAGCTGTCAAGTAAGGATGGGATGGTGGAGGGTGGCACGTTGGAAGGCTTGCGTCCTGCAGAATGTTGCTCCTGAGGTTGACAACGCCCTGTCGTTTGTTGAAGTGCAACATGCGGCGGAGACGGTGATGATGGAATAGATGTCTCGGGAAACGACATAGATGGATAGGAAGAAGTGGGAGACGAATCTATATGTTCCCATTTCTGTGACGGAGACCCACTATCCATCTTAAGATGTTGAGGGGCGTGTAAATGACTCGACGGGCCCTTTGGTTCATCAACAAGATGCCCAGAATCCGTAAGGGAGGTCGAGGCTAGGGAGGGAGACGAAGAAGCCAATACCTCGCTTGCAGCGGCGAATGAGGACGTAATATGGGAGCCCAATGCATCCCAGTTTTCTGGCTCCTGGCCAAGTGCTTGCCGTTCTTCTGCTTCGCGTTTCCTAATCTGCTCCCACCGTGCACGCTCGCGCTCCGCTTTAGCACGAGCTTCGGCTGACTGAGCACGCCATTCCTCTACCTGAGCCTCATATTCTCCCTTCCATGCGTCCTCTTCGGCTGTTTCAGAATCTTCTTGTACCTCCAAAGTTACTGTAGGTGCATCTGAGAGTGATGCAGGAGCGGCCGGGGCAGCAGCAGCACCAGATTTAGGCGCGATGTCTGTGGACTGGAAGGCAGTCGCCAGTGCTGACTAAAAATCAAAAAAAAAAACATTAATCACGCACTAGATTACCAGCACTAAAGAGATACCTGGAGCATGTGCTCGTTGCTTTGCTCGAGGGAACTTGTGTCTGACATCGCCGCGATGCTCCGAGTCGATTGAGTCTCTATAAGGCTCAGTCTGTAAGTTATTTACGTCTGGTCAGATGGCAAGTTTCTCACGGTTCGGCTCGTTGTAAATTTCCCGGTGTAGGTTATGGGGAATCAACTGCTATGGACTCGAACAGCCTTGGATTTAGCCAACCTCCTCTACCGCCATGATCGTAGAATGGTGCACCCAATTCTTGGACCCGCGAGCTTCCAAAGACCTTGATATCCCCCGCGCACTCATCATTCTGAATCAACCTTTTAGTGTTAGCCTGTTAAAGACCCTCTGGGCCGCCTCCGAATGGCGTTCATGCGCTGACGGCGGCGCTAATCGTTTATATGATATCTTGGGCACAAGTGGTCATCCAGACCTTCGAAATTCGTAAGTCTACTCCGAGTCTTGCTTGCGCTGCAGTGTATGGCTAGTGACATCAAGTCTAGATTTCTCCCTGATATAGTGAAGGGTGATCTCGACTCTTTACGGGACGATGTTAGATTGTACTACGCTTCACTGGTAAGGCCTGTGTTTTGATCAACACTGTCTCAACAGTCCCCCAGAATGTACCAGTAATTTACGATTCCAACCAAGATTCTACGGACCTCATGAAATGTGTGCAAGCACTTGAAGAGAAAGAACGTTTAACTGGACGGGAGGTAGTACCAGATTTTTTTGGTTCACTACCAGAATAATTCATCCTTCCAACAGTTTGAGATTGTGATCCTGGGAGGACTCTCCGGAAGGTTGGATCAGACTGTACATACGCTGTCATACCTCCACAAGCTTCGTAAGACCCGCAAACGCGTCTTCACAGTCACCGACGATAACGTAGGATGGGTTCTTGATGAGGTAAGTCGAGTTACTTTTTCAGTGCTGTATCTCACCATTTCAGGGTGAACATCTCATCCACATCAACCACGACGTATTAGGGCAAACGTGTGGGCTCCTCCCTGTCGGCATCGACTCGACCATCCTGACGACGACTGGGCTGCGGTGGAACCTGGACAACACAGAGTCATCATTTGATGGACTTGTGTCCACATCAAATCATCTCGTACCAGGACAAGACGTCACGATCAAGACCTCCAAGCCAATCTGGTGGTGTGCGGAGTTACGGGAACACTGAGAACATACGCTCCTACATTATTGCATAATTAGACTTGTATCTTAGATATACTATAGAGTATACTGTGTAGTTTCTTGTAGTACTCGCTTGGACATGCGATGTGGGGAATTGACGGGTCTAGAAGGCGGCCGTGATTCAGCGTGTTCTACCTTGGATCCACCTCTTTATGGTTACGCAAGCATCGTGTCCGTGTGCTATTAATAGAGATCTTAGGATGATTCACCTACTAGGGTCTGCCTGGGGAAGACTAGGCCAAAGCCAACCATCATGAGCCAACCAGAAATCACCGTTCTCTACTTTGCTGCTGCCTCAACAGCGACTGGCTTGACGGAACAATCGATTACCCTCCCTGCCTCGCAATACCCACTCTCCTCATTGAGCAGTTTCTTGGTGTCATTGCATCCGGACGTCGGCCTAGACAAGATCCTTCAGTCTAGCCAATGGAGCGTAAATGCAGAGATGGTGGACAACGTTGAAGAAGTGACATTGAAGGGAGAAGAAGAAGTCGCTATCATCTGCCCTGTGTCAGGTGGATAAGATCGCCAGAAATATCTCTCAGAAGTCTCGTGGTACGTTGCAGGTGAGCATGCTTCAAAGATAAGACTATAATATTCTCATCGTGCTTTTACTTTCAACGTTTCCCCAGGATGAGCTCAGGCCTGGAATCAGTACTGGTCTTTTTAGCTGGTGTTCTCTTTGTATCTTTCTACTCGGTGACACATCAAAGTCCGTATTCCAAATCTCGTTTGATGATGGACGATATGGAGAAAGGAATCAGCTTAGACAACAAACGATTGCCAGCATTCACTGCTCGACGCCTGACGCAGACTACTTTCTTGATCGTCGAATGGGATGACGTCTTCAATGAACACCCATTCATCTATGCCAAGGTAGTCCCATCCGCTAAGACCATCCTCATCATCGATACAGGATGCGGTGGGGCTACACATAATCCGGAGATTGGTCTGAAGAGCTTAAGGGAGTTCATCGAGACCGTCGATGTTCCTGATAACAACGGAAAGCCTCTCAATGAAGGAGCGAAGATGAAGTATATCGTGGTGGAGAGCCACTGCCATTATGATCATATCCGTGGGTATTCTTCCTGATTCAACTCATCGATTTGTTGATCGCTCCCTGAAACTTAAAGTTGGTGTGGAACCATTCGCCACCGACAGCCCCATTCTCGGCTCAAGCCACTCGCCTTCCTTCGTCTCTCCAGAGAACTTCCCTGCAAACTCGGAATGCAATGCTCAGGGCTTACGAACCCCGATTTACGAGCTCACTTTGGTACCACACCTACATGAGATCACCTCATCGTCAGGTTTATCTATGGGCCTCACAGTCTTGCATACCCCCGGGCACACTCCTGACGAGCTTGCCTTGTGGGATGCAGACGAGAAAATGCTATATACCGGGGACACTCTATATGAAGATGATCCCATCATCTTTCCAACCGGGGGATCTTTACCCGTGTGGTTCTCTACCATCGATCAACTCATCGAGCTCGTGAAAACGCAACCCGACTCTGAAAATGTGATGATCAACTGCGGGCACGCTACTGCTCTCCGTCCTGCACTTGAGGTGCTCAGGACGTGTAGGAAGTTCATGGAAAATGTTGTCTCTGGTAAAGAGCCGCTGAAGAGACGTTATTTGCGTCGAGGGACTTGGTGTGTGGAGTTTAAAGAGGACAAGGGTAGATTCTCTTTGATTTGTCCTGAGAGGCTGGTGCTCGAAGCAAAGGGTGAGGTAGTAGCATGATAGGTTCAAATTTGTAAGGCTGTTGGACTCCAGCTTATGTTCGAAATACCACACTCGTGGTTCCAGTGTCTATCGATATCAGCTACACAAGCGGGGGGATTGTTTGCTGGCTGTATATCAGTGGCACTACACATAAGTACATCGACTGGAGGCAATGAGCGCGAACGTCCTGTTCACGACGGACTGTGTAGTGGGTGATTTAAAGTTCTACATTGTAGCAGTACCTTCCTCCATCAGACACAAGTGGGTGGCATACACTGGTCACGTCTTGGCATAATCTGGAGGTCTATGACAACCTTGTGTTGTTGTGAAAGTCAAAGCTACATATTTAATGAGCACAGGTGACTATCCAGTAAGGATTAACTCGCCGATAAGGGGTGGTTAACGACCTCCTAATATTTCCCGTTCTAACTGGGCCAAGAAGTTATCTGCCTCTGTCTTTGGTACCGAGTCATCAGTCCCTTTCTGCTTGCCTTTCCTCTTGTGTCGGTCTGAAGCATCAGTTATCTGCCTTTCCAGCGCCACTAACGGTCCAGACGTGTCTTGCGCCTCCAACGTTACAGCCTCTGAATTATCGGGCTCCAAACCTCGGCCTGCGAGGGTTTCGTCGCCTTTGACCTTCCTTCGTTTCGCATCTAATATCTTTCGTCTTTCCTCAATGTCCCTCTTCCGCTTCTCCATCGCCCTGCTCTTCGACGCGCCTGCGGTGATACTATCGTCACGCATGCCCTCCACCTCTCCCGGTTTAAGATCCACTGCACCAGCATCTTGTCTTATCTTCTCAGTTTCTATCCTCGCTGACTGCAGTTCTTCCATTTGTTGTCTCCTCGTCTCTTCGTCTCCAGAAAATTGATAGTACCCAGCGCCTTTAGCACGAACCTCCTTTGAAGCATCGTAGTGAGAAGACAATGGGTTATTGTCTTCCGAGTAAGCATCTTGAACTGCTTGGATGCGCTCCGCGGAAGGTTCGAATACCGGGAAGTAGTTGATGGGATTGTAAATGACGTCCCTCGAGAAAAAAAATAAGACTAGGATGATGAGGCCTCGCTGTTTAGCTTACTTGTCTTCATCTGGTATTGGTTCTGTATCCTCAGAACGCGGAAGTAAGTGCCGCGGAACTTCGGACCTGCGTCCTGTTCGTTGTCGTCCAAATTCATCTTCGTATTCAATGATTGGGTCATCCTAAACATTCCATGAGTATAATCCGAGAGGTTCCATCAAAAGTACCTACGTCATCTTGAGGCTGTTCGGGGATCGTCAATGATTCATCCATATCGTCACTGTCCGACTCAAAATGATCACTAGGTCCTCGAGAGTCAAACTAGACTCTGGACATCAGAAAGCCACTCAGCGAACACAAGTAACATACACACATCGACGAGCAAAGCCTCGTACTGCTTGTCAGTAAGGCCACCAGATTTCCCCTTGCGTAGTTTCTCGTAGATTTTCGCCTTCCTCTCCAAAACGGCCCGCCCAGACTCGATAGTCACCTTGCTGACTTCTTCCAGTTCTATGTCGCGCGCAGCGCGATTTTGGACGCCTTTATTAGAGCGACTCCATACGGTCGGTTTCTGCGTTATGCTTTTATTCAAGCCCTCCCGTGTCAATTACGGGATACGCTCACCTTGTCGGGCCTTTTGACACCTCCCACCGTGTATTTACTGCCTCCTGCAGCTTTGGTCCGAGTAAATTCATCTTCTTTCTTAGCGATTTCTGCTTTGAGGTCAAAGAATGAACTCGCACTGACACCTGCTGCTCTGGCTTTGTTAGTTGGCGCCGTCATCCCAGGAAGGTGAATTACTGTTGAATTATGGAGTCTTGGTAGAACTTCTACAGCTATGTGATATTACTAGCATACTATAGTAGGTGTCACGTGACTTGCAAACTATCAAGGCCTGCTATATCTCTTGCGCATCTCTCTCGCTGCCTGCGCCTCGATATCACATAACCTTACGTCTTAGAAAGCAAGCATCAGCAGGGGAAACACGTATAGCCGGACAAACTTGCGAAATAGACAAGGGAACATTTTAAGTCATAGTCTGGCAACTCGGCTCATAGTAGCAAGCTCTTCTTATGTAGGTGGTCCAATATATCTCTCCAGGCAGCTTTCCTCACGGGAAAGCTTTGCTTGCTGCATAGAAATCGTGTAAAGACCCCTTCCCCTAATCAGCATCCCATGCCTGTAATGAATTAACGTTTAATCAGAACATGCTGATAGGGACTTCTTCAGAGCCGGAAAAATAGCTAGACAGTGTGTGATGAGTGAGGCCCATTATTATATGACCAAGGCACAGTACCTTCTATCACAAAGAGCTAGCAGGACATCATCCGCATGACCTGGTAAGCGAACTATTTCACAGCCGGACAGCTGAATCCGGTCACTCCCTTGAATCACACGGAAGGCGGTTGCTTGTGCGACAATATAACATTTCCGTTATCGAACCAAGGACGAGACCGTTCTAGCGTGTTGCCATTTAATACTTGGGACTCGGAAGAGAGCATTAGTGTGGAAAATTTTGACTAGATGAGCAGCGTGTAAAGCGAGAATGGATATATGCTTCATCCATAGGGTCCCTAGAATTAATTTAAATCAGTTATCTAGGAAAATGTGGCGCAAGAGATGAGCAGAAAGAGGGGGAGCGCCAGATAGGTCTGATGCATGATACACGAGGAGACAGGACTGGCCATGACTGATATGTGCCCACGGAAGGGAAGTTGAGGGCAATATGGAACCGAGATACGATGCATGCCATCAACCGAAGGAAGGCAGAGCCACCAGCCATCTCCGAAAGACTTCGACATGAAGAGCGCCCAGCGATTCTAGCAACCGCCTGTGTTGTACAAACCGGATAAGCGAGGGCGACAACGCGAGAAGTTGCGTGCGGACGACGTGGATTGAACTGCACGAATCAAAGGTATCTTATGATTGTTCAGTACTTAATAGACGCTAAGGGGAGGAGGATGACATTCGTTTAGCATTTCATTTTAGATCAAGGGCACACAGAAAGCCAAAAAAGGTTAATCGCGGCATATGATGGCTGGAGTCCGGAAGTAAACGCGGACAGAAATGGTGAGATAAGATGCAACTGACGACGGTCATACTATCATGCACGCATAGTCACTGTTTTCGAATTCCACAGTTGAATGCATTCACAGATAGCGAATTGCATTACTGGGCCTATTGGTGCGATAGATGGGCCATTGAAGTAACGCTGTCACAGGTCGAGACTGACTGATAGACTGCTTAGCCTACTATGACTTGCACAATAGTTACTGATGAAGTGTGAGACGATGAAAAAAAATGCGATTGTACCATATCTAAATCATACAACAGAGCCGGCCTTAGCTGCAATACGGGGCCACAGGTCAACCTTAGAATTAGGGTTAGAGACCTAATCTTCCACATCTTGAAACGTAAACCTACACATTCTTTTGCGACAGGGCCAACGATGACGGAGCCCTTCATATCACCCTTGGGGTTAACAATAACACCGGCGTTGTCCTGTATAATTGGTTACATATGTAATAAGGGGAACAAAATTGTCTCGTACCTCGAAGTACAAGAAAACACCATCTCTCCGACGCCATGCCTTACGTTGGCGGACAACAACAGCGGGCATAGCTGCAAGTTAATTTCATCAGTACAGTTGATTGACACAACGTGCAGCATCAATACACACTTTTTTTCCTCAGTTCAGGTTTCCCCTTCTTTACTGATGCAACGACCATGTCACCAACACCAGCATCAGGCAATCTGTTCAGTCGTGCACCGAAACCATAAGGCTCGATTATGAATAGTGACTTGGCACCGCTGTTGTCGGCACAGTTGAGGACGGCACCAACAGGGAGACCAAGTGTCATACGGAATTTCTTTCCAGAGGCGCCAACTGAAAGTAGGGAATGAGATGTGAGCCATACATGTACACGGGAGAGCTACCGCGATCTTTCCCCATCGTATATGTTGCTGGATGCTTGCTGGATCTTGCGTGACCCCCGACTACCTGGGTATGCTCACTCACCAAAGTTTCAAACTGTACAGTTATACCGGAAACTCCCGGATGTACGATTCTGTACGTCCATGTGGCATGCTGTACCTCTTGGAGTGTGCACTCCTCACGCCTGCGTCCAGCCTCGCAGGCTGCGCTGCTGGTAACATACGTGAGCCGTAGAGACAAAACGAAGTCACGAAAGACGAGTTTCAACCCCAGCAAAGTTTTTCAGAAAGGTTTTCCTTAAATCTTGGCTCGATGACACAACCATATATATACCTTGTGGCTCTTTAATTAGCTCAATGATTCATATCCTTTTTAACAATTATTATTACATTCACCGACGTACAAATACAATACTATCATAAGTTGTAAACGTCATGTTTTGAGCTGGAGTTATTCTCCACAGGCGGCCGAGAATCGAGATACAGAGGCCAGTGTTGCAGGACCACGCTGTATGCGTTCCCAGATATGTAACAATGAATAATGATGGTATCACTTGAGCGTATCCAATAATAATCGATGCAGGCCGAAATTACGGGCAGCGTGCAGACCACGAGGAGATCGTAAATGGTATCGATCAAGGTTACGCCAGTGCAGAACGATCGCATGATTATCTACATTTTACGGTGATTATATGTTAACTACTACAAGACAAACAACGTTCGGCAACATCGAATGCCGCGGGGGTGCGGTGGCCGGCCTCGCTCCACCCCGCCTCCCTGCCTCCAGGCTCCTTCACTGGCGTATCTGCATTATGAAGAATTATACATGATGCAGACCTGAGGCCTGAGGGTCTGATCATACATATGGTCGATAGTATATCATTACGTCGATTTCAAGCATATTTGTGTGTCAATTTGCACAGTACGACCTAGCTATTTCATATTATGGAAACAACTACGAAATGTGAATCAGCTCGAGGGACGTAGAATTTTAGGACGGAATAATATCCTTCCCACCGGGCCTGGGAGTGCAAATTGGCGTATGAGTTTGTTTAATTTAGAAAGTCTTGGGCACTTCGGGAGACAGGCCTGCCCATTGCTGAGTATAATGTATGCTAATTGAAATCAGTACCGTCCCATTGCAAGAAAATTGTTGGAAATGAGTGAGTCATAACGGTTTCGCAAAGCTACAGACTAGGTCAGCTACATACTCTAGAAATCAATCGAAAGGGAATACTAACGTGGCATCAATTTGCTTGACCTGAGGAAGCGCAAGCATTATCTTCCGTCTGTAACCTGTACCTTCGGCCTGCTGACAAGGATTGCCTTCCAGGTAAATCGTTTCAAGGGATGCCATATTCTTGAGCTGCGGTTCGAGAGCTCGCAGATCAGCAATCTTGTTGTTGTTGAGCTGACCATGAAATGAGATTTGAGTTCTGTCGTAGTCAAGAAACACCTACCCAGAGCTCCTCTATGGATACTAGATGCGAAATATTTTCGATCGCTGGAACAAAGTTCGCACCAATGTCGAGTGTTCTCAGCTTTGTCTGCGCAAAAGCTTAAGCATGACGGCGAACAATTGACTGAATACCTACATTGTTCTCGAGACCTTCCAAACGCTCGACCCCATTGTGGCTCAAGTAGAGCTCTTCTAACTCAGCCAATTGGTCCAGACCCTCGATCTTTGTGATCCTGTTAGACTGAAGAGACAATATTTTCAGTCTGCTTAGTGTACTCAGATTCTGTTGTATCGTGTGACCGTGAGCATTAAACTACGATAGTGCGAAACCACTGCACCTCTAGTTTAGTGAGCTTGTTTTTTCCAAGCCACAATTCCTCCAGGTTGACCAACGCATCCAACCCTTCGATATGCTGGAGTACCAGCGTGAGCTACCCCTTGGAATGATCGGTTGATCGGTGCAAATTACCCGTATTCTATTTCCCCCAAGTTCAAGACTTCTTAATGTCGCTCCAACAGATTCCAAGCCAGTGATTTTGGAGATCTTGTTTTGAACGAAATACACGGTCTTCAAGGAACGTAGATGCGACAGTGCCTCCGGCACTTGTCGTAGAAGGTTGAATGAAAGGTCCAGAACGCTATGCAACGTAAGAATACTTGAAGCTGAAGAACCGTTACTCACGTTAGAGCAGACATACTGTCTAATGCATCTCCCAAAGTCTTGAGTTTATTATCGTACAGGTCAAGCTCTTCAAGCTGCGTGAGCAGCTTAAAGATCTCTGGATCTAGATGCGATATAACGTTTTGTCTGAGGCATAACTTTTTCAGATGCCTTGCGAACCGATCAAGTCGAAGATTAGCCAAAGAGCTCAATCGCGAGTGTACGAGTTCTAATTCCTAGTCATGCCGTATGCCTCGATTAGGTAGACAACGAAAGACCGTGTAAGTACGCACGTCAGTTTCGTCCGGAAAGTCTTCCAACAGATCACCATCATTTGCTTGCGATCCATCTGCCTCGGCTTCCCCATCGGAGTCACCATCTACTGCAGGAGGTGGTAATGCAACACGAGCTGTGGGGCTAACGGGTCATTGAAGATACGTGATCCGGAGCTTGGCATCGGAGCTCACCGCTCAACGACTACGGTTTTGTTATGACTCGCGGATTCCACTGATTGTTCATCCGGCCGGTGCATGATGAGATATACAAGTGTCAACGAGCCAAGGAAGGAACGATATAGATCCGTAGCGGCCTTTAATATGCTACTTACATAAAGCGTGGCTTCTTGTGGCTGTGTAGAAGGAATGACGAGTTTGTTTGCAAAACCTTTGACTAGTCTTGTTGAAATTCTGGTCATATGGGTGCAATGAGACCAATAGATGATAGAATCTTAGCTGCGTCCAGAATCTGTCAGGCAGGTCTCCCTCATGATTTAGCTGACTTGACGCTGACACTCCATAAAAGAAAATTATTCAGGGCGATCCTTAGCCATCCGATGCGAGTTGATCGGCGTAGCAAGTTTTTGAGGATCGCGATTTCAAGACCAGAAACGTGGGCAAGCGCGAGTACAATCGATGGTCCGACCGCAACCAAACTTCCAATCTCATGATTTCAAATTAGCGTGTCCACTACGATAAAACTACACAAGGCATGTATCCATGTGTTGGTTGCGCTATGTAAGTCCAAAAGGAACAACCAGGCGAATTGCATCAATAAATAATTTTGGCAAGGAAGGTGTGCTTGCACCATTGGCCGAAAGAAATGAACCGGAAACATAAAAATACCGAAACGTTGCATTTCACAGAAACAGGGCCAAGGTGTCGCATAACGCTTGTATGAGCTTCAAGTCGTTTGATTTGACGGGGCGCGGTCACCGGAATCTGCTACGCTCTGGTGAGGGAGGCAGTGAAGTCAGGTGGCGATCCTGCGTTTTTGCCCGTTCAAAAGTGGTTGAGTTTGACGAGGGCGAGGGATAAGGGTGATATGACCCGCTGCGAGACGATGAGCCAGGCACATCATCTTGTCCTCGTGGTGGACGGAGAGTCAGTTGACCCGAAGATAGCGGAGATGGGGAAGGTTGAAAAGGGCTGGACGCGTGATAAGGGAATGTACGACCATCAACTCGTGGTTGATGATGCGACGGTCCAGAGGAAGGGTGGTAATGAACAAAATTGAGACCAGGCAACGGAGGCGATGGCGAAGGTCGATTATCTTCTGGTGCTACAGGGCTTGGTTGAGAATAAGGTTCACTTCCAGATCCAGAGCCAACAGATGATGGGGAAGCATATGTGTTCCCTTCAGCAGGACCGCGACGGGTCGTCGTAGCCGCGCCAGCAATAGGTATCGGAGGAGTGGACGGCACCGCAGACTCTTCATTAGCCGTAATGACACCGGTCTTGTCTTTCTTCCGACGCTGTGTCGACACCACGTGCCCTTCCTTCTTGGCACGAGAACGGGCGTAGCGCAAGCCGCATCTGGTCAATGAAACAGAAAACAAGTAAATATTAGTAAGTAGTTCCGTCGCATGTTGTGGTATCACCCACGCGTTACAGAGCTCCTTCCTGCCACTGGGGCCCTTCCTCCATTCAGGACTAGACGTTGCCTTGCAACTACTGCATTTGAGAACACCCAAAGGGCGATTGTTGGTGCTACGTGGCAGGGTGTCCTTATGTGTTCCGGGACTCACTCGGTGTCTTGGAGGTGGTACAGTGTCGATACCGCAGGGCGGCGCCGGCGGTACGCTAGCCTCGAAGGCCTCAAAGGCGGCCTTAGTACTGTAGTCCTCAGGACTAGGTGTGGCTTGATAATTACTTAAAGACGCTCTGTTCTCGCCATAAATTGGAGATGGCGATGGTCTCGAGTAAGGTGACTCGCGCAAGGTGCATGATGACGATGGGAGGGATGCCATCGAATGTGCAGGGCTTTGAGCAGGCCACCTGTTAAACTGAGAAAGCGAGGAAGAAGGCTCTGAGTAACTCCCCCAGGGCGAGTGAGAGTATTGGGACGTCAAGGACTGCGTGTAGTGTCCGTAAGGTTGTGGCATTGAGGTAGACACAGGCGGGAGTGTGTACGGGCTTGCCGACAGGTCATAGGGGTGATGTTGGCTGTGTGCAGGCATGTAGGCGTCTGTGGACCTCGTGAACGGCTGAGACTGAGAATAAGAGACAGACAAGCTCCGCGAAGCAGGCTGTTGAATGGTGTGGCATGCAAACGTTATTGAACCTATATCCGCTTGCTTAATAGAAGCACATGGACTTCATCAAGGAAGCGCTTACCATGAGGGATGAACACGCTTTCTACTTCGCCTATTCCAGGCATTGTATCTTGGATTCTCCAACGTCTCGTGCAACTCGTCTTCGCACTATTATCCCGAGTGGACGTCTGAATGCCCACCGCTCGCCTTGCAAAGTCTTTCGCTCCTGGCATACCAGGATATTCTTGGCTGCTGTCCGATGGCCAGCTCAACAGAAGACGACAGTCCTGCTGGTTGTAATTAGAGTTGAACAAGATCTGGAATACCCTAGTTGTGGCGGTTGATTGAGGAAAGTAATATAGAAGCCGCTGTTGCAATAGCGTTATCTGTTCTGGGTGCATGCATGGCGTGCCACACCAATTTGTCCATGGAGTTCTGTGATGTTCATCATTGTCACCAGGTTCAAGATCGACGACTGCGTGGATAAAGCATAACACGAGGCCCTCTGCAGCCCAGTTAATGACGATGTCGACGACCATGTAGTGGGCATCCACGGAAACCTTGTCACCATCAGGCCACGGTTGGGTAGGCCCTTGGTGACCGAGGATGCGACGGATACGAGCGAGACGACAATACCTGACCCTGGAAAAGATGAGGTCAGGATAAATCCACTTACACTTGGAATCGCTTACCTGGTAACACTACCATGCATCGTCCTTTGTTCAAGAGCTTCTGCTAGATCTGCTCGCGCAGTAGCCTGCTCTTCGGGGTGAACAAAGGATAGGAGGGACTTGCCAATGAGCAAGTCGGCCTGGGTTTCGAGATGACTTGCAAGAACAGGATCCAGATAGACGAAATCCAATTCGGACGATAATAGAGACCAGTCTAAAGGTGCCACAAAGTGCAAAATCGTGGTTAGCGAAATCATTGACGATCAAGAGAAAATTACAGGATTGTGATCGGTTTGTGAAGGTTCCGAAACAATCGGAGTGGAGACCCTTTAGGGAATAATAGAGTTTTGTAAACTTACAGCATCTAGTCTCGCCAACTTTTGGCAAAGATTGAGACATGACAATGTCGGGAAAAGGTGGAAAGGGTGTTGAAGTTGAGAGGGCGGACATGCCCTGATGAGGATACCCTTCCAAGGAGGAAAGGGGTAGATGGGATCTGTTTGGCTGGTTATGTATGGAAGAGAAGTCGCCCATGGGCTGGGTTACATGTTCAAGGCCTCGTTGCGTTGGCACGAGGAAGCTCATGGCTAGAAGCTTGAAAAACGAAGTCCCGTAAAGAGACCGCCAATAATAGTTTACAGTATGTTACAATCAGTGGGTCCGAGTTGGTAGACAAACGGAGGTTGAACTCGGGATCGACGGGCCTTGAGAGTTACAACAATCGATCGAGTACTAGTAGGAGCGGGCACATTCGTCTAGGACGGAAGGAGGGTCCGTATAGTCTCAAAATTGACTTTCAGGTTCGACTTTAGTGCAACTTGTTTTTAAACTAAATATCTCCGCTGATTTTATATCAGAACTCAGACTCCGTTTAATTCGCCTGCCGTTCCATACCTCAGAAGGCACAAAATTCGTAAATTTGAGAGGCAGTACCACAGCGTGCTACGCTTTCTAACGAATCCTCATGACGGTGCCGAGCTCACCCAGGGGAAGTTCCGATCAGCATAGATCCGAGATTTTAAACGAACCAACTCCCACAAATTTCCTACCGTTAGAAGCATTCAAAAATTTTCCGTAGCCTGCGGGCTCCTCGGCGCAGATTGACTCCATCTTCAGTGACCGGAAATGAAGGGCTTGTGCACTTGGTGTGCCGATTGTGGCAAAAAGTTGGTCCCGTATTTAAGCCTGAATTCCCATTTTGGGACGTCTTCTTTATCGACGTCCTTTTACCAAACCAGTCGCTGATTGAGCCCCATCCGCATCGATGCCCGTCCCAGCACGAGTTCAACCAGGAAAGAACATTTGGGTAGCTGCAGGTGATGGCGATTTAGTTAGGGTTCGGGTACGTAACTCGTCTTCGCTTACGGTACGTGCCAAGCTTATCTCGTTCCTTCAGGAACTTGTTGAACAGCAATGCAGGTGTCATCTCATAGT
Organism: Suillus plorans; assembly: GCF_016647745.1. Taxonomy (NCBI): domain Eukaryota; kingdom Fungi; phylum Basidiomycota; class Agaricomycetes; order Boletales; family Suillaceae; genus Suillus; species Suillus plorans. Next base: position 257,095 of record NW_024537387.1, read on the forward strand.
TCACATGGTCAGGTCTGATCCGGTCCCTCCCAGCCACGTCGCCCAATGCTCCTGATGAATTCACGTATACTCCCATGCACGCTGCGGCCTCATACGGGCAGCTTGAGACCCTCGCGTACCTGTTCTCTCAAGGTCAGTGATAAGATCATTCATTGACCATAAAAAACTTACCTTCCAAGCACAGGAGGAGACGTTAATGTCACCGACGAAGACGGGGATACACCGCTATATGCTGCTGAAAATACCGAGACGGCACAATGGCTATTGGACCACGGATCCACATTAGACCATCAGAATAATGATGGTGTCTCCGTGCGTGAGCTTAGGAATCATCTATCACCTTTTTGCTGATATAAAATACACATCAGCCTGTTGAACATTTACAAGAGAACTTTCCCGAAATTGCTGCATACCTGCAGTCGCGCCTAAATCCTTCCTCATGTGTGATCCCTGGGGCGGTGTCGCCCTCGCGACCTTCTCAATATCAGCAAGACATCGCAACAGAGTCTCTCACGTCATCGCTTATGCAGTCTGTTCATGATATCATGCAGCGGTCTGAAGCAGACGGCAGGGATCCTGATGAGGAGCTGAGACAAGTCGTTGGCAGAATAGTGTTTGAAGGAGTTGTAGCAGGGTATGACATGACAACGGATAGTAGTGACGCTGCGCATCTTTCCGAAGCTAATGGGGTCAAGAGACCTCGAACGGATGGTAGTAATTAATTGTCTACTCGCCACCATGGCACCAATGTGGATCCATGGTAGTACATACTACGTACATAGCTTCCTGGCTGTTTCACTGCTCAAAACGAATAACCCGATCGGATGATCGTCGCAAACGATTAAACACTGATCATGATCACAGTCGATCAAATCAGCCGTCACTCGAGGGACGTTATCCGTAAAAAGTTACCATCCTTGGAGACAACAGTTACTTGTTTAAGACATTTCTTCGTATGTTATGGAAGTGGAATCTAAAATACCTGGGACTCGGATGTCCGCAGCCGGAGTGAACTTCGGGTGTGTATGCCCAGACTTGGCACAGCCCAGCGCCAACCTGCACCAACTCCGTTAATTCCTTTCGAATTTATCCGATCGAAGCTGTTCACGTTCGTGGAGTGAGAATAGATGGGAACGTCAAGTTTCCGAGGAAGTTCGTTGATTACGACGACGCAGTGTTCGATGGTGACTAGGGCATTGAAGCTATGCTTTTGTGGTGTCTTTTTGTCTATGACCATCAGTTTTGGGGTGATTATCTATTGGCACAGCAGAAAACCTGTGTCATGCAGATATATCCATGGAGATCCCACGGGTATGGGCATGAGCTGGCACGAGTCCTTTGGATTTCACCCGACATCAATCGTGACTTGTCTGAGAAGCAAAACATAGGCCTTCTACACGAACACGTTTGCGGGCGTAGAGATTCGGAAAGTCGCGAAATGAGTAGAAGAGTGAGCAAGAATGAAGAGGGTCGCTAGGGCTTGCAAGGGTTTGGAGACCTTAAATTTGTGATTTCAGCGTCCAACGAAAACAAGTTCAGATATAAAAACGCGACACGACGCGTTTATGAACACGCGCTCCTTCAGATTACCTTTTTAGGATACTCATCATTACTTCTCTTCCCCCATGGCAGACCAAGTTGCAGGCTTAGCTTCTTGTTTCAGTTTCGAAGACATTTCACAAGCATCTGCACGCACCGATGGATCCGATAAGACTCCAGTTCTGAAATTAATCAGGGAAAGTCAAACCAAGGGTTATGACTTTGTCTGTCTTCCTTTGACTACCCCAAAATGGAGAGAGCGATGGAGAAATATGTGCATCGTGCCATCAGCAAGTGCAAATGAAGCTGATGAAAATGCAACTGCAGAACAGCAGGCAGAGGCATGGAGGAAAGCACCGTCTTTCCTGCACGAGGAGGTGACCATCTCAACACTTGGTAAGTGAGATCAACAAACAACCAATCGTGCATCCTAAGTGGCAATGCGATAGATGAGGCGGTACCTGTACTTGTGATGGTGTCAGACTGGCTTCAGCTTGACTCAACAGATGACTGGGTTAGGCATGATTCCGAGATCGTGAGTCCATTCTGTGAAAAAAAAATCATGTTTACGGGCGTTGTGGAGCTATCTTCTCGGAGCTTATTTTTCGGCACTAACCCGAATCTGATTTTTCAGGCATTGCGCCAGGAAGTGGCCTACGCGTCATACCTCAATGTTCAGACGGTCATTTTACCTCCACCTAGGCATCGATCACAAGTCGCATCATATGCGCGCGCCGTAAATGAATGTCTCAAAAGTACGACCTTTACGAACTTCTCGATACGCCTTCCTATCTACGATCCTGCTGTCTTTCAACCGAAAGAATCGCCAATTATTCCTCCTTCGATAACGAGCACATCGTCGACCCCATCTGCACCATCAACACCGAAAATTGTGATCCCGCGAGCTTCCACGTCAAAATCCTTGAAGGCTGCGCGGGCTCCCGAAGGAGAGATAAACGCAACTTGGGAAATGTGGGACATAATACGCACACTGTGTGACTATAATACACGCTTGACGCTCAGTATGCATTCACTTTACGTCTTGGAACAGTACTTGACGAACTGAATTCCAGCGCTCGATCTCACCCCGCCATTACCTTCTAATGCCGGCATCCTCAACAGATGGATGGCTGAACCTGTTCACCATATATTCCTCCCCGCGTCCACGTTTATCGCGAATGTGAAGGGCTACCCTGTTCTTCCCAAGGGTACACAATCCTTTCTACGCAATAGCATGGCAGTGAGTTAGGCACGTATTTTTGCTATTGGGCAGATGATGAACCAAGAATCGGCTAGCATCACCCTATCGTCATCATGTCAGGGGTTAGTTCGGGGTTACACACCAAAGGTGGCGAATCAGCATATGCACAATATGTGCGACATGTCGAGAAGACAAGCTCGGCTGTTCAGGCAGCGATGACGGCAGGGACAGTTGAGCACTTCGCTCAGGGTTATCAAGACTACCTCCAGAACCCCCTACAAGTTGATATATACACCTCATTTCCGCATGCTATCGTACTGATGTCTGCCTAGCCGCTGATGGACAACCTCCAGAGCATTACGTATCAGACATTCGAACAGGACCCTGTGAAATACCGCAATTATGAAGAAGTGCGTTTCATCTATTATGAACCGAAGTTGTACAGTGACACGTGAAATCTGTAGGCCGTGTATCACGCGTTGATGGACTGGCCTGATAGTGACCACATGTGCGAATCACATTTGGCATGTATTACAAGGCTTAACCCTTCTTCGCAGTGTGATTTGCGTTGCTGGGGCAGGCCGTGGCCCCCTTGTTGAACGAAGTTTGACGGCCATCAAGAGATCGGGAAGAAGTGCCTTCGTGTACGCAGTTGAGAAGAACCCAAATGCCTTTGTGACGTCTGTTTGGCTCTCATTATCTTCACATTGACGTCTGACTGTAAGCAGGCTTCAGGGCCGGAAACAGAATGAATGGGGTAACTCTGTGCAGCTGTTCTTTGGCGACATGCGGCATGTAGAGCTCCCTGAGCAAGTGGACATCCTCATCACTGAATTACTCGGTTCGTTCGGCGATAACGAGCTAAGTCCGGAGTGTCTCGACGGCGCAATGAGGTTTTTGAAACGTATGGATTGTTTACGCTCATCACCCATTTCGCTAACCGTTCTCCAGCTGATGGCATCTCCATCCCATCGTCGTACAGCGCCCATCTCGCTCCGCTATCTTCATCGAAGTTATACAATAGCGCGCGAATCAGTAGAGAAATCAAAGGCATGGAAACACCATATGTGGTGATGTTCCAAAATGTCAACATCTTGAGTGGGGATGGCGGAGGAGTATCAGGCCGCTGCGGGTCTATGATTCAACAATGCTGGGAATTTGAGCATCCGCGAAAAGATGCGACCGTCGATGAACGAGGTGAACCTGAATAGCGGATCTTCGGGCCAGACGGACGCTAATTATGCCGAGTGTCTAGGCTTACCCCTGACAAATAGTCACAATGTCCGCTCTGCTAAGCTGTCGTTCCATATCCCTCATGCTGGGGTTATGCACGGGCTTGCAGGTTATTTCGAGGCCGTCCTGTATGGGCATGTTGGTCTTAGTATTCATCCGCATAGTAAAGATCGGGTATCGAAGGACATGCTGAGCTGGTTCCCGTTATTCTTCCCATTCAAAGTAGGTGTTATCATCAACATTCTCTAGTGGCTCTGGCTCTTATTGACATTCATTCGCCTAGGAACCTCTGTACCTACCTAGCAACTCAGAACTGCACGTATCAATCTGGCGACTTACAGATGAGCGGCAGGTATGGTACGAGTGGTACGCCGAGTCGTTTTTGCCCGTGTTCAATTCTTCATCGTCACCTGAACACTCTGAGGATACGTCAGGGGATGGGTCTTTCTTCGCATGTACCTCGACTCATGTTGCGGTCCCGAGTCCTGTGATCGACGCTGTTGATGTATTTCCATCTTTAGAGCGTTCTGAATTGCGCAAGAGTGGAGAAGAATCACCAAGGTCTACTGCGGGGGTCATTAAAATTGGACAGACGTCGCTACACAATCCTGGAGGCCGAAGTAGTTGGATTGGATTATGAGGTAAATTTTACTGCCGTGCACGCATACACGCAGGGTGATTGTGAAACATGCGATGTTACATAACAAGATTGTCTGTGCCCCAAAAATAACTATTTGTGACGGAAGCATTGAGGTGTAATTATACTTCATATGGTCTCAATCATCTAAAGTTAACGTGACGATCGTTGCAGAACAATAGCGCTTTTAACTCCACAAAGTCTCGCATAAACGCCTTGTTAGCCTCAACAAGTTTCGTTGCATGTGAATGCACTTTAGTGTCAGCCAATTTTTCAGTATCAGCACCAGTTTGCGGCTGACTATCAGTTCAAATCGATAGTTCGCGGAGATTTAAAAATGATTCTGCCGTGGTATCGGCAGCGCACCAGACTTTCAAACTCCGCCAAGCCTTAAGAGTGCCGTGGTAACAGTAACATTCTATTTCATCTCTCGCTCTCTTATTTTCTCGAATAAAAAAAAAATACCCGACCCGCTATTCGCGACGCGTTCGTTCAGCATAACTATTTGACGATGAAGTTCACCACCGTTTTCGTGGCCCTCGTTTCCGCCGTTCCGGTTGTCTTTGGTCTTACCATCAACACACCGTACGTGTTCTCTCTTAGATCTCCTTGTACGCGCGAGAGTGCTCATCGTGTGGTGCAGGGCCAATGTTGTTGAATGCCGTATGTACTTTGCTGTGAATTAGTATCACGCTCTAACATTGCTTGTCCTCAGAGCCCATTTTGTTTAGTTGGTCTGGTGGACAGTCTCCCTACTACTTGACTCTCGTGCCTGGTATGTTGACGTTTGATTGATTACGTGTCGCTTTATTAATTCGCATCGCAGGCGGGCAATCAATGGCGTCACCTGTTAGCGATTATCCTTGTACTGAAGCTAACTGGCCGTCCTGAGACATTTTCTAACAGATCAAGTCCTTCCCTACACAAACGGGCACATCCTATACGTGGAACGTTGATCTTCAAGCTAACACTATCTTGTGAGTTACTCTCTGGCATTCTTGGAGACGTCTAGCTAACACCGGGATCCAGTAACATCGCTCTGAAGGACAGTACCGGCAGTACCGCATACTCTGACATCGTCACTATCATGCCTGGCAGCGACACCTCCTGCCTGAACACAGCAGTAGATGAGAGTGGTTCGTCGAGTGGTAGCGCCGTTGCCAGTGGCACCTCTACTCCGACCGCTGGGTAAGTTGTGATTATTGCGTGGGCTTTAGCGGCTACTAAGTCATGTACTCACTTAGATCTTCCGCGTCCGCATCTGGTACAAGCTCTTCTGCTGCTAAAACTTCTGCCACTACCACTGCATCCGCTGGTACGACCCAGAAGACTGGCGCTGCCAGTACCCTGTCTGTCTCTTCGGCAATGGGTGTTGCTGGTGTGATGGGTCTCGTTGGTGCTGCTCTCTTCTAAGCATGTTGATAGTACGGACACGATCATGACGCGCGATGGACTGTTTTATTTGATACATATCACCTGTCTTTCCTCGTTTCATATTATTCATACTTTAGTCACTTGTTTTTGTTCCAATGTGCCCTACTTTGTGCTCCTTTGTGCATTATAAAAGAGCATCATTCATTTGTCACTATTAACTCATCCCCTGGTGTGAAATGACCATCGCGAAATCACTGAGCGCAGTGTCTGACATGACCAGATTGATTGTGCGGGTTTGAATAGTAACACGTGACCAGTCGCGTAGACTTTCAAGCGAATTTCTGTTGAGCGGCTTCTTTGCGCACGTCGCTTGCATTTTTTTGCAGCTGCGACTGGTCGGTTCGTTCAGAGGAACGAACTTTGCAATCTCTCTATCTCTCTCACTTCTCATAGCACATTCCCTACTATCATTATTCGAGAAGATGTCTACTGTGGCCGACAACGCTTTCGTCGCTGACGACCCGATATCTAATGGCCACCAGCTGCACGACGGTGCAAATTCTTTCGAGCCTAGCCAATCAGTGACTGACGGGGAGGTCGTCGAGGCTGCTTTCTATTGTGTGCAAGAGCCTACACTAGGTGCCGAAGATGTTTCCGGAGCCGGTGACAAGACTGACGATAGCTTGGTGACGGCCTCCTCTGACGACACCCTCGCGGCGGAAACGTCTGTTGAGGTTCTCAATGTCGTGTGTGCCACTCTTTGTCGTGTTGTAGCTCTTGTGTGACTGAATTGTATCCAGGGCAAGTTGGTTGATGATATGGGACCAGAGGCACCTGCCCTGCATGCCAGTGACTTTGATAAGGAGAACACCATCCTTATCCATGACTCCGAGCCTCTCACCAACGGCCACCACAAGTCTCTTTTTGTAGAAGAGTCCGAGCAGCTTACAAATCTCACAATCGTCCCGTGCGACAAGCCTGCAAGTCTTGCAGAGCTCGTCCAAGAGGACGCGATTGAGATTTCCGGTACGGTTATTTCAGAGATACCTAAGGTGTGCACATGCGCAGACATGTTTTTGACGCGTCCACTCTCTAACAATCAGCCTTCAGGATGAATTAGAATTACCAATCACTGACGACGCAGGCACGGAAATACCCTTTGTCGATGTTGCCACAATCGTTGTGGAAGCTTCTAAAGCCTCTTTAGATTATGGAGAGCCTCCTATCGCTGCTAGTACCAGACCTGACACGTCCCTATCAGACTTTGTTACAACTTCCATAAACGGCGTCGGGAGCACTACTACTGCAGAGCCTTCCTGTCAGGACGAGACGCCCATTTCCAATTCAAGTACCGGAATAAACCCAACTGCTGATATGTTGGAAGAGGTTGTTGTCCCCCCTGCTGTTGAAGCAGAGGTGAGTTGTGGTGCTTTCAATGCGACGTTTCTCCCTCATCTTGACGACATTGCAGGAAATATCTACCATGGCCGCAGAACCTGAACCAGCTATCGTAACAGATGCATGTGACCTGATTGATGCGGAAGAAAGCATAACGCAAGTGGAGGCTCCGTCCGTCCGAGAAGAACCTGCGGTCACCGAGACCGTGGTTATAGCGTCCATCGATTCGGTAGCAGAGGCCGCTCCTGAAGGTGAAATCATATCGGACGAACAAGCATCTGCGCTGGTTGAAACACAATCTTCCACAGCCGAGTCAGACATCACGCCAGTGACGCTCCAAGCTGCACCAATTCAACCAATATTGCGCGAGGTCGTCGTAGAGGAGGGTTCGGCCTGTGAGCCTGGCTCGGAGCCCGCGGCAATTTTGGAGCCCACCCCAAAAGCTACCGAAATGGAACCGGTTGAAGATACTGCAGCAACTGCGGAGCCCGTCACAGAAGTTGGCGAATCGGATCTGACTGAAGAAACTGTGCCGGCGTCGGAAGCAGTAGTCACTATTGTGCCAGCCGAGATATCAGGTGCGGGTACAGAGGCGGAGGAATTTGCTGCAGAGGTTGATGTATGTATCGCAGCGGAAAAGGAGGGTGATAACGAGTCGCCACATGGTGCTGTTGATGCTGAGGACGAGCCAGCTGCTCCCACCGAACCGGAAGTGGAAGTGTTTGTTCCCGAGGTCATTTCGGCTCCAGCTGAGGCTGCGACAGGGCCAGATGTCCCGTCAACTGAATCAGAGGAAGCTGCCATCGCCCCAACTACGGTGTCCGAGGTTCCTGTCGAATTTGTTGTTGCTGCAGAGGCAGAGTCTGTTGATACACACGACTCCATTACTGTTGACTCAGAACCAGTCACAATCCCTGGCCCCGAGCCCATTGCTACCGCTGAGACGGATCCTGTAGCAGCAGCAGGACGTGAACCTGCCGCTGTCGAGTCGGAAGCGCCTGCAGCAGTTGGTGCGGAGCTCACAGAACCTGCAGTCGAGTCTATTGTAGTGGAGACTGTTCAGATTGATGTCGAGCCACCCAGCTCCAACGTGTCATTCGTCGAGGATCCTGAGGTGGACTTCACGTATACTGACGACACGCAGACGATACTAGCTGAGGAGATTCCCGTGTTTGAGGAGCCAATTTCGAACGTCACTGATGTTGAGTCCGAGGTGCAGGTAGAAGAGTCCTCTGTTGAGGAGACTGTGGAGGTCATTCCAAACGACATTGTTACTCCTATAGGAGAGCCTGCACCAGTCGAGGAAATTCCAGCGGAGGAAGTTGCAGCGGCTGAAGAGGTTGTAACAGTCGAGGAAATCCCGGTCGAAGAGCCTGCAGCGGTTGAAGAGACTGTACTGGTTGAGGACACCACCGCGGTTGAAGAAACTGTACCTGCTGAAGAGGTCGTCCCCGTCGATGTCGCTATAGGAGAGCCCGCAGTGGTTGAAGAGACTGTAATGGTTGAGGACACCACCACGGTTGAAGAAACTGTACCTGCTGAAGAGGTCGTCCCCGTCGATGTCACTATAGGAGAGCCCGCAGTGGTTGAAGAGACTGTACTGGTTGAGGACACCACCACGGTTGAAGAAACTGTACCTGCTGAAGAGGTCGTCCCAGTCAACGTTGCTACTGAAGAGCCCGCAGCAGTTGAAGAGAATCTACTGGTGGAGGAGCCCACCGCAGTTCAAGAAGCTATACCTGGTGAGGAGGTTGTCCCAATTGACGTTGCTACTGGGGAGCTCGCAGTAGCTCTCCTGGCGGAGGAAGCCACCGCAGTTCAGGAAGCTATACCCGGTGAGGAGGTCGTCCCAGTCGACATTGCTACAGGAGAGCCCGCAGTGATTGAAGAGACTGTACTGATTGAGGACACCATTGCAGTTCAAGAAACTATACCTGCTGAGGGGGTCGTCTCAGTCGACGTTGCTACAGGAGAGCATGCAGCGGTTGAAGAGACTGCACTGATTGAGGAAACTACCGCAGTTGAAGAAGCTATACCTGCTGAAGAGGTCGCCCTAGTCGATGTTGCTACTGGAGAGCCTGCACCAGTCGGGGAGGTTCCCCCGGTCGAAGCTGCAGCAGTCGAAGAACATGCACCAATCGAAGAGATCACTTTAGTTGAGGATGTCACTCCTATTGAATCAGCTGCTCTAATCGAATCATCCCCGCCGGTCGAAGAGCCTGTTGTTGACGAAGCTGAGCCTACCGTCGAAGAGCTCGCCGCTCCTATTGACGATGATCCACTGTTGGAAGAGACCATGCCTTCTGTCTATGCAGCCGACGTCGAAGCGCCTCTTCCCACCGTTGAGGTTTCCTTGCTTGAAGAACCTGCCGCATCCTTTGAGGAGCCTCTTGTTGCACCCGAAGAAGCATTCGCTAAAACACCCGCTCCAGCAGTTGAAGAGACTTCGCTCGCAGGAGATGCTTCAACTGTTGAAGAAACATCTGCTCCCCTTGTCGAAGAAGATGTCCCTGCTGTCGAGGAGCATTCTGCGCTCGCAGCAGTGGATGTGCCTGAATCAGGAATAGTAGAAGAGCATACGTCTGTCGCGGTCGAGGACATTTCGGGGCGCAAACACGAGCCTGTGGCAATCGAGGAAACTCCCGCAGATGCGGTGGAACCTGTCTCTGTTGATGATAGAATTCCTCCCACTATAAACGAGACACCCCTCCCTGCAGAAGTGCCCTCGGATACTGACGGGCCTGCTCTTGAGGTAACTTCAGCCACAGAAGAAACTTTCGTCCCGGAAGAAGAGTCCGTCACTATCATTGTGTCAGACGAAACGATCTCTGAAGTGGCAGTTGTCGCATCGATCGAAGAGGACGTCCTTGCAGTCCAGGAACCTCTCGAGTCTCTGGACGTCGATGTGCCCGAACCAGTTGTGCATGAGGAAGCCGCAGCGCCAACGAGAGACCATGAGTTAGTTGCAGTCGAGGATACGCCGGTGTCCGATGATCAGCATGTCACCGTCGAGGAAACCCCCGCAAGCGAAGGGGGATCTGTCTTTGTCAACGATCAATTCCCTCCCACGAACGAGATCCCACCTATTGCAGAAGTGTCCTCGGCTGCTGACGAGCCAACACTTGATGACAGTCCATCCACCGAAGAACCTTCCACGCCTGAAGACCAGCCTACCACCGCCTCTACTATGGAGGTACCGCCAACAGCAGGAGAAGTCGCTGTTGCGCCCGAAGAAATTACCTCGAAAGTGGAGGAGTCCATTCCAGCTTTTGAAGCAGCTCCCACCACTCCCGCGGACCCAATGCTCGACGATTCCTCATCTCCTGAGGGAATTGCAATCATCGCCGAGGAGTCAACTGTCGGGTCTGACGCTTCCGTAACTGAATTACCCGTGGCTGTTGATGAACCCGCTCCCGCTGTAAGTGAAGCATTGGTCGTCGTCGAAGTTGTTCTCGAAGAGGTCCACGCTACCCCGGAGCGCACCGAAGACGCCTCATGTAGTGAAGAGACTAAGGACGAACTTGAGAATTCGCCACATGCAGGGGCACCTGTGTGTTTGCCTGGGCAACCCTCCGTAGAGGAGTCTCTCCCTACAGCTCCTATCCTTGACGAGTTCACGCCAGAACCTGCAGAGGAGCCTGAGATCTTAGAGGAGCTGCATGCGGTCACCTCCCAAGTTCTTGTTAATGGGGGGCATTTTGAAGTCGATAATGACTCGGAGCCTTCGATTGCACATGTAGAGACTTCTAGCGAGATTGAAGAGACCGAAGCAGTCGAGCAACCCGAAACTATCGCAGTCAAAGAGGTCACTGAACAGCAAGAGGTGGGTACGATCCTTTGTCACTATCCGCGTTTTCTCAGACATGTTTTAGATTGTGACATCCTCAGCTCTCAACGTTGCTAGCGACATTGAACGTCCCAAGTCACCATGGAGCCCTTCTTACAGTGTCATGACTCAAGGACCGGGCGTTGCCGTCGAGGAGTGTGTGGACGCCTATGAAGGCGATGATGACGTTGCCCCTGCCCAGTCACAAACACCCGAGATCATTATTGATGAAGTAGCCGCAGTTGTTCCAGAGATTGCAGCTGATATGGAAGCGCCTGGGCAATCCCAAATTGAGGTTTTACATTTGGCAGAGGAACAGGTATAATTTGACCCCTATTGCCTCTCTGCCTTTGACTTAACTCGAGGATAGGTTGCGCTCGGCGAACCGGAAGAGCCTCAACCCAAATCACCTTGGACGCCTTCTTACTCGGTGACTGTACAAGGCAACATGGCTCACACTAATGAGGGACTTGATGACTTGGAGCAACTTCCCCCAAGTGCTACCCAGTTTGTTGCAGCAGAGGCATTTGAAGAGCAACCTGTTCCTTTTACAGAAGCACTCATTGCTGTCGAAGTAATCAGTTCTACCACAGTCGTTGCAGACATACATGCTACGCTTTCGGCAACGCTAGATGAGTCGGATATTCCTCAGGATATCGCTTCGGAGCAAGGTGTCATCGCTCAAGCAGAACCATCGGTACAGACTCCACCCGAGCCACCTACTGTGGAGGAAGTGCTTGAGGAAGAAATTGAGCAGGGATCGTTCATCGTCGACGACGAGAGTACGGTAGGTTACTACTTATTTATGCTAAGATTAGCCACGCTAAGTGTTTTCGACAGCAATTGGGTACTACCGACCCTGAAGGAGAGCATAGTAGTTCTCCCTGGACGCCGTCCTACTCAGTTATTGGGCTTGAACCAGCATCTGCACTTGAGGATCAAGCGGTTGCTAAGGATGACGAGTTTGTTGACCATGGTTCATTTATCATTGAGACCCAACTACCCGTAAGATTGTATTGGCATCGAGCTTTGCATTTGCTAAAACATTCGTAGGTCGGTGTAGAGGATGTTCCTGAGGTCAAATCAGACTCAGGGCTTCTGACACCCGTCGATGACCCTGTTGGAGAAAGACCAAAGTCGCCGTGGACCCCTTCGTATTCTGTCACCAAGCAGGGGCCAAATGATGCTGTTGAAGAAGTGGAGAAACTTAACGAAGTAGAATATCTAACTGGTCCACTCTCTAGCATTCCTGCACTTGCGACTGACGAAGAGCCCATCCCGCCTGTCCTCATCACCGAGACACGAGCGTCTGTAGATGAGCCTGTCGTGGCAGAGACTCCCTCGCGCTCAGAGGGTGACATGACTGTTTCAGAGCTCTCCGAGACATATGACGACGTTGAGGCCAGTGGAACTCCATTCGCCCGAGAGACCCTTCAAACATTCCCTGTTCTCGAAGAGCCACAGAAATTCGCCAACAAGAAGTCAGTCCATGTTTCCCCCACTTCCTTCCTTACTCCTGACTTCGTGCATTCAGGCCAAGCTTGTCTGCCGTCGATGAGCTTAATGCCGCTGAGGTCACTGAATCCAGCACCCTCCGCATCGATATTCCCACCAACAACGGAGCCAACCGCAACAGACTGGAGTCCACGACCTCTTCTCGTTTCTTCCCTGGTGGATGGTTCTCCTCTTCACCCAAGGTTCCTGAAGAGGGTCGCACATCGCTCGACGTTGCAGCTGGAGAATTCGTCCATAAGTCCTCAGTCGAAAATACCCCAACCACTGCTCCAACCAGTGCCCTTCCCTCCGCTGTCGAAGAAGACAAGGAAAAGAAGTCTCGTTGGTGCACAATCATGTGAAAGGCAGAGTCCGCCACCTTATGCATCTGAATTCTTGAAACTTATCATCGTTTTTATCACTTTCGTTCTCGTTCTCTACTTTACCTTCTACTATGCATGATTCTTAACGACAGGCGACGACTGCATATTCATATTTACTTTCAAGCGGATTTTGATATTGATCTCTTGTATTTCGGCTAATCCTCACCCTTAATGCGTTGTTTGCACTTGAAACCTCTTGGATTGGCGAATGTCACCTAAACGTAACCGACCTTAGCTCAGTTGGAAGAGCGCGAGACTGTAATGGGATAAATTCATCTTGAGGTCGCCTGTTCGAGCCAGGCAGGTCGGATTATTTTTGAGTAAGGTCCATTTTAAATTAGAGACATTGTTGTTAAAAGAACATGGCGCGCTCAGCGTTAGGTCGACGTCAAGGGAAAACGTGATGGTGGAACAGAATTGGAACCGGTATTACTGACATGTATGTATCTTTCGTCTATGGGGGAGCTGTTCGTTTATCTGCCGCATCATGATTAAATCAATGGGACTGTTCCTTCGATTCATGGTACCTCAACAGAAAGGGCAGGGTGGTCCTGGGCCGAAAATCCCCCACTTGCAGTAGAATGTACTGCATACTAGTTATGGCCAAAATACCTAACCAGAGAGGACTCCGGTCAAGAAACAATATTACATAGTGTATGACCTTCAGCTTAGTAATCCTTCAACTGTTCGAAAGACCTCTCAGTGTATGGTTGGTATAAGCAGGTGCTCGAATCTCTCAATCGTATCTAGTCCAGACTAATTGCCTATCTTACCTTGTCAAGAGAATGTTAATGAGCCACGAGATGAAACCTAGTGCAGGGTTTTTGTCTCTTCCTAGAGAACTACAGCTCAACATTTTGAGCTTTCTTTCAGGCCGAGACATCCTTCGTTGTACATCCGTGAGCCCAATTTATGATTGTGGTGATGCTATTGTTGTCCTATATGGACTTTCATACTTACGATGATCGTCTTGCAGGTATCTAAGGCCCTTCGCCAGACGTACATGTCCTCTTCCGAGCTTCAGTACATAGTCGAACTCAGTGGCCAATGGTTGCTCCATATTCCCATTACGGACAATGTTAGCATCCCTGTTTCCAAGCGCCTACAACTCTTGAGGGACAAAGCTCACGCATGGTTCAAAGTCGACCCCTACTCTTTCGAAACAGTCTCTCTACCAAAGAACATGTACTCTGACGAGAAGGTCGTCGCGGATAGGCATATCTACTTGTGGGATCAAGAAGAGGACCAGGCCGCGATCATTCCGATACTGCCAAGGCCCTTACAAAAGACAGTCAAGCGCAACTGGTCTGCAGGAACATTATTGTCAGTTCCAAACTCAGACAACCTCGATGTGTTCATGGATCCAGCACAAAACCTGATCGCCATCGCGTATTCCGTCACTGATGCTACACTCGAGTCGAACGACGAGACACTCTACATCGACCTTGGGGCCCTGGATAAGGATGGCATTCACCCCCAAGCTGCTGGACGGACATTGTTTTTGTCGGTGCTGCCCGCATCCAAGGACAAATGCTTTGTTACAGAAAGTGCCAAGCTCAAGGGATTTAGGAGGCATATTGCTTTGCGGCGCTCCTTTGCGTATCCATTCGAGGAGATGTGGCAGCTGGATATTTGGGACTGGCAACACTCAGCGACATCTAATGTAAGTCATGGCCAGAAAATATTTGAAAGACTCGACGGCTGAGTGCTGATTTGCCGTCTAGAGCGTCCTCAGCGGCACGAATTTCAAACCAAACTCGATTGATTTTTGCTTTCTCGGAAACAATAGGTTGCTCGTTGTTGCCGGACATTTGAAGCTCTATTCGATCGAGGATATGTCCCAGACGCCACAATTGCTGGCGTGCTTCCTGATGCCCGTCCTATATCTGAATATCCAGTGCTTCCTTCCGATGGATTATATTGATAGCTCCCCACAGCTACAAGCCCAACAAGCGGTGTACACTTCAGATCCCAAAAACAAGCTGCTATGCATTACCACGGGAGCGAGTCGGACCTTCGTCGTTTCTACGAAGATTTTCTTCAACCTTGAAGGAATAGCAGCAGCAACGCCAGTACCGTGGGAACGCTGGGGCCCTTCAAATACTCGTATTTTCGGTGAATTCAAAGTTCACGTTAGCGGGAATCGAGTCTTGCAAGTCAGTACGTCAGCCTCAGGTGACGCGGAGTATGCATTACGCATTTTGGACTTCAGCCCGCTAGCTGTGACGAACAGGCGGGGTCTGGGACGAGTGGTGAAGGAACCGTCTACAATACCAGAATTCGACGACTGGACTGGCAGGCCTGTGAAGAGCTTGATATCGTCCCTGCCTTATGTCGAGGTCATATTGGACAGAAAGTTCGGTTCTGCTGAATCAGAGTTGGTAGACTTATGGGTCGATAAGGATAGCATTTATTTACTCATCCTGAAGTTTGATCACGAAGTGGTAGGTTCAACACATTACGCAATAGAATATAACGAGCTTGAAGTCATTGATGTTTAGAGTAGAGTTATCTATGTAGTTGCTCCGCCATATGACATACTGTAAGTACACTGGCTTACTAGAGTTCCCATAATCTATATAAATCCTCTGCGCGATGCTCTTTCAGTCACTGCCTTTTGGCGTAACAGTTAAGCGGACGACAGTCACCCCTTCAGAAGTAACAAATAACGACCGAAGCTCGCCGCTTGTTATTGATAAACTCCACAAGTAAATAGAAGCGGCATAATTGAAGGGTCAGCATGTTCCAAGTAGCACTGGCTTGATCAACGAGTGTCAGCTGTATGGTCATGATGATTTAGCCGAGGAAGCGCACCGTTATATGGTATTTGGAACTCTTGCCATCCACGTTGTTACAGAATTCAGATCTGTTTGGGTGCCACAAGAAGCACGATCCGACCTTCGGAAGTCCCTGTGCATTCGCGTGACTATGATGGATTGCAGAACGATTTGGTATCTGTCGGTGATTAAGTATTGAACCATCGCCTCAGAATCGAGAGCAGACAAACTCTGCCAACACGTGTGCAAATGGAAGCTACGCCTTGCGTCAATGGAGTGGCTTCACATGTACACATTGACTTACCGGAAAAAAGAATGTTGTGAGAATGACACCGAGAGTCAAAGCTGTAGCGTTTAGTAAATAAGTATGCGAAAGGTGTTAGGTGATATGCGAGAACCAACCAAAGCTGTAGCTGAAATACATTAAATTTTGTCGCAAGAGACCACGCATGAAACGGTTGTCGGTTTTCCAACCACCATGACCCTTGACAGCGCGATAGAGCAGAAGAAAGAATACTTCTGAAATTATGTGCATGCGGTGAGTTCAAGCTCGTGTTAGCAGCAGCTCCCAATACGAACCTAGCTCAGCAACAGTCAGTAAGCTGTAAATTACATACACGTTCTTATTCGTATGCAGATGTCCGAAAGTGCCAGGAATCCAGCATTCCCCTGTATTTAAGAGGTTAGAAACTAAACAAACACAGGGTCTAACTTGAAGTTATACGCACCAGAGGCTGACCAAAGTTCCCTGATGGAAATGAAAATTGGTACTAAATAGGCCTGCACAAGATGATTTAGACATTGCTATCTAGAGTTAGTCGTAACCTCCAAATATTGGACTCACGACGATGCTAACAAATAGCAATATGGCGAACCACCTCACCCGTTCCCATACCGCAAATGCCCTGAGTACGAATATACCTGAACCAGTGCAATAATGTCAGAGCGCAGAATCATTGCTAGGTAATCCAATTGCTTGCACACTCAGCAAATAACATCAGTAGTACCCCTAAATCTTATGAGTTATGGCGCAGAGTCAGTACATGCCTTGGGAAAGCTTTACCAGACTCACAGTCATCGGCGACTTCATAAGACCAGCAAACCTTTGATCGGGATGGGTTAATTTTGAACATCTGCAAAGCTTTAATTTGCACCTACAGGATATGGGGCATCAGGCCGAAAAAGCGCTGAAAGTCGTATGATGAGGGAGGGAAATCGTGAACTGTGCCGGACACTCACCGAGCATATTCAGCGACACGTATACAAAGGGCAAGTGACTGCAAGCTAGATAGAAAAACATGGCGAGTCCCCATCGAGAGTCGACGATACACTCGATCTGTATCGACTACAGATCAGTATACCCTGAGACGCTCAGGAAATTTCTACTTGCCGCGTCGGGTATGCATAGTACGTAGTCATACAGCTGAATGTTCGAGTGAAGACATGAGCCATCGTTGAAAGATTGTGGTAATTTTTACACTCACCCACAGCGCTGTTAGTGCAACTACCGTGAAGATAAGCAAACTGAATCAAAGAAAAGCGATCATAGACCACAACCGTACCATAAGGGTACTGGGACGACAACATCAATGATACAGGACACGCCATAAGTAGGAATCGCACTTACACCCAACCTCAAGAAGGCGTCAGCTTGACTCGGAGTCTCTTGAAAGGTATTCATACTGATTTATTGAATGAGTCGACCTCACTTCAGGTCACTACTTATAAGATATCGAACATGTAGCACTGGTCGGTACTATACAGCATGTTGCCGTTAGTTGGTTTCCCGTGCTCCGAGTCGGAGAAGTTCTACTGAGAACCCCGGGCCATTCAGGTCGTCGCAAATCGCGCGCGCGCGCGCGCATCATATCATCCCGTGAAGACTCATCGGATACTTACATAAATCTCCGGGAAGAGTTGATGGCGATCCGCGACTCAGAAGACGGGAAATCACACGGTAATCTCCGAGTCAGTGCGGAGAACCAGTGTTCTGCCGGTCAGTGAACCAAGGTCACAGTCATTGACTGCGATTCGTGGGAAATTCGGTGAAGTTTACTGTCGTTCACCTGAACATGACTTTGAGCGGTTCTGTGGTCCTACCTCATTAGACTATACCATACTTGGTTGATACTATATCAATGGTTATCGATTAGATATCTTCACGCAGTCTGATTGTAAGCATGCGGTTTAGGCCTGTTCGGCTGGGGGGCACACTTCAAGAACCTGCAGGCCGCAGCCACTACTCTCAACATTGGACACACCGAAACCGACTCGATGGCGAAGACCGGCAAGAAATCAAACCGAGGATGGTGGTGGGATCACTTTGTCGAACATCCAGGTTATGCTGCTAAAGAAAGTGCTTCAATGGTCAGCGGAAAGGCAAAAGTGATATGTGCGAGGCTCTACTAGCAGCGCATGGCTAACGAGCATGCATTGGATGAACAGCAAATCCACGCAGGTCAGCGAGATGCACCGAGAGATGAAGCTGCAATTGCAGGCACTTGTATTAAGTGCCGGTACTGTGATGAGAAAGCAGAGTCCACTGAAACAGTGGATGACTTGGATGCTCCATTGGCAGGAAGCGGCGAATGAGAGCAGCGCAGCTTCGAGAGGCAAGGGATAAGCGAGCTCGCATGAGACCTCATCCGAGCTGTTGATGAAGAGGAAGTTTTTTCCGCCACAGAAATGATGCACTCAGTGCCCACTACTGATTCATTCACTCCCATTGCCATCAGTGAATTGCTTGATTATTCTCGCGCTGAGGAATGGCTGTGATCTTTCTACAAAACGGCCATTAGAGGTTTAGATGCCGAGCTCGAGTTGTACGAGCTTCTCGACTTAGATGTGGAAGGAATCAAAGATCCGGAGTTTCCTCAAGTTGATGATGTCCTCGCTGAATAGATTTATTACGGATTTCGTGTACCATACAATGTACATCGTGTACTGTACCGAGAATACCAATCGCAAATATGTCGTAGCAGATGATATGTAGAAGGGAATATGTTACAACGTCTTTTGATGTTTGTTCACTCTTTCTTCATCGTCCAATCATAAGTGATTATATAATATCCAGACCGGACTTCTGGCACTGAACGGGTTCAGTTCACTTGCATCCATGGGAAAGTTCATCGCTGAACGTACGCTAACTCTAATAAACGTTCATTGACCGGCAGAACACTGCGGAGAACCGAAGTTTGCAATCCTGCTCTCGTATAAGTAGAGCAAGAGGAAACAAAGCAGTAACGATCATCACCAATGACAAGGCCACGGTGGAGAGTCCCTGGTCCTCATGCTATGTGATAGTAATGCGAAAAATTTGTATTAAGGTCGAGGTCGGAACCCATTTAGACTAGTCAAACTTCCGTGGCCCACTAGTGGCGCCACTATTAGTACATGTCTTCTCTGACTTTGGCAACGGGATGATGACTTACCAGAACGAGTGATTAAGCACATAAAAATGAGACCGGGAACGCGGCATGGCAGTGCTCTCGTGAAGATGTTCGGTAGCCCGACTCCTAGTGCCATTAGGAGGGCTTTCTTTTGATGATTGGTTTTTTCTCGTGGTGAGGTGTATGCCCCCGGCCCCGTGAGGATGTTCCATTTTTTAAGTTGATCTAAGATTCGTTCTTGTTTTTGAATCGGAATAATATTTGGCTAAAGGATTTGTCAGTGCGTCCATTGTCTTTCTTCGTTGACCACGGTGTCTTCTCTACTCATCGTCACATTTGTCCTCGAGGAGGTCAAACATTTGTCTTTCATGGCGTCTGTGGTCGCAAATGTGTTCCAATTCAACATTTTTTGAGGAGCAATTGTTGCATTTCTCATTTGTCTGTCCCACTCCGAGTTTGTTGTGTCATCGTTGTGGCTCACTGACAATGGTGATGTCCTAAGTTCTCGTCTCGTTGCTGTGAAGTGTGCACTTTGTGGCATGTCAGCGATTCGCGCTATCTATGTTGATAACAATATTCTTGTCAGTTCAGAATATGATTTTGCAGTTTGTCCTTAGCTGAAAATCAGCACCGGTCCTCGTATTCTTCACGACGTGCACCTATGTGTACAAAGGCAAGGCGCACAACAGGAACATCACTGCCAGTGAAAACCTCATCGCCGTTGCGCAAGTGCCAAGAGCACGTCGATGCTATTGTTCTTTTGGAGAATTTGCCAGACAACTACCAGCATGGTGCGGAGTTGCCCTCCACAAAGTACACCAACAAGGATCCCGGGATGAAAGAAGAGAAAGAAGCTGGAACGAGCCGCAGCAAGATGATCTGAGTATTTCTACCGCGAATGACAAACCATGTTAGCAGTTTGCACCGTTAATGTCCAATCACGTACAAGCCTACACTGACAAAATGCTGAGGGCCATGCTTCTTATTTTCCATCTCCTTCAATATAACTTACTTCAACCCTGGGGCCACCCACTCGGACAGATGAATTCCAGGACCGTCATCTGGCGTTACTCCATGTAAACTGAAAACTCGGGAATTATTTCTCACGCCTGATGCTCTGAGCTTTCTCGAACTATTATTAAAATTTGATCTACCACTTGGACAGCTGCAGGCTGAATGTATCGATTGTTGTATAGTATATATGGGCCACAAAGATCAGCGAGATGACTTAAAAGAAGCTCTTCGGAAGAGGGATGAACAGGTCAGTGATTATAGCACAGTCATCAGGGAAATATCATTGATATACATTGATGTAGATTACCTGCCTGGAGGCTCGGGTAGACGCCTATATTGCTCGAACATCAGAGACGCAGGCTCGCCTCCTCAAAACTATCGACACCGTCGATTCTCTGAAGGCTCAACATGTAACCGACTTGGAGGCGAAAGAACGCGAGACGGTAAACTTGTCCCATGAAATTGAACGTTGGAGAACCTTTGCGAAGTGCCTCGAAGTTGAGCGAGATGATCTCAAAAATGTCGTCGAGGATTTGATTCAGAAAGGTGCATAACAATCTACAAACGGACGAATGTCTCCCGCTCATGTATTGTTGACATTCTTAGTCCAGATGTCCAGTGATTGGAGCATGTGGCCTTGCAGTCGCATGGATATAACGAAACATCCATGTCTGTCCATTCATTATCGTTTTGCAAGCGTCGAGACTAAATGCCAAAAAATAACGCCTAGATCAACTCACTGAGAACCATTTCAAACCCAGTGATACAAGCTGCAGAGATTCTGAGGTTTTGTTGGAGTACGGCGTTTCTGTCATTAATAGGCTGCACACCGAGCTTGACCACGAGCGCAAAGCACACTGCAAGGTTGTGGAAGAAGCCAACCTCCGTATCTCTGAACTGGAGGCTAAAGTCGCCGCACGCGAGGTCGTATTAGAAGCATCAATTCGGCACCATCAAGAGAGAGATAAGTCACCGCTGGACCGTTCTCGAACTCCCGAAAGCCCAATACCGCCTCCAAAACCAATGACCGATGAAGACTGTCTCCGTGTATTGGCGGATAGCAACACTAGAAATAAATCTCTTGAGATTGAAATACGGAGTTTGGCACAAAAAGTGGGGGTTGCATTTTTTACACCATTGATACAGTTTCATTGATTTCGCGCTTGCTGTAGCTTGAGCGCGCACGGGGCTCCGCGGCTTCACCTGCATGCATTTCAGCAGATGCAACCCCCGTTGTTAGCCCCTCGTCACCGCCCAGAATTGTTTCTCTCGATCGCCCATACCAACCAGCCATCCCGAGGAAACCTCTAACGACTGATAACGAAACCCATTTCACACCGACAGTGCATGCAGTATCCAACCCACCGGCTGACTCACATGTAGTCACACCACCATTATCTCACAATAGCCCCATAAGCTCATCTGATTCCGCATCACAACACTCTATTGCGCAGCTGGATGATCAGATTAACTTATATGCCACCCAGCTTGATGCCTTTAAAGCGGAGAGGAAGACACTGGTTGAGGTGGCCGTAAGGAAACGCAGAGTTCGTAACACGTCAATCATTGCGTCACATCACTGAATAATATTTGCAGATATCTGATGGAGGGGAACCTCCCGATTTCCCACAAATCCTGGTTATCGAGGAGGAATGCGTGAGGTTGGTTCCTTAGCATCATTGTATCATCTGTGCTCTCATCCTTACCTATGGTGTAGGCTTACCTCTCAGGTCTCGCATCTGGAACAAGAACTTCAGCATAGTCGAAGTTCTGCCAAGTCCCGCGAACACGAGTTGCTAAAGGAAATTGACGCTCTCAAGCTGTTATTGCATCAGCGGTCACCAGTAGGTGTCTTCGTCCGCACAAGAGACGTTGGAGCTCACCAAACTACCAGAATCTTTATCATGCACACGACGTTCAGCATTTGGATGATGGTATAGATATAGAACAAAACATGGAACTGGGGACACCTTTACAGCCTACTGCTATTCTGTCATGGAACGATCCTGGTCTAACATCATCTCCTAAGGACCCGCTCCTAATTCCGCTCCCTTTCTCACCTGAAAGAAATTCATCCCCTATTATGTCATCCTCTCGTCCACTACAACGCCCTTCCAGCCCCCATCCTGTCAAGCTCAGGCGACTTGAAAAGGGAATGGAGGTAGCCAGGGCTCAACTGGCCGCGAAGCAGCTGGCCCTCGATCAGCTCAAAATCGATATGGAGGAACTCCGACACTTACTATCAGAAGAGCCGCCATGATCTCGAGGATAAAATGTATTACCATGTACTCTTTTCGATTTTGCCTTTGATATTGCACATATATTGGTATTTAATGGGGTTCCATGCTTATCTATTGATATTTGATCTGCTGTATGTATCTTGTATCTGTATAACCGAGTGGCACTGGTATACTGTATTTTACGCTACCTCGACCTATTATTGACCCTCTGCTATATGTAAGTTAACAAGGGGCCTTGCAACCTCCTTAGCACCGCCAGCTTGTTATTTCACGGGAACATAAAGCAATTCCATACGCATATTGCTCCACGGATGATTTCGATCAGGTGTCCTCTTCACAAAGTCAACCTCCGGGGGAGGCGCCCCAACTCTGTGAACCTCTTCAACCTCAGACTCAGCACGAGATGCCGGACGGGACGAGACAGGGGTGTTCGTGTATGATGAAACCGTGTATTTCTTCGTCTTGGAGTTCAGAGATAATACTTTGTGCGTCTGTGCTGTGGGACGAGAAGGCGTGCTCGACAAAACCGGTGGTGTGGAACCAGGGAGAACAGGGAACGCGCCCTCCGCATCGCGTGCTTGCTGGACGACTCGCAACCTCCCCTCTTCCTCTTTTGCTACTTGCTTGGATATCTCCTCATCAAATCGGGCAGACAGCGAGGAACGCAGAATGTCTGAGAGGAGCACTGCAGAACAGTGCGGGCATGCGTAGTAGGGCAAGTTGATAGCACATAGGATTAATCCGCAACTGCGGCATATGGCGGTGTATGGGGAAAGGTCATGCTCTCTTGCTGGACTTATCAATTTCAGCGTTATAAGCTCAGATCAGTTGAAGAGCCCTCGCCTTGGCAGAAACATCCGCCCTTCGGATCCTTCTCTCTGCCGGACGACTTGCGAACGCCCTCGGCAAGAGATTCGAGCTTACGGATCGCCTTGCTTTTGGAAGGTTCTTGGTTTTTACCTTTACCTTTGCTTTGTTTTTGGGAGACATGTTGTGGGCGTTGCGCAGGACGTGGTAGACGGTCAGAAGGCAGAGAGCCTGCAGCTTTGGACCAAGGAGTAGGTTGCATGATGATGATGGTCCTGATCGAGAACAATGACTTTAACCAATTACATTCATGGACTCCCAGAGCCGCATCGAGTCATTTCCACAAAAGACACATCGATAATAGCCAGGGAAATATACCATTAATACAAGAAGCAATAACTCGAGCAATAGGAAAACTAGAACGATGGCTAAAGTCTACACATACATCAAAACAGATAAAGTTCTGAGCACTGAGAACGGCGAGTCGAAAGAAGAGACAACGTCAAGATCCTTGATTTCTTCTCCATGACGAAAGGCTAAGTGCGCCTATAACGCCCACGACCAGCAATGCTGTGCCCGCACCCACCAGGCTGGGAACATACAGGTACCACGCGCTATCGATGTCATCTTTGCCTTTGACCTCGTCCATGAAGATCAGCTCTTCTTTCTTCTGTCTTCTTCGACGCGGGATGATCTCTTGTTCTGAGTAAAGTGAATCCTCTCCAGAATAGACACTCTCCGAGGCAGAAGGATGAATCTCTATAGATGGCATCTCAAGTTCATGGGTACTTCCAAGGTCATGCCGGTCAATGCCTTCATCAGGAAGGACAGGAATGTCAAGATCGGGCTGCAGAGTGCGAGCACGCTCAAAGTATCGACCTGCAGCTTCCCTATCACGCTTCCAAGCTTCTGTGCCGCCTTCTCCAGGCTGTGGCTGTGGCGGCATCCTAATGGACGACAGCGTGGAATAAGATGCTGACAGGAAAACAGAAGCTGCTCCTTCGAGATGAAGAAGACCAGCCTCCAAGAAGAGCTTGGCCAGGCCCGCCGGGCCGCCAATGGACTGAACACAATATGAGACGGTTCCACGTTGGCCTTCTTCAGATGCATCAAGATGGTCCAATGATGTTTGGATAGGTAGATAGTGAGTCACCAATTTCATTGTAGCAGAGGGAAGGTGGCCATGGTGCCACGCTCGTCTGGATAGTCAGACAGGAAGTCAGTCACAGATGAAACGAGTTTTCAGCACTGGCGTCACATACACAAAGCACTCAAATGCTTCTTCTTTATCTTTCCTGATGTCGTAAAGCTCTATAGCGTATAGGACAAGACTTGTGGGGTCCATGTTATATTTGTACTCCAAACTGGAATCATATAGCATAGGGACAGGAGCGCATGGCGAAATTTCCTGGGGAATTGGTCCTTGCTGTGTAACAGGTGAGCTCAAGCATGGATAAGACCCTGATAGCAGAAGCTCACGATCAACGACGGCCAAATGATCGACTGTTCCTTCTCAAGGTGCAGCGTGACAAGTCTTCCTGAATTGGAGTGTAGTGACTCCAAGGAGGAGAATGAAGATAGGGCATGTACGGGTAACGAAGGCGATGCGGGACTAGAAGTAACAGGGATAGAGTGACGTTGACTTGCACTGCTGGTGTGTTCGTCAGACGAGGAGATAGGCGATGATAACGCGGGTGAAGGAGCTACAATCTCCTCTGCATCAGACACTTGACCACTTTCCAGAGAAGCTGCGAAACTGCTTGAAATTTCGGGGTCGGATACGAAGGCGAAAGAAGATTGGGTGGACGTTGTCGATAGGGTCGACGTGGTACGCTCCCGAGCGGAAAGACGCGAGTTGCGGGGTTCGAGTTGCCACGCCGAGTTCGCCACGTCGACGTGGCTGTAAAGACAACCCTAGGATTAAAGATTGAGGATTACAAATATGTCTTTTTGATGCGAGGCTTACTTTTACGATGGGCTGTTGGCCTTTAACCCCAGCGAGTAGATAGTTGCGTTCAATAACAACCTACCATGAACATGAGATTATACGTGGCGGATAGAGTAAAGTAACATTACTGACAACAACGTCTTCTCTTGAGGTTTCATATGGGACAAGAAGCAAAACTGTAGCCTGCAATTCGCCCAAGCGTTAGGACTATGAAACAAACCCTTACCCTATTGGCTTCACCTGATCATGCGACTAGGCCCGTTGAGTCAAATGAAGTGTCAATTATCAGAGTTTCATGGCTCACCTGGTGCCACGAGTATGAGAGTTTCTGGTGTTCGCTCGTCTTCTCCATATCGTTAATGCTGCCAGTCGTGAACAACGTTGCAGTCGTAAGCGAGCTCTATTGAAAGGAGCGGAGTCAGAACGCTGACCCTCTGCGCATGTGCTGTGTGACCTATTGACACCGAGCTTAACTTCGTGGCAATGACTAAATTGATCCGTTGTGCTCATATGCATTCCATCAGATCCTTCTGGGTAGGAAAATAGACGACAGATATCGGAAGTACTCATGTACAATACAAGCAACGAAAAAGCAGCAAGAAAACAAGGGGTGTAGGTAAATAGGATAGCAAAAAAATTCCTAGAATAATTCAAGGTTTGGGTACTTTCGCAGTCTGCGCAATTCTCCTCAACGTATCCTTCTCAGCCTCCATATGTTGTATCAGCATCCCATCCAATCTCTTCGATGACTCGGCCAGTGCTTGTTGCTCCTTCTGCCAGCGACGCACATTCTCGGATCCAGATGTGTCCGGCTGCTGCGGTGCCGAGGTGTCGACTGTGAGATGTTCTTGTGAATGCTGCGTAAGCGTGAGATGGGTGAGAGAGTTTGGCGACGCCTTGACATCTGTAAAGTATGGAGTTTTTTGCAGGATGTTGCCGACAGGCTTGTGCCGCTCGGTTGGGCTTCCTTGAGAATGCAGCTCATTCCTAGCAATATTGGGACTAGAGCGATTGCTTGAATGCATAAGTGATGGATGGGGAGAGTTTTCAGGATCTCGGTACACAGTCATATCTTGGTCCATGTCACTTCTACTATCCTCAGAATCGTCCAAGTCGTCCATAGCATTCGGATGGTTCTGGATGTGGTCAAAGAAGGTGGCTGGCGATGAGGGAGGTGGCGCAGAGTGAATGCCAGACGCAAAGCTGTCAATAGAGACATTGATTTCAAGCGGCAGAGGCAAATGACTTTGGGTACCACTGTTGCTGGGCATGGGAGAAAATGATTTAAAAGAGTGAAAAGTGCCTTGGCTAGAGGACGAATTATTGAGCGACAATGCTTCATGGAGTCGTGAAGGTCTGGGCTGGTTGGTATTGTTCCCAGAACGATGCGGCGGAGGTGACAGAGCAATGCCTACTATCGATGAAGAAGGTCTAGGTGGTGGGGACATGGTAGAGAAACGAGGAAGAATTGAGGCAGGCGGCGACATTGAGGAATCTCGTGAGTGTGACAAAGGGTCGATGGGAAGTGACTGGAAGTTTTGGGAATAATAGCCATTTGACCATCTATCCCTAAAGGCGGACGCAGTTGGAGACGGTTGAGAGTACTCTGAAAACGATGGCCGACGCCCACCGTCGGTTGCTGGCACTGAGATTGCCAAGGAAGGACGAGACCGAATGTCATCGAAGGCGGTCGAATCATCCGTAAACCGAGAGAAACCAGTCAGTGCGGTCATCCTGCTCATCCGATGCGAGGGCGGAGGAGATATACTTAATGATGGCAGCAGTGGCGGACTCATCATGGATGTTCTCCGTGATTCATAGAAATCGGAGAGCATGGGCGAAGAACAGGATTTGCGAAGTGTTCGGCGCAGCTCTGTAGAACCTGCTGGAAGATGAGATTGTGAATGAGAGTACTGAGTGTCTCCAAGTTGTCGGCGAGGAGGCGGCGCAAGAGGGGTTTGATGGACCGGGGTCTCTGCTCGGAGAGGAGTATAGCTGGATAACCGCACATTTTCCCGAGCTGGAAGACGCGCAACAAGATCTCTATCAGAAGGTGCGCCTACGGTGTGTGTTGGTGGCTCAGGCTCTTCAAGGTGATCAACTATCGGATTCTCAAGAATTTTCTTGTCTAGCATTTTCCGCGGGTTTATGAGAGCGCGCTGATATAGCGACTCTGACGAGCGTAGATGGTGCGGTGACCTCGTCGGGGTAGACGGAGCCGTGGACAATGACACAACAGACGTTACTGTTGAATTGTTGAGTGAGTGTCCAACAGCTTGATGAAGCAAAGCCTTTCTCCACGCATCCTCTCGTGGATCAAGACTAATGGAATGTCCAGGACTACCTGCGGGAGGCAAGCGCTCGGCTAACACGGCTGCGCCCACAGAGTCTTCAATTCCCAGTCCATGAAGTGCCGAAGCTTGCAAGGCTAAAGTGTAGTTGGCTGACGGGGGAGGCACGTCAACTGCTTCCGTGGGATCAATGATCCCATCAAACACATCAACCTTGGGTTTTCGCATACCCCTATCGCGGTCCGGAGGAACGTCTCGACCCTTCAAGTCTATCTCCGCTTGCTTTGCAGCAGCGACAAGATCATCCATTTGCTCACGGACAACAACCACACGTGCAAGGTGCTGGACATTCTTCGGGGATCGGAACGTTTGAGGTACTCCACGTGGGTTGTAACCAGACACGGTCGTAGAATCTGATGTCACTCTCAACATCGGAGATCCATCGAAGGAGTCTGGGCTGGCGGGTTTAGATTTGGATTTTCCAACTCGGAAATAATCCAGAAATGCAGGAGTGGTTGCTTTTTTGGATGTGTTTGTACACGGTGCAAAATCGGCTGGACGTGGTTTTAAGTGTGCGGGAGGAAGGAAATAGTTGTTCTTCACAAGCAACTGAAGACGATATGAGACGTCGTCTGCATTGAATTCCTGCACCCTCATTGGTTCGTCGATGTCGAGAACTGGAATAACAACGCCATGGTCATGTGTTGTCGGTGAGAGGGGAGAAGGAGGTGACTCGGTCCCGATTGAGGTAGTAAGAGGATAAAGTGAAGATGATGTAGATGATTGTTGCGTTAGCAGGGAGTCACGAACGCTACTTCGCACATGGTCGCTGTCAGTGGGATTTGGACGAAAGGCAGACGGGGGAGACGTCAACATTGCTTTATTTCCGCGACCTTTTCCCTTTATCTAGAACCTCGTGAGCTCCATTCGTCGAAGAAAATGGACTCTAAACTCACAGGAATAGTTGAAGTGAATCCTGCTAGCGATTTGGAACCCGGCTGACTGTCGGCGGGGGCTGAAGGCCCGTCATGCTTCATGACCACGCGCAAATCGCCCCCTACACCACCGAACGTTCCTCCACTCCGTTCTAAATGCGGTTGCCAGTTCGCGGGACTCGAGACCGGACTTATGGTTGTTTCGAATCGCGTGGTAACCGGAGACAGTACACGTTCGGAGGAATCAGTCTTGACCGGACTGGGAAATGGTTCTGCGCTATTCGCAGCTGAGATGTCCAGCACCTGATCTTCTTCTGCATGGGTATCATCTGGCCTAGACTCTGTAATTATCGTCCGTGTTCGTTTCCTTGTCGTCCGCGAACGGCGACTTAGACTAGCACCACTACTGCTAATGGTGCTCGCGAGTGAATTCGAGCGTGATGTCCCAGGAAATTTAGAGGAGGAGGGTTCTTGCATGGGTTTCGTCGCTGGCTCATTCGTCCAGGACAAAGTACCAGAGCCGTGAGGGGGACAACACAAACCAGATCTGCAAAACATCCAAAAAGTAAAAGGAAACTTACATAAGCCTATACATGCTGCACGTGCACCGCGTTTAATGTCACTCTCACTGGTTTCAACCGTGCAAGCACTACTATCCTTTATAAACTGATAAGATGGCTACTCAGAGTCAGGTGCTGCTGGAATGTGAGTGAAAACATGTTCTCGCTATGGCAATCTTAAAAACTTGTGCATTAGACCTGCCCAAGTCCGAAGGCCTTTTGCCTAAATGGCAGCTCGTAGTCGCCACAGTTGCTGTGTTCAACACTATTCAGAACTTTGCGACACTAAAGCTGACTCGCAGGCTCTATACTGGCGTTCCATCTGCCTCAAGTATATAATCTTTCATTGAGGCCAGAATTTGACTCACGCTTATCTTTGTCCTTCCAGTAACAGCACTCCAGGCTCGCACGTTTGCAGTTTGGACATTGACATCAGCGGTCATACGGGGATATGCTGCGTACAATATCAACAACAAAACGTGGGTTGTTTTTCTCGCGTGAAGCCACAATGGTGAACCTCGGACCTAACTTAGGATTTATGACATGGCTCTCCTCACGTACCTTATCGCATTTGGGCACTTCACCTCTGAGATTTGCTTCTTCCGCACAGCTAAAATCAATCTACCTGTCCTGAGCCCTGTGATTGTCTCTAGTATGTGTCCTTTGTTAGTATTTTTTTCATTGCGCATGCTCACCTGCGCATGACAGCTGCATCACTGATTTGGATGTTGAGACAGTATGATTTCTATGTCGCACCTTAATCTGACTATATATGGCGAATACCGAGGTCCATATCAATGCCATGTGTCTGTTATGCACAATGCAAATTCAATTGTTACACAAACCAGTGAATTATGTGGCAATCAATGACAATAATTCGCCACCGCTCCGAGCGTCTCCGAGCTCGTGGCCGTCCTGTGACCCCATTAGTCTACGAGCATCTCTGAGACGTGGCATTCAATCGACCTCTACCTGCCCCTACCTGCTCGTCAAGCTTGAAGCTTGAAGGGGAACCGATGGTCATACCAACCCTGTAACCAAGCGTGCATTAAGGGTGTCTGTTGCAGGACACACTCAGATGCCAGCACAACAACTAACCGATCAAGCGTCATCCTTGCATTCGTTTGCGGAAAACTCGTCAGGTTGCACGTCATCCTGGATCCTGAGTGGTCCGATTGCATACAAATTAAGTTCAAAGTCACGACAATACGTGGACTATGGTGTGACAGCAGGACCCTGATGATCTCTACCGAGGGCTACCCCACCAGACCTGATTCAGGAGTAGTCAGTTTTGGGATGCGACCGGAGGTGGATGGTGGAAAAAAATTCGTACTTTTACACGAAAGCCTTGCCCTGTGTTGCTGGTAATGTACGCTAGTACTTTGACTACTCGTCTTCATAAAATTCCATCATCTCCGTTGCTCTACTTTGTCCTGGGCGAGCATTTATGGCTTTGATTGCGCCCAATATTTTTGGGAGTTCAAGAACTTCTTGGAGTCATATTGTAACGCAACTAGTTTGGAGACGACTAGAGTGACCATAGATATATTGTAGAGGGGATAAGCACGAAACAATTCACATGCAGTGCCGCGAGCAAGCTGCTGCTAATGTAAGGTTACTGCCAGATGACCATGGGGGTGATGTCATTGACGCTCGAAAAGTTTGAGTTTGATGCATCTGAAAGTGCGGTGATAGAGGGTGATAGTCGAGGCACACTCGAATTCAACGGCAATAACTTTTGATACAAAGTTGTCATATTTTGATGACTTACGATGATTGTGTCTCCTAGATTACACTCGGCCGATAACAATTCTGACATGAAAAAGGTCGTATGTCGGAGGGGGTGGACTCCTAATAGACCCCCAGCTTAGAAGCGGCCAGTCCAGCGACAAATTTTCGCCTCTTCCTGAAGTGGAAAATTCTCAGAGCTCTTAGGCCCTTTGACCCCGCCGGAGATGGACCAAGGGCGGCCCTTACCATAGTAGTGTAAGGATTATCAGGGTCCTGTGAAAGCCGAACATGTCGACGGTGACAGCTAGACATGTCGATTTATGGTGCCAGCGATCATTCTATGCATTCAATGACAAATGATAGCTCAAAACGAGTCCTCGCACCAGCAAACAAAATGATCGTATCAAATTATGCGTGGCAGTAGTCAAGTTCCTTTATATTGGCTCGTGGGATCATTGCGTGGTCCAGTCCGCTGAGGTATTGCGACGAGATGGTGTGACGTCGCGCCTAAATGTCACATCTGTTGCCCCGATCAGGGCCGATATGCAAACAAGCTCCATACCAGAAGATCCGTGGACCTTCGGCAGTACGAGGAGGCCGATGCCAAAAAGCCAGGCGGTGTGCATTAGAGTCTAGTAAATTTCGTCACTATTTGAAACATCCGTGAGTCGTGGAGTGGTCGGACGAACGCTAACTTGATCAACGTGTCGCCGGTAGCTCTTCAAATCGAACGCTGGCGTGCTCTAAAGGTACCGCGAACGTAAATGATGGTTTCCCCCGCATTACATAATTGGGGTCAGTGCAATAAGGATTGCCGAGCAGTATATAAGTAGTGTTCCACATTCTTCAATTGTGACTCATTCAACGGTTCAACGAGTTTGCTCATCCCGGCTTTCGTGCTACTTCTTCCTTGCTTTGTATAATTTCTATGTGTGCTATACTGCAATACCCCCCTGAACTGCTATTCACTATATGCGAATATATTTATGCAGCCGGCTTACCACCTTCCGAGTATGCCAGTTCTCTCGATCCACTCGCAATTGGCGAGTTTGGAGCGCCAACTGCGCTACCTTCCTCTATGCCACCCCCAAATTGGAGCGAGCCAGAAGCACGAAAAACCCTTTCTCGTCTCTGTTTGGTAAACCATGCGTGGTACGAGGCTGCTAAGCCATGGCTGTGGCACAAAATCGAGGTTCGGCTCCCCAGGAGTTGGCTCGCTCTCCTAGACGAGATCACAATAGACACCGAAGACGATGAAAAGGCTGCTTTGGCCGTCAAAGAATCTATTCAAGCAGCCACTCACGCTGCTCTGGCTAGCGCTGTGCGTACTGGCGCATCTTCTGACGAGGATGCAGCTAGGAAATGGAAGGAAAGCATCATGGAGTCTTTGAGTGGCCCAGATGGTTCCATTCCTCCAGAGCTGTTGACGCCTCCAGCATCTCGCGACTCAAGTCCCAGACGTATTAGGCCAAAGAGTAAAAGCCCGGCTCGGTGGAAGATTATGAGGACAATCAGTGACGCTGTTCAAAATGTTATGGATCTTACTGAACCTGGGGTTTATGGTAAGTTTCTCACTGTCTTACTCTACATTCTAGCATAATTGACATGTGTTACGTCTGCAGTCCCGAGGCTTCATGATCCTCGTCCTGGTCGGTTTGTCCGTCATCTAGACTTCAATCACTTTCGTACCATCGGAATGCGTCGTTCCGTAGAAGACACTGCGACTAGTCGTTTCGTGACCGGCGAACGTGTTGAAGCATTTCTGAAGGTTCGACATTCTGACATCACTCACCATTCTTCCATTGGCTGACCATTTGATGCAGGAACTTCCAAACCTAACTGCTTTCGGCGCCACGGAGTACATGGATGGTGCTCTGTCGTTGCCCGTTCTAAACGAACTTTTGCTTCGTGGTTCTGCTTCGAGAGGAGGGGGTCGCCCCACTCGTGGACGAGGAATCGTGACAGAAGATCCAGAAGAAGAGGATCGCGAAAGAAGGAGAGAGTGCAAGGACCTTCAGGCCATGGACCTTACTGGCTGCGTCAGCGCAGTTTTTGTAAGCGCTCTGACAGAGTTCGTCAACACGCATCTTCTTCAAGAGGATGAACAGTCTAGTGGAAGTGACGATGAAAGTCGACGTCAGATTAGACGTGCTCGTGCTCGGTTTATGCAAGAGGAGCCACTCACATTTCCGGCGCTTCAGCGCCTTGGACTTCGTGGCGTGAAATCGATTCAACCT
Organism: Suillus plorans; assembly: GCF_016647745.1. NCBI lineage: Eukaryota > Fungi > Basidiomycota > Agaricomycetes > Boletales > Suillaceae > Suillus > Suillus plorans. The sequence goes on from NW_024537387.1 coordinate 290,109, forward strand.
CGAATCCTGATGCCTTTTGTCCTCGCATTCCCTTCCCTTACTCACCTTGACCTCTCCGCTACCCGAGTCACACCGGAATTACTTACTGCTCTCAGGGGCTCAACCGTTCGCCTGCATTCGCTTGCGCTGGCTCGGTGTGTTCACCTAACTGGGTCCTGTATCAGAGATTTCCTCGTCCATGCACCGGCAGCAGCGCGAATTCGGGAACTCACGCTATATGGTGACCAAACATTCCCATCTCCCCTCACCACGGATGATCTTATGGAAATAATATCTTCTGCCCCGTGTTTCACCTCTGGTGAACTTACCTACCTTGATCTCTCGAGCGCACCTGTGACTAAAGAGCTTCTCGTTGACGTCTGCAAGCCGCAGCCAAAGCTGCGTTCGCTTGGTCTATCATATATTCCTGATCTCGAATTAAACGTCATCGCTCAATTTTTAAAGAGCAAAGCCGTGAATGTTGAGGTACTCACGCTTGTCCAGACTAGCCCTGATCTAGATTGGGGCAGGGTTGGGCCTGGCGCACCTCGAGGCTCGGCACAACAGGCGATGATGGCGTTACACACTCAAATTATCGGGCCGCTATGCACACCCCCCTACATGTCCACTCTACGTTCGCAGGCGGTTGTAATACCTCCTTATCCTACGCGACTTCGGGTGATTGAGCTTTCCGCACCTGCCCTTGCTGCCCTCGGCGCTGGCGCCGGATCCTGGAGAATAATAAGAAGTAAAGGTGGTCGAGGCTGGTATGTCGACACGGCCAGTGGCTGGGTTGGCGCGGGGCTGCAACGAAACCTTCCCAAAGCGCATCCATTTCGTGTTCAAATGTGTCGCCTAGCAGATGCCAATGGAAACGTAAATAGCGGCATCGGATGGCACGCGAGAAAGATGGAAGTGAGTCGCTCACCTTTCATGTCCGATAGGAACGGGTCGCTGACTTTTTATAGGTCTTACACGGTTGTGGCATGCTGGGTCGGGAGGACGGCTTGTATGGTGCTGTGTCGTTTGCTTATCAGGGTTAGCCTTGGTTATCCTGTTGACGTTTTCCATTACCCGCCGTTGACGGCTTCATAAGCATTGGGTTGTATGTACTCTAGGAGCAATGTCTGTTATTTCCTTCATAAGCACCAGCGAATTTACCCCACTAGTCATTTCATGTACTGGATTAATTAGTGCCCTTGGGAGGGCTGAATGTTAATATGGTTGTTGGTTTAACAGGGATCGTTATGATAGTGATACAACTGATGGGCAACGTACTCCAATAGTGGATCGATCTCGACATGCATAGTTACTGGTGGAAATTCCGTGGAATCATCACGATTGTCCAAACGATCATGCGCATAAATTGTGAAGGAGAAGTGCGTGAAGTCTGTGGGCTAATGACGTCGAGTTCAATCATATTACAGTTGATATGCTCATAACGCATACCGTTGGGGCGCCAAAAACTTGATGCATTATAAGACATATATGCACGACGACATATGTCACACAGGTGTGACGTTTGTGACGTCTGCCAAATTTGTGACACGAAAAGTACAGTATCCACAATGCCTATGTGTATTATGCTTTGAAATAACAATCTATAGAAGTCTGCTTGGCATTCAGTAGCTCCTCTCGCCGTAACTGAGCACGAAAAATGCGGAGTTGTGATAACAAATTAAGGGAAACCTGTGGATCACAATGTTGCATGCATCCAGTTTCGAGTTGCTGACACAATTTCGTGCGCGTGAATGATGGCCCATCGTCTTCTGACTCATCATCCGAATCAATCTCGATGACTTCGCCATTTGTGACTGCAATCTCGCGACGGACTTCATCAGCAATAGCCTGGTCACTGGCATTGCAGGTCGAGTGTATGCGGCAGGCTTATCGCGTGGCTTCCGTTTCAAGTTTAAGGACATCTTTACGAGTCAGGACATCAATTCATTCCACACTTACATAGCTGAGCAGGACAATGCTTGTAGAACAATGGTTCGGGCGCTACTTACTATGTCTCGTTGCCCTAGTTACGACCCTCTGATAATGCATATTACCCATACAATAGCAATGCATTATTCCTTATGCAATATGTCTGCATTTTTAGTCCGCCCATGCTGGGATCCTCAAAAGTCCGTGCATTATGACATATATGCAGTATGAGCATATCAACTGTATATGTCATCCTTGTGTCATTGAATCGAATTGCTGTTCATGGCGCATGGAGTTAATGTTTGAAGCGTACTGCGGAGCGACACTGAATGGCAATTGGCTGCACCCTAGGCTCTGAATCGAGTCCTGCCAAGACCAAAGGCGGTGAAAATTGCTGATGAATATGCTGGACTAGGATGTCCTGTTATGTCGCCCACTTAAACATGCCGACGTTGCTATGCTTCAAGGCTGAAATCAAAGGCAGCGGTCCTCGGCAACTCCTGAAAATTCAGAGTTGCACCACAGCTGCAGCCTGCATGCGCTCACCTGCACTCCTAGTGACATGTCCTCATTGCTTTTGTTCTTGTTTCACTGTGGCTAAGTCGGACCGTCGGGCCTCGGCTGACACTGCCAGTGACAGTGGTTACTAGTTTTGCATTGAATGTCCCTTGAAGTACTGGTACTGTTCTGTGCGCTCTAATAGGTTGTCCACTGTGAACATTCCAAGTAGCAATCCTATTAATGTGAAGTGCTTGTGGAGTCGATGGGACGGGTGTTTGTGGCTCCACGCCACCGGCTAGACTCTGGGTATTGATTACGTATGAGGACTGATCACCGTCATTTAGAAATCTATATAGAAGCCCATAGAAGCCTTTATAAGTGGTTCAGATAAGTGAGCTGTGCTACCACACCCTCGTTGACTTGTTTAAGAACAATAAAAACGACCGCTACAGCCTTTAATCTGAAACAGCGAGTACTACTACTACTAGTACTAGTCGGCAGGAATCCCCACTTGACAAGTTCACAGCATTTGGACATTCTTCGATACACTTCGACTCAACTCAACTGCGACTTGCTGTACAATGATGGGTACGTACGACTCGGATTGGTGTTTATTAAGCACAGCTGATCCGATTTACTACATTCCTCAGCATCCCACCTTCCTGTCCAAATGGACAGGTCTTCAGATGGTGGCAGGTTCTCAACAGAAAGAATTATCCGCAGGCACACTGCCACGGGTAACAACATCCGATTGCCGCAAGAGCTATCCCATGCCAACTTGGGGCGTAGAAAAAGCACGAGTGACATCGGTCATGAAAAAATGGCCTTCTTACCCAGTTTACGGAGAGCTGCAACATTGATGTTCACCCCGGAGAAAACAATCGCCAAACCCCCCAATACCTGGAGAAGTATTTGCGCCATCATCTTTTCATCATGTAAGGGGAGACTCTTTTGCAGCTTATAGGTTGTGTTAATATTTACTTGTGTAGGGTTCAACGTTCTGCTGGTGTTCATTCCCATCTCTGTATGTCATTTTCGTGTCAGTTTGAATCATCTCTGACCAGTCGTTGTTTGAAGTGGGCAATTAACTTTGCTCTCCCTGATCAACAGAGCTTGATCTTTGTCTGTAAGTTGACAAGTTACCTTTTAAATTTCCGGATGCTACAACGTGCTGCTGTAGTGACGTTTCTTGCCATCATACCATTGGCTAAGGTGATTACAAGCTCGCTTTTTTGTAATTGTATCACACTGAGCCACTATCAGCTACTGGCGTTCGCTACGGACGAACTCTCCATAAGGGTTGGCCAAACTTTGGCAGGTCTTCTTAATGCTACATTGGTTCGTACGCCATCTGCTATTTCATGATTCCAATCTAATGACTGCAAATTCTAGGGAAATGCGTCAGTCAAAAGTCGTTTCTGTCGACCATTATCTAACTGTTCGTGCTTTCTTCCATAGCGTCGAACTCATCGTTTCTGTGCGCTCCCATATTAGCAAACGTATACGGCGAGATGCTAAGGCTTACACTCTAGATTATCGCCCTCACAAAATGTGAACTCACGATCGTCCAGTCCTCCTGTATGTCTTCTTATCTCCCTTGCGACCCTAGACTCACAGTTACTCTCAGTGGTGGGATCTATTTTGAGCAATCTTCGTATGTGTTCTTCTTTTCCGTTTTTGAAATCATTTGACCACACACTAGTTCTGGTATTGGGAATGTGCTTCTTTGCCGGAGGCATGCGCTTTTCAGAACAGGGTTTTGGACAAAGTATGTTTGTAGTAGTTCCAAAGTGGGAGCCTTGATTCTTACTTTTGTGGACAGGTGCTGTGCAACTGAATTCGTCACTACTTACCATTAGCGTCATTGCTGTTCTACTGCCTGGCGCTTTCCACATGGCATTGCAGGGCCAGCCTGCATATAGTGAACTCTCGACAGATTACAATATACTGAAGACCAGCCATGGTGTACGTGTCTGATGTCTCGAAATGGGTAAAATTATTCTCACACCCTTGCCCTCATCCAGGTTGCCATCATTCTCCTTTTCAGTAGGTCAATCAAAGCACAGCTGGCAATAACCTAATCACCCTCGTCTAGTTTACGGTTCATATCTGGTGTTCCAACTGTTTTCACATAAAGCCCTCTATCACGAACGTGGCCCGGACATACAACAGACAAAAGACTATGAGGGCCAGAATCCATGGCTACAATTGAGACTCTACCGTCGTAAAAAGGCTAAACTTGCGCAATCCCCTCCACTGGCGAGTAACGACGGAGTTGCGCCCAATTCTACTGTGTCTGCTGAAGGTAGCGACTTAGAGCATGGGTCTGCGTCTATGGATGACATTGAGGTAGAACCAGATATGAGTGTCCCTGTGTCCCTCGGGCTCCTGGTCGTTGTAACTGTGGTACGTGCCACTGCCTGTACTGACAACAACCATTTAAAGTTGTTCCCGCTCTAGTTGGTAGCTGTTACCGCGGAGTTCCTTGTCGATTCGATCAACGGTTTGACTGCATCTGGGGCCATCGGTAAAGAGTTTGTTGCCGTGATCTTGCTTCCCATAGTCGGTAATGCAGCGGAACATGTTACTGCTGTCACAGTGTCCGTGAAGGACAAACTAACTCTGAGCTTGGGTGTTGCTGTTGGATCAAGTATCGTGCGTTTGTTTACCCACATGTCTTTATGAGATCTCTGATCGATCTCTAGCAAATTGCACTCTTCGTTATACCGTACGTCTCTTCGTCGTATCTGCTGCCGCTAGTTTTCACCGTTCGTATTTTGCAGGTTCATTGTGACGCTCGCTTGGATTATGGGTAAAAAATTGACGCTCCTCTTCGACCCGTTGGAGTCGATCGTGCTGTTCTTGTCTGGTGCGTACAAAGTTTCAACATGATGACATAATGATCAAACAAATACATTTATCAGTCATCACCGTGAACTACGTTGTACAGGACGGCAAGTCAAATTGGTTGGAGGGCATGATTCTCATGTGTAAGTCCCAGTTGCATTTTGGCCCGCGTTTATGCTCACCATTGTGTAGGTTTATACTTGATCGTGGCTGTCACGTTCTGGTTTTACCCTGGTACGTTGCCGACTAAAATATTTGTAAATTGTCGAGGTACTGAGTAGTTCTCTTTTAGGCACCTCAGGCATCTTTTTGTGTTAGAAAGGATAATGGGGCTGACACTGCACTAGCTATTCTCCCGAATATGGCTCACGACCATGAATACATACTGGATATTCAGAAGACTAATGACCAACACAACCGTACCACTCCTTTCAGTACATCCCTTGGGCCTACTACAAGACATATAAGTCTAAGACCAACAAACATTAATGGACCCCACCTATCCCCTGCTCATGATGTTGATACCTATTGAACGAACGATATTATATTGGCCGACTTCCTGACCACTAGACATTGTGGCATTGTTCCTATTATATATATCATTTGTTCTTCTCTCCGCCGTGCTGGGTGTGTACTTGTGGGTGCCCTGCTGCAAAGACTTGCCTCGGTCTAGTCTGAACAGGAGTTTGGTCGATAGTACTACGTCTAATTTGCCGGTGTACGTAGATTGCTTCGCAGTTTTTGGCTAGCACAATATATTTATAAGAATACCCCTTCGGTCGGTCCTTCTACTGTGTTTATAGTAGCAACTCTGGAAATACAATATTAGCACAATCTTGTCCTTTGTCCCTCTTTGTGAATCGACACATCATATCTCTTTGCATTCTCGCCCTCGACAAACCCTGTGTACAACTGACCGTGAGCATGCTTACGACGTGCTAGCGTCAAACCTTGACACTAATCTGCGTTACGTACCGCATTAAAGCTTCGCCATCAGATCGGTATCGATAAGTGTCACTGCGGCTGCGGCCAGCACTGTGGTTCCTCGCTCCTTTGTCTTGGCGGCTGTGAAAGAAGGCTCGACGTCAACACCTGAAAGAGAAAGTGTATATCGGACATACAGAATATTACTTTGTTATCTGTCTTCCACATCTCTGTGACAAGCGTCTCACCAGGGAATACCACGCCGGAGAAACTGCGGGTATGTGAGCACAGCATTTGAGCATAATAGGAACAGCGCTCACCGAACTTTAATATCCTTGTAGGCACCAAAAGATTGTAGAACATGCTTTGCTGCGATCCCCATGAAGCATAGACCTGAGACGAGTTTAGTATGCATTGAGATACAGGCATAGAATTCGGATATTACCATGAAGAATGGGTTGATCGAACCCGCCAATTGCCGCGAAGCTAGGATCAATCTGTGTTGGAGATAAAGACTACCTCGAGTAATTGCACCATATCTGTACGACTTACGTGTAAAGGATTATAGTCACCACTTAGTCTACATACTAGGATCAGAAAAGCGAGAAGATACAGCAACATATTGAACTCTGACCTGTAAAGTGCAGCTTGCGAGGCGCTCGTCTTCTCTTCGATCACAGCATCAGGTTGACGATTTGGGGGTGTATTTACGGCTGTTGCAGCGCCTCGATCTGCAGTAAACTCAGATAAGCCTGAATATGCCAGTGTTCGAATAGAAACTTCAATACCTCTGCCAGAACGTTTGCCACCGAAGCCGCCGGCCCCTCGAATGAAGACCGTTATTTGGTTTTCGAAGATCACATTACCTGTGGCTACATCCTTCGTGTACACTATGGTGGTGACCGAAGCAGCCTTGCCCTTGTCCAGGACTTCCAAGAGCCTGTGTAGCGAAATTGGGATTGGCGCGAGGATGGTGCGAATATACACAAACCTGGTTTCATTTACAAAGTTTCCCTCTGTGGGTATAGGGCTTTTGATAGCCAGATACTGTTCCCCATGAAGAAGCTTAGCCTGACTCGTTATTAGGTTCCCGGGAGTACATTGAATTCTATCAGGGTGCCTCACAGGATTGAAGTTCGGCAGCCAGCCTAGTGAAATACCAGAACTGGCTGCAAATTGCGGGATCACTCCAAACGTTGGAAGTGCCCCAAACTCCTCGTGGCTTTCATAAGTCCATTGCAGGTCTTTAGCTGTCGCGCCGACGCCAAGGTTGTAGAGAATGACATCGCGTTCGGTGTAGCTGAACTCGTGATCTTCGGGCTTGTCTTTCTTAGCGTCGGCAACGAGTTGGGAATCGTCTAGGTCGGCGAAGACGTCTGGTAGTGTGGACATGGTGGGAAGAGTACTAAGAGTACTAAAGACGAACTGCAATCAGAATCACATGCCATGCAATTACACGTTGTTAACGGTGCTTACTAACATTGCCAGTCCATGTTCACTTTCGACCATCATAACTATGGTCTTTGGTATACTTGATCTTTAAAAAATCTGCTCGATATATCACTCCAGTTAACGTTGACGCCTTAAGCTTGAGCTCGGAGGATTCAATGTACTCGTCAGAATTGAGTCCCCTAGCCTAAATTATCTGTACTTTCTGTCACGGTGGCTAATAATTCAGTGACCTACAGGCTGTGCGGGTTACGAGTATGTATTTGCACTGTGCAAGATGCAAATGCCAACGCCAACGCGCTATTAGACGACCGACCATCGTGATATCCGATGGCGCCAACATTTCGTCAGCTTGCGCCTTAACTATCTCTCCACCAGCGTAATAGAGAGCAAGCTTACCTTGCCGGTGAGTGGAATTTCCCTCGCTTTCGTAGCTCTTTCCTTCCGAAACCAGAGCCCGCGTACCTGCATAAGGAGGCTCACTACCAATCACCGGGTCCACGCCTCGTAGGTATTTTTCCAACCACTCTCATCTATTTCTGCTTCTTACCCATCACCATCCAGATAAATGTGACGCTGCGCTCGACTGCGCCATCGACACGGTGGTGCTGTCAGTTGGCAATGGACGTTGTGTTGAAGGAATTGGTAGATGTGAGTGCTCGCGTTTTTTTTGTTCTGAATCTTTACTTTCTGTTGTGTTTGTGCGGCTCTTTTTTTCGAATGTCGGATACCACGCTCATCTGATTCATTCGCTAGCGTGGGCTTCGACTCAATGACTTTATTTCTATTTTTACAGAATGTCACGGCGGTGCGCTGGAGTATTCAATGTCAACAGCTTCGTAATATCGATTCAACGTTGTCCAACGTCCTCTACTTCACCACTACGTCTTCAACGACGGAGGCTCGTGACTGTTTGCACGCTTCTGACACTCGTGTGCACATGTTCCCATTTGTTCGCGCCCGCGTCTGCACTTGCCTGCGCATGTTGGTACTTGGGTTGGTATTTTTTTCAATATCTACATTTCATGTTGATAGAATAGCTAATTTAATACTATCACCTGCAGGTACGGGTTTTTGCCGGGATGGCCCCCAGTACCCAGAATTTACCCGTGCAGATCGATATGCTACCCTGGGTCTTGTGTGCGGTAGATTTCCTGCAACTGTCGTGCAGCTAACACGAAGAGACAGTGCTGCTCGCAGTTTACCGACCATAAACTTATGCGAAAATCGCGTAGACTTTCAGACAGGATGCGAGCACCAAAAATGGGCGATCCATACCATAGATGGACCATTATCATGCTTCAATATTTCCATAAGCGCATTATTTATGAGCTGACTGAGCAAACGCCGGACCGCAGTGGATGTCAAACTTTCAGGACTCAACAACAACCATATTTGAAGGGCATAGATCTTAAATGCCGTGCGTGCCGTGACGCAGTGGCACGTTCCAGCAAAAAAACGTACCACCAACAGTCAGGTGCCACTGCCCATAGGTAATAAGCAGCTCCGGTGGTCCGAGGATGTTATGCGCAAGTCGGGTCTCCGTTATCTGGCCGCGGCGTCGGGACCCACAGAGATGCCGTAGTGGTTGCGATTCGAATGGTTCGGTGGTCCTAATCGAGCGTGTAGTTTCCGTGTACCTTGCAGAAGTGAACGAAAGCCCTGAGCACCTTTCAAATCCAGGATAGGAGGGTATGCACTGGATGTGTAGAAGATGGCTTCAACGAGTCCTTATGTGTAGGGCATGTTACAATGGACGTCGTGAAGACTTCACTTTTAACGCTACGGTGAATCCGGTATCAATTAGCTTTTACTCTTCTTTGAGATGCACACACGGTCTGATCATCCTGATGCCAAATACCATATGGGTGTGAGCTAGGAGGAAGGTTCAATTCAGTTGTGTTATGTAGCTAAACTGGGTGAGGGCAACGTTAGGCTGATTTATCCGTGTAAGTATACAATATGTGGAACGTTCTACACACTCTCAGTACCGGCTGATGACACATCTACCACGGCCAACTTTTCCTTTGCCTGTAAAGGGTTCAGTAATGATCGTAAGTATGGGTATCGGCATTACTAACCTGCGCCAGGAGATCACTTTCTACCTCAGGCAGGCTCTCTCGCACATCCCCTTCCCGAGGCACAACATCCCATCTCGTTGGTGGATTCTCGATACACAAGCAGATGTCTTCTGGGATATGTCGCCCATGCTCTGCATTGAAATCTTCTCTTACCTGACGTTCTTCTGAATAATATTATTACTCCTTCAGCAACTACCCCAAGAAGCGACCGGAAAGAGACGAATAAAGCTGACCTTCAGTCATTGCCCTTAATTCCAGGACCATCCCCTCGACAACCTTCTCTACTGCTTCTTTGTACTGTCTTCTCCTTCCGATCTCAACAAGGAGTTTCTTAAATGAAGTTTGGTACTGGATAAAACGGTGATGAAGGTCTTCAACGATGAGAAGTCGCTCCTGGAGGCCGTCGAGAAGCTCTTGGCAATCATTCTGTCAAAAGATCAAATACTGACCTCAGCATATATGATATGAAATGTTACCTCGACATCTTGTTGCTTCTGTAACATGTCAGACATGATCTCACCTAGCTCGTCGAGGTTATCGAGAGTTATAGATTGTGTGGTTAGTCGTTCTTGAGCAGCTGTATTTGCTGTCACCAGTTGTTGGCTAGGCAGAACATAAGAATGCCACATCATGCGCATAGCAAAATACTAGCTTACTGAGTATCTTCGATCGAGAGTACTTGTTCTTCTAGTTCAGCCATGATAGAAGGTAGCTCTTCCGTATCACGGTTCATGTCTTCGACGCATTAGTCAAAAGCTGAAGACCAGACACTGCGAAAAATTGATTCAATACCTTGTAAGTCCTCCTCGCCAAATATCTCTCCAGCTTCGCTTTCTTTCAACGCGTCTGCCATTTGCTCATAGTGGGAAGTAAGACTACTGAGGTGGCGTGCCATGAGCTCCGAAGGCTGCTGCTGTGCATTCAATATGTCCTCTATCGAAGGTACGTTACTAGACGATGGAAGAGACTCGCGAATGGACGATATAGCAGCCGAGAGAGTTTCTGGGTAATCATACGTTGAAGCCATAATATCCTTTTCGCAGATTGAGTGGGGTGTTCTCCTGAACATGCAGACAAAACTCACGTCTAGCCTTGTTCTGTCACTCTCTAGTGTGTCCAGCACGTTTTCAATAGCACTCTCATCCACGAAGTCGCGCAGTGTCTTCCACTTGGTCCGGTCTGCGTTCTTGCCGTGACGGTCGAACGGGTTATCCCGCACAGTGGCGGAAGGGCTCTGCTGTGCATTGAAAAGTGCATTGCCATTCTTGCCATCAATGGAGTGTTGACTTCCGAACAGGGAAGAACCAGAGGAAGACTGGTGGAAACCAGGTGGTACTAGCTGGGCCCCTAGGGACTCGAGGATATTGTCGAGGGCCTCAGTACGTTTCGAGCGCACAATATCCCATGCCTATATAGATTACTATGTAGAAATGTCACAAGTCTAATACACGGGGAAGCGCCACGCACCTTAACTTGCTTATCCAGCTGAGCACGCTTATACTCAATACTCTTAGCAACATTCGCCGCAAGCTAGAATCGCTAAATCCCTAGTATCAAGTTAAATTTTGGGGCAACAATAACGCACCTTGAGCTGCTCAAGGACGGCCTCTGTGATCCACTTAACTTTCGCGTCTAGTGTAAGCACGTCTAGCGAACATTGCGCGGACGCGTTTGAAAGGCTATTAGCCTTGGAACAAAGTTGTTGGCCGTGTTGAAGTGCTTTCTTAGATTGCAGAACTAGAGAAACGAGATGAGGCTGCTCTGTTTGCTGTCCAGGTGGTGGGGAGGCCATGTCAGGACGTGAGCTCAGGCTGTTGGGGTCGTCACCAAAGGCTTCCAGCGGTGTGGCTGTGCTAGTATTATGTATGACTCACTAGTAGTTAACTGTGGCGTTCGTAGAACGTTCACACGTGAGAGTTGAAAAGGCTGAATAGACTTAGGACTCGAGCAGGGTAACTGTCCGAACTAAAGTTATATTCGGGGGTGGAAGATCAACTGCTCTAACAGTAGGTATACGACGGTTTATATACTGTAGAGTAAGAATATTGTGGAATATGAAAGAACAAGAGAAATATGAGTAACTACTGAGAGAGGATGAATATTGGTTGCCATCATCGTTGACCAGATGATGACTTTTACGAGCGTTACATTAACCGCCACCCTAGTAGAAGCTCAATTTCGCTTTATCTCTTAGACTAAATCATGCGTTCAACTGCGCTCTGCTCGACTTGCTCATCGTGTCTTCCACCCAAAGCTGCCCCAGACTTATTTATGACCAAATGCTGCACTCGCCCCATCTGTCCAACCTGTATCAGCTCAAACCCTCGCCTAAGGAGCTATAATCCCTGCTTGTCTTGTTTGGGCGGCGTGGGCGTGGTTAGCTCGGCTTTCCTACAGAACATCCGCGCCGCAAATAATGACACAGTGCAGGATGAAGATATATTTATTCTTGGGGATGATGAAGATGATGAAGACGAAGCTCACGAGCTTGCTTCAGTATCACCGATCTCCGGACACCCTCCGCCTGCGTATCCATCGTCATTATCCAGCCTAAACAGTGAATCGATACTCACCACGCAGACTAGCGATACATCCGCGGAACATGCGGAAGATTGTATCCCCTCTAGATATTACATCAATTCTAGGGACACACTACAAGGGATTGCTCTCCGCTATGGAGCTAATGTAAGATACGCTGTGCGCACTAATGGCCAACACTAACCTATGCCATGCCATCGTAAAGGGTCGGGAATTGTGCCATTTGAATAACCTACCCCCAAGCACCCTTTCTACTACCCCTCATCTACTCCATACCCGCACTTTTATCGTCCTCCCACCCTCCGCCAACTCTCACTCCGTTACGCGTGATGCGGATCTGGATGCAGAAGCGAGGCGCGTCCGCGAGAAAGCCGAGAAGCGTTTGCAAATGCTGACGAAAGAGGTAGACTGGCGTGTGGCGAAAGCATACGTGGCTCTGGCCGATGATCCTGACGAAGAAGCCACGTATGGCTTCAAGTGCAAAGAAACTGGCGGCATTGGTGCCAGCACCTTGGAAGCACGTGCTGCTGATCAGTACCTAGAAGATCAGGAATGGGAAGAGGAACAGAAAAGAGCTGGCAAACGCATCTCGTTAAAATCGCTATCACTCCTTCGAGACAAAGTTGTCGCATAGACATGAGAGCACCTCTATCGTTCATGGCATTTTGCGCATGACCCATGCGAATCCCTGTGGAAGCCAGGTCAGCGGAGGCCCCAACTTGTCCGGATGCTGTCCTTGTTGCCAGTAATATCAATCTTACAGATTTATGCGCAAAGTTATCAATCCCTTGTCGACTACTGAGGACACCAGTACATTTTCGTAGGCAAGGTGATTTATTCAAATTATACTTCCTCTATGTCGTACATCACATATATATATTGAGACCTTCACTGCAGGTTGCCAATAAGCAGACAGAACGACCTGGTTGGCATCCTGAACCAACCTCCAGGAAAACATGGTACTGAACCGTCCATGTAGGGGCTATTGGCTTAATGTGCGTGTCATTTATCGAAGGGTCGGTGAATTAGAAGATGTTATCGTGGCTATAAGTGGGATACGCGAGACTAACCACAACTTCAGATTACAGTATGACGTGAAGTATTGACCCACACCGTGTGTGACCGTAACGGACTCGAACTTGCTGCTCCGGTCACTCATAAAAAGTATCTGCAGAGAAACTTCAGATGTCGAGGAGCTGTCAAAATTTAAGACGCACGGGGGGCAGAATTCTAGAAAGCTCGTGTAGGGAAATTTTGACGAGCTCAGTATACCGAATTCGAAATCCATATGTACGTATGTACTTAGGCCGCCACTGGCAACCCTGGACGGTAATGAGCAAAATAGGAAAAGGCCGGCAATTTAACGCTCAAGCCAGCCGGAGATCCATAGCTAGGTGAGCGCTGATCCATAGTGAGTCTTTAAAATTTTTGGAAGGCTGGTACAGACAGATTACGTCAGGTCATTCGCTGCAAGGATCTCTTCCCGCCTCTTTGGTCCCGCCTTTCCCTTCGAGTCTTAAGCCCATCTGGTCAATTTGTTGGTAAAGAATCGTATCGCCGGCTGACAGCCTGCTATGGCGGGGACCTCAAGCTCCTTCACTTCAAGTACCCATCTATCTGAATCGTTCCAGAACTTTCGACTCCTTCCTCAGGCTACCGCACGCTGTACTTCCACAAATGACAAGTCGCGGTCACACTATCTATGCTTCACAGCACATTCGATTGCACGCCGCGAATACAAATAGCTATACCTTTTAAAGTTCCTTTCCTCTTCCGAAATTTATTGCTTCGTTGTGTACGTTTGGCGCGTCGACGTGTGTCACGCCGTTTGGAAAAAAATTAATCTCACATATGTACCCACCGATTAATTGTACGTACTTATTCATCAGTCTGAACGATGGCTATCTTGTTGAAAACAGGTTTCACAGATTATTACTAACACACAAGTCACTTTTCACGCCTGCAACAACGATACAGCTCAATTTAAACGGCATGCTTGACAGGTCCTAAAGGTGCGTTTCCCTCATCTACAGATGAGATCCCACTAATAGTAAATTATAGGATAGCTTGCTTTACCCAGATAGGTAGCCCCCACTGTAACTTGGCCTAGTAAGTACCTGTACTAGAAGGGACGGATTTGAGTTTCATGGGATCCAATTGTGCTTCGAGACGAAACAAAGATGTAAAAGAAGGCCTGCAAGTGAACACATTGCATCTTTTACTTTCTTTCCCTTCGTCTCTTGCTCATGTTTCGCGACATTGAACCTCTCGTAAAACCAATAATTCCATCTTTCCCCTTGGATGATTCATTATATTGTCTAGACCCTGAGGAGATTGCCTTCTTCAGGAGACATACTGGCATTCAAGATGAAGTGGACCTGAAGACACACATAATTGATGTGCAGAGGGAATCATACAAGGTGCTCTGCGGTTTATCCGAAGATTGGTTGAATATACTTATCGCGAATTATAGGTAGCTCCCTATGCTTGTATCCGAGGATTTGATTTCTTGCAGTGAGTGGTCACCTAGACTCGTGAAGAGGATAGTTACTCACATCGGTGACGTCGTCGTAGCCAAACCATGTCTAAACTACATATTTACGACCACATTTTGAAGCGTGGTTCTGAAGGAGCAATATTAATCGATGTCGGTTCTTGTCGTAAGTAGACAACCCCCTTAGATCTTGCATGTCATTCCTGATTTACTCTCGCAGTTGGTGCCGATGTTAGGAAGGCAGTTGAAGATGGATTTCCGGCCCATAACATCATTGCTTCTGACATTAAAGAAGGTTGGTTCCTTCAAAATATCTTCTTCCTGTCACTAACAAAGTACTTTGGATGGTAGCATTTTCCGAGTTAGGACGCAAACTCTTTAAATCGAGCTTGGAGCCGATTTTATTCATACCCGGCGACATATTTGACCCCGCATTTCTATCGATTTCGCAGCCAGCTAGGTTTGTCCCAGAGAGTGCGATGCCGGACATTCGAACGCTGCGGTCACTAAACGACCTTCACGGTCACGTCGGTATCATCCACGCTTCCAAGCTATTTCATCTATTTGACGAGCAGAAGCAACTTGAACTTGCTCGCGCCTTGGGAGGCTTGCTATCCTGCGAACCTGGCTCCACAATCTGCGGTACTCACTCAATTGCATCGGAGAAAGGCATCGTTCATCACACAGTGCTAGGCATTGATATTTCCTGCTTTTGCCACTCCCGAGAAACTTGGATGAGTTTGTGGGATGGCATCGTGTTTAAAAAGGGTGAGGTAAAGGTTGAGACGACAACATCCACCGTTGATGTGGGCGGCGTTACTTTTCGCCTTTTACATTGGTCTGTTACGAGACTGTGAGGATTTTTTCCATTCACGGAAGAGCATGTCTATTTACATAAGTACACGACTCAGACCAATCCAGATCATTACCTTCTACTTACTCTACTACTAAGTAGTATTTACCCAACAATTGCTAGAAACAACACACTCGCTCTTGCAACAATAACACGCAGTCTTATGCATCGCCAACTCATGAGCGTTTGCACGTTCTCTGAATCGATTTGAAAAACGGCCAATAATGAATGAGTTTCTTCCCATAATCCGCAGGAGCACTCAGATCCTTTCTGGCCGACACCATCGGCTCCTTCGAGTTCGGCGGGAGTTCCTGCCAGTGCGAGCAATGGTTGTTACTCTTCGCCCTCTGTAGTCTAATGAGGTTGAGCATGCGACACGCAGCCGTGCCTATCTCACGAGGTAGGCCATGAGGATGAAGCTTCCCATCAAGCCTCCCGGACCTTGAGTCAGGACGTTGCTTGGCGCAGGAGACCACTGATAGGGCGACATCGGCGGAAGTCTGAACGATCGCTACCTCGCTAAAAGACAACAGCTCCGAGTCCTTGTATCCACCTATTGTTCCTACTAATATTACAGAATAGCCGACCTCAAACCCTTACTATCTCAGGATGATATACCACCTGATCCGGAGCAACTTGCAAGATTCGAAGTGGCAGTCAACAAGGTCGAGATTACACGGAGATGAAACATGACGGAGATTAAGCAGAACCATCAGGCCTTTGGACACGGATAGACGGACAGACAAGTCGATTGTCAAGCCAAGGTACAACGACGATGCAATATGGTCGAGCATCAATGTAATAAAAATACAATAGAAAGTCAAGGACCTCCGAGGCACAGCTGAGCTGCGCACATTGTCATGAAGTCATGATTACAAGCGAGCATTCTTAGGCATCTGTCGAATTGCCTGTCTCACTCCGAGGTCGCCGAGTACATCTTCCGCTATGATGATTCAGTTCAAATACCACCTTGGGCCATGACAACACTGTGACACTGACCTCCGCCGAGAACCGCATCGAAGGGGATCGTGCGATGGTACTATCGTGGGCATCATGATCAGTTAATCTCCTTGCACGATAAGACGAAGTGAAATTCTCACAAGCTCAATATACTGCCCCATACCAGTCTTCGTGATGCCCCGTCCGCCGAAAATCTGAACGGCATCGGTAGCCGTTTCTTGGGCACACCTCGTTGTATACATCTTGAGCAGACCGATCGGTCTACGGAAAATAACGTGTGAGCAAAATGCCACCATGGCGCATAGCTAAGACCATACCCCGCAAGCTTCTGTGCCTGTTCCTTGTAAGTCTGCGACACACGTCGCCTAATGAGTCCCTTATACTTGAAGAGGATGGAATGAAGGTACCATATTACACATTTGCATAGTTAAATTTTCAAGCCAATTCTGAACACTTTCCGTACGTGAGATCATGGCTGCAATCTTCGATCTGATTACTGCCAGTGAAGACAAGGGTTTTCCAAATGCCTTGCGCTGAGTGACCCATCTACCAGGTGAGGTAGTTAGCTTATGTTTAAAAAAGAATCGATGAACACACTTGAGGCATTCCTCAACGATCAACCGCTGACCTCTAGCGGAAGAAGCGCACATCACCCACCGCTCGTGATTGAAATTGCTGTATAGCTATATAAGTCTTTCAATTCATTTCGTTGAAAATGATACACACGAGAGAATGACGAAGATTCCCCCACCCTCGGGTCCGAGGGTGTTTTCCACAGGGACCTTGACATTTTCAAATGTGACATATGCAGTACCAGCTGTTGACGAATAGCTCGTTTTGATGGGTTTTGTCTCAACACCTTCCGAGCGTTCCACCAAGATGACGGTAAATCCAGTCTGCGAATATAATCACTCAATCATTCCATTTTAATAGCGTCAATCATAACTTACATCAGTTTTGCACCCCACAGTGAAGCTAGTCACAAATGTAAGTTCACACAGCACGGTTTGGACTTTTGCACTTACTAGTCGGCAAACCTGCGGCCCAAGTCACGTCAGTGATATGGACATGAAGATTCCGCAGCTACTTCACTCACGTCCCGTTGGTTATCCACTTCTTTGTGCCATTGATAGTCCAATACTTCCCATCTGAACTCTTCGTCGCACGAGTCTGCAGGCCAGCAACATCGCTTCCAGCAAACGCCTCAGATATCGCCAGGCAAATGAACTTCTTGCCAGAAAGCACTTCAGGAATGATCTTCGATTTGAGTTCTTGCGATCCAAAGTTCATGATAGGTGGTAATCCTATGACAGCTCCGCTTTGTAGACCTTTACATCCCCTAATTAGTATCCAAATGACCGGAATTTAAAATTGAAGATATGTTACCATCGCCATATCCACGCTGACCGCAGCGAGATATCTCCTGTATGCAGACAAGCTAAACTTAAAGTTAGAATCTTAACAATAAAGTCAAATACCACTCTCACCTCATGGAAGTAATCAAACTAAGAGTGTTACAAGTGTCAAAATTGAATACACATTGAACTAGAGCCCGTTACCTCCTCAGGAGATACGACACCACCCATAAGGGTGAGGCCTTTCAAGTGTTTCCCCGGGCCAAGGCGCATGGCATGCATGTTTATGTCTCTATGAATATCCACGTAAGAATGAGATACTCATGTACAAATGAAATGAACAGACGCCATAGCTTTGATTACATGGGCACTTGGACGTTTGCCATCTTCCTCATGCAGCTGGAGAATCTACGTGAGAATCTACCTTGACAGCAATCGGTAGAACTCACCAGTGCATCCGGAGTGATGACCTCATCCACAAACTCTCGCATCGCTGCTTGTAGGCGTCGATGACTCTGTTTGGATGATGATGAGCATTGAAATCCAAACGGGTTTGCCGTGAATTTCACCTCCTTGAAGTAAGGGCTGTAGTACCCAGCGCTGAGCCAAGTAGGCTCTGCATATGGCACATCACTGAGCTTCCCAAGCTCTCGAGAATATATAACGCTCCTCTCTCCTTCAATGTGACCTATTTGTAAACGAGCATATTGTGGTCGCAGGAGCACTTCATGACGGTGGAGGCCATAGAATGCCTCGGTCGCATCCTGACCAGCTGAAGAGCTTATTCAGTTTTTCGAACACCAAATCACGAAAACAAAATGTACCTATATCTTCTTCTGCGAATACTGAAGCACCCCCTGGATGTAAATCTTTGAAACGAGTGATATTGTACACCTTGCTATCAATAATAATCCACTTTACGACTATCAAACTCAGCCAGAAAAATAACACAGAGTGAAACGCTCACCAGGTCATCGGGCTTATTGTGCTGTGTAATATATAGGTTAGATCAAGCTCCACACATATGACATGTTCTATGACACACCTTTGCCACCTCTTCACAGGTGAAGACCTTCAAGACCTTTGATTCCATGTTATGCTTCAAGCTTCAAGGACGACCGTCTGTGTGCAAGTGCGTATGATACTACGGTTGGAACTTGGTTGGAACTTTGATGAAATCACATGCTCGTGACTTGTGGCATCTGAGTCCGAATCATTTAACGTAACAGTCGGAGAACTGGGATACTGCCGCGAGTCAACAAAAGCATCAGTGACGGGAGCAAGCAAATGTTGTTAAAGGTATGTAGCAATGTTGATCACTGTCGCCGGTGGTCATTCGATGGTTTTCATTAATGTGTTGGACTCAGTCAGTGAACCTCCATTCAAGTTTGAAATTAATACCACAATGTTCGCACACTAGCAGTACCCCCCTGTTCGCTCCCATTCCCTGATATTTTCAAGGTTATGACAACCTCGACTTTCACTAGAACTTGCTTGATCTGAGTCCAATGGTTGTGTCGGTCAGACTCCACTGGAAGACAAGATGCTCGCGATGGATCAAAACTCTGGCTAGCGTCAGCTGTCGAAATGTTCACTGCCAGCAAGCCCATCAGGCCGCATTGCAATACTCTCCACCGGGCTACAGTCATGCCGACTCGGGAGTGGCAGGGGTTAATGGGCTTGTTAACCGCGCCGATTACAATGCAACCAGTATGTTAAACGTTAAACACACTTCCCAGAGCACCCATTTCAATCAAACTCACATGGTCAATAATCATGATTCCACGAGTTCTTTGCTCCTGCTTAATGATCGATAGCATCCTTCACCAGGATGCAACCGGCTGGACGTTCTACATGCAGTGGCCTTCATGCTTCGAGCTTCAAACTGCTTGACCTAATACTTAAGTACATGGCTAGTCATGCATTAGTCAAATTACCACACAGTTGAAGGACGGCGGCCGCCCATCGCCGTGTCCCCGATTTCAACCCATAGAGTATCCATGCTGCCTGATGATATGATCTATTCATCGGTGTCGCCAGAAGGCAGGACTTTGTCAGGACTATTTCCCAAGTGCCCTTCTTTTCTGATGATCAAGTGCAATACAAATTTCCTGACGGGCGTCAGTACTCCGGATCGAAGGTGTCACAAGCTACCGCCAAGTATTGAAATTTTCGTGCATAATAGTGCGTGAGTTCTATTCCCCTCGAGGATGTAATAAGACTGAAAGGGGTAGCGGGGATTCCCCTTGTATCTGTAACTCCAGTAGTTTATTACGACCAGCGCCGCGACATCCGTCTAGAGCTAGTCTAGAGCTGTCTGAAAACAGAACTGGGAGCCTAACAGCTCTTGCATACATGACTAAGGCGTGTGTGTCCTCAAAGAATTTCGAACCTCGGGCACTGGCTGCCCGTAGCCGAAGCATTCCAAAATTTGCTTATCACGGGTGGAAGCTTTACTGCTCGACAACGACAAAGTGTTTGTTTGAGGATTTTCAATTATGTTGATGACCATCACTTCTTAATCCATTCACCTTGGTGGCGGTCCCACATTCTCGGGTTCCGTTTGTGTATGCTTTCAGCCTACCTGGATTGTGCAGAAGACCATTGTCGTGTGGTAATCACTTGTCGGTATCCCGCTGAAGTCGGCAAGACCCTCGTCAGTGTCGCCATCTTCGGATCCATTTTCGATGTTGAGGTGCCAGCTGCACCAACACGTGTGCTATACCGTTCTGCAGATCGGCGTAGCACTAGCTGTCTTCCATTGCAATCGTGAGTAAACGGATTCTCAGTATCTGCGAGTCTGTTTCACTACGCTTCTATAGAGATGACGAATATCGAGTCTGCAGGGTCGCCCTTCAAGTTGCCCCAGACGTCACATCTAGCGTTCATTTATTCTACTATTAAATGATGCCACTTTAGCAGTCTCGTACGATAGACGATCATGCTCCTCCGGTGCCCTCTTTTCAAAGTGATGCAGGCTTCCATGCGTTATATTACGAGAGAATCGGTTCCCGCGAAAGCTTTACCTTTCTCTCTCCAGCGAAGAGAAGTTGTCGATACCTCATCCACACCCTCGGCCATCTTCTCTCACCTCATGGTGAGTTTGTATGGGTCATGATTACGCTCGTTCCTACGCGACTGGGCTTCTCTAATATGTATTGGGAACTTCTTTTCATATGATGACTATCGCATCGCACCATTAGTACGCTCTCGTATCTTACGACATCCGAAGTAATATTCTGGTTCATCTGCCACATAGGAGCTTTAGATCTGGTGCGCTCGCCTATTATGTCCTTGAAATTTGGAGTGGAATCTCACCTGCAAGTACAGAAGATTTTGTTGCGTGGTCAGAAGCTTCTTCACAAATATGGAAGATTCACCGTTCTCGAAGCACCCGATATTTTGGAGTGTTTATGACAGTTTGAGCCTGTCCGAGTCCAAAATCTTGACGCTACCATGATATGGATGGCACGAGACTGCAATTTGTCCGATTATACAGGCAGGTGAGCATCATCCTCTGATGTGCAGAACATCCCGGTGTCCTTTTTCAAACATTCAAGTTATTGCCCTATTGAGAGATAGCTCTACGTAGGACATCACAGACAAGACCCCCAGTGTCCTTTCGCATCTCCGAGTCCTTTGACACCCGTGAGAAGATGAAAAATGCATGATGCGTCGTATTCGTTGCGCTGATCTTTTTACCCCAGCTTCGCCTTATAGAGTGGGATTATCCCCGCCTCGCCTCGCGGCTCCCCGTATGCTCCAAGGACACTGCTTGGAGCCCAATCACTACCCCCGTGCGTGACATATCCCATGTGTCTATAACTAAAGCAAGGCTATTAAGTCTGGGGATAATTTTGTACATCATTTTCGTCTAGCATCCAAATTTGCCCTAAGCTGTTCCTCGATGACTGCATGCGTACTCAAATTTTGTGGACGCTTCTGGAGAAACTGAATGTATTATATGAAGGGTTTGTATTCTCGTTCCTGTTCCTCTTGACTATCTAAATGATGTTACCCCATTGAACGCGGTAGCACTACGCCACGTTTCGTTCGATTCGGACCATACGTGTCGGGTGCAGCTGATTATTACTCGAAGGACTTTACCTCCAAGTAACATGATTGAACTTTGGAAAGGTTTTTTTATCATGAATCCTAATCTAATAGTCCCTGGGCCTGACCGTCTGAGTGTGAATCTATTCAAAGTGCTCTTTAGTCGACACATCAAGGCACTTCAAATCGATCCAGTGAATCTTATTTAATCCCTGACGAGTGTGCCCGCCACAGAACGCGTTGCCACATTTCCCCTGGACAGATGCGCCCTGTGACACACAAGACCAAGACTATAGGAAAACCGTTATCAGCGCGCTTGAGGTGAAATGATCTGTTAACCTTATCGAGTGCAGTCGAGTGACGGGATTCGTCCATAGATACTGCCGTACTACCAATTCAACTTCTGTGTAGTTGGTGATTGATCATCTGAAAGGTACTACAGCAGCTCTAAAGACGACGTTCTGCATAACATGCATGTTGAGAGCATGTTGCACAGATTCGATCGATCATGGGTATTATTTTCTTCTCTGGATCTGCGGGTTTACGGCAGGCAGTGGCCAGTCAACTTGTACAGATGTCGTGATGTTGGCCTGATTCGTGTCAGAGTGGAATAGAGCCGGCCAAGAAGGAACGCTTTCCGAAGTGCGGAAGCGGTGAAACGGCTGGATGGTGGCTACGTCGTGTTCTTAGGACCCTTGGCAACTTGAAGTAAAACGCTCATGACCACGAAGGTTGTGCCAAATCTACGATCAGTTTAGCCTCATGCTGACCGGTCCTTCCTGACCATTTCCGTACTACCCTTATCAAGGACTGCGAGTCTAAACGGTAGTGGCACCCCACGGATAGATGAGATCACGCAGCTACTCTCAATGCAGGTGCGCCCGTCACAAAGCTCCGGCTGCTCTTTTACATTACACCATGGTTCGATATGCGCTCCCACGATTACTTCGTAAATGGGTTTCCGCTACACCGAAGATGCCTTACCATATGCATCCAATCGTATTGGTCAATCGGCCGGTGTGCGTATAAAAGCATACCACGTCAATCCGAGTCAAACCCAGTCCTCACTACTATTCCGCGTTCGTCTTCTATCCATAGTCCCACCACATACTTCAACATGTGCAGCATGGAATGGTGCGTTCCACTCACACCGAAAGTCTTTGCTTGTCAATGACCAATGTCCGTTCGTCGCAGTTTCGGTGATCAGTACAGAGGATGTGGGGTGCGTTATTCCGAGCTTTCAGCGAGCATCGACCTCTTAACAACCACAATGGCACCATTTAGCATTACGTGCGGATCTATCAGACTGGAATTACATACGATTGTGCTCGGCCGAATTGCAAACTAAGTGCAGCACATATGCACAAAACTGCCAGGAACTGCGGGTGCAACATGGTGCGAAAACACGCGCTTGCTCCTGATTTTGGCCAGTCTTCTTATGGATATTACTCGCTTCCAGGAATTTTCTGATCACCGCAGAGTTCGCAACCTATTCCAAAACAAATGCGAAGCTTGCCTGGAGTACGAGGGTGGGGGTTCGGATGAATACGGCTATCGAACGGGGCGCCATTAGTGATTCGTCAGCATACAACTACCATGGTGCCTCTACTTATCTTGCTACCTGCCATCGTACTGCATTCGCCACTAATTATGATATCCACCCTCGGACACTTGACTGTTAGTTGCTGTGCTATTAGCTGTGTTTTCATCGGCATCTGTCTAAAGCTGCTATTCACTCACAGTAACCGTTGTATTCTTACGGCACAGTTAACATCTTTGGGAGTCCTTTCATTTATAGAGATAGCTCCACATCTTTTATACAGAAAAGGGGTTAATAATGTCGATCCATCAAAGGGAAGTCATGGTATTGAATATACCCCAAGAAAGTAGCACGCCTTAGGGGCCTGGCCTTTGAGGGGCCTGGAGAAACATATTAGGAATTTGTCATTAGAATCGTACTCACTACGGAATAAGAACACAGCGACGATGACATGTCCAGGGTATCCGAAATACCAATAATCAGTCCTACGTACGGCCAGTCCGCCACCGACGAGGGAAACTATCTGCCCATTGGCATGTCCGGCCCTTCTCCGAGACCGGAATAGAAACGAGGACAGGGACTAGAAACGCTTGCCCCCTCGTTTCAGCGGTTGTCTCGTCCCTCGCTTAGCGGCAGCTCCGCTCTTGATTGCTGCTGCGTGTCGTTTGCGCTCTTCCTCGCTATCGTCGTCATCTGAACCCTGAGGCTTGAGCTTCTTATTTGGACGCACGAGCGAGGGATCGGACTCTGATGCGGGGGCTTCTGTCCGACTGCGGCTGCGGCCGGGCAGGGCCGGGGAGCTGTCCTTAGATAGGACAGCCGAAGGAGGCCGCCCTGAGACACGGAGCTGATGGCTGGGGGTGGGAGAGGCGAGCAAGGTCCGTTGCTTTGGCGCAGCCCCTTCAGACTCGGACTCAGTGGCAGAATCTTCCTGCTGTGGCAGTTTAGGCGGCGTGGGCTCTTGCAGAGGCGCCATATCGTAATCCTGGATCAGACCTTGCTTAGCTCAGGGTGAGTAGATCTTCGATCTAAGAAACCTACATGTGGTTTGTGCTCTGTATCTCGGACTGTTATTTTGAGCGACGAAATTTGATCTGCCGTGAGCGCGCGAAGGTCCGGAGTTCCCGCGTCAGTGATTATCGCAGCTTTCGAAAAAAAAGTTCGTGTCATACCGGGTAGTGTTAAGCATCGAATTAACACTTACGAAGCTCAGGTAAGAAGTTGAACATGGCCGTCATGCGCTGAAGGGTCGTCGCCACGCGTGGCCTCGATAGCGCGTTCTTAATATGTGTGTCGAGCGTCCTCCTCGCAGTACGTCCAACTTTATCTGTTGCCTAACAACGTAAACCGTTGCAAATGGAAAGGTGAGTGACGAAAGCATAGACAGACCTTCTCGAGGTCTCCCGGCGCAAGTTCACCCAAAACATCGGAGGATGAGAATGCGAGGTGATTAACACTTATCAGGGGCATGATAAGGTGTTTTGATATGATTTCTGCGGATAATCTGGGCCCGAGAAAGGTGGGCTCCCATCGCCACTTCCAGTTGTTGCATTCCAGCTGGAGTGCCAAATCCTATAGGAACGTGTCAGGGCGTATCACACCTCAACGACCAGCTGATAAGGTTACCCCCGAGGTAGGTTTTTCCAGCTCCAACGTGAGCCCCAGAAAACCACCGAGTGAGTGCGCGCGGCCTATGAGCGCTAGGTGATGGTCACGCCAAGATTCTTCTTCATCCGTATCCGGCAGAGGAGAAATGGAGAGCTTGTTACACGTGCGCCACCGCCGAGCAAATTGATTGCTCGTGAGGACTATTGATATTCAGATTGATGAGTGGCGTAAATTGAATCGATCAGTACCATGGGTGCATTTCGGCATGATCGGATTAATGGTGGATTTGGTGGTCGTGGTTTGTGAGTTATTCATTCATCTCGGTGACCACAAAGAAACTCACCCTCGGCCCACGCAGCTTTGGTGTCAGTGACGAGTACGCAAGCCATCAGATCGACTGAAGAGCAAAAAAATTTCTGTGAGACCACCGTACACGTCGGAGGAGTTATTTCACATGCAACTCAAGACTCTGAGCAGGCACACACGAAAAGATAAGGCGTAGAAGTCTGCGAGTCAACTTTGACCAACCATTCTTTGGCGAGGAGCGCCTTGGAATGGTCCTACATGCGATTCAGACATGGGGGTTTTGACCACGAAAGGAATTACACGTACTTCTGTAAATGATTCCATGCGTTCGCAATGCTACAAGAAATAAGCGAAGTAGGCTAATGCACGGTGCCGGTCCAGGATGAATCAATGACGCACAAGACGTGGCGTGGTCTCCTAAAGTTTACAAGCGTAATGACCCTAGAGCATGGTAGTAAGAACCATTAACATCGGAGTTCGAATTTATTATTTCTCGCATTCACTTCCAACTCCCAAGCACCAAAATTCACGTTCACGAATGCGAACTGATTGAAGATAGTGATAGTGAGAGGACTGCACCACTAGACGCCAAGGATCCGTGGAGATGGAGGATGGAGAGGTGAGCGGTACAAATCACACTCATGCAGAAACAGGCTACGATCCTGCATACGAATGGCCTGGCTATACAGAGGTCCCACAACCTACTACAGTCCTGAACGAATCTCTTTCATCAAATTTCAAGCCATGGTCTCTGCTTCGCTTGTTTGTGCAAACTAGCTCTGTCCTTCCAAGGACCCAACGTCTCACAGTACTGGATGAGCACAAAGAAGTGCAGTTTGGGAGAGATGTTGCTCCGGCCGGAAGCGGAACTCCTCGTGTGAGGTTGAAGGAGATGGCAGTTTCCAAATTACATGCGACGATGTTTTGGGATGCTGGCAGGCGAGAGTGGGCAGTTGTGGATATGGGTTCCAAGCATGGGTCGTTTTTACGTCCTGGTGGATATTCTGGTCCGACTGTGAGCGTGGGTGAAGATTTGGGGATCAGGCTTTCCCCCTCACGAGTAGCCAGCTTTCCACGCGCATTAAAGCACAAAGATGCGTTGACAATCGGAAGCACTACGTTTGTCGTGCATATCCATTCTGACCGCATATCATGTGAAGGATGCTCGTCAAGCGGGAGTGGCGATAATATCATTCCGCTTTTCCCTGTTTCGAAAGGCGTTAAACGGGCAAGAGAGGAAGTGGGTTCAATGCCTTCGGAGGAGAGGGATGCCAAGAAAGCGCTGACCATGTTGAAACGGACGTTGTTATCTCGTCACGATACAGCGAGGTCATCGGCATCCAGCCAGCCCTCCAGCTACGTGGACCGTTCCGCAAAGAGACGAGCACTATTCCCTAGTTCGCCACTAGACACTCCAGGTGTACTCAGTCCTAGAAGCGATTCGCCATGTGTTACTTCTTCCGGCTCTGTCCCCATGCCCGAAACCCCTGCACCGCCCCAGCCACTGCCGGAATCGAACATTGGGCGTCAGCTGCTAATGAAGCAGGGTTGGCAACCAGGAACGGCTCTAGGCTCACAGGAAAACGCATCAGGGTTGGTCGAACCATTAGAAGTCAGCGCAACTTCAAACAGGTCAGGACTAGGTATGCCGGAGAAGGCGCCTACTTCTTCCAGCGGTGACTGGAGGGAGAGTGGGAAGCAAAAGTGGTGGGCCGACATGATAGATAAGAAGTGAACATTGGAAGCACCGTACAGTTCGGTAAGCTTTTACTTCCATTGTAGTCTAGAGAGCCGATACTAACGTAAGAGTTATGTTGTAGGTTTAGCCTCAACTGTTTTTATCTTGATCTCACATACGAAACACGAATTCCACGTGTTTGGAAGGCTGCCAACAACAGACGCTCATAAGTACGGTTGTGACTCCCCACATGATAACAGCCACGTTAGCACGGCTTCGCTCACGCTGGCATATCATGGAAGCCAGGCTAGATCGAAATTGTGTCTTCTTTGTCTGATGGAAAGGCGTCGTGTACGTTTGTATTATTAGTACGTACAAAGGTGTGAAAAGCACGCGTCACGACACGAGCGCGACGCGACTGTTTTGAATTGTTTTTGAAGTCACGTGTGTGGTTCGCGTCCTACGCGATGGACTGAATTTGAACTTGAACAATTCGGAGGTTGTTTTGAACACGACCAAGTCGCTTCGCTGGTGGCTGACTTGTCCTTTCAATTTGCATTTGATCCACTTCTTTCTTCTTCTTCAACTACGCCACGATTAAAACCTAGGTTAAGTTTGCAGTAGGGCAATTCTCTCTCTTCTCTTCACAATCTCTTCTGTATCTTTCCACTGCCCACTGCTCTAGCCGGTCGCAATCAAGTCGCCTTGTATTTCAATTCACATCATGGCCAACAACACTCGCGTACGTAGTCTACTGTCTCAGTCTTTTTTTTTTCAACTTTGATGGCTGATCATGGAGATCCATCACGCAGCTTCAGAATCGTCGCATCGGCGTCACACGCAAGAATGCAGATGAAAATGCCACCAGCAAGCACTCTCGTCAGGCGTCTACCCAGGGAGTTGCAACTCGCGCCTCTGTTGTGCTAAATGGCCTGAAGAATGGCTCACAACGCCCAGCGCTTGGTGAGGTCACCACTACCGCGGTCAATCGCAAGGTTTGTCATGCCCTTCAATTTTATCCTTTCCCAACGTTCTGAGGTTACGCGACTTCAGGACGTTGCTGGTAAAGGCAAGGACGCTGTGAAAGATGACGCGGGCCTCAAGCGTACACGGTCGTCGTCGCTCGCAGCCGCCACCGGACCACAACGCGTCCCTCTCGGGCCAGGTCGCACGGAGAGCGTCGCACAACGGCCTACTTCACGTGTATCACGGCCATCTGTCTTCAAACGCGCATCGCGGCAGGAGCCCGCTGTACCAGTAGTCATTCCGATTGAACAAGAACAGAAGGAGAACGATATGGACGTAGAAGATATCGAAGAGGACCCTGAGCTCAGCATCATAAATGAGAAAGAGGTCGACGAGATGGTGGGTGTACAGGAACAAGGTACTCCAGAACAAGAGGAGAAGTCCACCGTTGCGGATGCGAAGTCGCCCCGTATATGGCCTGACGTGGATACCGAGCGTGCCATGAGACATTACCGAGAGATCGCAGAGATCCAAGAGACGTTTGAAGATGAGGTTGACTATCTCGACACAACGATGGTCTCAGAGTACTCGGAGGAAATTTTTAAATACATGAACGACCTCGAAGTGCGTCTTCTCTATCTACCTTGTGTTCCGGGTGTGCTGACCATGATTTCTAGGATGATGTGATGCCAAATCCTGATTATATGGATGGTCAGAATGAAATCACCTGGGCAATGCGCCAAACATTGGTCGACTGGCTCCTCCAAGTGCACCTGCGCTGGCACATGTTACCGGAAACGCTTTGGATCGCGATAAATATCGTCGACCGTTTCCTCACGAGACGCGTCGTGTCCCTAGTCAAGCTTCAGCTTGTCGGTGTTACTGCCATGTTCATCGCCGCCAAGTACGAAGAAATCCTCGCTCCCAGTGTCGACGAATTCGTCTTTATTACCGAGAATGGCTATACGAAAGAGGAGATCCTCAAGGGCGAGCGCATCGTGTTGCAAACGCTTGACTTCAAGATTTCGCAATACTGCTCACCCTATAGCTGGATGCGCCGTATCAGCAAGGCCGATAACTATGACATTCAGACGAGGACGCTGGGCAAATTCTTGACGGAGGTGACACTCCTAGATCACAGATTCTTGCGGTGTAAACCGAGTCTCATTGCTGCGGTGGGGATGTACAGTGCTAGGAGGATGTTGGGTGGTGATTGGGTGAGTACCGCCTCTGTTAGCTTTTTGTATATGGGCACGATGCAAACGCGTGTCCATGATGGCTGTGAATCATGTGACTGACTTTTTGTTTGTGATTTCCTCTTTTAGAATGAGTCGTTTGTGTTCCACTCTAGCTTCGTCGCGGAGCACCTCGAGCCCGGACACCAATGGATATGCGAGAAGCTACTCGAAGACAACTTCGCGAGCCAGTACGTTTGCCAGAAATATGCCAACAAGAAGTTCCTGAAGGCGTCACTCTTTGCAATCGAGTGGGCGAAATCGAACGTGGACGAAGCCTAGGACTGGCGTAGTTAAGGCCCTCCGGCTAGAGATAACTGCCAGGTCACGGCCTGAATATCCCTCTCGTCCAAAAGTTCATGGGTTCCCGATCTGCCTGCATCTCATCTCATTCTGTGCTTGACATACTGTTTCACTCTGGCATCATTGCAATCTCAACTGTCTGATTACGCATTCCACCCAGCCATGTCTCTTATTATGTCTTTCTCGCTCTGCTCTGCTCTCCCATGCATCCCATTTTTTCAGCATCTCCATCTCGTTTCATTATTTTTCATCTCATATTTTTGCACTCCATTACTGTGCCCGTCGTCGAAACGCATCGTATTCATAATTAAGTCTACATGTCCGTTTTGTCTATGAACCATCCCGCACACTCTAGCAGCCATCATTCATCCCATGCCGCTGCACGCTATTCTTTCTCTCTTGCTTTGCACTTTATTTGCCATTGTCCTTATTTTTCAATTCACCTCACACCAGTTATTCGCACAGCTGCATTCTATATCTTCAAAATTATCCCCGCTGGCGTTTGTCGGCATTTATTCCACGCCGCTCTTCTGCAGGCATTGTTCATCTATCGATTTATATATTTCCTGCGATCTCGATTTGTCAACAGGCTTCTTAATTTTCAGTTGGTCTTGGTTAGCCTGCGTGGACAGTATATACTTGCTCGTGTATGCTGCGCGGGGCGCGTCTCATCAATCTCATCCCTCAATATACATCATTATTTATACATCGCTCTTGTCCATTATATGAGGTTGCGATTTGTCACGTTGCCATTACAAATATTATGGTCCGAGGACTGTTTCAAAATTCACGTGATTGTATGTCATCTCCTAGGCGTACACACGCTTGAAGCTTGGCCATTGTAACCACCTATCTGTTACGCTTCAAGATTTCCTCTTGTCATATACTGCAACAAAAATGTCTCTATCATTTAAAGGCCAAACTGTCGTAGTCACTGGTGCAGGTGGTGGACTCGGGAGAGTGTAAGTAATCTGTTCATCTCCTGCTCCGGCTGTGACTGAAAAGAGTGGGGCAGGTACTCGTTGCTATTTGCATCGCGCGGTGCAAACGTTGTTGTAAATGACTTCAATGAAGAGGCTGCACAGAAGGTTGTGGATGAAATAAAGAAAGGTGCACTCCTTCATTCACTTGTCCCGGCCCGGAGATGTGACGTCGCGTTGGACTGTAGCTGGTGGTAGCGCCATTGCAAACACCTCTTCTGTGACTGATGGCGCTGCTGTGATTCAAAGCGCTCTAAGTGCTTTTGGGGGTGTATCGATCCTCATCAACAATGCGGGTATTCTGAGGGATAGAGGGTTGGTTATGTTTTGATGAAGTGGTTTGGAAGTGCTGATGAGATTCGTAGGCTCAAGAACATGACAGATGCTGAATTTGACCAGGTCATTTCTGTGCATGTCAAGGGTGCATTCTCGTGTACGAAAGCTGCTTGGCCCCACTTTAGGAATCAGAAGTTCGGACGCATTATCAACACCACTAGTGCAGCTGGCATTTACGGTGAGTTTCTGGGTGACTGGATGCGCATTATCTTAGAATTTTGCACAGGAAACTTTGGCCAGGCGAACTATAGCGCTGCTAAAATGAGTCTAATTGGATTCACGAAGTCGTTGGCACGAGAAGGTGCAAAATATAACATCAGCGCCGTCGCTATTGCACCTGTTGCTGCATCAGCTATGACTGCAACAGTCATGTCTCCGGAGATGCTTGCGAATCTGAAGGTTTGTGAATGTCGAGAGCGTCATTCCTTCATGCATTAATCTCATCTGACAGCCGGAATTTGTGGCGCCTTTCGTCGTTGCTGTGTGCCATCCCGATGGACCGAACCCTTCTGGCAGAGTGTTTGAGATTGGAGCTGGATTTGTTGGGGAGCTTCGATGGGAACGCAGCAAAGGCACCATATGGAAGACAGACGATACGTTCACTCCTTCAGCTGTCAGTCTGTGGATACATGCGCCCTGCAGTAGCTGACTCTAGTTGCAGGTCAAGCTCAAGTGGTCAGAAGTGACCGACTTCTCGAACCCGAGATAGTAAGGACGTCTCGTTATGGGAGAAAATCTGGTTCAATTGATCTTCTTTCTTACAGCCCAGAGTCCATATCCGATGTCGATAGCACTGTACGCGACAAAAACAAATTGTCTTGGATGTCTTCTGATTGTTTTGTTCCCTAGCTCGAACTTGCTTCTACAATGCCTCCGAATCCTCAGTCAGCACCGCCGGTTCGATTCGACGGCAAGACTGTCATTATCACGGGTGCTGGTGCCGGTCTTGGACGTGCATATGCACTCATGTATGCACGCCTTGGCGCAAATGTGGTTGTCAACGACGTCAGTGAGAAAGGAGCACATGCTGTGTGCTCCGAAATCAAGTCGGGTAGGTTGCCACTTTCGTTCGATGTTCCCAATTTGATGCGAGCTTTCACAGCTGGGGGCAAAGCAGTTCCTGCAGTTTGTTCGGCAGAAGATGGCGAGGCCATTGTCAAGATAGCTTTGGACACATTTGGAGGTGTACATGTCCTTGTAGCGAATGCTGGTGTCCTGAGAGACCGTTCATTCACCGCCATGTCCGAGCAGGAGTGGGATCTTGTCGTGGCGGTGCATTTGCGCAGTACATATAAGGTATCGCTTACGCTTTCAAGTAGCTATTTGATAGTCTCTAATATTGGTCAAGTGCGCAAAAGCTGTTTGGCCTATTTTCCAGAAGCAGAATTACGGTCGTATTGTTACGACCTGCTCGCAAGTCGGTATTTGTGCGTTTCGTTTGTTTTCAGTATATCTACGTCTCTCATAACTCGTTGGTTCGCAGATGGTAACTTTGGCCAGACGAATGCAAGGCATTTTTTCCAGTTTCTCAATGCGAGTGCTGATCATCTTCAATACAGTATTCGTCAGCCAAGGCTGGTATCATGGGTTTCACCAAAACGCTTGGCTTTGAAGGTCGTAAATACAACATCTTGAGCAATGTCATCGCTCCCTCTGCGGGTACTGCCATGACGATGACCATTTGGCCACAAGAAATGGTCGATGCATACAAGGTCTGACTTTTTACTTGTTAGATATTCCATTTATCCTGCCTTCCCTGCAGCCCGATTACATTGCACCAATCGTCGGCTACCTTACAAGCGAAGCCAACACCGAGACGACAGGACAATTGTTTGAGATTTCTGGTGGATGGGCAGCGCAGACTCGGTGGCAGCGTGCTGGTGGCTACGGGTTCCCTACTAACAGAGTGCTCACACCGGAAGATATCATCTCCAAATGGGACATTTTCACCAACTTTGGTACGTTCCGCGAAATCAATTCTGGAACAGGAGGCTGATGTACGCCTTGTAGATGATGGTCATGCTACAAACCCTACTACCTCAGCTGAAGGTATGCAACAAATAATGGGCAACTTTGAGAACAAGGCGTCGGTTGTGGAGACCGTGAAGGATGCTGTGAGAGATGCTGGAAAGGCATTGAAAGCCAAGTTGTAGGAGTATCATATACTTTCGGAACTGTATCTACCTATCCGTTGTGCATATGTCATGCATGTTGGGTCAAGGCATTTGGTTTGCGGAACACATCCAGGGAGAGTACGTGCTTGTGCACTCAACGTAGACGGCCAAATAAAATATTCATTTATTCACAGTATGGTTCAGCTTCTGGAAATGGTAGAATGTTGGCTTCTGTGCCAGATCGCAGACCCAGATGCTGACCATCAAATCAGCATCGAAACTTGCATCGAACTGCGAAGACTTCCTAACCTCGTATCATGACAATACGACGACTCACCAGCCGCAGAAATTCCCCTTTGGATATCAAACGATATCAAGCCCGGTAAGCGGTGTGCGCGGATGAAGTTCCTTGTAACCGTGTACGGTTGAGACGGGTTCAGGAAGCCGAGGACAACGGTCCACGTATCTCGAATGAAGATGACATATTTGCAGCGGTGCACGTGTGATGATGATGATGATGACCGGACCAGAGCGGAAACGATCTGTCTGATTCTCATCATACGATCCAAATCGATATGTTTCGTCCTGGGCTGATTCCCTCATGAATGCTTGACGGCCATTCTTAAAAGTATTTCGCCCAGTTGGTGAAAGGCTGCTTACCAAGGAGCAGATCACAAAAGTTGGAGGATGTATTAAAAATATTCGCAGTGCTTTGCTGTCCTCTTCGACATTGATACGGCGGACCAGTGTATCACCAGGGTTGCGGTACAGAGAACAGGCTGCAAAGCCGAAAAGATAAACAACGTGGTCGCCACTGATGGTCAATATTTAACCAACAGCAACATATCAGAGGATCGAACGATTCAGGATGAATCACTAAATGGAACCCTGTGGTTTGATGGGCCCGTTGTTGTGGAATGAAAACCCCTTGCGGAGTGAATGCGCGATAGGATGCGATACAGAATACTTGATGAGTTGTTCAACCTGTGATCCTACGGTAGAATTTGATCCCGATGCTTCATAGCTTTATATCGCCCGGACTTCGGCGTATCATCGATTCATCATTGATCAGGTAGTAATAGTTTCCGGAGCTCGATACGAACTAGTGTTTGAAAATGATAATCACCTTTGAAAACATGAGTTTCATCATGTACGTCGCTACATGGCCCGTGCCTGTTCCTCAGGATGACGTCGGTCACCATCATAGATAAGTGAGATCCGGGACCACGATGATGTCACTTAAATGTAGTGCCAGTGCACGCCTCGCGGCTCTCTAGATCTATAGCTAGTATCAATATCAGCACTGTTAAGGTAGCCGTAGTTGAGAAA
Source organism: Suillus plorans (assembly GCF_016647745.1). Classification (NCBI taxonomy): domain Eukaryota; kingdom Fungi; phylum Basidiomycota; class Agaricomycetes; order Boletales; family Suillaceae; genus Suillus; species Suillus plorans. The sequence goes on from NW_024537387.1 coordinate 324,467, forward strand.
TACCCAAACTCGTTGTTCTAGTGATTGCTAGCTTGTATGTTCTGCTTCGCTTTCCATGATGCGGCAGGCTGGACCCTCACCGACACGTGACAAATGTCATACTGACGTGGAACTCGACGCGTCAAGGTAAGGTTCCAAGTTGAACGTTGACTTGGCGGCTAGTTCCTTACCAACACTGCTGACTGCGGCGGCAGGAGGACGTTCCTGAAATGGCCGGTCTTAGTATAATAAGTCTGTCGGGGTACAGAGGTAGGGAGTTTGAAGATGCCGGCACCCCCCGAGCATGGCTTTGAATTTGAATTTGAATTTTTACTGACCATCACCGCCAGTCAGGGGACTTAGTACTACATACGGCCATGGGCCCATCACGTCCCTCTTTGCTGCCATGATCAGCTTGCCACCATTCCACTTCTCAATATTACAATCTTTACAGCTAAGACAATCGTTCGAGCTGCGTCTAAATAGAGGATTCCATTGACACCACCTCCAGTGGTGGCGGCTGGTGGCAGGCATCATTCCTGACAGCGGGTAGCGGAATGCCGCGCGTGCGAGTGGCTGATTCGACTCCGCTTAAATTTGCCGAGCGTGCTGAGGGGATGACGGCTTGTCCTCATCGTTCCCTGCCGCCGTGTTAATGTTGGGATGGCAGCCGGAATCCCGACATTCACGGCAGGTAATGACAAAGACAAGCCAAACCGTCCGCGTCATTGTGAACAAATCCGCAGTTTAACTTGGTACTTCTGCGCATTCAAGTTGTTGTGCAACGCTAATATAAAACTGCACTGTCAGCAGATAAGTTAGACGTACAAGTCTGAACGTCGCTTCTACTATAGGTTTGTCTCGCCATCGATTGAATCGGATAGCCCCGACTCAAAATCAATATTTCTGTACAGGTCATGTCTACCGAACCCGAGTCACGCCCCCATGTCGTACTCTGGGGTGTGGCCAAGCCACCCAATGCACCTAGCTCGTCTGGCTTTTGCCAAAAGCTGGAAGTATTCCTCAGATTCAGTGGTATATCATACGAAGTAGGCGAAACTGTCCCAATGAAGGCTCCCAAGGGCAAAGTTCCCTTCGCCGATATTAAACATGACGGGAAAACTGTCACTATCCCGGATTCTCATTTTATCATCCGCTATCTCATCGAGAACGGACTCATCAAAGATCCGGACACCGTAGCCGGCTTAACTGCCGTTCAGAAGGGCGAGTCGAGAGCATGGCAGGCGTATATCGAAGAACTGCTATACTCTGCAATCGTTCGAGATCGGTGGTACATAGATGAAAACTATGCAGTGACTGCCGAGGAGATATTTGGGAGCATGGCCTGGCCCATGCGGCCGATGATATCTTGGTTTTTTAGGTGGAGGGTGATGAAGTCAATTTGGAATGTTGGGATGGGGCGTCACTCCCAGGAAGAAGCTCAGTCTTTGCAAAAAGAGGCTTTTGAGGCTCTCGAAGCAAGGATGTCGGGCCACTTGTATTTCCACGACAGCGAACAACCAACGGGCATTGATCTTATCATCTATGCTTTCCTCGCCAATACACTGGCAACGAGTGGGAACCCGTACTGGGCGGATATGGTGCTAAGGAGTCCTACCCTCCTGGCATTCACAAAAAAGATGACAACCTTGCTCTTCCCCGAATACAAGCTCCTTTTACATCGCATCGAAGAAGTCGACGGCCTGAATTAGCAGTGGGTGATTGGGTTTATAAAAGGAACAAATTTTCTTCTATTGTTGGTCCACCTGCATGTTTCGTATGGTTTTGTCGTCATGCTGGAGTAGACAATCCTTTCTCCCGTTTGTAACTGATTATCACCATGACATTAGTGTACACTTCAAGTCCAAAACTTGTTGTCATGATTTTGCCGCAGCATAATTAAAAGAGCCGCGGATCGGTTGCAGCAAATATTATTCATTACGTTTCGTAGTACCGTAACTAAACAAACTTACCAATCTTGCCACATCTCAGCGCTTAGCTGTTGCCTGCGAGGTTCAACACTGCCGGCGACAGCGACCAAGGCTGCGCCTCAACGTTCAACGAGCAGCGACGTGCAAAGTATTTGCTCGCTCGACTGAATGTAGGTATTATCGTTTGATTGAGTGCTAGGTGTCATTAACATATTCGGCAGCAAACTTATCGTTCCATTATTTCATTCATAGTAGTACTTTTCAGCTGTGGCTCTCACTCCCTTCCGCTAAGGCAACACTCTTTTCTTGATTTCAGTCGTTCCAGTCTTTTTCATCTTAACCAACATCGTACCATTCAACCATGTTCCATCGCCCCGATGTCCTGCGAAAACGACAGACGCTGGGTGGTCTCTCCGGATCCGTGATAGTCACTGACACTTCGCCCACCGCAACTGCTCTCGTTCAAAACACCACACCGATACCTGGTTCGGGTTCCCAGACGGGCATTCAACTTGCCTCCTCGACACCGTCCGCATCACCGACTTCGTCGTCAGTTGCACCTGCTGTGACCACCTCCTCACCCACTTCCTCTTCCGGAAATAACATACCATTAAGTACTGTCATCGGCGCCTGCGTCGGCGCATTCATCGTCCTCGTACTGGTAATCTCTTTAGCCATCCACTGTTCAAGACGACAAAAGTCGCAGCCCCGCAATGCTGATAACTTGTACCGCAGGCGCTTCCATTTACAACATTGGGATCGCCTAAATGATGACAAGGAGGGCCAACAGAATGGGTCGCAAAGGCCTCCATCCGGGCCGATGGACAAGTTGGGCGCAATGTTTCATCGTACACCCAGCACAACCTCTGGAGAAAAGTCCTCTGATAGCCATGGAAACCGCGAGTCCATAGGCACCATGCAGCACTTTGCCAAGTATCATCCTGGCTTGGCTGAGGAAATGGCATCAAAATCTGCAGGTTTGGGTCGCGTGGTTGTCACTAAACCTCCACCTGTACAGCGGTTTATGAGCCGCACTCAAGCTGATGGTGTGCCAACCATTTCATGGGACGGCGATACTGTCGGTGGGGGCTCGCTCTTCTCCGTGCAGTCGCGTCTATCTGGTACCATGTCACCTACGGTGACTATGGTCAAGTTCACGCCACCTGCAACTGTGTCTGGGTCACATCGCTGGGAGAGTGCAGAGGTTGGCCATATCGATGTACATGGTTCAGAGATGTCAGAAGCAGGCGATTCACGCAATCCTTTCGCGGATGCGGCTTCCGTCAAGAGTGGCATTAGCCGACGCGTCACTAACCCATTCTTCAATGCGCAGGAGAAACCCCAAAAGCGCACACTCTTTGCCAACACCACACCCGAATCCAATCCCTTTGCCGACTCAAACACTCCCACTTCGAAACCTTTCCTTGAAGTTGAAACTCGCTCAAACAGTGATACCAGCTCCAACAATTCCCACGCTATGCAAAGTCTCATTGCTGCACTGGACATGTCAGCTGGGCCACGTCTACCCGTGTCATCTATGCGATCATCGAATTACTCCCATAATTCAACAATCTCTTGTGATGAAGTTGATGCGGTGAGCGTGACAGCCTTCCCATATCCCCCAACGCAAGTTCCACTCAGATGATCCACTTCCAAAACAACACGCTTCGCTTTCCGTTAATATGTGCAAACTTCATTTCGCATCAATACATACTGCCATCTTGATACATTATTTCATATTTGTATCTCGCGCATCCCACCTTCATACTTTTTTTTTTCATGGGGGCGCTTTACGGTCCGGTATCGACGTGTACCCCTCCCACTCTGTCACTCCTTGATCTTTTGCATGGGAGCAGCTTGTTTTGCGCTTTCCCTGTTACGTTACATCTTGTCCATCACTACTTGCTATCCAAATTGTTCTGAGGTAGATTTGTTATATTTGTTATATCTATTGTTACTAGCTTCACCATCTGCGCCTTCTCGCAGGAACCTTCAATAAAAGATGAATAGGGTAGACTTGTAAAATGTGAGCGCTGTTACTTGTGCGAGGCCTTCAGGATGTCAAAGTCTGTAACTGGTGCAACGACAATCGTATTGAGAGCAGTATTACTGCCTTGAACTGAATTATGATATTTGTTTTCGTATCTATAGGAGTTCATATCATGAACTCGCCACATGCACAAGCGAAACTCTGAATCTAAATGTGTAATGTGTAATCTTGCGGGCGGAAGCCAGGTGGCCCACGATTGACAACCTACTTAAGACGTACAGTGACTGATAGAAACAAGAACTCTCCTTCGGTCGGTTCTTGTTTTCACGCTAAAAAACACCCGTGCATAGTAGTTGGGCCCATGTTGGTAGCCCGTGTGATCGTTGATTAATGATTGATAATAGATATCTTCTGACCAACTTCAACTTGAGCAACTGCATTGGAAGCCCAAAAATCTCTTGTCTCCTAGCCCACAAAGACGCCTCTCCTCTCTTATCTCTGCTGGGAGATCATCGCTTGGTATGTCATCGCCTTCTGCTCCCCACGGTTCGAAAGGCGTGCATGCCATCTAGAACGTCACAGTGAGCTGCTGTCAACCGCAAATCGATGACGGGTGGGTGCCTCACCTGCATCACTTTCGCCATGATACGCTTCCCACTGTCACGGTCCGCCTCGACTTTTTTGATGAGCTCCTCAAGTACCCACTGTCTGAGCACAAAACGCGGGTTCACACTTTTTGCGGCGTCTTGTCTGGCGCTGTCAAAGTCAGCCTCACCAGCCCACTCTTCCCCATGGCGCTCGGTTTCAATACGTGCACTGTACTTGTCCAACCAAGCAATCCATTCTTCAGTAACTTTCCCATGATCCATGCGGTCCGGATCAGGCGTCCCGCTTAAAATCCCCTTGATGAATGCCTCCAATATTCTCTCACTATCATCTTCCTTCATCATCCCAGTGTGGAAAAACGCAAGCCGTCTAAAAGTGCCATGGAAGTCTAACTGTTGCGCCTCCATCATGTCCAAAAGAGGCTGCACGATCTCCCGCTGGTCCGTTTTCTCCTGACGGCGAAGCCCCAGGCGTTTGCGCATCAAGTTTCCGTATTCTGTAGCGCAAGTTTCTTCGAGAATCTGTTCCATTTCTACTTTAGGAAGTTGTTTGCCTGTTGTGCGCCAGGAGACGAGTGTTTCAGGCGTGGCTGAAGATGCCCAGCCGGGCTGGACTGCTTTGTTGCCTTGTGCGACTTCTGCGCCGATAAGTGGGGAGAGTGCATCGAGGAGAGCACGACAGGCGTAGATGCTGCAAGTGTGCTGTTAGAATGTCGGAAGACAGTTGTGACTTAAAAGACCAACATCATGTTTGGCTGATACTGGGTTGAGCGTTAGTTAGTTTACGAGCGGACATGAATAGTGTTTGACCCACCTTGTATGCATAGCGACCTTCTCCGTCACTATGATTACAGATATGGTAAGAGTCGAAGACGTCCATGAATGCATATGGGCCGTAATCTATCGTCAACCCAAAAATCGATATACTGAAACCAAATATTCAGTCGCCTAAAATTAGAAGTGGGAAGAGAAGTTCACTTGTCCGTGTTCATAACACCATGCATAAATCCATAGGCCTGCCAAGCAGCCACCATCCGTGCATTTCGTCTTGCAACATCAAACAAGAGTTCTTTACCCCAAGCATCACCAGCCTCCCAGTCGATACCTTTCAGTCTTAGCACTCTCCTCGCAGTCCACTCACCCAACTGTCGCAAAGCCTCATAGTCTGCGTCTTGCTGACCGCCACCGAGGAAGAAAGAATTGGATGGAGGGCTGAGGGCTTCAAAGTTACCAATACGTATAAATGTTTCTGCAACGCGTGTGACGATACAAGCGGTTTCTGTACGCTCTCGTGTGACTGGTAAGTCAGGGAGGGAGATTAGACTTAATGACCTGGTAGTCGGGATCGAGAGTGCATGCATGGCTACAATTTCGTCAATGCAAGCCCGGCACTATCAGCAAGGACATCTTCACCTTCTGAGCAGAGGTATTCTCGGATGGATGAGCGAAGTACAGCTAAACCATCCGCAGTGCGGGAGAAGGGGGTCCGTCCAGCACCCTTCAGCTGTATTTCATACGTGGTTTCAGCGTCTTCGGGGTGCGGTGTTACATCTAGCAACCTGTTAAGACATCCTGGAGCAGGCGTGGGATAGATGACTGACGAATTGAAATGGCGCGGCCGTCACCAAGCTGACCAGCCCAGGAGCCAAACTGGTGGCCGCTGTACCTGGCGGACCAGGGTGCAAAGCTAGGGCCAACGCTGGACTCGAGTGCCATCAGAACGGCATGGCCACTCAAGACATCCACCAATTCCTGCCTGGCAGCCTCAGCCTCTGGGGAAGAGGTCGAGATAACCTCTTCTTCTATCTGAGGGGCCAAGGCCGGGTTTCCCAGCACTTCAAATGCATCACCAACGTCTAGATGTGGTAGGCAGTCTCTGAGGCATGTCTCAGACAACCCGATGAGCTCCCTCTTCCTATCTCTGAGCTTGGAGGTATATTTGTTCAATGAAGGCTGGATTTGACTGCTAACTGGAGATGAATGACGAGCTTCGCGCTCGCTGATCCACTGCTCGATGTAACCAGCCTTGTCCTCGATGATGGCAGGTGGGTCAGGCGGTGTGATTTCGTAGGGAAACTCTAGTGGCATTGGATTCACATACGAGAAGTGTGATTCTTTGGAGAGTAGCCTTGCACGCCTCTGTAGACTTGGTTTGTTTGGCAAGACATCAGAGAAGAACTCCGCTGGACTCAGGGTAACTGGATCTGGGGTAAGGTTATGTGTCACGATGTGGCTTGACGGCGGGAGGGGCAATGAGGAGATGGGTACTTTACAAAAGTTTGCCATTATGGAACGAGCACGCAGAGTGTTCATGCACAGCTGATGAAGAATGATGGGATTGGGCAGGAGCAGAGGAAGCTGCTGTGACGTCGAATTCAAGGACTGGCAGGGGCCGTTTGTTGACAAGTGTTTGTACTAATTAAGCTGATCGGAGTCACGGTAATTCGATGTGGGCCAACCACTCTAAAAAAAACCACTTCCGTGGCGGCAGGGCCTACTATGATGAACGCAACGAGAAGACTGAAGACTGGCTTCCTGTGGGGTGATTCAGGCGTGTCTGAGTCGTTTTTCGTTATATATACACCAGACCAATAAATCAGGATCAGCGTGCCCGGCCAGCATACAAGATCGATCGGTCAGATTCGGTGGACTATTAACTAGATCCAACGAAGTGCGTGCATCGTCTTTTCATCATTATGATCATGTAGCCGGATATCCGAGAGCAATTGGGGGCGCACTGAATTAGGTATCTGAAGCGTGTTTGGAGGCGCTGCAGGAGTGATGGCAGAGTTGCTAGAGGTGAGCATTCAATCGATTCAATTCTGATTTATCACGTCGGCAGTGCCCATGCTCATTGAGAAATTGGCGCTTTTTCGATTATTGCGTGTCTTCTAGAATACATTATGATGATTTAACTGATGGAATTCCTGAACCAATACAAGTTTGGAAAGATCATCAATGCGTCACGAGAACAGCATTCAAGAATTTGGAAACAAGTTCCCAACATCACGAACAGCTTTAACCTGTAGAGCGTTCAGATATATGTTTACCCAGTTCGTTACTCAATCGCACTCATCCAATATGCCCTTCGTCTCAGATAATCCCAGTTGGTGGCCGCTAATCAATGAGTTATATGGTTTCAGCTATTTTGTAGGTTCGTGAAAAGCCATTTGAATATGTCGGTGATGTATAATTGTCTAATCGTCCAATTCTAAACTTCACTGCGGTTGCACAGTTGCCGCATCTGCTACAGTAATATATGACTGGGGTGAGCAAGATGGCACCTATCATCGCTGGTATTCTTATGACATCTTCACTTTCAGCTTTGACATTCGGACAAGAGGTAAGTCAATGCCACCGTTACCAAAGCAGTCATCTCACTGCGAATGGTTTTATAGTTCGAACTGATTTGGGTAAGCAGTTTTAAATGAATATCAGGATGATACAATTGACTCGGGCAAGATGCAACGCTGGTCCCGCATGACTTTTCTATATATCAGCGTACGTAGCTCATATCATAAGCACAGTTGGCAAGTTGTCCTAACTTCAACAATGTTTTAGGTGCGCTATATTGGAATACTATATGCTGTGTATGTTCACGCCTTCTAACAAGTTGCCGCCAAGCTAATTAACCATCTTTCTCTGTCAGCATCAACATATTGCGTGTGTTTCCTCACATTTGCTGTGCTTGTTTTTTTGACTGTTGGCATTCAGCAAGCCTTCCGTCACTCCCAGTGACAGATATAGTGAGTGTTCCGCACCAAAACCTATCATTCCCGTTCAATAACGTGCACCGCTATGGAGGGGTGAGTGACATTGTCGGCCAGCTTGTCGGCTATAATGACCGTAACAGATGTAAGTCTTAGGTCCTCCGACGCTCATTACTAACTGGGGTTTTCAGGCCACAGTTTGAACTCTACACTAAACTGGATGACAGTGACTGTGAATACCATGCTGGGCGGTGAGCTACTCAACTACAATACCTCATGAGACTTGACTGAAACATCATACAAGTTATAATGATCACTCGATTACATGCCATGTATCAGCGATCCCGCAAGATACTTATCTTTCTAGTTGTAATTTTCGTGGCTTCCACGATCGCATGTGGAGTGGTCACTGCAATAGGAGACATTTATATGTTAGGAGGTGAGCTCGAATTATGAAAGAGTGCATTAAGCTTATTGGGCGAATACCAGAGGAGCTCATCCTCTCTGGTACCTATCAGTGCATTTATGAATGGGAAGGAGATATCTCACTCGATTCTATGGCCTGGGTACTCTACATTACATGGGAGATCCTTGCACTGTGTCTTGCAGTCTGGATTACTGTAAAACACTTCCGTGAACTGCGACGATCATCGACGGGACAAGCTATTGGGGACTGTTTTATGGTGTTAATGAAAACCCATGTGCTCTACTTTGTAAGGTGAGCTCGTAATTGAATGTAAGTTCTTCCCCCGCTGAAATTCTGCGCGTGCTAGCTTTGCTGTTGTTTCTAGCTTCCAACTTAGTCATTACTCTCCGAACTTGAAGACCAAGGTGTAACGACTGTCAATCATATCTATATGTGGCAACTTATCTTCAATCCTACAGGCATTGGAAACTGGAACTCTGATGTATACCGCTCATCTTGAAATTTACTCGATTGTGCAGATGTTTGTACTGGGACCACGTCTCATCCTCAGCATTCGAGAGTATCACACCAAGCTCGTGGACAACTCCGATGCAGGGACAGGCATAAGCACCATTACTTTCCGGGAGCATGGATATGTGTCAACTGGCGGTGATGTGTAGCACGAGAGAGAAATACTCCAAGTAGTTAACGCCTGTGGGGTGTTCTGCATGCATAGGCACAATATTTTTGTCGCACCTTTTTCGTGATACTCATGTGATGTGTAGATTTCAAAAGAGAGATGTACCTGAGTAAACGAGTAACGCACTGTAGTAGAACTAGTGTCCCACCTACACCTGTACGAATCTGGAATTGTCGCACTAGTCTTTTTACTTCATTCTGCAAAGTTGGCCAATCTCATGTGATTCTCGCGAGAGGCATACTTAGGGTGCTCAGAGCGCTCAGGCCTTGGATCATCAAAAATGATGCTTCGCCACTGATAAGGTTGTTGGCTTAGAAGCCAGTGTGCGTGCGATATTACTGAAAGGACTTGTTGATGAGTTATGTGTCTGGGAGTTCAGTCAAGCGAGTGTTGAATTTTGACGCTCCCCTAAGGTTATTATACACTCTTCCGGGAAGAATTCTGGGCATAGCTGGCTCAGACTCGGACACAGCCTGTGCACACATCGGCGATTGATGCTTGCAGCTGATATTTGTGCTCACCGTCTTTTATGGGTTACTCTCCTGGTGCATATTGACAATGAAGGCTTTGTACTCGTTAGCAACGCTGAGTCCCGAATTTCTCTATCATGAAACTGCGCTGTGCCCAAACCTCGTGCATGCAGGCCCTGCCCGAGCTCAGCTCTAGCGAGCCTATTTGCGACAGGTTAATACTTATTCGCTACAAACATCAACCATGATCGTTCGCCTCGCAGTGTTTATACTTGGGACTGGCAGGAGATAATAATATAATACCCGACTCACTTCTATAGCAATACCTAGGATGAACATGTTTCATGCTACACTCCAATATACCAAAGCAGCGGAGGAAGCCTTGACGACCACTTGTCCATTTGACACTTTTTCCTCTACAATGTTACCTTCTGCGACACCAGAAGCAAAAGTTTGCCCTGCCCAAGTCGTTAAATCGGCTGACATGACATCAGATCCTGGGGCTGTCAACCACTTGACTATTACTTCTTGGGTGTTCTTCGGCAAATACGCAGATATGTCGATCGTGGTATCAGGACGAGGGTACGTATCTGTCTGGCTGTATAGCTCAAGGTTTAAGAGGGCGAGCTTAGTTGGGTAATCGTGGCTGTTAGTGGATTTTTCGTCCCAGAAACCGTACACCGAGATCTGACCAGCAGAAGGATCACCACCTGCGGTCGTAACTGACGATCCATCGGCCTGTCGCCCTGGAAAAATATTTGAAAGGCGCAGTGGATTTGAGTAACCAATGGCCTCAGTCACGAAGAGGTAAGCCGAATATGACGGAAACACTTGAATGTTATCGACAGTGGACCTGTGGAATCAATATCAGTCCAAAGATATCGTAAAGTCACATATCGACATACCAGAGGTTGTAGTGTGCATGAGCACCTTGATGCACATACATACTGGAGATGAGATTAGGCTGCAAGTTCATCCGAGGCACCCTGGTCACGTACCGTGAGACATTGATGGAAGCCGCGTAGAGAATGGTATCCAACTACAAAAATGCTCAGATGTCATAAAATATAGTCCTTTTGTCAACGTACCAACCACATAGCCTGGCCGAATGTGTTGCTAACATTGGCTCGTCCACCGCAGGAAACAGAATTGAATTCCCCTTCGTCGTGGGTCAATATATATTCAAAATTTAATCTTATAATTTGCCTCACCAATAACAAAAGCATCAGGTCCGAGTTGGGCACGAACGCTGTGGATACGGGGCTGCCAAAGATCCAAATATCTACCGGATATTAGTGTATTGTGATCATAGCAATAGCCATGACTTACTCAGCCAAGCGTGTGTGATTTACCTAGATCCTTATTGCAATTAATAATTGCAATGGATAATCGACAGCTTGCTTACCAGGTTGACCAACGTAGCGCCGGCAGCGCTACTTGGATCGCAAACCTATTAATAAAGGCTATTTCAGGTTGGGTGTGGGTCAATCGGAAGCTTCCTCACGCTGTACTGGTATGTGTGTTCGCTACACGTGGTGACAGTGTGTCCATCGTTGGCCCCGGCAGCCAAAACGCTAACACAGTCAAGTTGTGCATCTGCTTGTGGGGTGTTATGCGGCTGCGCAGGGTTTGCAACAGTAGCCCCAATTTGAAACTCGGGATAATCGATGCCCAACGCCTTCGAGATATTGATAGTCCATGGCTACATACAGAACATGTAGGACCTCATCAAGGAAACAAATAGGAATAGAAATACCTCCCATATAGCGGTATACGTCTTAGGGTCAAGTTTGGGATTATAATGATCTGGTTCATTCCCTACTGAAGACGAGTAAAGGTTAGACCGGGGAGGGCCAGTAAGAGAAACGAAAGACTCACGTTCAAAGCGAGAAATTTGGGGTGAACCAAGACCCATCCATGCTGCCTTAGCCATATCAAGAGTTCCGGTATAATTCGAACTCCCTAGATTCTACACGGACTAGTTAGGTGCTAACATCCAATGATCTGATAAGTAAATGACCCACGAGTGTCATGACGATCTTCGTCCCTTCAGGCAACAGCTTCACACAATTCCAGAACTGGGGTCCAAGCGTAGTATTTCTTAGTGCACCCCTGTCGTCGATGAAATTGTATAGGGCAGCCTCCTGATTCGGATCCCAGAATGTCGAGTCAGCAGTAATGCCACCAATGCGCACTTCGGCTGGAACCCCAGTCCTCTCTTTTAGATTCTCAAAGAGATTTTGAGAAAATTTGTTCGGATAGGATTGGTTTCCTATCCACTGTTCGAAGTAGGCAGTTTCAATACTGAAGCTTGCGAGGGCGGGGTTTAAGGGTAGTGTTGCATCCGTTGGGAGCGAAGCCGGACCGGACAGCGTCAATTTAGACAGACTGCGAGACAAAAGATCATGTCTCGCAGATACCAGTGCGACACAAGGCAGAACTGTAGCCAAGAACCACATCACGCAGGAAGAAACAAGTGAGGTCAAGGATACCATCTTAACCACACCTTACCGTGACAGTATTTTATACGGACAGTGAGAAGAGAGCATGAGCGGTCCGTGAATACAAATTTCAGGACTATCCATATGTCCAAAGAAATGACAGGTCACAGAACGCGAAAAATTGGTCATGGAAAAGCCTAGGTATCCCCCAAGCCTGCAGTTCGGCGAAGCTTTCCAAGGGGTAAACTTCGGAGGTACTAGTCACCTTGGAGCCTGGAGGTCACTTCCTTTCTTTGACAAAAGTCATGGCAAAACAAAGTTGCCCAAGGTTCCCACATGCATATGGGAGTAGCAACGTCACGTACGGAGAAACTGTCGGTCGGACGAACGGAAATCTAAATGCCATGACGAAGAATGGTTGAAGATGTTTGGTCTTGCTTGGCTATGCCCTCTAGTGAGAGGACGGCTAACCGGAGAATCTCATTGGCTACCGACCCGAGGAAGCGCATGCTCACCTATTACAAGGAACGACGTCTAGGAGAGACTAGCATTTACCTGCTCACTGACTACATACGCCGTCGAGGTTCTAACCAATGTCGCTCAATGGCATCAAAGTAGTAGAAGTACGTTGCAGTTGGCCTTGTGGTGAAACGAACAAACAAACGACGAACGTCCACAGTTTGCAGGCCTGGCACCGGGTCCATTCGCGGGTCTGGTACTCGCTCACAATGGGGCATCCGTTATCCGTATTGATCGCCCTTCCTCAACTACCAGAGATCTACTATGTGCGGGAAAGCGGTCGATTGCGTTGGACATGAAGACTGCGAGCGGACTGCGAGTTGCGAAGGACCTCATCGCTAAGGCAGACGTTCTCATTGATCCATTCAGACCTGGAGTGCTTGAGAAGCTTGGGCTCGGTCCTGAGGTGTTTCATACAAGTGATAAGCAGGAAGGTCTGAATGACAAACTTGTATATGCAAGGCTTGCAGGGTGAGGGTACACACGAGCTTTTGAAATACCATCCAGCTGATACTCCCTCAAGGTTCCCAAGAAATAGTATGCATGTCAGGTTTATATTCTTTCTCCTTCTCAATGATTTCAAGGCAAGCACTCTACTATGGCTGGTAAGTATCATCATATACGCGTGGTTTAGTCTAAGATTCCCGTCACAGGCCATGATATCAATTATATCGCCCTTAGCGGCATTCTCTCCGTGCGGCTCGCTAAGCGCTTGTACTTTGACGAAGCATGTCTGAACTCTTCTTGCAGATGCTTCCGGGAACAATGGACAAGCCCACCTTTCCTTTGAATCTAATTGCTGACTTTGCTGGAGGCGGCCTACTTTGTGCAAATGGTATTTTGCTGGCTATTATCGAGCGAGGTAGGAGTGGCCGTGGACAAGTCGTCAATGTGGACATGGTACGTGCCGGGGCATTTACTCTCAATGATTTATCAATATAGGTATCAGGTTTCTGGTTCGCGTTATATATCGTCTTTTCCACTTCTAAGTGTTGGGAGCGATGCCTGGGCAGGACCACGAGGCACCAATGTCCTTGACGGTGGCGCGCCGTTCTACGATGTTTACACCTGCTCAGACGGAAAGTGGATGAGCATAGGGTGTCTTGAGCCCCAGTTCTTTGCGCAATTCGTTGACAAATTCAACGAGGTCATGAAATCCAGTGGAAATCAAGGAAGCTGGTCACCGCTGCGGTCGACACAATACAGAAAGGAAGATTGGCCCAAACTTCGCAAGTATCTCGAAGACGGGTTCAGAACACAACCAAGAGACTTTTGGACGGAGGTTTTCCACGGCAAGTATTACATCACAGAAGGGTTCTGCTGATTAATTTGCCATCATTAGGCACTGACGCTTGTGCAGTTCCAGTCCTGTCTCCTACGGAAGCAGCTCAGCTCCATGGATCTCCCTACCCTGTTCCTCATCCGGAGCTCAGCAGAACATCGCCATCACCTCTACAAGATGAAATCAAGATACTTGATCCAGGGAAACATAGTGTGGACATTCTCAGAGAACTCGGATTGTCTGAGGAGGACATGAGGCAGCTCGTCGCTGAGGGAGCATTGGGTAAAGAAGCACAGGAACTAGCAGAACGTTCCAAACCGAAATTATGAAAAACGAAATATAACGTCTTAAAGACCATAACTAAGCCCTAATTAATGCTGAAACTGATGAACAAGTACGCGGAGGGTATGAGCCAGACTTGTAGAATATCTATCACGCTGATGCGTCTACCCGTCTTCGTAGCTGCTGGAACGAAAAATTGGGTGGAAGAATAGTAGCTAACTGCTGCCGTATGCCTTGAACCTGTTGGAGAAACTGCCGCAACTGCATGCCATATGCCTCAGCGACAACAGCCCAGTCGTATTCCTGCCCTCCATCGTATAGCAGGGCAGGGATTTGACAGAAAACAACCTCGGTAGATATGAACTCTTTCACTCGATTAAGCCCCCAGTGGAACTCGTTCGAAAAGGGTACTGCATTTGGTCCTTTAAAGCTGAGCTTGCTGAGCGGTCTGCCCAACACTTTTCGCCCTGTGACCAATTCCTGAAGGAGGTTCATCGTAGGTGAAGGCTCGTCGTCAGGGACACCACCCGCGCCGACCACCTGCGCGCAGTACTCGTGTGTGTGCAGGGTAACAGTGCGCAACTTTGGCCACAGTGGTGGGCAGCCGTGAATGGCCGCTTGTTTATCACTGTTCACGAGCATGCGTATCAGGTAATTTGTTTTGTCGACAGGTACAAGCAGTTGGGAGACACCAGGGGTTGCGCGAAGGAAATGAATGTCCATGTCCTCGCTAAACTCGCACTTGATATACCGTAACGCCTGCAAGGACTGGAACGCATCCGGATAAGACTGTGTCATGAATCTGTGAATTGCAGATATTGCGGAGCAATTCATATCCACGAGGTAGAGGCTCTCGATATTAGGCGTGGATATCACGTCAAATATACGTATGCCCGTGGACACGGCGAGGCCATGCACCACTAATTCCCTCAATGAAGGCAAGAGGATAGGCGGAATAGGGGCTAGAATATTCAGCTCTATAGCCGATTTCACATGGAGCCTGCGGAGAAACGGGAATGCTGACATTGCTCGGAAGAGTTTTTCGCGTGTGAGCGGGAAGGGTGACCCTGGTGGTGGGCAAAAATGGAGTGTCTTTGCTTTTGTTTTGGGCAGGATGACTGCAACGCTGTCGAGCCTGACATCGGATAACAAAGGAGCTCCCTTGGTGAAGAGTTTTGCAGAAGCAATGGGACCTGCAGTCGACATTGGTCCTCTGCACATCACTCGCAGCCGTGTCAAAGCAGGGGCAGACACGCTACGAAACGTTGCAAGGAGCGACGCCAAAGCCTCTCGTGAAACTGCGTCAAGAACCAATTGTCTGAAACGGGGAAGGTGTGGTAAGATAATATTGGTCAACACGTGCTCAATCTGAGGGTGCTGTCTCCATGGCCCGATGTATACATCGAGAAATGACCCATCTGACCTCTTCAAATATTCCATGAGCGAATCCTCTTTATGCGAGAACGGGTAGTGAATAGAGGACCACAGGGAAGGCGAGGTGAGGGCTACCTCACGCCAATGACTTGATACATGCGACAGTCGTACCTCAACGGGAGACTGGTGGAGAAGGAAGAGAATGCCAGACCATTGTGGATTGAGCTGACGGCACTCCTCGAATATCATCGAAAGGACATCAGAGGGGATACATGATACCGCTGCCTTCTGATTCTGTATGCGAGCTGCACGGACCTGTAGATTGCGGATCGAGCGAGACAGCTCGTCCTGTGAAGACTGGAGTACCCGAATCTGTTGTGTTATCTCATCAAAATCTTCCTGAGTATTGCTGCTGACGCTAGCCTGGTTGTGGTTCATCGACGGCACGTCTACTATGAAATAGGTCAGCTGCTGCAAAAGATCCCATGTTGTCTGACGAGGCTCACATCGAAGAACAAAGAAGTTCAGTGATATTTTCTCGTAAACCTCCCAGGGTTAAAGGGCAGCTATAAAAACACGTTGAGAACACGTTTTCTTGAGGAGGTTAATGTCGGAGGGAACTACCTGAATCGGACAAGGTGCGGGGGTGAGCCAGCAGTAGTAGAAGTTTCAGGGATGACTGTGGCCAAGTGAATTTTCGCAATCAATCGGTGCTGGTGCGGATCCGAAATCTTGTCATGATGCCTCAGTGCGGCGGCTACGGTCTGGCCCCATCACAGTGATGCCATATGATCTAACGGAAGTGGGCGTATCGTTTCAAGTTCATCTGTTCCGGTGGCTGTGCTTTTATATGACCGTTGCCCTAGGTATGATGTGAAATCATGTCGAAGTACAGTAAATTACAGATAACGAGCAACAAAGCTGAGAATCAAGTCCCATTTAGAATGAGATAAAATCTTTCTATGGAACCTGTGCATGTGTTGAAGGGTATGCCATGACTGGAAGCCCCCGGGGATGGGTAGCTGGAGTACCGTGGGGGGCAAACTGTTGATGCTTCTTGAACATGAAAAGACGATATTGGTTTCCAATGTAGTAAGCAACAAATGCCCAATCCATTTCTGAATCCTGAACGTCGACAGAAGAAGGCAAAGATGCCGAAAAGAGTTCGGTGTGAAGATCTTCGTGCGTTTTCACGAGGAGAGTTGTGAACTCCTCATAGAATGAACGAGCGTGCGGGCCCTCGATCCGAAGAAGGTCAAGAGGCCTGCCCACCGCTCTCCTCTCCTGCACTACCTCCAATAGTAGTCCCATCGTTGGGGGCGGGTCATCTTCTTCGTCGGAGTCCACATCCTCTCTTTCTCGGTCCAAAGGCTTGGAAACGTGAAGAGTCAAAGTATGGAGATTGCGCCACAATGGAGGGACCCCATGAAGGGCAGCTTGTCTATCGCTATTCAGCAGAAGTCGCAGGAGATGAGTGTGGTGCTTGACAGACACAGCAAGTTCAGTGAGAGCAGATGTTGCATGGGGCAGGTAAACGTCGAGATCATCGTCAATATCGCAGTTTATGTATCGTAATGTGCGGAGATGTTGGAAGTGTTCTGGAGATGTCCTGGTAATAAATTTGTGGATTGAAGACAAGCCCTGTCGTCTAACATTGACAAGGGACAAGGTTGTAATGGCAGGGGTGGAGATGTTGCGGAAAACGTTGAATCCGTGGTTCAGAGTATTGCCGTATACTAATAACTCCTTCAGCGCAGGCAGTTCAACAGGTGCGCTACCAGGCTCCTGGTGAAATCCGCTAATGAACCCTTTCAAATGTAGGATGGTAAGGGTGGCTGATAGGGGAGCAAGAATGTCGAGGAAAGCAAGTCTGGACAAAGGATTTCCGGGTCCAGGTTGCGGTTCAAGATGCAGGGTGGTTGCAGAACACTGGGGCAGTCCGACTGAAAGAGCGCTAAGGCGTATATCAGACAAGAGCGGTGCTCCTGCTTTGAAAATATCGAGGCGGGGAACAACACCAGAAGCGCCCCGGGTATCATTGCAACAGATCTTCAGTCTTCTGAGGGTCGAAGCAGGTGCGTCTGCAAACAAGGGAAACAATGCATAAAGTTCCTGGAGCTCGTCGGTGTCGAAAGTGAGCTCGCGAATCTGATTCAGTCGGGATACAAATTGCGCGGCAATAAAGCGCAGAGAATCTGGGTCAGAAATTCTCGGGCCTATGTGAACATGGAGGGGCGCTTGATTGCACCGCTGGAGATATGCCATAGCAGCAGCCTCTTTGTGCAAAATCGGGAACCTGATGGTTGTCCACAAAGCAGGGGTTGAAAGTGCCACTTCCCGCCATCTAGATGAAACGTGGGACAGCTGCACCTCGGGAGAGAGTGGGCGCTTTACTATATTACTCCAAGGTATGAGTGGTCGCCGGCTCTCCTCGAAGATGATGGCAAGCACGTCTGATGGAAGACGAGATACAGGAGCAGTCTTGTTCGTAATATGAGCAGCACGACTTTGAAGAGTGCGTATGGTGGTGTGGACTTGAAAGGCTTCAAACGTTAGGGCATGCTTCCTCTCTTGTAGGGCGTTAATTCGTTTATTAAGGTCGTCCAGCTCTCTCTGGGAATCATCGTCAAGAAAAGAGACTGAGCTCGTTGAACTCATGATTTCTGAGAAGCCCCATCATCCATCAGTTGCTTTACGGATACCAGCAGGCCAGAAGGCTACTGACGGATGTTTTGCGCAAAAACAATAAGCAGCTTGCTGCTGACTTGCAGTGATTGCCGGGGTCAACTTTGTGTGGTGTAATTGTCGTCAGACAGATCAGAAAATAACAGACACTAAAGTATACAGTACCTTGGCCGGTAGCACAACGTCGCGAGAGGCTATGTCCACGATGGCAGCTGATGGCACAAGATGAGAAGCGAGAATGGGTAATCAGTTTGGTTCATCGCATTCACATGCTCCGAGCCGGCTCGCTTTACCGAATTGGACAAACACGTGAAATTGACTATGCCGTATAAGATGGTGTGTGACAGTTCTGACAGGGTCTTCTACTCAAGACTTATCTGCTCCCATGGCCGCCAAAGAACTGAAACAATTCACTCTAGAGGAGGTTGCTGAGGTGCGTCGAAAGTCCAAGACCCTGAGATACTACTTGCTGAGACCGTTGCGGAGATGTAGCATAACAAGCCAGATGACTTGGTATGTATTAAGTGTCTTGAACTGCTACTGATCCGAACAGTCATCATTTTAGTGGGTGGTCATCGACGCAAAGGTTTATAATCTGTCCCGATTCAAAGACTTGCATCCTGGAGGGATCTCTGTCTTGACGGATGGGGAAATTGGTATGATGCCTTCCGTGATAGCCATGCATGACAGTTTCAAACGGAATTCGTTCTTCAGCTGGCCAGGATGCCACGGAGGCGTTCTACGGCTTGCATCGTCATGAAGTTTTGGAGCGACCTCAATACCAACGCCTTCAGATTGGTACTATTCAAGGCGAACAACCTGTCATATACAGCCGAATTGTCGGAGAACTCAGCGATGTCCCGTACGCAGAGCCAACCTGGCTGTCACAAGGGTATCACAGCCCTTACTACACCGACGTGAGTTGCCACAGTCGTTTTCTGACTCTTCTCTGAACTTTTACACAGAACCATAGAACATTCCAACAGGCCATACGTCGCTTTGCTGACGAGTTCATTTATGAGGATGCACAAGTGAGACATCAGGATTTCTTTCATCACCCGTGCCTGATTCAATTTCCGTGATAGGCTCGCGAAGAGGACGGCAAGCGACCCAGCCAAAGCGTAATCGACCAGATGGCGTATGTTAATCTACTTTTCAGCGTTCATGTTCTTATTTCTGTATAGTGCGGTGAACTTGCACGCAATGCGTATGGGTCCAGGAAAGCACCTTCAAGGGTTATCCTTGATGAATGGTCTCGTGAAACCTGAGGAGGTAAGTGCAACCATACCTACCCTGAATTCTTCGTCTCGTCCTAACCTGGCTGTTTTCATAGTTTAACTATTTCCACGAACTCATTATTACTCAAGAAATTGCACGATGTGGTGCACGAGGATATGGAGATGGTAAGTGTTACTCACGTAGGCGGCGGCGCCTGCTCAATATGCATAGGTTTAATGGGAGGGAAGGTGATTGGACTGCCACCGGTCCTTAATTTTGGCTCGGAAGCACTGAAGGCTCGCGTTGTGCCTGAAGTCTTCGCCGGCAGGAAGTTCATTTGCCTCGCCATTTCGGAGGCCCAGGCTGGAAGCGATGTCATGGGTTTACAAACGACTGCAGTCAAAACCGAGGATGGCAAGGAATGGATTGTAAATGGAACCAAGAAATGGATCACCAATGCTACGTGAGTAACCAAGGATCGTCCTGAATTACTAATCAACGCATTTTGCATAGTTTCGCAGACTAGTGGGTATGATTACCAACTCTCAGCGGCAAATTTAAACGTCCTTTTTAGCTTCACTGTAGGCTGCAAGACTGAGGATGGTCTCACTGTCATTCTTATCGAGCGCGGACCTGGCGTAGAAACGCGGCAAATCAAAACAAGCTATTCAACAACGGCAGGCACAGCCTACATTACCTTCGACAACGTTCGAGTCCCTATTGAGAACACCCTTGGTGAGGAAGGTAGAGGAATTTTTGTCATTTTGAGGTATGTAACAATGGTGTGTGATGTGAGACTTGAGCTCGAATACTCATTTCCGTCGTAGCAACTTCAACCACGAACGATGGGTCATGTGTTGTAGTTCCGCTCGCAGCCAGCGTAGTATTGTTGAGGAGTGTCTGAAGTATGTCGAATCCATCATCTTGTATTCCCTTCTTACAGTGAATCCAGATGGGCGACTCAACGGAAGGCTTTTGGGAAGCCCTTGATATCACAAGCTGTAATTCGCTCCAAACTTGCCGCAATGATAGCACGGACGGAGAGTGTACAGAGTTGGCTGGAAAACATCACCTACCAGATGTGTCATATGGTAAGAACAAGTTCGCCACTCTCAATCTCCTGCCGCATACTTACGAGATGTTTAGACATACAAACAACAATCCCAGAAGCTCGCCGGGTAGGTGGTGGATATGTGCTCTGTGTAACTGCCACTGATGCTGATGATTTGTTTCTCCTTAGTCAAATCGCCTTTTTGAAGAGCTATAGCACGCGGTGCGCACAGGAGACCGCAAAAGATGCCGTTCAGATATTTGGTGGCCGTGGTATTACACGGACAGGCATGGGGAGGTTCATCGAACACGTAAGTCAAACTTTCCAGCGATTATCATTATCTTACTAGCGCCTTTGCAGTATCATCGCACCGTGACTTTCGATGCATTGTTGGGAGGTGGTAAGTTCCTTTCATGGGTTTATACATGAAAGCACTTGCTTATGTTCCCTAGCGGAGGACGTCCTTTCTGATCTTGGTGTTCGACAAGCCATGAGGGCCATGCCAAAGAATGCCCGGCTTTGATAATTCACGTTGTATTGCACTTCACTTAATATTTATAGCAAAACTAGCATAGATACTGTATTTTTTTGCATAACTCGTCGAATCACTAAGGAGGACGGACTATCATCGGAAGGGTGGTTGACTAGGATTCCAATGGGGTGTCCTCTTTCTTATCAGCATTGATATGATGACCCGTACCAGCGTGGATTGCATAGGCGTGCAACTGAGACACCAGTGGACGCGGGGGATTCCAAGAATACAATTTTAATTCTAATACAGAACTGCATGTCATGCCTCGAAGCCTACAGCATAATACACGAGAGCAAAACGCAAAAGCAAAGAACAGTACCACATACTATAACAACATAGCACTGAAACGATACAGAAAGTACGGCGAAGATGCTCATGTCATCGAACCAAAGTGTGGCTCGTACATTGAATAATCTTGGCTTACAGAAGTGTATGACATTTGATTCATCCATTGGAAACCTGCATTCAATGGGTGTGGTTAGCAAAAACGAACTTCGATACTGATAGTGTCAGGCGTACCAGGGACTAGGGTATTATGCCACAAAGGATCAGTCATGATCTGTGCCGACTCTAAAAGATCGGCATCCAAAGTGATCGGTAACGGGTCATGGAACATTTCAGATGATGTCGTGTTGTTTTGCAGCTGGGCTCCCGAAAAGCTTTCCACACCTGTGTACGTGTATGAAGGAGAAGGAGAACCGGAGTTGGCAGAGGATGGAGATGGATAGTCAGCAGATGTAGAGATATCTGCGACTAGACCACCACGAGTCTTGGTAGGCGTGATCTTCGACTTACGCGCTCGTTTGTGGCTACCGGGGCTAGTCAAGGCTGGTGTCAGGTCGACCCTGACTGCAGGACTAGCAAGTAGGCCGGCCAGGAAACGAGAGTATATGGAAGGTCCGTGCTTCTCGTCAAGAGCTACGTCCGCCGCCCCGAGGAGATCAACTGTTTTTTGCACGAGGTCCCGAATTTCTACCCGTTTCTCATACGGAAAGTACTGCGCGTACTTGAGTTGCAAAAGCTGTGCGGAAAATGTTACGTACTGAAAAGTGAGCATAGTAAGGAACGTACTTTAACGAGGAAGGCGCCAGCAAAAGTAACAAATACATATTGCGATTCGGGTGCGTGGCGTAGAAGAACTCCTGTCGGCCAGTGAGATAAGATGATAGGATCCATGAAATACACAACTTACTATCTTCTTCGGTAGTGTACAATCGGTGAACAAAAGCATGGATGACGTCGGATGCCCTCGTAAAACACTGGAAGGAATGAGACAACGAAAATGAGAAGAAATCACGAGTAAAGACTGACCCTCATTAAAAATGAATTTTCATCCAAGTGGTCTTCTTTGGCATGCTGCAAGCCAGAAGAAAGGACGACTAAACGGGCATAGCTGAAAACCATTTTCAAAAGACCAGTGCGGAAAATAAACATGGCGCTCTTCGGTTCGATGCTATCTAGTTGATGAAACCAACGTGCGCCGACGCTAGCCAGTTCGTCATCGGTTTCACTAGCAATCTGAGTGAAATTGGTAGACTTCAAATCTGTCAGTTTTGGCGAAGGGATCGTGGGAACAAACGAACACGTACCTTGTTGAGTCCGGTAGGGTGGTTTGGATCGCTGCGAATCTTCTCCATGAATTTTGCGCCAATATTGAGCTCCATGGAGTAGATACAGATGTGAATGTCGAAGTCCTCGACATTATACTTGGAGGAGCCCCACCAATCGTGCAAATGATTTGCAATATAGTCAGAATTAGGAATAATGGGCGCTTTGCCGTACTGAGACCCTGTTGACCGATCCAAGTTGAAGCAGTTGATCCAGACACGCGTGCGATTGAGGAGTACACGAGCGTGGTGCTCATTCAGGGGTGTTGTGGCTGTAGGCCTATTCAGGTTGAGGTCCTGGGCCAGTCTAGAACAACGTAAAAAGATGCCGTGAGACATAGCGGAAAGAGATCCCTACCGAATTGCGACACCAAGGTACACCCAGCTGCGATCCTCTTCCCAGCGTCGTGAGGGAACAGGATAAAGCTGTAGTAGTAGGTAAGCAAGACACATCTCCTCGTTCTTGGGACCGGTGATAAGCGCAGTGCCCGCCGCGAGCTGTGCGTAGCGCATTACTTCCGCGTATAGACCTGGACGTTGAGTGTAGAACCGAGAAGCGACAGCACACACTGAGCACAAAAGTCAACACGAGAAGAGAATGCAACTCAGATCGGCTCACCGACAGTGAAGAGGAAAGGGCTTCTCATAACCACGTACTGTGGAGTATGAAGAACGGGGTCCATCAATGATGTTGACGGGTTCATTTTATCAAAGTATCTGAGCATTTTTAACAAGGAATCGTACACACGAAGATATTAAAACTCACAGTTTGAACAGATTCTCGACGTCTTCTAGAGTAACAATCTCGCGAGTGAGAATGTGAGGAAGATGCTGACTACTAATTGAAAGATTCGACCGGACAGGGTCGGGAGCAGGAGCTAGAAAAGATAAGGACCTGAGGAGGCATATACCGAAGCAAAGCATGTACTTACATGGTCTGAAAAAGTCAGCGTTCGCTACACCAACAGCGTCCTGAGGTTCTGGTTCCGCACTCTTTCCTCTAGCACGGTTGGCCATGTGGGCCATCAAACCAAATGGACTATCTGCGTGGGGGAGCATGCCCAACTTCATATCAGCAAGCTCCTTTTTGGCTAGCGCAGTTGGCGAGTGCCTTTCCCTTGACTGTGAGCGACGGCTGCGTCCACCTTCCTCTGCAGTGGCATATCCATTACCTTCGTCATCGGTGTCGTCATCTTCGACATCAAAGCTATGCACTTCCTCGTCGCTATCAGACTTTCCAGAGTCTTCATCAAGGAGCATGGAATTCGTTGTACCGCCAAGGGCAATTAAGCCACCAAAGGTGTCGATCGAGGCACGGGCTTTTGCAAGCCAATCCTGCACTTCCGGTTTGGGTGGAGCGGAATCTGCCGGGGTGTTAGGATCGAGGGTAGGAGAATGAAGATCGATGGAGGACGATGGGGATATTGGTATCGTAGTGGTCGAAGAACTGCTAGCTGAGGCCGGTGCAACTTGTCGGTTGGTAACATCGAGCTGAGCCATAAGCTCCTGAATTTGAGCGGCTTGTTCACGAATCTGGTTCAAAAGGTGTTCTCGTTTCCTAATGCAATATCTTAACTTGCTCAGGTGAAAAGCAAGTGAGCACGTACGGTGGGGTTCGGCGTGGTTTGCGTCCTGGAATGACACATTCCTGACCGGCACTTGTGCACCTTTTGCAGGTGTCATTATCGCCCCTGAATTCACATCGGACCTATGGTGGACGTGTCTTGTTATCTAAAATAATGTTGAATCATATACCCACGTACCTTCAGGCTTTTGCATCGACCACAAGCACCTGTTCTGTGATGTGTTAGTTTGGATATCATAGCGGAATTAACTGGAGAGCGCACGGTTTCCGTTTGTCCGCAGGCTCTAGCAGTTCATGTGGGTCAGGTACCACAGTTCGAGTATGGTGGCCGTCGTCGTCGCTTCTATGGCGTTTTGATTGCTGGGCCATAGTTGCGTGCATACTGTCTATGATCTGCGACTGGATCTCAGATTGGCGAATAGGTAGTTGGTGAGTGTAAGGGAACTGCATAGGAAACCCAGGAGCCGAAGAGGCGACGGATGTTGCGGAAAGTTGGTTGTGCGCGCTCGGAACACTTGAAGCGTTCATTCCTGATTGGAATGCGGTCTGATATCCGGGACGAGTAGAATTAGCATTATAATCTGGTGGAGCGAATGTGAATGTGGTCGAGACGGGATTCAATGATTGATTTGGGTTCGAAGTCATATTAGGTGATGTTGCAAAGGAAGGAGAGGGCTGTTGGTAGACAGAAGCTGAATCATATTGATTTGACGCATTTGAATTGTATTGAGATAAAGAACCGTTAAGAAGGCGTTGAGCACCAGAATGCCTCTGTGATTGTAGAAACATTTGGGGGGTATCTTGAGCTGTGAGGAGATACGGGTCCTCATCTTCAAGTAACAGGTGGTGTTGGCTCGTAGCGAGTCGGTTGCGATGATCCCAAAAAGAGGCGTTAGGGCTCATATCGTGAACAGAATTAGACATCGTTGACGATAACTGTCAAATAGCCACGGAATGACTGTGCTCAGGTCGACGAGCTCAACCGGACGTAATGCACGGATCGAAGAGATGAGCCCTTGTAAAGAACACGGGGTACTTTTAAAGGATTATACTAATAAGTAAAAAGCACATGAGAATTGAAGCCACCGTTATGGGAGAGTGAACTCACGGCTAAATGGCAAGTCGGGACTCGGCAGTAGGCGGACCGTTGTTGTATGGTCTACAACTAGTAGTGAGTTAGCCCTTGAATCAACAATGCCAGTGAAGACTGCAACTTGAGTGACCACCCGCAGACGTTTGTTTATATTCAAGATCATTCAATGAGCCCTCCCTTGCAAAGCAGTGTTCCGTGGCTGTGCTAGGTCACTTTGAAGTTCAAATTAAATTGATTCACTGCTTTTCGGTTGCTTTCGCAACCACTGGTTGACCTCACTTTTGGCCTCTGCGCCGCCACGGATAATCCATTGGGCGATCGAAGTCGTATAGCTTGCTTGTCAGGTACTCTTCCCCGATCAGCCTCCGTTTTCCGGTGCAGCGCTCTCCGTACTCGCCGACTCCTTCAACCCGTCTCAGAGCATCGCGATTCAAGAATTTGAAACACAAGTACCTCATGATTTAACGTATCTGTTGGTTGGCTGTGCCATCAAAGTTGAAAGCGCTCGGGCCCCATGGTGTCGTACTTGTTTTTGAAGAACAAGTATACATACTCTGATTCATAGCATTTACTTGCTTTTCCACAGTTTACTTTGGCGCAATACAAAGCCCGAGTCCAAGCACCACGGTTACTCTCGAAGGTCCAAGTAAAGTCAGTTGCTTTGCATGACACAAACACGCTTCCCCGTTTCGTGTGTGGCACTTGTCATAATTTTGGCTCATACAGTATTTTCAACAATAGTCCACAAGGTATGTTCATGGTTGAAATTTTACACTTGTGGACTGCTACTACTATACCGCCCATTGTCAATTGCTTGCTCTCAACGACGCCACTCTCCACACCTGTGGGTTATAAAATGGCCCGTTAACGAACGCATGATACCTCACACCCAATGATGCAATCTTCACTCTCCCAAAATAACGCTGGTGGCAGTGTTGGAGCTTCTCCAACAATTTTCGTACGCCTAACCTTCAAGTTGCATTCTTGCGCCGACTAACCGTCCCGAATAGAAAACTCTGCGACTTCTCTCCGGTCGTTATCTCCACATGATTTGGTCAGGCTCTGCTACCATGCATGAGGACGAAATCGATGACGATATTACTACTGCAGGTGACGAAAGGTACGTTTTTGTCACACACGGCGTCTTTTACTGATGACTGTCACCTAAAAAGAAAATACAATGACAATTGCTCCGTCGGAGGCGAAACACTGGAAATTATTTCCGCCCCTCAAGGTTCAGGTGAGCTGCTGCGTAGATCTAAATTTGAGCACCTTCGCTGATCAGGCTTTTCGGATACACCCGTAGGAGAAACTCCGTCTGACATCCGCTCCAAGCAGGATCCTGACATTGATGCTTCTGAAGGAGAAACTCCGGCCGGCATCCGCACCCGGCAGGATTCTGATATTGATGCCTCCGAAGGAGAGACAGCATTCCAGCGCTCGCAGTCTCCTGTGACTGCGGCACTCGCAGCGTTGGCCAGACACTGTCCACCGCAACTTGGACTGAAAACAAAGGCAAAACGACAGTATAGCTCCCTGGAACAGGAAGATTCTCCAAAGATAGCCAGGAAACGGCGTCAGCTTACAGGTCTGGGCCGTCCGCGACAAAACGATGTATTGCTCGCGTGGCTCACTCATGGTTTGGCACCTTCCGATGTGCGTCCTGATGGATATGCCCAGGACCAAAAAATCGATGAAGATCCGTGCAACTCCAAAGTAGGAAACACCTCCCCGAAGTCTGTCTCTCATGTATCTGTCAAACAACGAGGAACTGCACATCAGATCCCTCTCACGTCCATACAAGAGGGACGACGGTCTTGCTGGATTACTCGCCCTTTGCGTACGACTCGGACATTTGACACCTCGGCTCAGGGGGATCTGCATCCTCCAACTTCCCCACCCGATAACAGCCAAACACCCCCGATCCCTGCAGTACGATTCCCCAGTGCGTACCCATCATACTTTGCGAATCCCCAACGTCAACCTAGCGTTATCCGTTGGAAGCTGCCTTGATTGCCTATCGCCCAGCATTAGCGACGTAAAAAATTGTAGATATTTTCATGCCAAGCCACCGATGACATGCGCCACGACCAATATTTGGTTGACAGATTCCGTTAGCAACGATTCGTTATCAATAGATAGTATCAACCATGCGGATGCCCTCATCCGGCATTCATAGCAGAGTGCGACCACAATTTGCGGTATTCTTTGGTGACCGAGCTACTCGTGCCTTGCGGAACTAGAACTGTACCTTGTATACAAAATAAACTTCTAGTGTCATTCTGGCGTGTTTGGTGAAGAACATCAGTACATCTTTCAGCATTCAATACGAGTATCGATTTTCAGCCCGGGTCGGTATACGTCTGAACAGTGAACAACAATCCGCTGGTCTGCAGCTTACGTAGCACTACCGAATATTTGATACCGTCTGCAAATGCTCGGGCCGATTTCATCGTACTGCGCCTTTGTGTGGCAAGACGTGTAGAACTCGGGCTGAGATGATGGTTAAAATTTGATGAAATTTGGCTTGAAACAATCCTTACCAATGATGCAAGCAAGGAGCCACCAAACCACACGGCATATCTTGAGAGGAAGTTAGTTATGGTGTGGAATATATTAAGAACATGATTCTCACCGTTGGCGCTTGTGCGAAATTACATCCACATCCACACCAGATGACTATTGTTTCATTAGGAAATGGAGGAAGCAAAATTGTTGGACGCCGACCTTGGTAGTACTGCCACTTGAAACGACGCTAGCCTCAAGTCGGCGATCAACCAGCTGCTTTAGGTCTCTCTTAAGACGCTGACCAAAGTGCTGGAACATGGTTGAACCTCCAGAGAGAACTATATTCTGCATAGTCCTAGTTAAAATGCAGACCAAATGAAGAGCCGAGGAGACCGGTCACCTTGTATAAGCCGCGACGAACATCAATCGGAGAGGCTTGAATCACATCATCAACAATGTCCGGGAGAGGTGTAAGGAAGTCGGAAGAGTAGATCTCCGGGTTGAAGAAGATCTCCGGGGCCAGGAAGCGTTCATAGCCCACATCAATGGAATATTTCTAGTGAAAACGACGTGCATTCAATAACTGGTGAAACACGTTCGAAAATGGAAACCAACTCTGCCGGTGACACTATGCTCACCCTCATATCTCTCAAAGTATTTGTAGGGTTCCGCGTCGTATTTCCGAAACTCTTTGACTATGTCCTGGCACGTGTAGCTGTAGTTTTCCTTCACTCTGCTGGCAACCCGCAGCTGGTCTTCTGGTGGAACGGCAGCCATTTCACCACGCTCACGCAATAAGTTGAGCACGAATTGTGATATATCACGACCAGCGATGGGGATGTGTTTAATGGCACTTCCAATGACGTACCCTTCCGCGCAAGGGATGACGTGCGTGACACCATCTCCTGAATCAATGACGGTGCCAGTGAGTGTCCTGTCTGTGGCACGGTTGGATGTCCAGGATGCAGCAAGGGCGAGCACAGCCTGTACAGCGATGTAGAGACCTTTGATATTGAACGACTCAAAGAAGATTTCGGCTGTCTGCTCTCTGTTTTCTGGAGGGTTAAGTGGAGGTTCAGTCTACAAGAGGCGATAATCAGGATTTTTGGAACGTGCGATACATTGAAATGATGTCATACCAAAAGGAAGTAATGATCTTCTGGTTCAGCCCGTAAATACTTGAATATAGTTTGTTCCCAGTATCGTTCCATGTGATCCCAGTTGTCGATCATGCCATGGCGAATGGGATAGTGAACTCCATAACCAGGGGTCTTCGCATTGGCAAGGGCTTCGTCTCCAATGAAGAAGTCGAGGTCTTCAACACCGCGTTTCGATGCGACATTTCCAGGTTTTGAAGGAATTGGAGGACCACCACGAGTAGGTTGAGAAGCAGGCCCGCGTGTAGCAATTGCAGTGGGAAAAACGCTGGAGTCATACAAACCGCGTCTGAGAGGTGCGATCTTGTATGGGATGGTGAGACTCACTATGATGGATCGGAATTTCCTGCGAAGCTGCGATCGACCTTGAGTGAGTGCATCAGAGTTGATCGTTTCGTGCTTACCCTATCTTTGAGTATCCGGTTCCATTGTCGCAGATGATAGGTGCGAGGACTGACATCCTTAGAAATAAGTCTTTATCGAGTCCCTGTCAAGTCACTGAGGTTGCTGCGATTCCTATTTGTCTTTGTGTGGCAAAGCCTTCGTTCCTAACGTGTCCAAATAACCCACTAAGCTGCAAAACGTGATTTGACGATGCTACATCAAAATAGTTCAACTACTAGGGTAGATGGGGTGACATGCTGCAGGCCCCTGGGTACAAGCTGTGAAAATTGATGATGCCAGATGCATGTCGGTCTGAACATGCAAAAGTGCTGTGCAGTACAACTCTGCCAAAGATAGTGGTAAATGGAATCAGGAAACGTAATTCATTACAGAATGCTACAGAGCGCTCTGTAGAATTTTGTAGCACAATCCAACCCGCTGATGCGGCCAGTCATCTGAGGTCTTGTCAAGCTTAACCGTTTGAGCACAAAAAAAAGTTCGGTAATTTGTTGTTGAGCAAGCTCGGTCAATCACGGTTCGGTAACCTACAAAACGTAAGTATGGAAATATCACTGCCGCCAACTTGAACCGCCATTTCCTTCTGACAACCTATTGGTGACCTGCCGACTTCGTATGCAGTGTTTATAGAACATTCCATTCCTGGACCCGGGCCTCGACTTGGCATCATCAAGCCTTCACATTGACTCCCGCGCTCTTATCGTTCTCAATTCTGAAGGACCCTGTGGGACGCCCGCGAGTGGTGTTCTTGGCATTGCGCGGATGAAGGCACCAATTGTGTGCGTGACATCCAGTAGTTCTGATATTCGACCCTGCAGTGCAGACAACTTCTCTGGTGTTGCTCCTGTCTAGGAGTGATCCTTTGAATTGCGAAAGTGCCAGAATTATTTTTTGGAATAAATCTATACCGAAATGACAAGTTTGCATGGCAAAGGCAAACAAAACATCTTACCTGATAGCAGCACTAATAGCACTGCATGATTTCAGCGTTAGTGCAGATACAACGGGAAATTCGTAGCCAGCCGCCAAAGTTTTTGAGCAACCGGCACTTACTGTACTAGCTAGTGCAATCTAAACTGGTCGGAGTGATAGGTGGCAATAATGCGTGATCCCTGCCACCGGTACTGATGCCGGTAGCCTTCATTTTCCACGGAAGCCGACCAGAAGCCGAAGGTTCGTCTTTACGGGGGCAGAATGTGCATGTTCAATTGTCCAACATTGATTTCGCTATAAGTCGCCACGGTGACTGGTTTATGGATGAAAAAATGGTATATGGGACTGTCGAATCTGACTAGGCCCGGCCGAAATTGGCAACTTGAATCAGATGATGATAAGTTCATCATAAACCTTTGACATCAGCAAGCGGTGGCCTAGTAGTAGATAGAGCTCGTTGGACCAGAGGCTATTGTCGTAGATTTGATCAATGACAGTAGGTGACAGTCAACAGCTATGGCCACTGTATGTTGTGGTCCAGGCATTAATCTGGCCGTTGAGATTTTGTATGCCTTCTTTCATTAATAAATCAAGTGTCTCGAAAATTCGATACATACTTCCTGATCAGGCGCACAGCACCAAGTTGTGAAGTCCCCTGGAGCTCAGGCACGTCAAGAACAACGGGAAAGAGGATTTGAGTCCTTGGGAGGAACAATAAAATGGCAAATTGAAATTGAAGCTTGTGGAGAGCTTTAATTTTGAATAATTTAAAGATAACTTCTTGAAAATATATTCTTATTTCAGCTTCCCTGGAAACGAACTTTACTTATTAATTGGTATGGCAGCTCAGCGCTCATCGCATCATTTCCAGGGAACAAGATCATCGTCTCATATGAGTGTTCTCAAATATCTTAGGTGATTTTCTTTCTACTTTTGCCTTGTGAATCTGCCCGCGATTCTTATAGGCTTACGCTGGCTCGGTGCGTTTGTTCTCTCTGATCCAGGTCTCTTCGAGTCAACCACTCACGTCCTTATTTTATAGTTGAGTAGGGGGTGTCGACGTCGAATCACACGTTCAACTTGGGCTCTTCCATATTTTGTAGCTGTAGCCTGCTCACATTCTTTCTTTATCACGATCTTTTTTCGAGCACTCGTTATCGACACCCTCCCAATCTACTCTGTTGTACTGGAAAAATCTCCGGAATCTCTTTCAGCTTCAATTGCTTGCAATGGCTCCATATCTCCTTTCAAGATCCGACCCCAACGATGCTCCAGGCGTCATTCCTATCAGCAGAACCATTTATATAGTCGGATTCACCCTCGCTGGCTTACTTGCTGCTACTTCTCTATTGTGGCTTGCATTGAGGTTCTTCCGCCGCAAATTGCAGGCAAGGCGTGCAGAAGAACGGAATGCAGCTTTCCTCAATGTACAAGGTGTTGTTCGAGAAATGAACGAGCCTGTCAGTCAGTTCCTGTAAGAATCAATATTTCACCCCGTAAATATAGGTCTCCTAACTTTGTCAAACAGCAGTCATTCGACGACTGTTGTTTTCCCACAAAAGGCCGTTGTCCCTGCTCAAATAGCAAGACCTTCAAGACACGACCATGTTTCTTCCTCTGAAGTTCCTGCAGCATGTGCTGCTCCCTTGCCACGTCCCCGCGCACTCTCTAGTCTCAATCCCTCGCATCCGCGCCAAAGTCGTACTTCGTCAGTTTCTTTGGGTAATTTTCGTTCATCCACTCGACTTCCTTCTGGCTTGCGTTCCTCACATTCACAAGAATCTTCACGATCATCGGCTTCCCATCAAGCCCGATCCGTTCGGCAATTCTTCCAACCAGTGCTTCCTGATGAACTCCCTCTTTCGCGTTCAGGAGAGCAACTCCACATTCTGCAGTCGTTTGATGACGGCTGGTGCCTCGTTGTGCAAAACAACTCTCTTCGCTCTCGTTCTTCATTATCCATATTCAATCCTTCACGACTCTCTGCCAGGGTGGAGAGTAGCGGAGACAATGTACAGCTTGGTTTTGTCCCGGCATGGGTCTTCGTCAAGCCGACGAAGGGACTGAGCGTAGAAAGACCTATTCGCAGCTCCAGTGCAGGGATGCTCCAGGCTGGCTTGGATGCTCCCGAATCGAGAGAGACTGTGATTTCTTGGTCCAACTTTGCTTGAATCAAAGTTGAAAGCCCCGATGCGTGCATACATCGAAGTCTAGTTTTCCCTTGTTCACCCATATTTGGCAGCCGCGCCGGCCGTTTGACACCATGTCGCATGAAACCTGCGGTGCAAGTATGCTTCACTTATAGTTCATTCTTCACGATACAACTGCATTGTATACCCTCATTAGGTGTTGTATCCAATACATATACCAATATTTGCATTCCAGCAGGAAAACACGTCTGTGACCTCGGGAGGCCTAGGACTATCAGGGAAAAAGGTATATCCAGATGACTCAACTCCACGAAAGATGTAGTTCATACGCGTGAGGGCCCGTCGGGATCAAAATTGATACGGCGGGAGGCGCCTGACGCACTTCGGTTGAGGCCTCTTCCATTCCTCCATCGGCGTCTCAATGGAGGAAAAAGCATCTGCAATCGCTGAGCCTTCTGGTGGATGCCCGACTTGATCAGCAAGATGATTTACTTCTGCTGGTGCATCAGTAGTGTTCTGCGGGTCCTGCGGAGGTTGACGTGGCGTGGGGGCATTAAGGGGCCAGGTAGGAAGATAACATATTTCCTGCAAGTAGATTATGCTTAGTCCGGTGGGCTAGGCAGGAAATTATTTGGATCCCACCTCTGGGCCGCAGGCAGGTCGGCATTTAATCCATATACTCCAGTCTAACCAAGACATCAGCTTTTGGGTGTCTTGTCTCCAGTCATTCATTATTTGAGCGACATCAGGCTCCCCATCAAGTTCAATGGGGAAAAGAGTGTCGAACCCGCTCGTGACACCAACGGCCCACATCTTCGTAGTGACACGACAGATTTCTCTCATTATGTCCTCGATGGCCTTGAGCAACAGGCGTTCTGAAGGCGTCATTAAGGGTACTTGATATGTCATCGCGGTAGTATGTGTTGTGGCACATAGCCTGAACATTGGGGATGCCCACTGCAATGGATGTAGGCCCGGAGTATCTGCGCTAGGGACAACGGTAGCATCTAATAGATATGGCGCGAGCATAACGCGGAGCTGGGTCTGCACGAGCTTTGCTCGCTGAAGGAGTTCTTGCGAGTCTGATGAGGTGAAATTGAGAAGATGCCGCACGAGCTCGAGCCGATCCGCATATCGATCAACGATGACGTGGGTGAGGGCCTTCCAGTCTATTCCGCTGCCCGGGTCTGGTCGACTGATGACTTCGGTGAGCTTTCTCATCAGCTGCGATATGTCTTCTGATGAGATTCCGAGCACCCGGTGGTCTTGCCGTTCAAGCCCCGCGCGAACCGGGACGAGGGAAGGTGCCAATGCGATATCGTACAGTGAGACAAGACCAGCCAGGTCGAGCACAATGCGAGATTCTCCCGGGTGGTGATTGTGCCATGAGCCGGAGTGCATGGCTTCAACTATGCGATTCCCTGAGCTCAGGAACAAATGACGTCAGTCGTATTGGAACACAAGAACAAAACACTAACAGATATCAGGACCGGGTGCGGGAACAGGGCGATTCGGAGGGAACCCGTTTGTGTCCTTCCATAAGACCCGAACATGCAGGAAAGATACTACTTCGACACCGGCCGTAAAATCACACAACATAACTTCACTAGAAGTTCATCAGTCGAAAGTGCGACACAGAGTAAGAGCACGCGCACAAGTCCATTTCCATCCTAGAAATCTGAGAATCAGTTATATACCGTAGCGAGATGACTCGCTAACCTCGCGAAACCGTCGATTCCGAACTCCTTTCCCCACCTACAGAGATCTGTAATCCGTGAATCTTCATCCAAGATGCGCTCAGGTTGCACTTCTCCCCAGGCTATTATATCCTGTATATCCATTGTACCCTCAGGTACCTTAGCAGCACTACTTCCATCAAAGTACAAAACTTTCAGAGGTCGCGTTGCTGCCAGCGTGAGGTGCCAGCCAACCCCATCTCCAAGAGCAAAACAAAGAGAATGTTCTGGGTCTGTAGAGGTCCACTCAGGCTCACTGGGTATCGCATTGCGGGTGGTGCCGTGATACAGTAAAGTACCTATTGGAATTGTTCCTGGTATTATGTTATGTCCTATAAAAGGATGAAACACTTGTCCTGCATTAGCAAAGCAGCGGACAGGGATACGTACCATTACGATATCGAGTGTTTGGCCAGTGTTGTAAGAGTGAGTGGACCGTGTCGAAGATCAAGTTCCCTGTCGCGTTCTCGGCAGGACCTTCGTCAAGACTCCATTGCTCGATGTTCGAACCGAAACCAAATGAATGTAGTTCATCATTGTTCGAGTTGGCGATATTCAAGGGTCGACCGCCAGCTTCTCCAGTAGTGCTGACGGGAAATTGTTGGGTATGGAGAGCTAGAACTGCTGACCCGAGACTCATAGCTACCGCAAGGGAGTGATAACGCATTGCGAGAACTGTCAGAGAAATATTGATGTTATCGTGTCTTTATCGGAGCCAAGTAATGCGCGGTTCTTGGCAGAACTCAGGAGTTGTGCCAACTGGAACTGGTTGGTGGTCCACGGCAGAATTCGTGCGAAGTGAGGGTGGCAGAACCTCATCGAAGACTTGCGGAGATGTAATTTTGATTTGATAACAGTCTGCAATGTGCATGCACCAATTACCATGTTCGCCCGGTTGATTCTGAGCGTTCGGTAATTCGAATATCGCAAGTTGTTCGCTAGGGTGATCGATTTCGTGAAAAGATAGAGATAGCAGAAACAGCGCTGCAGCCTCAGATATCAATCATGTACGGAGGGCCAACGCGCCGGCCCACCTCCCGGGTTTGGTGTCGGATCATGTCAATTTGTCCAATACGTTACTCATGCACATATGCAGAGGTGCTTAGAGATAGTACTTGCCGGTTACCACTCGATTTTCTGGAAGTGCTGTCCGGGCCCTCGGCGAAGCCTGCATATCAATTATGTTAATATATTATGTTCTGCCAGCAGGAGAATGCAAACCATCTATTAAGTCGTTCCACCGTGACGTACTTGAGCTGGGAGGTACAGCACGGAGTTTAAAATTTTTGTGCTATTAATAGTTTTGCCAGACCGCTTGTACTATCATTCCGGGTGTTCTGCAACTTTTTCAGCAAATCTTTTGTAACTCGTCAACCACTTCATATTATCTTCCACGAATTTAGAGTATTGTAGATTCGTACCTCCTCTATATAGATTTGATTTTTTCTCATTTTTAGGACATTGTGGTGTGGTGTCGGATGAAAGCTGAGAAAATTCAGGGTCTGACTGCTAATCTGCAAAATACGGTGACGTCGAGTCACACCTTGGGATAGCACCGGGCACAGTCGACTTTGACTCTCCGCACTGCGCAGCTTTCGATCTGTTGGTGTTGAGTATCAAGTCATGGAACTTGAAGTTTTGAATACAGCAATATATTATCATTAAGTATTGTGGTTCATGCATCAGGGAACCGACGTGAAAAAGATAAAGGTTGACAAAGAATTATCTAAAGTAAAATGCATATAAAATCTGTCAGAATTTTACTCCAAATGAGAAAGCTTTAAATACCCGGACTAAGTTGGATAGAACTCGCCAAATGCACATTGGTGACAGTCTCACTGCAACCACCTGCCAGCTTATCATCACAATGGGATAGGTTGCAAAAGCCACCAGCCCTGACAAGGGAATATTTAGTCACCACCAGTTATCTAGCTGTGTATTAGTTGCAATTTGCTACAATTGTTCCTGCTCAATGTAACCTTTGACTACTTTTTCTTCCTTCACAATCTTCAGATGAATGTCTAAGTCAGATCAAGCTTTATATGGCCGGATTGTGTTGGATCAAAGCTGCCAATGCCCCAAGGATGTTATGTGATTGTAGTGCAGTGCCTTAATATCTCAATGTGGTTGCCAACTTGCAATGCCAGACTGGATTGCCAAGTTCCACTAAGTGCACAATTTGGATAACAGATGGCACTATCCTATCATCCTTTTCAATATCTATGATTTATGATCACAAGATATAAGGCAAGGGAGTTACTTTATTCCTCACAAACTCTAGATAAATGCCAGTGCTGGATACAGTCTTCAAAGACCAGACTGTTTCTGATCAAGCTGCCTTTTGTCCAAAGCTGCAGAGCAATGACAACATGGTGCTATCCCTCAGCTGGTTATGTTCAATGATCTCAGCTTGAGCAGAGTTTAGCTGCAGATCAGTTATCTTGCAGGGCATGCTCACATGGATCAGTATTGCATAGGAGACCATTGTGCTATATCATGAGAACTTATTATTATTTAACAACAGGGTTTCAGGTATTTTGTCATTTCAGGTCATTTGGAGGCCAGTGTTGTAATCACTTCAATGTGCTAGCTTGGTCTCAATAGTCACAAGATACTTATATTAGGTATTACTTATATTTACTACATAACAACATGAAAACTATGAAGAGACTGTATTTGAATCTGCCGCCTGTTTGGCCGCAAGGCGCTTGAGTCGGATTTTCGATAAGGCACTGTTGGTGCTGACTGATCGCTTGGCAGCAGAGGAAGTAGGAAAAACTTGACTGGGTACATAGCAATATATGAACTTCAACGAAATGGTAAAGAGAGATAGCCATACCGATTCCACCATGTCAGTAGCTCCTCAACCTCCTTCGATTCATCAGGGTCCTCAAAAAGATCAAGAAGGCTATGGTAAAAGGTCTCCGAGTCCATAGTAGTGTCAGTCCGTGAGAACACTGAAGAGGAGCTTATAGCGAATCGAACCTTGAATTGCATGTATATTAAAACACTTCCGGATCACGTAGCTTTTGGTTCTTTGTCGACTGAGCTTGGGGACGTGAAGATGTGTTTGTAGGCCTGGTGTCAAAAATATAGTGAAGAACTACGGAGAAATGTTTCCACTCACGCATACCAGTAAGCGGCTCCTAAGAAGCCCACACCACGGGTCTTCTGTGTCATATGTATGGTGGGCGAACAAAAAAATTGGCCATTGATCTCTGCACACCGACAATTCACTGCTTCGGAGGTTCTCCCTCGTTCTATTTGGAGTTTTCAGCACTGCAGACACTGGAAAGTGAGAACATACTGTGTATCATTCCGGTCCAATCCAGCGGGACATAGCAGTGATCCGGTAAGCTCGTGGTTGAATCTGCTGTAACGAGACAACAATTGCTGGATACTACACGAAGTAAGTAATCAGCAATATCAAAATGTTGTGGTCTTGCGCGGCCTAGTCTGCTATACTTGTAGACAAGTGCGTTCGACCCGAGGGGTTAGCTATCTGGTATTAGTCTGTAAACGGTGGAATGTCAAATGATCAAAAGTCCGAGCGTGGGAAACAAAGTCCGAAGGTATAACCACGAGTCCGACGCCAAAGCGTCGGGTCCGATGTTTTCGGGTTAGCGGACTAGCGGGTTTCGGGTGCGTCTTCAGCGGATTACGGAGAATGGCGATAGCGAGTGTCGGGAAAGCGAGCGGTATGCGGAATATCGATAATGACTGGTGTTTTCGGATAGAAAGAGTGGTAATATTTGCAATGTCAACTAAGAACTACGAAATATTGGGTTTGACTGCAAAGTGTCGGAGAACGGCTCTCCTCTACTTGGATGATGAATAATGCTCGAGGTCAGTCCAATATATATGTAAGTATGTAGAAATGCGGAACCCGTAGGCGAAGGTAGCGGCGGAGTATTTCGGATCCGAAGTACATGTAAATAAACATGAGGCACTGCGGACTATGGGAAAACATGTAATAGCGCTGGCTACGACGTGAGTAATGTGCGAAATAATGAACTACGCACCTAGTGGGGCTAGCAAGACAGGACGGGACACGGATAGGACAAGTGCGCGGGAAAATATCGGGTCCGATGCGCGGGAAACGTCGGGTCTGCCAGTCAAAGCGTCGGGTCCGATGTCAAAGCGTTGGATTGAACGGGAAGTGATTATCGTGGAACAGGCATTAGACATGAATTGTGAATCATCTGAATACGAGCCTAGCGTGAGCTCGAGTGCTACACTGCGATCGATTTTTGAGTTCCTGTGCAAAGGAGGCTGGATTGCTGCCCCTTTTGGAGCAATCCAATCAAGTATAGCAGACTTGAGCATTTTTGTATCGTCACCTCTTGCACCTGCAGCCCCTTTGCCTATCTGGTACTCGTCAGCATGAACTCTGGCCAAATAGAAAACAATGCACCAGCTCTCCAACGTGGAGAATTTCTTCCTCGGACCCATTTTGTAGGCACTCCAGAAGACTGGGATAAGAATCTAAGAGTTGTTCAAAAACGCGATGTTCTCATTGTTCTCTGCCAAGCATGTCAGTCAACGGGCTACTAAATAGGATTTTTTGGTTTTCACTCAGCAGAAAAGTCCTCCATTTGTTCTAATCTGAGGATACCATTGGTGAGTAGAGAGGGGTAGTTACCCAGCGCAAATACTGTGCGACCAAAGTGACGCCTGTGGGATATGAGAGGATCAGACGTAGAGCTGGGCGACAAGGTGAGCCTACAAAACTGGTGCCAAGATTTAACAGCTTACATTTTTTTGCGAGGCCCCAATTGCAGGGCTGATGCAGCGCACTTGCTTGGAATGTTGGAAATGGTGTCTTTGGTGGTCATGCGAGCCGGCAAGGATTGAAAAGTGACCTAATCTGCATAGATACGGGGACCCAGCTTTTTATCTCCATCACTGTCCTGCGTGGGATTCCAGGTAAGGGGTGTACCTGATGGCTGCTAAGCACTAATCACTGGCCGTGACGCTGGCCGCTAAGCACTGGCCGCAATCTTGGCAGCCATGCAACCGGGACTGAGTACCCTTCCGTTCAATCAATAGCAATGAATAGAACAGTTATAAAAAAACACTGGAGAATTGCCAGAGGATAAAAGTTCCTGGCCAGACGGACATTACCATACATATTCACCACTACGTCCAACCCAAATATGTCACAAACCTTGAATCAGAGTCAGACCATCAGTCTGCCTGGATGTATTATGAGTTTGAATCTCCGGTGAGCCTGATGACTCACTTAACAGCAGGACGTGCTAATTCTGTTTTAGAATCGAGTTAGTGAACAAGGTCAATGAAAGAGGTGAACCTGCCAGTGTAAGGTGCTGTAGTATACCATCATCAATCAGTCTCAAAGCTGACCGTATATCAGCGAGACACATATTGACAAGAACAGGCCCTCAATGGAGAACAAAGATCTGCCCGAAGGCAACTGTGAGACCACTGAAGAATCCGTGGCGGAGCTCAAGGAACGACTGAGACTTGCAGAACTGAACTGCGTAAAATTGGGAGAGCTGTACCAAACATACAGACTGCATTGGCTAGAGGAGAATTATCGGGCAACGATCTTAGAGGAATACGCACCAAATGGAATCAGTACTATATCTCCTCGCCAGATAGCATGGGATGCCCCCTCTCCCTTCCCAAGTATGTCCAACGCGTGCTCCCCTAAGATAAACTGACTGACTTTCTTAGCTAATGTCGATGACCTTGAGAATCTAGGAGAAGACATACCATAGCATTGTCATATAATATTATGGTTGCTGTGCAGATGACATGCGTGACTTTCTGCGTGGGGAAATTCCGTCATTGTTAGATCTTGGAGTGAGGTGAAGGAGAAATACCAGTTGATTCGAAAAATGACATGCATAAGGCTAGTGAGAGGCGAAATGCTACAAGCGGACTTCAGTTGCATGTCAAATAAAGCCCTTACAACATTAGAAATGAGATTACGGACCACACAGAACAAGCACCATGGCACTGCCGTGGCTCATTCAGAAGTTCTTTGAAACGGATAGCCATATGATTGCCCTAGCATTAGTGCGGGAGTGGCAATATGTAGGTTTCAGTGGTTTGCTAGACAGCCTAGGAAATATCAGAACTGGACATTGAAAAAACAGAATAAACTGACGTCTTCTAGTAGCTGCCTTAGTGGCGGCGTGTTGAGTCATTTAGCGATTTCAGGGTGGACGATATAGTAAGGCTCAGAGTGTTGGATCGCAGGCACTTTGTGTTAGCATTTCCAGCTTCAATGCCTTGAATCACATTGCATTGCTCGAGCCACCGGGATTGCTTGGTGACAGAGGGTGTAGGAAAAACATGAGTGAACCAGCCTAAGCAACGTAGATGAGAGCGATAACAAAATGATAGAGTCAGCGACCCATAAGAGTAGGGCACCTCCAAGAGTTCAGGCCTCAGGCCTTCAGGAAATGGTAGCATGTCGCAGGCGAGTGTATCAGCTTGCGAAGTTGTCGTGCTGCGGCTGAACATTGAATCTGCGTGGTTCAATCACTTCCTTTTTGGGATAAGTAAGTTTCAAAAATCTCGTTCGATCATCATGCATCAATTACGACCGATTCCAAGGTTTGAACTTGATTTTTGAAATAATTCGGAATCAGCGTGAAAATCAGCAAAGGATGGTATTCTTCAATTCGAACCAATAGACAGGATTGTGAATTTAGCTAGTGTGATATCGTTAGATATTGGTACAGAGTGCTACTAGGTGTGTATTAGTACTAGTAACAGTTGCAGTAATGATGTACAATGTATTCTATCCCGTCTACTATTTGGGATTGTAAGTTGGAAATGGATCATGATCGGCACATAATGTGTGGCACTGAAGCCTGTGGGGTAGAACATAGCACTACTAGATTTGTGGTATGATGTGGGTATTGTTGCACCAGCCAAGCTTCATGGTGGTTCATAACGCTCATAGCTAGAGCATTTTTCAAGTATCGGTTCTCTAATCAAATAAAAACATGCACATTCTGTATCACTGAGTTCACACATCACGTCACACTTTTCGCCACACGAGTGAGACCACCGGCACAGAGGCGCGCAAATTGCCTGATGCGATGTGATGTTTGTGGCCACGGAGTAGTGGCCGCCTCGGGTCCTGAAGTCAGGTTCCGGGATGGCGACGCGTTACTAAATGCATACCCTATTTGCTACCCACAGCTCAAATTGCGTCTGTGAAACGTAAGATTATATTCAAATTACTTACAAGAAAAAACTTACACGGCAATCGCTTCCAACCTGAGGTGAATGTGCGATGCGAGTCATTGTCTAACGCGAATGTCAGTATATACGATCGGGAGGGGTCCAATTATACTTGCTGTGAATATTCCTTATTTGGTGTTCGTGATACAGATAGGCTGATAGTAATAATGTGTGATTGTATCATTGTATCCAACAATGCCAAATAGTGATAAACAATGATTCGATTGATGCGATGCACATGCTCACTGAATATTGAATGTCTAGTAACGTACATCGATGGGCCCATTGAACTACAGGGGTTTTCGATCAATTGATATACATGTCTTAAATAGAGTCTTTGAGTAGTGGAGTGGCTGGAGTCGTGATTGGTACCGGAAATGGTGTAAGAAGGTTTTTATTTGACTCATCACCGTTGATAGTTAGCCTTGTAAAAGACGAAATGGTTGGAAATCGATGCGGCAAGGGTCTAGAAGGCTGCTCTAATCAGTAAAAACGTGTATATACTCACATAAACCACGTTTCTATACTTGGAAGTGTCGTGATTGCAGCTTTTTCATTGTCGTTTGGAACCACGTAGCCTAGGCTAAGAACCAAGCTTCGTCCGAACTTCCATGATAGTAGTACTGACTGTCATATACATTAACTTTCTTGGGGCTCTGGCATACCTGATACTGTCGAGTGTGCGTGATCATAATCGAATCATTGCGCAATGTGTAAGTTTGTACGATGAGTAGATCAAACACATTTTCTCGGAGCATGAGTCAAGTATTCAAGTGTTGTGGACATATGTTTACACCTATCAATTTGTGTACTAGTAACTATTCTAGATATCATCATCGTTTGCC
The DNA here is from genome assembly GCF_016647745.1 of Suillus plorans. NCBI lineage: Eukaryota > Fungi > Basidiomycota > Agaricomycetes > Boletales > Suillaceae > Suillus > Suillus plorans. The sequence continues at coordinate 366,879 of NW_024537387.1, forward strand.
GTAGACATGGCTAGGACTGTTTCTCACTGGGATGTATCAGGTTTTTCAGGACTATGTGACGTTACATGAGTGTAACTATGTTTGCAGGCATATATAGAAGAACGACCCGATTCTAACATCACACATGGAATATACAAAAAATTCTGTTCAAATCACATCTACTCTACCAGTGTGCATTAAGACTTCGTGAAATGTGAGATATGCATCTCCACATGGTGGCTAGGAGCCAGGAATGAAAATTGCACGTAGGGAACTGGGAAATCCAGGGCGATATCATTGATCTGTATGGGTAAAATATCGGCCAAGGTCTTTACCCGCTTCACTCCCTGTATCGTGGTTACTTTTGGGACTCCATTCTTGGTATCCATACCGAAGACATTTACTTCCCTGAGCGCATACAGACAATGAGCAAGATCGAAATTTGTGCGAAGGACACTGACCGTAAGGAAGGTAGCTCTTTGATCGCTTGGGAGAAGGGGAGGAATTGCTCTGGGCATAGATACATCCCATTGCAAGCAGCCATGACCCTGGGATGTAGCTGGGGCGCTTTCAGGTACTGCGCCTGCACATGTAACTTGTGAGTAAAGGCCTGGTAAATCTGATAGAGGCACGAGTTCCTTCATTGCTCTGCTAGGATGGAGAAAAGGCTCACTAGTATGACGAGTGAACATACAGTACTGCATCGTAGATTTCCATTCCAGTCTTGAATGTCCCCAGGAAATAAATCCGCCATCCGTCCTTGAACCTCAGCAAGTTCAGAGATAGGTCGCATCAATGCGGCCCACATGACTTCCCTAAAAGCTTGAGTTGTAACAACATCACTGATTCCTTGTTGAACCTGATAGAAGAAAGTCTTAACCATCGATTGTGGAGTTTCTCGTCTCTCACCCATTGCAAATTGTCTGAGTTGAGGAGAGCAACCAAATCAAGTATCTTCTGGTCCCTATGTTCGTCGCTGACGACAAACCCAGTCAATGAACAGGCACTACCTCTTGCTACCTTCCGCAGCTCGGAAGTAAATTCTATGTGTGCGTCCTTGAACTGTGCCTATTTTAGAGCGAGTAAGGGTAACATATCAGAACGAACGTACTTTGTTCCTTAAATATGACCAGCCCACATCGCTTTCGATTCCAGCAGTGTTTTGAACCTTCACTGACCATTCCGTTAGCTACTGGCATTCAGAATTAGAGCTGGATACTTACACGGTTGTTTGTGTAGCGCTTCAAACATTGTATTATAATAAAGGACTGCTCGGATGAAACAGGTGGTTATCAATTGCCTTGAAAATGCGTGCTGCATATTGAACGGGTTTTCTGGAATACCGACTAGTAATTGTCCAGAATAAAGACATTTTCCCAGCTGAAACGGCTTGCTCCAAGCTGAATTTGTCAATGAAACTTTGAGCGAATCTTTTTGAGACTTGTCGAGAGTATCCAGCCTAGATTCCATTGCCCAAGAGAGCTCAGGGTGGAAGGATGGCACCTGACCAGTGAACTGATAATCATCAAGGACACTCGGGAGGATGATGTCCTCTTCCTCGACAGTGGTGGCACCATATAGAGATGCTGTGACACCTCGTCCTGTAGATTCGTAACCATCATCCAGGGACAGGTATGGAGACGTCACTGGTGCCAGACAGAGCAGTTGCGGAGGTAGCTCAAACGTGATGACGGGGGGTGGTGCAGGAGGCGGAAACCCTAATGGAAATGTAGCTTCGTGAAACGGGATATTATGAGTTTTCTGGAGCACTTCAAGCTATGTATGCGGTGTGATCTGTCTGGCGATGTGCTATTGATGGGAGCACTCACTGACCAGACGGGAGAAGCCTCCCTTTTAATTATATTGCCCTTACAAAACAGGCTGCTGATATTCCTGAGAAAGGTCGAACCGCCCTCCTAATATGACCATCGCGTCAAAATTTAGCATAGTGGCACGATAGAGCTCTCACCCATATCTCATAGATATCATATAATTTGTCGCCACCGGGTGCCAGGTAGCCTATATGATTCATGATGGCGTGGGATGCATCTGCAAGACGGATGTGCTCTTGAGGCCACTGTAAACAAGTACAATGAGATGAAATAATTCAAATTGATAATGATAGCCTCACATAAATTGGCGATAGTTGCCCTTCGTGCGCGGTATACCCCAGAAAGAGAAGATTGGAGGAACCGTGGAAAGGCTAAAACCAAGTCAATTAAGAAGTTACTTATCAGTTATAACAAACCTCATCAATCTGCATGGCTGTCAGTGGTGATGCGGATATCCAGTGTGAATTGTACTTACATTGTTGAACAATAATTGTGCAACTTCGCCCGTGGCTGGTACGAAGATGAAGATCGGAGGGTAAAGAAATCCTGGTAATACTATCTGTTGCATCTTGTGAGAGGCAGGAGGGCCGGAAGATGAAAGAAACAGCATCAAACCAGACTTATATATATATGGGCGTGCCCATTCGCCGCTTTTTCAATCGCAGCAATGAATTATGGGGACTGAGCAAAAACGACCACGAGTCAGGGCACACCAGGGGTTTGGAAAGAGGTAAATAACTGTCAGGCTACACCAGAGATTGGTATAGCGAAAAGCAGGTTTGATGGCGAGTTAGGGCACGCCAGGGATCACCATGCGGCAAAGAACCCATCAGCCAGATGTGTCAGGCTACGCCAGGAATTGCAATACCGGCAAAGAGCCCGACAGCCAAATGTGTCAGGCTACAACAGAGATTGGCGAGGCATGGAGTGAAAGCCTAGCAATGGCCAGTCAATCATTGGCAATACAGCAAAGAGCTGCCAGGAAGAAGTGTCAGGCTACCAAATAAGTGCAGCAAATATTATTAATCTTCATAATCAAAAGTATGGCATGTCGTAAACATGTCGTCCAGCGCCTGAACGAGCGACTCTGTGCTAGCATTAAGTCCCTGATCAAAGAAATCAGGATCCTCCACACCAACATAATCCTCATCTTCGTCCTCTTCGTCGTTGTCATCGTCATTGTCATCATCATCATCATCATCGTCATCATTAGGAGGTTGTGGGAGTGTCCTTTTCCCGAGGCTTCTCCCAATTTCCAAATGTTCATTTTCTGTCCGCACTGTCTGTGTATTAAGGCGGGGTGTCAAACAGGGGTCTTCTAGAATATTTGCCTGATGAGAATAAATGTGGCCCACCCCAAGGCCATAGTGATAGCGCATAATGGTGTCACGATCAACAAAGCTGAGGTCATAGTATTAGTCGTCATCATCATGGGGTGTAGGTCCATTTACCTGTTGACATAGTACTCATGCCAGTCGTGTTTGTCTCCTGCGAGAGTGGAAATCCCACATTCACCCGAGTTGCGCTGGCCTTGAGAAAAGGCAGGTATGATATGACATGCCCTGAGCACGACGCTTGGGTCCACGAAGCTGAAGGCATTCTGATTTCCCAGAGGCTGGAAATGAACGCGCCCCAAAGTATGTGTGCTCCATGCGTGAGTCTGCACGGATTCATACCAGCGAACGAAGAGAAATTCTATTCAGTGAGACTCGTATACGTTTGCGGCACGCACAACGTTAACATGGTGTATGCCAATGACTTTGGCATAGCGATAGTGGCCACCGTGACTATCATCGTCTTGAAGTAACATAATGTTGCAATGTGGAGTCTTCGGGTTTACAATGTCTTGAGCCTGTCGAACATCATAGGCAGTGTAGTTGAATTTGGCAAGGTTGTGGTGATAAATACGATTACGCTTGAAGAAAATTGAATTGTGCTGGTCTGGACAAGCTGGTCTCTCCCCAGGTGATTCGACGGTTTTCGGCTCGAGGCGATTGAGAATGTGTTCTTTTAATCGAGGTAGGAAACCCTGCGTGACAGCATCTCAGGATGATGACAGCTAAACCACAGAAGTTGCTTACCTTCATAGCAGGATCTCCTGCATGGTTACGGAGGTACTGACCAAACTCGTCATATAACCTTTCACTCTGACCGATGTGATGATGTAGTTTGGGGTCGCTCGCTATTTCGTGTACATCTGTACGAGGGACTCCTTGTTGTTGCCGTTGCTTGATGCGACGCAAGCACATCTCACAGCGCTCAATCCGAGTCAGTTGATGAACAAATGTGTTTCAATCAGTGCGACGGTATCTGCCTTTAGGGGTACAATGCTCCAACTCTCCCTGATAAAAATTTAGTCGGTGAATGGAGGGACAGCGGGTTGGGACTTACTGGTTCAGTACTATACAAATCTGTTGTGCCAAAGTAACAGATGGAGGCCACGTAGTCTACTAGTCTCCAAGGATGTGGAACTTGTAAGTCTGGATGTTGAATGACTTTTTCTTCCGCGGTTGCTTCGGCCCAGGTACATTCTGTGACTGTTCTAGACTTGCTGTTTCCTTACGTTTGGTGTTAGAACCCTGGGAAGCTCGCTCGGGACCACATGGATTGCTAGTCCCTGCCCGTTTGGCTGCTTCCTTTGCCTGCCTGCAAGATCATGCACCAACTTCACGATCGAGCTCCTGGGTTTGATATGAGAGGCACACTTTTTGCTTAAATTGACGAAATCGTTCGCCAAGCTCAGTTGTTTGCTGTTCAAGAATGTCTAAGGTCAGGTCAGAATGTAGGCGAAGCTTCGCAAGTCCATGCCAGTGTGACATGGTAAAAAGGAGATCAATAATAATGTTGTTGTGAGCATCGGGGAAAAGGCCATCGAAAACTGGGATAGAACACTCAGACAAAATTAGCACATGAAGACGTATGAGAACCGTTCAGAGTACGTACTTGTAGAAGATCCTCGAAATTCCATGCAGCCATGTTCGACATCTCGGACACATTTGAACAGAACTGCCTAATTGTCGCTGGTCCAAACGGAGGGACCTGCCTATACCTGTAGAAGTCAAGCATTAGTTCACTAAGTCATTACTGGGATATTTGGCTACCTCCTGTCAAGTTCATGGACCAGATCCTTATCCAAGGCGGTAAGAATTCTGAGTAAATGAATTAAAAGCATATGCCACACTCCAAGCTCGACCTCGTGCAAGAGATCGACAACAAGCACAATAAAGATGTTAAGTCCAAATGGACCAAGACAGTCTGAAAACGTGTTCTAATGATAGGTCAGTAAAGGCGAGACGACAAATTGATGGTCTTTCTCACAGAGGTCGGTACCCACGATTCAGGCTTGAGAATTGACTCAACTGCTGTGCTATCTACACCGAAATTCTTCCCGTAGATAAGGTTTCATGCTGTGGTAACCAACCGACTCCTCGACTTATCAGTATGCGCAAGAGTCCTACGCTGTTGCCTATCGCGATCCATGCACAGGTGATGAAGCCTGTTTGTGGGTATGAGACATCGCGAACATGGACAACCTCCTAGCTGCCGGATAGTAGCAACCAGGACCCTGGTTAAGGTGAGTTTATGTATCTTACAAACAAGCATTGACAACTCACTTTTCGGGATAGTCTGCAGAATAGGTAAATACCCGCAGGTAAAATCTACGTTTGACCCCGTCACAACAGAGAATTATGATGCCATGTTCGTAGGCCTCTAAAAACTCATCATAGAGCAAAACTCTCCATTGAGCTTGGAACAAGTCACAGTGGCAATGTGTGGTGCATTCATGGCCAATGCCCTTGCCTTCGGTGTAAGTCCCTGTGAAATCCTTGAATAAATCTGGAAGCTGCCAAAGCTGTGAGTTTAAACACAGAGGAGGAATGGCCATCATACCTTTTGAAAATAGGCAACATGATTGGCCAGGTGACAAGATGGTCTACAATGACAATATTTTGACTTGTTACCAAAATACATATATACTGGCCATAGCCTCACGTTACCGAACGTTGTCAGCTGTGTGGCATCCGACCAGAACATGAGTGCTGCAACCACACAGGGTAAGTCACATCCTGCCTCTCCAGGAGCTGCCTGGAGTTCACAATGTGCATCCATGAATGCTGGTGAAGTATACAATTCACCCTGAATGTTCACTTCATGGGGTAGATGGGGGGGGGCTCCATCGCAGCTGGTAAGGCTCATAGTGAAGATGTTCATCGTCATGGGCATTGGCGAGTTTCTCCCGAATAACTGATACGAGAGGTCGATGATAAAGTTGAGCTGCATCATAAAGTCGAGTGTCTGGCTGAGCTGTAGTCTGAGAGAAAGGTACTTGGATGTTTACTTCTGTCTTGCGCCAACCTGCATCATCATCCTCCCATTCATATCCTTCCTCGTCATTATCGCTTGCGCCTAATTGCGAATTGATCTTGTCCCAGTGCGTGTGTCGCACATCGTCTGGATCAAAATCTGGTCGTCCGACGATATTAAGCAGTTCCTTAAAGCTCTCCTGCAACTTTTGTACGCCACTGTTCCAGTACCAATGGCCGACATTTGATTAGGATATGGGTAAAATGAGTCACGAGGTTTGGCATGGCTATCCAATTCTACTGGAACCACAGAGGGGATAGAGTTGATATCTTGGAATGTTACAGCCTCTTCCAGGTCATGGGATGGGGGAATCGAAGAAAAGAACTGGCGCACGAGTCCAAAAACATTCCTTGCCGTACGGAAAGGAGCAGGACACAATAATGTACAATCAGTGGTAGGCATGTCAATGGATTTTGCGGGTGGGGCAGACTCCAGGTGTTGGGCAGTATGGCTCGGAACACTTGGGGGAGGCTGTAGGAGGATATCCTCATACTGTCTATACTGCTGTGGCATGCAAATGCCAGTACATTTGGTTCTGCGCTGGGCCAGGGATAAGCCTTTATCTATTTCCACAGACGCTGTGCCAAGATTGGCATTGGATACTGGAATGGGTAAATTGCCTTGTAAATGTTACAAGTAACATCGGTCATGTGGCCCCCCTATCATTTTCCCTTCATCCTCGCCCTTACCATCTACCGGCTCGTCCTCCTCTACCGGATATCTGTTGACCGGATCCTCGGGACCATTCCTGTCCCTCGTCTCCACCCCATCATCCACCTTATCTCTGATAACGCACCAATGTGCGCACGTGCCTTGGCACCTTGACTCGTCTAGACTCATGCCACCAATGTGGCTTCCTCTTCTCGTCTCCCTTGACTCGCACCTGCTGTGCATTATAACTCTACCATTGGCTCAGTCCAACGTTCATCGGTCTCATTCTGCATTCGACCTCTCATCACTAATCAGGCTGTGTTGCCAACGTACCTATACCCTTTCTGTTTCCCCTTTACCCTTACCTACAGTACGGTAACCCAGCCTTCAACCCTCTCCACTTAGTATAAGTAGTCGGTCATCTTGTATTAGAGTCCCTAACTTGAATCTACTCAATCTTCCCTCGAAACTACTTCCTTCAAGAGCCTCTCAGCTCTTGTCTCTAGTACGACTTTCTTAGGTGCTCGTTGCATCTAAGTCTACCTTGATCGACGGTCATCGTTAGAACAAGACTGTTCTTCCGTTGACTTCAGTGACTTCACAGACAGCCGTCTTAGAAGTCACGTGACACGCGCGTCTGTGATATCTGCCAACTCAACGTCGCCAGTCTCACTCGCTACACCGGACCCTTCCGGTTACGTCACGAACATTAGCGGACGACGCCCCTCTTAGGGCTCCACATAACAGATCTATTTGAGTGTGTAACAGTAAAGGAGAACTTGCACATGGCAAATCATGGGGGGGGTGCGCTACTGACTCTGGATAAGTGCTGGAAGACTCTTCGCTGAATGGCTCGTAGACCTGGTCAGAAGACACGAATGAGGCTTGCAGGCAGTGGAATTGCATACTCGAAAATGCCATGCTAGTAGGTGCATTCTTGGCATCCAGCCGGGGCCATTTTGCAGCTCCTAGGAAGTCTTTTGCTTTCGATAAAGCAGAAAATAAACATTTTTTGCCTTTCACACACAATTGTTGATGCCTGGTGTAGGCGCTTTCTTGAGTAAACTCATGCGTGCAAGTGCATTTGAAACACCTTCTGGATGAATCGGCCAGATCCATGAGGAGCTACCAAGACGAGAGACAAAATTGAGCCCAGCAGTAAAAATCGAATCGAATGACTCACCAATTTCATCCATAACATAATAGACCTAGGCACTAGATTGCCAGTGCAATTATCCGGATCGCCACCATGGCCATATTAGCATAGGCCGGAATCCTGGCAGCATAGATTAAGGCTGGTGTACTTGATGGCAAAAGCGGAAACAGCCATGATATTCCATAAAGAGGCGAGTCCTTGCTACACCGACTGACCCAATGGAAGCCCCATCTTCACCTTCTTCTTCTATCATCACTGCCCCGCCCAACTATCATGAAAGTGCTTGCAGGCTCGCCAAGCTCATTACAGAGGCCAAGACTTGCCACTTCGCCATCCTACATTATGACAGTACGTCAAAATCGATGCTTGAATGGTGCTGGTGAGACGCCATTTGAATCACGTACCACTTCTGAGCGTTGACATAACCCGAAAATGCAGGCCCAACGATGACGAGGGCAAGAAAGTTTTACTGTCAAACTTCGAGAAGTACTGTACAGAACGTAAGTTTCAATACCCGTGCTGCCTATGTGCCGAAGAAGGTGGTATAGGGGAATACACAGAGGCAGCAGTGTACCCATGGAGGGATAAGGCTACCAATAAGATTTGTTGGAATGTAAGATGCGCATCTGATCAATGTGGATATCGAAGTCAGCATTCTTCATTTTTGAGAAGATCACAAACTAACCATCACCTAGTTAAAATTGACGCTTACTATCACCGATCGTCTGTAGGGACCTGCCAGTACCCTCATCAAGGTATGGAGTTACTGCGCTACAGCATCATGACCTTATTGAGAGATAATTCAGAAGAGCACAAAGAACTGCGTTTGATTCACCTCGAATGGACCTACCCGGAACAAACAGAATTGATGAAGAAGCTTGAGTCTGCTGTTGGTGACGGAATTACAATGAATGAGTTCCGCATTCTTTTTAGATGCTGCAAGCACTGTATGCAAGTGGGAACAAGGCTGACAATGAGGCATCATATCCGGATCTGTTCAGGAGGAGTGCAAAAGCGACGACCTCGGTAGGAGTCAGGATAAGGGTTTATTATTGTCGGTACTGATGAAACTAGGTCGACACAGAAATTCCCTGACATGATGTAAGGTGTGGGGCCGGACCCAGTGTCAGTCAGGGATCAGGTGGAGCTGCGCAAGAGGGTGGGCCAGCATCATGGATCATGTCAGATGGAGGCTCTTGTACTTAGCTAAAATTGCACTAATGTCATTTACACTGGAAATTTTCTCTACCATGCCTTTGCAATTGGCTACGGGTTGACATGAGCGATGATTGATGAGTATTGAACGTTCTGAAGTTTGAACATGAATGCAGCAGTAAACACAGCCCATTTGCATCTGTCAGAAATTCAATTATAGCGGAGCATATATCATTCCTGGCCAGCCGGTACCCATGAGATTTTTTCTACACCCAAAAATAATTGATTATCCCTCCTTCTGCCCTGGTAGCCAGGAATAAGAATTTCCGATGCAATTCGCCAGCTAGACGCTCTAAAAGTGTATCCCTCGACATGGACAGAATCGAAAGCAGTCGGTTTCCCAGTGGTAGATACAACTAATACTTTATTTTCGGCTGAACTTAACCTTAGGCTCTATTTTGACATAAATGTTATGTCTTGGAGAATCGTACAGTGTATGTCACTCAAAAGCGGCAACTACCGACATCAAAACTTGTAATTCTATCTACACCTTCGGAAATACCTCTTTCGTCTTGAAAACCTTACAAATGGGCTATGTTAGAGTAGTATAGTAAATCTATCAGAATACTTTTTCAAAAAACTTAAGTTTCAAATTTTTCGCTAGCCAAAAGTGAATTTCGAGCGGAGAGTGTCGGAGTTTCCTATTTGGGTATGCGGCATCTGACGGCTGACTCCGCGATTACTCGACGAGAACACCCAAGTTCATCATCAATGTAGGACCGCACCGACGATGTGATTTGTATTTCTTCACGGCAAATTCAGCTTGACGTGCATTAAGACCTTTCCTGGGATATTGTGAGAAGGAACCATGAAGCTGGTTGAGTTACACACCTGTAAGCATCCATATATCTCCAAGATTTTCGATAAAAGGCACGTATTGTCTTGATCGGGCATGCATCAAGAAGCTCTGGTACAATGCGCTTCGCGGTGAGGAATGTTCCATCAGCCGCACTGCGGAAACCTGCGAGAATTTGGTCACATCACAATGAGTCAGCGCTGACAATGTGGCCACACACGAGTTTTTACCCATCCCCAGTACATTTCAATGGGATTCAGCTCGCAGTGAAACTTTGGAAGAAACCAACATTTGTGTCCTGCTGCTTCGATGATGAGTTGTATGTATGGTTTTTCGGCTTTGAAATCTTGCTGATTTGCGAGCATTTTCCGCATGCAACAGTTGACACCCAGAGATTCGCGCACTATGTGCGCATGCAACTCGTCAGGCTCGTCTCCACCCTGCGCTGCTGCCAGTGCCTCACGACGAAGTGTTTCCTGTGCTTCTCGTGACAATTTGCATGTCTGACACTCTCCAACAGCTTTCCCTTTGTTTGCTGCTTTCAGGACTGAAATTAGTCCGCGCTCCTCAAGTACACGCTGCATTCCCTTCGGCTGTCCACGAAATTCGTAATCCGGGTGATCGCGAGGGAGCTCGCATGGAAAATTCATTTTTTGGAGCTTTCCACGAAGTTCTGGATGTGGATTGTCCATCGGAATGTAAGTGTCGTGTATGGTCCTCTGTTTGCCGCCTGGCTTGACATTCATTTCCTTTGCATTCAGTGCGTCCTTTGCGAATGCTCCATGCGCGGATGATTGATCGAAAATGAACTCGGCGACTGCGTTCGGATAGATTCGCTCGAAAATCAAGATCGTATTTTGTATCTTGATGTATACTAAGTATATTCTCAAATTTTGTCCAGGATAATTCACGACGCACTTGTTTCATCAGATTCTCATTTGTCCAGAACCCATCGTGATTTTTTCCAGGGTAAATAATCTCGCGAGAATCTGTGCAACTCAGCTGTTGACCATCAGGCAGTGTGGCGTTTTGATGCAGCTGTTCCTCAGATAGTGTCAGTCTTCCTGTCTGCTCGACAATAAAATCGGAGACATGGATTGCACGCCCTTGGCCCTTCTTTCGAAGTGGCATCTTCCCCTTGGTAACATATACCCGTCGCCGAAGTTCGTTAGCACGGAAAATTGACTCGTCGTGCATAACAGGTACATGTAGTTTCTCTCCAGGCCCGAGAGTTGGTTCCACTGGTTCAAGGTCCTCATCCCGGTAGGTACGACGAAACCTTTGCTCATATCAGTGAAGATGCTGACATTTGAATAACAGGCTTTATACCTTTCATTCACAGCAAACTGTTCTAAAAATTGTTTTCGGTAAGCAACAACATCCTCACGCTCATGACCGTCAACGTAGACACCCTTCTTGACCTCTTTCAGCTCATATCCGAGTTTTGCGAGCCAACGTCGTGCCGAACCCTCAGATATCTGTTGACCATTGAGGTTGAGACCAAGTGATGGGATTATCACCGTGTTTACTTGTTTCATTAAGAGCAGTGGTGTTATCTATAGTCCATATCAGAAAAACTAACCATTGACAGTATCCATTAATTGGTTGACTCACCTCACCATCAGAAAGGACAGTCAAGTAGCGACGCACAGCTTGTGTGATGCGCTCATTATTGAGCAGTGATGGGTGTCCGTGGTGCTTGCCAGCACTCACTGGAGGTAGTGTATGAAAACGAGCAACATATTTGTACAGTGTGCGTATCTTTCGTGCCATGTATGGACCCTTGCCAATGGAGACTGCAACAGCACGACTCGCTTTCATCATGGGTGCTTTAATGCGTGGATTCCGTTTATATTTGTCCCACAACTCGATGAACTGTTTGAGAGTATGCAGATGCACTGATGAGGTGAATGATTTAAATTTCTTCGCTTCGATGATCAGTTTCTTGACAGTATCGATAACAGGAGTTGGCTCTGTGAAGTCATGATTGTCGTCGTCGTCTGCTGTCATGTCCAAGAAAGGATGCGCAGCTTCTTGTTGAATTTCGAAGGTAGGAACCTTGTCGATAGACTCGGAGGTGATGTCGATGTCCGATGTACTGGTTGGTGATGGTTCGGAGGGTGATCCGGACTCATTTTGAGGGTCGTTTGCAGTATCTCTTACTGGAGGCTTCGGGGCCCAGAAAGAGGTGATTGTCGTATTGTTTTTTGCACCCTCTCTCATTTTTCTCTTTCGAAGATAGGTAGATGTTCGTGCTGTGCCACTGTATGTTGGCATAGAGCGTTTGGGCAGTTTCACTAGCTTCGTGTCCCCTGAAAAAACATCCTGATCAAAGTTTCGATGTATGTCAGTGCACTGATTGATATTACTCACTGAACTCATAATGTCTGCCCAGAATTTCTGAGCAGATACTGCTGCCCTCCGTGCACACCCCTCTGCATAATCCACTGTCTCTTCAGCCTCGAACTCAGTCAGTGTCTCAAGTAAGTCGTCTCTACTCTTCCGCTTCTCTCCCGTGGCATGGACCACAATCTCCATAGCTGCTTCATCATCTGACTCGCTCTCGTTATCTGATGCCTCTCCTATATTGCCGTCTATGAGACTGAATGACAATGCTCCATTAAAGTTGGACTCGGAGTCGGCTTCACTTTCGGCATCTGAGACAGGCACATAGTCTGGGTCCAGAAAGACTTCCAAAACATCTTCTATCAGCCCATTGTCAAAGCACCTCGATGACGAAGTATACTGCTGCTTCGCTTGCTTCTGTCTTTTGGTAGGGGGAGGCATTTGACAGCAAAAGTGAACAATTACGTAATCAGGTGAAATTTCGGAAATTTAGATTTACGCTCCTTTTGTCCAGGTTTCCTATCAAAATTTGAATCTAAGTACATATGGATCAAAATTGTGGCCTGGGGAGAGTTGCCGTCCCTTGGTGACATACACTGTAGTGGCTTCTAAAGTGGATTATCTGATCGTTGATTTGTGAGTGCTCAGGCCCGTTGTGCTTCAAACGGCTTTAATCAATTCTGTTCTGGAATACACTACGGACTCGTTGACCAGATTCTAACAGTCCTATCTGGATAGGCTTCAACTCCTATATATGCCCTTACAGCAGCACGGACGAGTATTCCTAGGTGACGCCACCATTGCCCACTCCTCAGCGCTTAGTAGCAGCCACTGTACCGTCACACTATATCCCTGTTTCACTCAAACCCGGCCACTCGTCATCACCTAGGGACTTTTCCTGAAGCCTGCCTATTGTTCAGCAGCCATGCCTTCTGCTCTGACCTATCGTGTCTCCTCTTGGACAGGCACCCATGCCACCTAGGACGCGAGAGAAAGATAGCTATCCTTGTCCTCGTAACACTTAGAAGAATGAAGGCAGAGGCACATTGTGTATCCACTTGGAGACATGTTTGAAATTCTGGTATCAGATTTTCAAGTCAAACATTCATGTGGGGCGCAAATAAGTTGTATTTTGTTATGTCATTTATTTATTGGTTTCTCTGCTGGGGCGCCAATGGAGTTGAAGTATACTAAGTACAACCCTAGATCTTAAGCTACTCCTCCTGAAAAGTTTGAGAGTGCATTTCAGAACATCAACCGCCTGAACCAGAATACTCCGTTTACGTCATTTTGATCGCCAGTGAAGGATTGATGGCCAGGGTATGGCATACTATTCAATCACTGCAACAGTTCAGTACAAATATATTCTTGAACAAGAGTAGGATACCATTTCTCCGAAAACCACACGCTGTACATACTTCCTGCAATCTACTATGTCGTCCCCTTCCTGCCTTCCACCATTTAGCTCTGTGGCTATTTGCCTTGGAATGTTTGAACTCTCGAATATATTATCCGCTCCTAAATGGCTGGAATTCTACATAAGACTTATACCATCGGAGACGGTCAGTCCATAATTTCTGATACCTTTACATATATTGAAAGTTCTTCATATAGATCCGAACTGAATTATACTTGCTTTACTTCTTACTTAAAGGTCAGGTTCATCTCGGCGACGTCTGGCAAATTGTCGGGGGGCGTTTGTTAGAAGCGCAAAGGGAGGAATCATTACGAAATATTGCTGGGGACAGTTCACAGTGTAGGACCATAGAACAAGCTTTCATAGAAGAGAGGAGGGACCGATGTCAGTTAGAAGTATCTCTGTGCAGTCAAGCCATCAATTACATCCAGCAGAGATGGATCATTCATGAGATTCTTTTGGTTCAGTACTACCACGGATGAGCGGTCTGACGCCTTCCTTCTTAGCATTGCGTGCTATCAAGGTCCCAACTGTGGATCATGTCTCTGTCTCAGCAACTCCGAAATACGTTGTTGCACCTCCTGTGGCCCATTCAGCAGCTGCAGTTGCCTATTCAGCAGCTGCACAACAGAAATGTGAAAGTTGGTTAAGGAAACAACACACCGACCTCATGTCACTTACCGAACCCTTCTTCATCGAAAGTGACCCGCCCCCGAATACTCCGGCTATCGATGAGCTTGCTCATGCCCCAGAACAACGAACATCAGTCATTGTAAATGTCAGTACTGTCATTAATTTACTTGGCTGTTCTCACTATATCTCTAAAGTGCAACCCCTCATTCCGCTTGTCCAGCACATGGGTCACCCTTTGCGTCCAAGAGGCCTTTAATGAGGCACGCAAAGTGGAACTAAACACTCAGGCTGGGTTAATGGTGACATATCTCGACATTGAACGTTACCATTCTCACCACTGCAATGTTGATTCAGAGCTGCTTTGCTTGCGGGCAAAGATGCTTCGCGCTAAAGCTGAGGTGGAACTTTTTGAGCTGGCACTCGAAAATGTGTGTGTGTCCAACTACACTGACAATGTGCTCTCTTCAAATTTCCATGCTGTTGCAGCTTCATCACGTCCAACTTCATTCCAGACAGTTCTACCAGAGCAGGTGCATATATACAAGGAGCACATTCCTGCCGGATCAATCAACGGCCGCAGTGACTCGACTTATGGTAATAGCCTTGTGTTTGTCTCAGCCTAGATGTAGGTGGCGTGCTATGTATGGTCGGGTGTAGTAACATCAGTTTCACCTACATCTGCCGCAGTTCGAATTACACTCGTAATCAGGTGCTTGTTATCTCTATATGCTTGTATGTACTACCAACCTTGTAAATCATTGAGTAGTTTGTTTAACTTATTGATCAGGCTATACTCGGCATGGTGCGGATTGCTGACTACGTTCTCTCAAAAGACGTACGTCAAACTAGTACTGGTAACGAGTCTAGCAGGTTGCACGGATATTCCCAATTGCCCTGTTTCCTCCGACGCTTCAATGCCAACGCGCATGCTACATAGACCAGTCGTACTCGCGACTGTCTGTCTTCAATCCACGATGTAGAGCCCCTTCAGTGACAAATTCCGTATTATACGGGCCACCCGACCTACATAATATCCTGTATGAGACGGGCCAGCGGATTATGGGCCCATGTTGTGTATATCCTCGATGATGACAGATGGGCCAGGTAACATATTATTTCCGATGGAGACGGGTGGGCCCATGTATGCCAATGATATATATATCCTTGATGTTGACGGATGGGCCGGGGGAATATGATCATTCATGGAGATGGGTGGGCCCATCTGGGTAATATGTAGAGTAGGATATTATAGACAGCTGGGCTGAAGAGAGATGTAAGGCAAATATTGTTATATAGATGGGCGGGCCAATGGGGGTGTATTACATATATGGGTGGGCCGAGGTAGGGGAATATTACATAGATGGGTGGGCTGACGTGGGGTGTATTACATATACAGGTGGGCCAACATGAAAAGTATTACATATATGGGTGGGCCGATGAAAGGGATATCAAATAGGCAGGTGGGCCGAGGGTGTGATAAAATATTTATTACATAGACAGGTGGGCTGAGGTGGGGTATAATTATATAGACGGGTGGGCCAACATAGGATGTATTACATAGACGGGTGGGCCAACGTGGGGGATAATACATAAATGGGTGGGCTGATGTGGGGGAATTGTACATAGATGGGTATATATATGGGTGAGCCTAGATACGTTTCATCAAGACATACAGCTGATGTAGCCACCAGCAATCAAACACGTAGGATACATGTACACTATGAGTGCATATACCTACCATCAACCACCGAATCTAAACCCCTAAGCACTAAAACATGAATAGACCATGTGTGGCATTGACCAATAATCGAGGACTGAAGTGGAAAAACCCCACACCTGAACCCTGGTGTGCAACATATCCTATTTCTAAGCACGGACACCAGAAGCACAACACTCACAAAAATATAAATGTCAAATTTTCAGTGCCAAACCCCAAAACGAGATTTACCAACCCCCAAACCCCGAAATTGTGGACTGCTGGGTCTCGGGTTTTGGGGTTCGGGGGTCCCGGAACTCGGAAGTTGGGAAATTTGGGGAGATCAATAAAATTTGATTTACAATCGAGTTGATTGACAAACACATTGACTTACCCATGTTTGAAATATATTTTTGTTCTCACATACCAAGTTCCGAGTTCCGGGACCCCGAAACCTGAAACCCGGCAGTCCACAGTTTCGGGGTTCGGGGGTTGGTAAAATGTGTATAGATATATAAAAGGTTGATTTAAACATTTTTGAAAGATGTCTCATATCAAATGTTAAGTCCTGAGTTTCGAATTTCGGGTTTTGGGACTCCGGGTTTTGGGACTCCGGGCTTTGGGACTCAGCACTCCCGAAATCCGGAAATTGAAACTTGGGACTTGACATTTGATATGAGACATCTTTCAAAAATGTTTAAATCAACCTTTCATATATTCATACACATTTTACCAACCCCTGAACACCGAAATTGTGGACTGCCGGGTTTCAGGTTTCAGGGTTCGGGGGTCCTGGAACTCGGAACTCGGTATGTGAGAACAAAAATATATTTCAAACATGGGTAAGTCAATGTGTTTGTCAATCAACTCGATTGTAAATCAAATTTTATTGATCTCCCCAAATTTTTCAACTTCCGAGCTCCGGGACCCCTGAGCCCCAAAACCCGAGACCCGGCAGTCCACAATTTCGGGGTTCGGAGGTTGGTAAATCTCGGTTTGGGGTTTGGGGGTTTTTAAATCAACCTTTCATATATCCATACACATTTTACCAACCCCCAAACCCCGAAATTGTGGACTGCCGGGTTTCGGGGTTCGGGGGTCCTGGAACTCGGAACTTGGTATGTAAGACAACAAAAATATCTTTCGGGGTTCGGGTGTGAGTGAAATGTTTATAGATATACGTAGGTTAATTCAAACATGTCTGAAAAATTTCATTCGTCTCAAATGTCAAATCCTGAGTTCCGGGCTTTGGGACTTGGCACCCAGCACCGGCACTTGGGGTTCGGCACTGAAAATTTGACATTCGGGTGTTCGGGTTTCGGGTAATATCTAAATCAACAGCTTCGAGTTCTGCCAAAGCGTGAAACTTAAAACCCAGTGTGCAACATGTTGATTTTTCATTTATATCACATTTTAAAATGCCAAAAATGTGACTTTGTTTTGGTTTATTTACTACGTCGCTGGGAGGTTCTGTACAGAGCTGTACAGAAGGGACAAGCTGTGGCGCTGTAGCACTCTGTAGGCGCTGTACAAGGCCATTGTAGTTTGCTGATGAAGCGTCCTTGTTTTCTCATTCTCATTGAGCTCCTCAAATGAAAGTCCAGCACCCGTCTGACCAAGTTGTAGATTGATCTCGTTATATTTTTTGCGTAGCCTAAAACACCTTGTTAGTAGCTAGGTTGGCGCTGAAGAACATGGGAATGCTGGCAGCAACTCACGATGTAAATCAGCCTTGAATGGGCTTCACAAAAGCAAGAGGGTGTGCTTGAAAGTATTCCCTGACCTTCAGATCCTCATCGCCTGCAAAAACAGATGCTGCGAGCTGCTGCATATAAGTGTTCTTCTGAGTGGTCATCTGCTGACGCATGCACCCTTCCTCCTTTGCATCCTTGGCAGAATCGGAGAATATTTTTAGTCAAGCATCTTGGTTGATTTTGCACCACTCGATAAGGCGAGCGGTACGTGGACTGTTCTTCTTCTCCCAGTGTATAGTAGGCATCTTGAGTGCTGGAGCTGATCCAGTGCTGGCAGGTAGGCTGGCACTGGGAGGAGCAGAGGAATTAGCTATCAGTCCATGGCTACCACGCTTCACTGGGTGACCTCGAGATCCACGTCCATGACCAGTCACGACTCCTGCCATGATGCGCCGTGGGACACAGTGAGGAGCCACATCTAGTGTAGATGGTAAGTCCAATCCATCAGGAAAACACTGAGACTTAGGTAAATCTAGTTACATTTGATAAGTCTGCACAAACAAAGTACCTTTGGACTAACCTTGTTAATGCTTGACAATGAGATACCACATAGTTATTTGATGTCTACTCTCTATCACTTGGCTGTAACATTGAGGACCTTTGGTATGGGCCTGCTTCTGTCTACCCTTTGGGCAATATTTAAATATAAGTTTATCGTCCTACACCTTTGGTTATCCACCTCTCAATTTGTGATGATGATATTGGATAACTATATCACATAACAACTGATGTTTACTCAATGGCTGCTCTGTATCATTTGGCTGCAACATTGAGGACCTTTGGTATGGGCCTGTTATCATCTTTGGTGTTGTGCCCACATCTACATATTTTATATTTCCAATTGGTGTCGACGCCATGTGCGCGCTCTACTCAAGCCCCTTTCATCTTTGGCTCAGAATCGTCCGCAGGCGACACTTGTAATAATTGAAATATACTAGTCAATGATCCTGTTAGTCTGCCCCAAATACGCGAGACAACGCGCAGCCCTCTTAAAGGGAAGAATTCGGGTGTCGCCCCATTCAGCTACAAAAACTCTTCAGTAACCGAGACTACACCAAACCACTGCTTCGCTATATCGCACGAACAAGAAGGCTGGAACAAGTTTTCGGAGACGTAAACCCCCCCAATCCAGAGACAAAGAGAATGTAGCCTGATGAAAACTGCACCGTCTCTACCACCATCCCACACACCTTCAGTTGGTGTAATTGTCCTCGCAACTGCCTGGACCAATAGAAAAGACCCTCGCACACCTCAGAGCACATATATAAATAGTTAAATAGCACATGTATTGTCTACTATAGGGCTCCGCCCCACCGGACAATAAACAAGAATCAAAAAAAAAACTAGTCAATGAAGAACAGATGAAAGAAAAAATAATAATGAATAGACCGCCCATCACCCAGCCACCTTTAGCCTACTTATTTAGATCAGTCATCTTCAAGATGAACATACGGTGTCACCCCTGCACGTAAACCATACCAAGCCAAGGGGCTTAAAATGGTTATCACAACAGCTAGGCAGCAGGCACATGTAATGAGAGCAGGTTTGGAGTGCTGGGCATCTATGAAGGCACTTGCAAGGAACCCAAAGCTGGACCATGTGATGCTTTTCTCCCTGTAAGTAAACACAAGCGGCAGACCAAAAGTTGACTTGCCTCATCATACAAAAAAAACGGGGTGCGCTGAGCACCCCAATAACCACTGTCATCCCCTGATCCAGGTAATAGGCCTAGCGAACTGTATGTTAGACTTTAGCAACTGAAAAAATGAAATAAACAAACCGCAAATTGCAAAGATTTCAATTTCTCGCTGAAGCGTTGTGCAAACATGCCTGCAAACAGGCAGCCCACACAGAAAATGATAGATCCCTTCAAAATAGACTCTGCAATCAGTCCAGTACCGACACCTTGCACAGCAAGGAACCCGGTGTCAATTGCCATGATGACCCCTGCCTGCCACAGAGTATTAAATGACAGAATCCTCTATACTCTGAAAGGCTACTTACTAAGGTGATTTGTGCGTTGTTCTGGGTGTTAAAGTCATCAATGAAGTTTTTGAGATCAAGGTAATTGACCAGGCTGTCAACATAGATCTGCTTGAGATGTTCGCGAACCAAAACTGGAAGGCTTAACATAGCAACTGTGAGCATGAAAGGAAAAGGTCCCCGCATTTTAGTCTCTGAGCCCATTGAATGGGTTCGTAATAGGCAAGCTTCAGGTTGGCCAAAATAGTTCAGGTATTGATGATGGCCTGTTATTACTCAGTGACAATGTCTGGTAAGATACAGAGACCACCGACGAAGCAAGTGATATAGTCTACCTGTCATCAATGAAATAAGGATATAGTTGTAGATTTTTTAAAAGCTTATGAACCAAGCAACGCAACACTTGGTTCTGTTATGATTCCTTCAGGTCCTGCAAGATCATCTGATATCCGGTCATCAAGGTGCGATAGAGCAACACATGGGAACATACCGAGACTGGCTAATCGGCTAATGATTTTCTCCATTGTCTCCCTGTTGGAAAATATAGTCGCTGAGGTGGAACTTTCTAATGTTAATGTGTCTATTGTTCATTCAGGTCAGGCTATTCAGTGCTGCATGCTATAGAACTCACCTGCGTGAAACCAATCAAGTTCAGTGCGCAATTGTCGTAGAAGGATGCGATCCAACTTGAAGTCTCGGGGAAAAAACTCTACATGCTTCCTGTTATGCAGTTTGTGAATGAATCATACTATGCCACCATTTACAATTGCTTACCAAAATTGGGCCTCAAGTTCGAGTCCTGCACGATATTAAAGGTCAGGTAAAGACATGAAAAGGTCACATACATTTATGATTCCATCGATGGGCAGAGTCACATTCTCTGAAAAGAAGGGTACCATCTAAGGGTTCCAGCCAGCCGATGATGCGTGCCTCCAGCGCCACCAGATAATAAAGGTAGACATCCCCATCCACATTCTGAGTCCTCATTGGCTCAGCGACCAAAATGAGATCTCCCTGTACTCGGCCTCGTGTTACTTCGATCCAAGCTTCGAACTTATCAATGCGATCCTGAGAGCAATCTCTTATGTTCAATCCAGTATATGTGTTCTAAATTTCCAAAACGTAAGTGTAATGTGTACATGCAGTCAGTACTTACCCTTGTCCTATTGTAATAATAGGCGACTCTGGACAGATGAACAAACTCCTCCCATTCCCCATAAACCTCATTCCTGCCAACATTAGAGTCAAAGTGCTACTGTTATAAGGCAAAAACCGACTTAAAAAGGTTGAATTGCAGTCCCTGTACTGTAAAGTCTGGGCCTAGAAGTGGCACCCTGCATATGATAAAAGTCAGCTTGGATATGCAATGTCAAAGTAACGGATACTCACCGTCTCACTTTTTGGGCATACCGCCCCAACTGCATCGGCCAGGCAGGAGTACTGCGGTCCAGCGGAACTCTCTTCTGTTATAGACATCAATCACAGTCTGAAGCACAGGATGAGAAGCTATCATTGGACATACCGACATTGATACTGCTATGATTTATGTTGATTAGGGATTGGATAATTGGGAAATCAACAGTAAAGGGTAAGTAGAGATACGAGATCATGGCAGCGCACGAAGTAATCTTACCAAAATGCGCAAAGCTTCATCAATTGTAGTGTTTGACTCCAATGTGTGGTGGATGGGTTTGTTTATTTGTCGTTGTGGTGGCTGGCAGGCCAACACCGCCGGCGCTAAGATAGTACTACTAGTACTGTAGAGTTACAACCATAGCTTCGTCACGTGTCCCACCCTCCAATGAATTGAAGCTATTTGAAGTGACGGTCGCACTAAATTTGGGGTCACGAAGCTATTTTTGTGAAATAACATAAAAAAGACAAACATTCGCTGTAGACAACTGATTAGTGCGACCAAAAATCATTATACAAGGTGTTCGTGGTGCGCCTGCGCTGTCCTCTCCCGAAACCAGGGATCTCTTTGATTTCCTCTCCTCCCTCGCCTATGTTCAAAGCTTCAGCAACCTGAGCATGTCCTGCAACTTCTGACTCGTACACCTCCGCCTCGTTATGTGTGATAAGTGAGCCGTTATCATTGACACTGTAGCCTGCCGGCGGGTCCTGGCTGCCGCCATCTGCAATATGCTGTAAGATGGCCTTGATTGCTACATCACTTCCATCCAAGGCATCGGCATCGGCATTGTCTGTGGATGCTGGCTCTTCATGTGCATCTGCGACACCATGCTGCTCCTAAAGATTGTATTGGTGAGTCGAAATCTTTGTCCAGAGGTCTGGCTCGTTCTTCTGCGTGTCCCAAAGTCATTGCAAGGCCTCATGGCTCGTAAGGCTATCAAACGAGAGGTTAAATGATGGACCTGCATGGCAAGAGTAGAACGGCACCCATCGAACCATGCTTGTCCGAACAGTTGCTGGAGCTCTGACAAGAGTGTGAGGGATGGGATAGGACACAATAAAAAGTCCTTGGGAAGCTCCGAATTAGGTAAAGCGTGTTCTTTGGGAAAAAATGTGGGGGCCAATCCTTTGTCAATATCATTGAGTGCAAAACTGATGGGAAGGTTGAGCAATGCATCCACAGAGAGAGCTCGGGAAGGGATGGAAATGTGGATCCATGGTGGCATAGATTGAAGGCGCTTGATCTCATTCTGGATGACTTTTGGGGGACCTGTCTGAGGAAATGAGCGGCCGGATCGATGATATCCCAAGGCTGAGGTGAAGGCTCCCTAAATTCAAGGTTTAGATGCGTTGGTTTGCGATTCATTCGCCTCTGAGGTTTCTTATCTGTCTCTGAACCGATACCGAGGCTATCACGGTCGTGTAAAGACAAGCCATCAACCCTGGCTGATTCATGGTTGACAATGTCTACCTCCTCCAGGTCTTGTTCCTCGTTTTCCAGTGGCGGTGTTAGGATGCGTGCGCTCGTGCTGTCAGTGGTAGGTACGCGAGTGAGTGGTGGGCTGAGTGGCAGCTGTTCGGTTGAAATTTCCCTATGCTTCACTTCAAAACTATCCAAATTTTCCAGTTCGACCTGCTCTGCCCCTGAAGTTTCCTCATTGGCCAAGTCCATGCGAGTCCACGAGGTTGCTTGAGAGATGTGTAGCTGCGCTGGAGCAACGAGGCTGGAGGAAGAAGACAACTGCGGGTTGTGAGTTGTTGACTCTGTGGATGAAAGAATCTGTTGGGAATGTGTATGGGATGTCGATTCATCGTTCATGGGAATTTCAAGAGATGTCATGACTTGTCAATGTCGCATTGAATATGCAAGGTTGAGGAACGCTGAGGCTGGCTACTTGCAGGCATGAGTCAATATAAAATACTGAGCAATAACGCACGAGATCCATTCTGATGGGTCAAAAATGATGGACATGCTGAGGAAAGGTCAAACTCACATGTGATGCAGCTGCCTGCCTTTCATATCCATCGGGAAAATGCCCACATCAGACAGCCCAAGGCAATGACCTGAGGATCTTTCGGTCTATGTCAGCACCAAGAGGGAAGGTAGTTGCAAACCCATATCAGTCACGGTTGGGACGAAGCTAATTTGGGTGCGTCACACATCACAAGGGGCTACAAAGATAAGGGTGACATAGTCACACCCAAAAGGGTGCGAAGCGGCTATGGTCGTAACTCTACAGTACAAGTATATGTAATTCAATGGCCTTGTGTGGGGTGAATACTATGAGCAAGCATCTGCCAGTGGTCCCACTATCTGACATGTCATAGCTTTCAAGCTTAAAATACCATTAATGAATTCCCCTAACCGCTGTCAGGGTTCATAATCATACTCATGTTGAACAAACATATTATCTAACTCCTCCACAACCGACTCAGAACTCTCATTTTTCTCCTGATCAAATAACTCTCCTTCTTCGACGCCTGTGTGATCATCCTCTGATCCATCCTCCAGCTCGTATTCATTTCCACCAACCTGTTCATTGCAGAGGGCCTCATCTAGACTGGTGGGTTTGGGAGGAAGACCAAGCACCTCTTCATGAGAATAGACATGCCCAACCCCTAGACCATAATGAAATCGCATCAGCATGTCCCGATCGACAAATCTACATTATAAATCAGTAAAGCAAAGGTTAAGAAGGTTGATCATACGCACCTATTGACAAAATATTGATGCCAATCGCTTTTATCGCTGGCCATGCCCGACAAGCCCTTTCCATCATTGTGTCGCATTCCCTTAGAGAAACAGGGGACGATGTGAGCAGCTCTCATAACATCAGCTGGACTTAGAAACCCAAAGGCATCTTCGCTATCTAATGCAGGAAAACAAAGGCAATCCAAGGCAGTCCCGCGAAGGTCAGCATGCCCAATTGGTGCATACCATCGTACAAAAAGAAATTCCATTCTAAGGGCAGTATGATAGGGGCCGCCAGTATACACAATGTTGACATGGTGCACTCCTAGCACCCTGGCATAGCGATAGCGGCCATCATCACTAGTGCTGTTAAGAACCATGATGTCACGGTGTGAGGTCTTGGGATTTATGACATCTTGATCTCGTCGTGTGTCGTAAGTTGTGTAGTTGAAACGAGCGATGTTATGGTGATAGATACGATTGCGTTTGAAGAGGACTTGATCTGTTCCTCCTTGATATGAGTCACCAGGTTGAGATACCAGGATGCGCAAAAGAAGATGCTCTTTTAGGTGTGAATAGTAATTCTATAATGAGAGCATGTTCAGCTATCAATGAATCATCGGTAGAAAAAACGAACCTGCATGGCTGGATCACCTTCATGCAACTGCAGGTAAGAGCCAATGTCATTATTGATTTTCTCACTCACACCGATGTGGTGGTGTACACGGGGTTCATAAGCCATACTATCCGGTGCTTCACTAGGTCTTGATTTTTGAAGACGACTCTTGATACACCTAATACAGGTTTGGCGACGCTCAATTTGAGTGAGCTGATGTATAAATAATTTCCTATCTGTTCTAAGATATCGCCTCTTGCTGGTGCGGTGCTCCAATTCACCCTGTCCAAATATTTCAGATGATCAGTACAGCTGCAATTGTCAATGCTTACTGGTTCTGTACTGTAAGAATTGGTTGTTCCAAATCATCGAATACAAGACACGTAGTCTCCAAGAGCGTGGATCTTGTAAGTCCGCAGGTTGAAGGAAACTGTCCTGTGAAGTTTGTTGCTATTTGCTGGTTCCTCTACCGTCATAGTCTGGCCATTACCATCGTTAGGGAGGCCATTGGTTGCAGATTTGTTCTTCTTGCCAGCCTGGGTTTGATGAATTGCTTCTTTTGCTTGATGGCGTGAACGTGTGTTCACTTCCCTGTCAAGCTCTTTGGCATCAAAGGCTGAGCACACGTTAACCTTGAAGTTGCGGAGCTGATTGCCAATATCAGTAGTCATCGTGTCTAGGATATCCAACGTCAAGTCTGAATGCATGCGGAGTTTTGAAAGGCCATGCCAATGAGCCAGCGTGAAAAGAAGGTCCTGCACTATTTGGTTTTGAGGAGCTGGAAAAAGACCATTGAATACCAGCATAGCACACTTCAAAAAGTCAGCTGAGCTAATCTAGCCTGTACGTTGCACAGTACCTGGAGAAGATCTTCAAAATTACGTGCCGCCATATTGGAGAGCTCTGAGGTATTTGCAGTGAATCTTCTTATAGTAGATTTCCCAAATGACGGAACCAGTCGGTATCTATGAGAAGACACAGTGTATGAGCATTCCTTTCATTGCGAAGGAAAAGGCTACCAGACCTCCTATCTAGTTCATGTACTAGATCTTTGTCAATAGAACGTATAATCCTCAGTAAATGTATTAGGAGTGAGCGCCAAACTCCAAGTTCCACTTCATGAAGAAGATTCACTACTAGCGCTTCAAATATATTCAAGCCTAGAATGCTGAGATATTTAGAAAAGGTGTTCTTGTGACATGTTAGCTTGGCTGAAAGAATCAATGAAGTTGCGTACATAGGTTGGCACCCAAGAACAAGGCTTCAGTAGATTCTCTACCCCAGTGCTGTCTACTCCGTAATTCTTTTCATATATCAGTTTTCTAGCAGTATCGACCAATTGCTTTTGATCACCATGAGAGGCTGGAGTGTAGTGCGCTGCTGTCTATCTCTAGCCATACCGAGATTGTGCAGTCGACTTTTGGAATCAAACACCTTGGACAAGGACATCCGCCTAGTTGACGGATAGTTGCGATAAGAGCTCTGGTATCATTAGCTCTGACTTTGTCATAAAAAAACGGCTCACTTCTCTGGGTAGTCTGCTGAGTAAGTGAATATCCTTGGGTAAAACCTACACACAACTCCATCACAACACACAATGATGATACCATGCTCATAAGCTTCCAAAAACTCTTCATCTAGGAGAACCTCCCACTGCGCCTGGAACAGCTCTCTCTGACAGTGTGTAGTACACTCTTGGCTGACGCCCTTTCCCCCTGTGTGATGGCAAGTAAAGTCTTTAAATGAATCAGGAAGCTAGGGGCTGTATTGTGAGTGGCTGCATAACATTGATAATAGAAGTTTGGTGGTTACCTTCTGAAAGTACGCAACATGATTGCCAAGATGGCAAGAAGGCTTGCAATGACAATACTTTGATTCATTCCCAAAGAACAGGTAAACAGGCCATAGCTTTGCATTGCCAAAACTAGTCAGGTGAGTAGCGTCTGACTAGAATATTAGTTTGACTGCCACTCCAGGGATTTGCTACTTACCAGACCAGAACGTTAGGGAAACCACCACTCTAGGAAGATCGCAACCAGGCTCCCTAGGAGAATCTTGCAGTTCCTGGTGCGTGGCCATAAAAGCCGGTGAAGTATAAAGCTCGCCATATATTTTGACCTCGCTTTGAAGGTGACCAGGGTGCCATAGGAGCTCATAGGGCTCATAATGGAAAAGCTCATCATCCCCTATATTTGCCAGCTTCTCACGTATGATGCCAACCAGGGAACGATGGTACAATTCTGCAGCTGTGTATGGTCTAACACCTGCATGCTCATTGGTACGAGCGAATGGGATCTGAATAGACACATCAGTCTTGCGCCAGCCTGCGTCCTCATCCTCCCATTCATTTCCACCCTCCTCATAATCGTTTTGACCCAAGGTGGAATTAATCTTGTCCCAAGGCATCGCCAGAACACCAGCACGGTCAAAGTCAGAATCCGTGACTATGTCAACCAGTTCACTGAAACTCTGCTGAGACTTCTGTACTCCCCCATTCCAATACCAATTACCAAGTTCTAAAGACGAGCGATTGGAGTAAGGATAGTAAGGTGAAACTTCATCAGTGGTAATTGCAGCTGACAGAGCTCTTTCTGGCCTGGGGATGGCACTGATGTCCTCCAGTGTGATCGCCTCTTCTGGATCATGAGACGGTGGGTGTGAGGAAAAAAACTGGTGTACGAGTCCAAAGATGTTTCGAGGAGTGCGAAAAGGAGGTTGCAATTCTGGAGGATGTGTTAGAGGGGGAGGTGAGTCTGGAGCTTGCTGGACGTTCAAGTCATTTATAGGGATGCTGGGAAGGGGTTGAGGTAGAACATCCTCAAATTGTCGGTAGCACTTTGGCAACTGAATGCTGCTGCGCCTCGTCCTACGCTGGGCTAAAGGCGCATCCTCACTGCCACTATCCTCCCGTCCCTGATGGTCCAAGACGCAGTTAAGCGGTATGGTAGCATTATTTGATGGAGAATTGTTGCTGGCGGTGAGATGAGGGAAGACGGTCAATGGTGAACTTGCATCTGAAGGAGTAGACTGTGGGCCCAAGGACCTTCTATGATCTGTAAGGTGAGTCCTTGCCCTTTTGACCGACCCCAGAAGATCCTTAGCTTTGCTTAAAGCTGAGAACAGCCTTTTTTTACCCTTGACACAGGATTTTTGATGTCTAGTGAAGGCGCTTTCCTGCTGAAACCCACGGCCACAAGTACAAGTGAAATTGGCTGGGATGCCATCTCGGTTCATTGAAGGCTAAGGACAACAAATGAAGACATATGGCTAAAGTGCAAGCGATGTGTTAACTTACAAGCCCCCAGATCTAGACCTGTGCCTTAGAATTCCCAATTGGGCTCACTGTTGCCAGGTGCTGACAACGATGAGCTCAGCCTTTGCGCAACCCGCAACCTTCTGATTTATAAATATATGTGTGACAATGGTGGCTAATCAACATTGCTCGACAATCATACAATCACTGTACATCATCCCCCTGAAACTTGGCATGAATGAATAGCTGTTCAGAAGTCAGTCCTGTAGCTTTCTCCTGTGTCGGAAGAATTATCCAATTGGCATTTATACTGGTCAACAAATAGGCGACGACGAGGCTGAGCCCCCCCCTGGACCATGCTATAAATGTATGTCAAAATGAGTTGTTGTTGTGAGCAAGGAACACATTTACCAGTGTAACTCTCAGTAAGGTATTGTATGGCATCTGAGAGGAGCTCCACTTCGGTTTGGGCGCGACGAAATCTTGATTGCATTAGACCCAATTCTGCTTGAAGGAAGCTAGTTTCATCTTCGGCATTAGATAAATCGTTGGCGTGTAATATCATGATCTGCAAGGAAGCTCTTTCTGTTGCAAGATCGTCCATGTAAAAGTCCTCTGTACATTCTTCCACCCATGTATTGACCAACTGGTAAGGGCGGTGACCCGCCTGCCAGACATCATAAGAATCAATCCAACAGTGAATGGCAGCAGTACTCACGTTACACAGCACCAGAGTCTTATATACCGTCATGAGCTTGGATGCAATGAATGTTGATTCTTCAGCAGTATAAACCATAGCAGGCCCAACACCCCTGTCAAAACCCATATTGCCTTCATCATCATCAGAGTCTCCGCTTGTTGAAACTTTGCTGAGCCACTCGTTGCATTTCAGATGTGCCGAAGAACCAACCCTAGAGAACCTGTCTAGAGGACGCCGGTCTCTTGCAGAGAGCTGAATCACAGGGTGCGAGCTAGCAGGACAAGCTAAAAATCAGATATCAGCATCCTCATGTAAATACATATGGTGCAATTAACTTACAGCCCACCTTCAGCTGAAGGAGGTCAATGGCCTGAGAATAAAGCGACATTCCAACTGAGCTCTATCTTTCTTGTCTTCCATAAACTCTCTTTCTCTGTCAAGAAGGACTCTGCAAGGCGCTTGTGAATTGTGCAATGATTCTCCTTGCATGAATTCAATTTGGTATGCCATTGCAAGACGCCATAGATCGCCTGAGTAGACATGTTCTCATCAACACATGGTAAGATATCAAATACGCGCAAGAAAATATCGTACCATGACCAGTCAATCATTGTTTGTGACTTTGTATCAAAGTGTAAGAGCGAAGACATAGATATCATAGCTTCTGTGGTGAGTATGGCTATCCTTCAAATACTGTCTTCATCATGCGAGAGCGCCGTTATGGTCGATGAAGGAGAAGAAGGGGGTTCCATGGCTGGCTCTGAGCATCGACCATCCTACAAAATTTATTTTATGTTAAAATGACAATGCTGTTTACCGCTTGGTGAGACTCTGACCGGTTTCGTAATTGGCCATCAGCGGAAACCTGAAGGCCTGGTGACCCACTTGGTATAGTAATTCTATTGGAAATTAGTGTAAGTCCGGGCCACAGCAAAATTCTAACGAGCCAACTGACCTTATTCAAATCGAGCCACCAGTAGCCAATGATGTTATCATCCTAGTCCTCCTAGCACTGCCAACGCGCCTAATTAATTCTTGTGAGCAGAATACGGCAACATTAAGTGACCCATACATTCCGCAAGATACTCGGCAGAGTAAATCCAAGAACTGCAAGCAAAGTCGTTTCCACTCCAAGCATGCGGTATCTCCAAGCTGACACTCTCCTGAGAATTAGGAAGGGCTGGAACAGGTTCTGCACATCAGAAGACTATCTCACTTACTAGGTCAGGCAGCAAACCAAGCCCACACAGCGCATGGACAGTAGACTGAGTTGACTTCATCTTCTGTCTCACCATGCACATCAGAAACAAGTGAGACGTGAGTTATCATATTTAACACGAAATGCGAAACTGGAACTCGCCTATTGCCTCTATAAACGACACTGACCCGATGTCCCCAACAGCTGTACCACCAAGCTTTCATCGCGATGAAAAGTATTGCATGTTACTGACGCGAGCAAATTGAATGATAAAGGATATATCGATACGACATAGGATTGCAAAGGAGCAGGCGGACTCAGAGTATTAGATAGTTAGATGGTTGGAAACTGATTGATATCGATAACGATGCCGCATCCGAACGAAAGGCTGTTGCATACAAGTCCCGAGATTCTGACTAATCAGATTATCAAAATCTCTACTGTCAAAGTTTTCACAGAACAAGTCGTTCATGGTATTTTAAGTTAGTTTATTAGAGGAACTTTCAGTCTAGCCTATGTTTAATGTTGTGCGTTTAGCTGCTGTATTATAGATATGCAAGTGATGTCGCTGATCGCTGATCAGTAATGGTAGTATGGTACAGTAGTGATACAGCATGTAACTCCCCTGGTATACCAAGGCTTGTAGCAACCTTAGAGGCAAACTGGTATAGTATGTGTGTGGAGTAGGTTGGGAGTAGGTATAATGTGCTTGAAAAAATGAAAAAAATGAAAACAAAATGTATCTACTTCGTCACAATCACCCCTAGATGAATTTCAGCTGATATCGAATAAAAAAATAAGCGACGCACCCTTCTTCAAAATCTGTTTATCAAACGCGCCGCAGCGCCCACAGTCTCTGTTGCTGCATTCAGCAGCCCTTGGGCGGCAAGTTGGGCCATCCCGCTCAATGTTGTCCCAATTTGGGATTCGGGTCCAGTGACGGCGTTGTCCTAACATATTTAAACATCGATCTATTAGTAGATCTCCTATTAGCTTACCTGAGCCCAGAAATATTCAGCTTGCATCTGTAAATTTGGTAATTGCAAGCATCGATGAACATCGCAAGTACTTACAATCACTCTCTTGGGCATAGTGCCCATCGATCCACTGCTGCTGAACACTTCTGACGCCATCTGTTGTGTCTGCATAGATCAGCGAATACTCCGATCATATGGCGCTTAGCATTACTTACCTGATATATCGATTACGTAGCTTAGACTTCGTGGCAAAGTAGTGGCAAGATACTAACGAGTTAATGTGACGGTCACAATGTTACAGCTGCTGTGACAGGCATGCTGTGCAGTGCGTGTGACTTCACTGTGACTGCTACGTGTGCCATCTGAAAACAACACCGTGACTACGGCTGCGTTTGCATGTGCTCTCTCATCTAGTTCCAGCGTGTATACTTTGCTCCTCATTTGTAGTACCACACCCCATCATCACTCCCACTTTGATACTCTTGTGTGCATACGGTTACCCCGTATACTGTTACCCTCGTTCATTGATATCCCGGCTGCGTTTTTCTTCGATAGTATCTGCAATACATTTTGCTTGTCCAAACACGCGACTTGATCAACATGAGATATATTCCTGATAGACGTTTGAAAATTTGAACATCCCTTAACATTCTGAATGCTTTGGCATAGTAAGTTTTCTTATTCAATTACATCCTACACATCCTTCTGACTCTTCTCTCCTCCTTGGAGACTCGCCGTCAGATCTGAGTTCAATCATCATAGCGGCTTCAAGTTGCTACGGCAGTCAGCTGAATAAAAGTTGGCTCATGACATCATAAGTCTCTTGCTTCGCTTCGATCCTTCATGCGTTCATGTGTTCATTCATGTTTCTAGATGTGCGCTCAATGCCTATCTATTCCGCCAACATATAATCCTACTCTCCTTCATCATCGTCCATTCATGTATATATATCATTTTGGTCTCTCCTACCCTGTCATGAGCTGAGGTGATTTACGCCCATCTTGATGTGGTGCGTAACTCAATAAGCCATCGCTTATCTATGCTGATTAGTAGTCTGTTAAATTATTGGTCTCCTCAGGACGGCCACCTTTTCGGTGGGATCATGCCTCTATGCACGGTAAGCGAGTTAGAATGAACGGCGGCAGGAACATCTTGCTACATGGCTGTACGTATGAGTGACTAATGTTCAGCCTGGACTCCGGTCACACAACCTCATGTTTTTAAAAGGGGACTTTTACTGGGGCATGAACCTTATAAAATTTGATGAACAGATCTATCTCGAAAGCTATAAAGTCTAGTCATGGCGCTAAGTCCATCATCTCCCCTCCCTTGCCAATTTCCTGCATTTGATTGTCATGCATACATTTATTTACAGCAAAAGTGCAGGGCGTGTTATGATGTTCGACTACGCTGTGAGTATCATTTACAAAAGCCTCCCTTTGCATTACACTAACATATCATTAGGAAGAGGCAATTTTTTCTTCTTTTTCCAATCAGATCAGTAACATCTGGGGTCGTCATGTTGTAGGGTGGCTTAGATGAACTGTGTATGAGCTTAGACTTCGCATGTTACATGTTAGCTGGAACTAGCATCGGCCCATGCTATGTAGGTTATCTAGCATGTCTGATGGTCTGCTTTATCTGATGTGATCACAGTGGCCAGCTGATGTAGCTATGACCACGGATCCTCCCATAGGATACATCACTATGAATGACCACAGCGGACCCCTTGTTGAGGACTCTGGAAGAGCAGAGTATCAGGTCCTTGTACCTATTTACGGCTTCACCATGAGTAGTATCCTGCAATACTTCTTAGAATGATGAGATATTCTGTCATACAGCAGCAAGACGACAGAACACTCTACAACATCAATGTGATTTCCAGGGTTCTCAACCATCATTTGATATCAGTCTGGACATGGCTAGATCGTGCGTCTTTGTGCTCACAAAACCTCCTTATCTGACTTATCTGAGCAGTTGAACTCAACTTCAGCACAAAGCTAGCGCGATGGCCGATGGGCTTCTATTGGCAACCTGCATTTACTACTGCCATGTCTTTTGATGGCACAACATATGGTCACCTGACTGACTACACTGTAGGATCTTATGACTCACAATCAGGTATGCGCATACACTTGTAGGACGCTCCTCTACTGACCGACCATGATAGGATACCTCAATGTCATTCCTAGTCCTGGCGCACATGGACCGTCTACGTCGCCATCTATTCCATCAGAAGACTTGATGCAACCCTTGGGATCGACATCCAACTTCTCTGAAGAGTTAAGCTGGCCTGCTAACATGAAAATAATTGGGGAACATGCTTCCCTTTGTCAGACAGTCTTAGCCAACCTACCTCTCGACAATCCCTGGACAAACATCATACAGTGGTTCAAGATATGTGTTATAGGAGGTCTAGTAGCGGGTAGGTATGGACATGCCATGGAGGTAGTGAAGTTGCCAGGTGTCAGGCATCAATTCCTCACACAATGTTTTCTGGAGGCGCTCTCTAGGAGTGGTATGTCGTATGATGATTGTAAATCAGTAGATTGTGAGTATCGTTGAACACCTTGAATGATGCACGCTCATGGTCCTATCATATTTCCAGTGGAATTGGTTTCAGGGACACGCTTCCATTGGCACCATTTAAGAGAACAGGTAATATGTTTATCATTTATATTCTGAACAATCTACTGATGTTTGATGATCGCAGTACAATCACAAACCCAATAATTTTGCTTCTGATTGGCACAAAATCATCGGGCATTGCTTGCAGCCAGGGCAACTTATGGATTTCTGTAAAAATCAAGCCGAGTTATAGACACGGACTTCGAGGATGCTTGCAGCTCTCGATACACAACTTGTTTCTGATTCTGTCAGTGTTTGACCCGCACCACAGTAATACTTACCTCAAGCTGACTCTATTTAGGCTGATTACGACATCATTGGCGAAATCATCGGCCTTCAGATGGCCAAAGAAATCTGGCACCACATAGTCTTACGACCAGTCGCATCTAATCCTTCCATTAGCATCGCTGATGTCTATTGGAATCAAATTCTGGACCAGCAGGGAGATGTTTCCCTGGAAGCCATCACATTCATTGTATGCCTAGTGCATCGCTTGCTTATGTTTGCTGATATTGATTGAGTTGAGTTTTAAGTTTTATGAATGGTGTCAGAAGGCCCTTAATGTGACGCTGGACCGAACCACTGCTGCCAACATTATTCTGGTGTACAAACGTATCCTGCGTCTGAAGGGCCCGCCTCTGGATAAGATTCAACAAGTAGCCAGAGATCTTGGTTTTATCAGGTATCTATTCACTTTCTATCTGTCCAGTATTTTGTATTAATACTGCAAAGAGATATCAATGTTTATGGTGTGGACAAAGATGGACACTACAAGAGACAAACTCTAGGACCGATCATCAGAACTCCTGTTCGCATCCATACATTTCAGGTTCAACACTTACAGGAGTTGATACCCGCACATTTCTTTCACCCAAACGCATGAGCATCATTCCTGTGTACCAAGCCTTCTAATCACTTTGAATTTGAAGCTCTTCATCGCTTACAGGCTGTTTCCAGCAAAAGAGTGCTTATTGGAGTATGTTAGTCTACATATATCATGTGTCCACTTCTTCTCTGTTCTCAAGATGTGAAGTATATTTGATTTCTGTCCTTAACCGTTTGTTAAATCCCTGAAGGCCTGATCTAAGCATCGCTGGCTGATGTTGATCACATGATCAAGGTGGGAATGTGTGCTCATTGTTGTCAGCACCAGACAACGGTGAGCTCAACCTAAGCGGTTGCTTTCTTCTGTATAGTTTGAAATTGATTGGAACTGTGACTATAGACACTGCTTCATTAACATGACTCAGTCAACATATGCATCTCATCCATCGTCTTTGCTATCACTGGCAGAGGCATTCAAGTTCAATCTGGAATTAACAGCGGCTAAACTTGAGCTTATAGAGTATGCTCTACAGCAGGTGGGTGGAAATCATGAGGCCTTACCCTTACTTGAGAGAGTTCAGGATATGCGCACCCTGCCGGTGGGAACCCCTCTTGGGCTGCCTTCAATGGATGATAGGTGAGAACGCCATGTACCTTAGCCCTCCACTCCAGATGATAACCTTGATATGATACAGCTTGTCCTCTGAAGATGGTGCCTTTCTCTCTGTTGAAAAGTCATTCACCAAATGTCACAAATTCTCAGCATCTGTGGAAGATTTTTTCCATCAGTGCCTTGCTTCTGATGATGGGGAGTCAGTGGATAATTATTTCTTTCAAGGGCTCAGTGCTAGTGAGACCAGATTAGACACAGAGGCATTTGAAGAAGAAGATATTGATGTCATTCCGGACAATGGCAGTGGAGATGAAGAACTTCGCAGTCGTCATCACCAACACCGGGTAGCATCCAGGAAGCTTCGTCAGCTTAACCAACATCCCTACGCACCCCCCAGAGGCCCCATTCTACCTAGAGAGCCTATTAATATGAGGCCACCTGGTCCTGATCCCACCTGTCCTCATAATGGGAGGCACCTTCATGCAGCTCAAATTTGGCAGGCGCAGGCTACGTCTATCCAATCCGCCAGCTTTATCACTTCCGATGCACTCATTGCAACACTCGCCACTCCTCATGTAGATTCTACTGCCTCTCATTTGGATGTCAGAGCGTGGGTCGATAACGCCCTGTCTTATCTCAAACAGCAGGATAGCATCCAGTTAGGTGTTGGCTCAGTAGAAATTATGATAGCACGCTGTCAGTTGGTTTCGGTTCACGCAACTGGCTCAAGCTTTATGGCCATGATCACATACATGCAGTTGGCCATGCAATGTCAAAGGTACTTGCGCACTTCACTTGGTTTCTTGGTATTGATCAATAATTTGCATTATAGCATCATCACGGCATGTGAGGAGCATTCCAACATTCGCAAATTTTACAACAATGAGGTTGCCAAGTTGAGAAGTGCGCCATCAGAACGTACTTTCCATCGCTGGTATGAACACGGCTGTAAATTCATCTTGCTAGCTGCAGGCGGGTCATTCTACTTGCTTGTTATCATTGCAGGTCTGGAAATACAGTGGAAAGTTGCATCGATGTGGTTTAGTGTCCTTCGGCAAGTTGGTAGTAGGTTGAGGCAGCCAGGGATTGGCGGTGAGTAACCTGTCATTTGGCCTCATTGCTGTGTGTTCCTATTGCATTCCCACAGATAAGGCCGACTTAATCACTCAACGTATCATACCTACCATCGCCTGGATCAGATCCCAAATGCCTATTTCCCTGCAAAGAGTTTTTCCATCTTCGTTTCTAACATGCGTTGGAGCTGGGGACACCCTGGACTGCACAGACCTGGTGCTCACTGATGGATTCTTCGATATCTTCAGACAAGAGTGCATAATATATTTATTTTACATTTGCAAAAAAATTCTCACTGACCTTCCAGAAATTTCACTCTCCCGGCCAGAGATATGGGAGTCTGGGCCATTTGCAAATCAAATGTTGCTGAACAGACGCTTGTCATTAGCGGTAAGGGTATAACTAGCCACTTACATTCTTTGACGTGTTGCCCTAGTGGGGTGAAACACTTCTGTGTTACAGTCGTCCAAACATCTTTTGACTGCTCGCATTGCAACAATGTGCGATCCCCTGCTAAGAACGACAGGAAGGAGAATGCGATATGGACGGAAAGCGAGCGTGTAAAAGCAGTGGCAGGGGAAGTTATTAGCGATCTTGATGATCTAGGCAATAAGGTGCGTGAGCTCCAAATTTTGCGATGCAGCGGTTTCACTGATGCTCTCCACCAAGATGGGTGAACTCTATCCAGAGGGCTACAGAAGCCACAGGGGATATGTACGCATACCAATGCACATTCTGAAAGGGTGAGTTGATCCTTTGATTGTTTTAAGTAGGAGCTCATGTTTTCAGCAGTATGCTTGATTTACGCAATTCAGATGGCAGTCTCATGGCTTTCATCTGTCCCTCTCTACCAGAGACCATTCGCCTTGGCCTCACCAATAGCTTGCTCGCCTGCTTTGAAAGCAAGAACATTTTGCACGTTCGCAAGTTTAATGACGCAGAAGGGGCGCCACAAGTGGAGCAAGACACTGGTTCCACCTTTGAAAAGCTGGTGGAGAAGACTCTTCTTCATCCCTTCCAGTGCCTGCATTTCTCGCTCTGGAATCGCTACTCGACTGTGGTAGGTCATTGTATTGACAACACTGAACTCTCATGCCAACGCTACATCCGACAGGGAGACAATGCACCCACTCATATTCATCCTTATGGTATGGTCAGGGCAGATGTAAGTCGCACTAATCATATGCAGTGTTTGCCCTATCCTTCAAGAGACATCTTGGAGCACCAGGAACTGTATAACAACATCCTGACTACATTTGGCGAACTATTTGAGTGGATTAAAATGGTGGTGAGTGACATTTCTGGGATGTTCAACTTAGCGCTCACCGCATCATAGATGAAGGAGTTTTTGCCAGAGGAGTGCGAAGTTCTGGTAGAACTTGGCCAGAATCTTCCTGGTGGAGAACGCTCACCGGTGGCTCCTTTCCTCTCCCTTGTCCTCAATTTCAATGTGACCACAGAGGGTCATCGAGACAGGTTCGACAAGGACCTCTGTCTTGTCTTACCCCTAGGTACATTCACAGGAGGGGCTTTGGTTATGTTTGAGCAGGGATTGGTGTTGGAGATTGGTTGCGGTGACTTTGCCATCTTTCACTCCTCTGAAACCACTCACTTTAACATGCACTATGAGGGTAGGAGGGCCTCATTTGTTTTCCACACGGATCAGGGCTTTGATAAGTGGAAGGAGGGGCGTAATGGCTGGGCCGCAAATGAATACTTTCATTGAGAAGTTTGGCAGTGATCAAATAGCAATGCTTTTATGCTCTTGATAATTCAGTCGGCCTGATCATCTACTTTGTGCTTTACGCTTTTGCTAATTCCTCAGTACTAGTACTACTGCTACTTGGCATTTCTTCCTTTCATTTCTTGACCGCAGCTTTGGACACGCATTCAACCAGTTCCCTCTGCTATCACATTGAGTTCATCTGTTAAGTTTTAGCGTGATCCTAAAAATGTTGTTCTAATTTTGCAATCTCACCTAGAGCATCACCAAAGAATGGAGATGGCACATCCCATTGTATCTGAGCAGCGGTATAGCAGTCCACATCAGGTGGTGCGTACTTCTCTAGAACATTTGAACGGTGAATCTCTTCTAACCATCTCAACCTGTATTTCTTGTACAATTCATAGAAATGATTAGAGTTCTTTTCCGCCACTGTGAGGTGTTCTTGGAGATCCAGATCTTCAACTACTTGGGGTGTTCGGGCATTGTTTGAATGCTGGCTTGAATGTGCGTGGCCATCGTTAGAGGAACTTCTGTTTATTGGACAGGTGAGTCTTTTTTAAACGCTTGTGAAGGAAAACGTTGAACGAACATAGATATACCCAGTTCTGGTTCACCTTTTTTCTCAGTCTTCAAGTCAATTTCAATCCTTCAGAGGTATCATGCAAAGTACGTTTAATGAGGTGCTGATGAGCTTACCGCAAATTCAGATTCAAACTGCAACCATTCAACATCACTGATCGTTGCATTTTGCCTCAGACAAGTTCAATACATTCTGAAGGTATGCTTTATATGTTACAATAATGTGACATCTTATCCAAATTAGTGCTTGTCATCGCCGTTACACTCAACGTAAGGAGCTGTAGAGGTCTTACAGCATACCTATTGGAGAGCTGACATACTTACGGCATGGCACTCAGCATTCATAGTCATTTGTTGGCGCTCTGCCACAGTTAATCGGCTAATCGTATATAAATGAAAGGACCAGGCATGATAGACAATTGTGCGCTGTCATGCATGGTATGTGATTCATACCATGTCAGATATATATAGAGAGTGATAAGGAAGATATGAGAGACTGTCTAGCCCTCTGTCACTGAGTTACCTTTCTATTTTTCCTTTATTTCATTGTCTTGTATTTTATTTCTCACTTTTCAGATTTATTTTACCTTGTATTTTTATGAGCATGTGACCTTCTGTTTATTTCTCATTATTTATTTTTTATTTGGCTACTTTCAGCCACAGATTTGTTTGTCAAAGTTTTG
The DNA here is from genome assembly GCF_016647745.1 of Suillus plorans. NCBI lineage: Eukaryota > Fungi > Basidiomycota > Agaricomycetes > Boletales > Suillaceae > Suillus > Suillus plorans. Next base: position 405,679 of record NW_024537387.1, read on the forward strand.
TATCTCTATTTATTTCTGACTGTTTATTTTTATTTGGCTTCTTTCAGCCACCAGATTTTATTTGTCAGCACATCATGTGACTGGGGAATATTCTGGTTTGTAACATTATTTAAGCTGACTCAACATGTTTAGTCATGATTGGTCATGCTTTGTAACAACATTCACATGACTCATCATGTTTTGTCATGATTTGTCATGCTTTGTAAATTCTTTGTAAGATTACACTGTATTTGTAATGTACTTAGTAATAAGCTGATTCATCATCTGGTTTGTAAGCCACATTCTTACCAATCCATCTGATAAATCATGCTTAGTAAGGGGGTTCCCAAAAGGTATAAAAGGACCCCATTTTCACCCATAAAATATAACTTCCCATTTTTCATTCTTCTCTCAAACCGTGTGAGAGTACATAAGAATAAAAGTGCAGGCAACGTGCCTTGAAGTAAGACTAAGACACATCATTATTCTATTCTAAAGTTATATACTACCTTACAGGGGTTGACTATATAACTTTCGTTATCGTTATTCTACTCTAGGTTATATACTACCTTACAGGGGTTGACTATATAACCATCGAACAGCTCTCATTCTAAGCTTTACGTGTATACATAAGACTCTCTCTTTCAACGGAAAGTGAGACACATATCTAAGGACGACAAAGTTGAAACAGACTTTCATAGGTTGAAACACGACCTACTAGGCTGAAACAAACCTAACGAATTTATCCAGAACACAGAACATTCCACAACACTTCGTATCAGACTACACAAGAAGAGGACAGCAAACTAAATCCTCCCAAGAACTCACCACGTTACCTCCCACGAAGTAGAAAAGTCAGAGACCGTGGACTTAAGGACTGGCAAGAAGTCTTCCCTGTGTATAATTGTGTTGTCATTATACACAACTTTTATATAAGACCCTTAAGTAACAAGACATCACTGGAGCCCACCGCGAGGGAGGCTTCTTCTTGTACCAAACATAACGCAACAATCGTAAACAAAGCACACTTCGTATAATTCATTACACCCACAACAAAACATCAACAAACATATTTAAACATCACAAAGAAATCACAACAATCGTAAACAAAGCCATACTTTGTATAAATCACTCCACCCACACACCACAACATCAACAATCATATCAAAGCAACACAAACAAAAGTCAAACATGACTACACGATCCGTATTAACATTACCTAACCCTGGAACTAAGGCAGCACCTGCCAAATTCAAGGGTGGATTTTCAGAAGTCAAGGACTTTCTGAAACACTATGAAAAACTGTGTGATTATCACAATGTAACCTCTGATGAGGAGAAATGTGAATCTATTACCCAGTACATGTCCCGTCACGTAACAGAATTTGTAGAGGGACTACCTGTTACAATAACATGTAACCGAGAACCCCTCCTATGGAGGTCATCATGACCTTAGCCCCTATCCCACCATATGCACCGTCTTGGAAGACTTACCGACTCAACGGAGACTCGTAGAGACGCCTAGAACGGCCTGGACGCCGTTAGATGACCTAGACCAGCCTAGGCTACATCTGATCGGACCTAGATGGTCCTCGACCCGGATCATGAGGAAGCTCTGCCTCATGGTCAGAAGAGAAGCCGCATGCCTTAGCATGCGCAGTTAGACTCCAAGGCATGCTACGCCTTGAGGACAGATAAGAGAGGCATGGTAAGCCTCATGTATAGATAATCGACCGCATGGCATCAGATAAGATGCCCTTGTATAGACACACTTATACCTACCTACCGAACGTAGTATTGGTCTGTGCACACGGACGACAGTATATAGAGCAGACAGAATCATGTATATTCCCTACTTGATTCTACTAGGTTTTCATCAGAACTTCCTCTGTGTGATCATCCCAATCACTCAGTCTAAGCCGCACCTTAAGGAAAGCCGACACTACCTTAAGTGGAACCCCCGAACCTCTCATTCGAGAGAAGATCCCCGTCTCTCCAATAGCGAGCCCGCTATCAGATTAGGCAATCCGCCTAGGGAGAGCTCGAACTATCCTAGTCCGTAACACTACCCAGTTTCAGATCAAATAACTGGAGCAAACTCAAGGCTGACATTCTGAAGTATTATGATGCAGACCTTGACACGAAGCGATATAGACGCAAAGATTTATTGTCCTATGTAAGGACAACACGAGGAAAGAAAATCCCTACACTCACTGCTTGGAAGAAGTATGTGAGAGGGTTTATTCGTATTGCAGGATGGCTTGAACAAGCCAAGAAATTAACAAGCGAAGAATATGCAAGTTACTTCTGGGAGGGGATTTATAAGAAACTCCGTATTAAAATTGAAACACGCCTCATGGCAAAGGATCCAGACAGAGATCTATCCGAAGCCTTCCCAGTAGACCGAGTTATCGCAATAGCAGAGAAATTGCTACACCGTGACCGGTTTGATGCAGACCTATTAGTTTCTGAAGTAGAGACCGAGTCTGAAACTGACTCCTCAACTGAAGAAAACTCTGATGCCAATACAGACTCAGAGTCTAGTGAGTCTGAAACCGAGTTTTTTCGTAAGAAGAAGAAGGCCCCAGAGCCAAAAGATAAGAAAGTAGTAAAGAAAGCTCAAAAGAAAGCAAAAGGACATGTCAAGGAAGCCAAGACTAAGACTTCCTCAAAGGATACTAAGAGTCCTGGTATCACTTCACCAGAACCTATGGATGAAATGGAGGGACTCATCAAGAGACTTAATGCAATCTCACTCGATGACCCAGACTATGCTTTGTATTACTACAGGGCAACACGAATTGATCCTACCATCAAAGATATGATAGCAGCCCCTATTTTGAAAAGAGGTAATGCTACCCAAGGAGAATATAAGCCTTACAACAATCAAAATGGACAAAATAATGTAAGGCAAAACAATAATGCAAATCAGACATTCAGAGGACCACAACCAGGTACTAGGTTCTATCACCCACCAAACACCCCTTTCAATGAACGAACATGCTTTGGTTGTGGCGAAAAGGGGCATGGCATTCCAATGTGTCCACAAATCAATAAACTAATTGCTGACGGTAAACTCCAACGTACACACCGTGGGCAAATCGGAAAACCAGATGGAAGAGCCGTAAGACGGTTACCTGAAGAAACGATTATCGAAGCACTAAAGCGAGAGGACAGTGTGCCAGTAGCTCACTTTATTAAAGTGAATAGCGGAGACGCACAAACCTATAGTGCAAATAAGCAAAATAAATTTCAAGAGTCTAGGACTGCATACATTGAAGAGTATGTGAGTTCTGATAGCAAAGATAGTGACACGGACGATTCAATCAACTGGCACGAAGAGACTGATGAAGAAGAAAGTGATACAGACGAAGAAACATATGCATTCCCGGTTGAAAGAGTCACACGAAACTCCACACAAGGAAGACGTGAAAGATTTGAGGAGGTATTCCCTCCAGGTCAAAGCAAAAATCTAAGGAAACCAAGCAAAAAAGATAAAGGAAAAGATAATGTTCCCACCACTCAAGCCAAAAAGGCTGATACTCATACCAAACCTAAATCCACACAACCCGTTCCAACCACAAAGACAAAGCCCGCAAATAAGAAAGAGACGGGAAAAGGTCTAGATAATGGGTGGGATAGTGAAGACATTGTCATGGATGATGTGGATGAAAGGAAGGTCAACGAGAAACACCCAAAGACCAATGAAACACCTTACAAATCAACCCCAAACTCGGATCGTAAGAATATGACAACACGTCAACGTGTCTCCGACATAGCGGCTAAGATTAAGCCAGAGAAAATTCTTGAAACAGTGTTGAGGACTCCTATCCGACTTGAGGTAGGAGAGCTTCTTGGCACCTCTCGTGAGCTTAGCGGAATCCTCGCTAATGCTATTAAACCGAAGTCCTTACCTAATGACTCAAAGATAGAAGCACATTCGGTATGGACAAAGACACGCGGGCTATTAATCAAAATAGCTATGCATTGTGACGGTCAAGCGATTAACGCAATAATTGACACAGGTTCACAACTCAATATCGTAAATAAACACGTCTGGAAGACTATTATTAATAGGCCTATCGATATTGCCAAGTCAGTATCTATGAATGACGCAAACGGTGGTGAAGGCAAACTTCGCGGATTGGTACAAAATGTTCCACTAGATTGTGGAGGAGTTAGTACTCACGCAAATTTGTTTGTTGGCGATCACGTACCATTCAGTCTATTATTAGGTCGTCCATGGCAAAGAGGAAACTACGTCTCCATTGACGAAAGAAAGGACGGGACGTGGTTATTATTCAAAAATCCACTCGATTTAGAAGTCCGTTATGAACTTCTATGCACTCCTGACGGAAATGATCCTAATTGGGACTTTGAACCGTCCACTTGGGTCAGTAATATGGGCGAAACAACCATGTTTTGCGAAATTAATGAAGAATTGCCAAATTCGGAATTTAGCGCGCGAAACTCTAAACTCAAAAATCACGTGACTAAACTTTTGCAAAATGATCTCCGTGCCGAGAATTTTATTGGTAAGAAATTTATCAGCAAAGGCCGGGATCAGTCAGCCAAAATTGAAATAAAAGATTTCTCAAAAAGCATAAAAGAAGCGCCAGAACCAGCGCTACGCCCAGCGCCCACTAGCCTCGTGTCTGAGAAATACAGCGCGAGGCATCCAGAAATCACACACACGTCCAAATTTAGTAACCTATTGCGTTTTCGGAAGATGCCGGAACACGTGTTCGACAATACTCGCGCCGAACTGGCCGATTTCCTTTTTGAGAATCCCGGCAATTTCCGGTTCAGCACTTCCATTGAGAATGATGCGCTCACACTTTCCTTCCACGCTACTGCCTTCTCCCCACCTGCCGGCAACGACCAGCTTGACATTCCCTCTCCCTCTTACTCTCCCGTGCTCTGGGAGGAGTCATCTCTGGACACGGACGATCCTGTAGAGGGCACTGGAGTTGGAGATTTTGTTGGAAGGGAGGGTACGTCTTTTTCTATTTTTGATTATATTCAAAATCTAACTAATCAAAACGCTATCTCATATTCACCCCCTCCTCGACAATCCTTGGCCAACGCCAATGCTAATGTTATGCGCGGCACTTACGCCAACGCCAACACCAACCTCGCGCCTCCAACGCCAATGGCGCTGCTCTCTGCCCTCGCGCCACCAACGCCAATGGTGCTCTCTGCCCTCGCGCCACCAACGCCAACGGCGCTCTCTGCCCTCGCGTCTCCTCCCAATGCCACCTTGGGTATGGCCGGCACCATCCTTGCACCCAACGCTACCTTTGGGACGGCCGCCACCATCTTTGCACCCAACACTACCTTGGGCACGGCCGCCACCATCCTTGCACCCAACACTACCTTTGGGACGGCCGCCACCATCCTTGCACCCAACACTACCTTGGGCATGGCCGCCACCATCCTTGCACCCAACACTACCTTTGGGACGGTTGGCACCATCCTTGCACCCAACGCTACCTTGGGTACCGGCGCCACCATCTTTCCACCCAACGCTACCTTGGGTACGGCTGGCACCATCCTTCCACCCAACGCTACCTTGGGTATGGCCGGCACCTCACCTTCGCATATTGCTACTTCGGGTATTGCGACTTGTTCGCTGCCCAACGCTTACTTCGTACCTAACGCTACCGGTACTCTATCAACTTACTCACGCATACTACCTACATTCCCTGTACACTCTACTACCAATGAACCTTGCTTTGCTCCTACCTTGCTCCCAGACCTTGACATGGGTTTAGACTCTAACTCTGACACCATAATCCCGCCTATAGAGACCCTTCCAGACACAGTCTTCGTCAAGGACTTTGCCCGTGGACAAAAACAGGGTAAGGAGCTTCCATCGGTCCAAGAATCGAGCAAGAGCGAAGTATTTGATTCATTTGAAGGTACGAGCATTGAAATGATAAATTTTAATGACGTGCTCACTCTAGTTCTATCATCTGTAGAACGAGACGATGATATCATATCCCATTCCTCAGCTGCATCCATCACGTCAACGCCATCACCTGTCTCTCCGAAAGAAGACTCCATCGATGTCTTCCTAGTCCGTCCGTCGTTTGACAACGACATCGAGTCTACCTATTCGAGTGCTTTACCATCCAGTGCCTTTTTAGTGGCACCACCGAACTCTGTCACCAGTCTTCCCCACGAGGATGAATATATGCCCTCGCTCATGCCCTCTCGTCCTTTTAAGGGCAATCCTGAATATAATATGCCGTCTACAGCTACCTTGAGTGATTCGAGGCTCGCGCAGGATGACGAAGACATCCCTATGTTAACTCTACCTGATGCAGCACCCACACCTACAGAAGGGACCATCCCTTATCGAGGCCCGAGTCGACCAGATGGAAGGAAATATGTTTCGTTTGAAGGTTTAACAAGACTCGAGGCTGAAGAATATCCGAGCTCTGAATTTGCGAAGTACAATGACTATCATTCTGTTTATATTCCTAACGTTGTTCAAGCCATTGAGTCCTATTGTTTCTGCCAAGACGAGATTATTGCTAATGATTGGAACTACCATATGTTCCGAGATGGAAGCTACCCTGGACATCCTGTCATCCCTGGAACTGTCAAACTGCCCACTGGAGGTCCGCGTTCTGGGAGGACTTGGCACGAACGGGTCCGAGAACTCAAAGACCACAGGGCACACACTCGGCACTTAATCCATGTCATTGAAACTGTCCTTTCGACTCGCATGCTTGCTGAAGCATCCTCTCGCGCGGGAACCATCAAATGTGACCAAACTCTGCACATCCAGGGAGGTCTAACTAACAAAGTCTACACTGGACACTACGACGACGTCAATCCTTTTTTCTCAGAGAGTGAGGCTAAACGGATGAACTCATATGCAGCTATTGCCGAAGCTCATGGAGAAGGAGAGCTATCTTCTAAAATTCTTGATTCCCTCCTAATGCCTTTCCCTGACGAGGACACTGTCAGTGCCCTTACTGAATCTCGTCTCCTCGATGTTGGGACTGTCAAGGACATCCTTCGTCTCACATCAGACAGAGACCTTGTCCTTGGGATCGCGCGCTCAGGTCTCACCATCATAGCTACCTCCCCTTTTGCAGTGAGATGTTCGAAGACCCCTTTTATTCAAAAGAGTGGTTCGTTCTCTCAGATATTGCCGAGGAACCTGAGGAGGAGCCGAAATCTAAGGCTAAGAAGTTTTTTCTCTAGTGCTCTAGAGGTAAACTTCTATCCTTCGTTATTATTTTTTCAACTTATCAATTTCTTTAATAGAAAATCTAAAAACTCGTTACTGGATCTTCAAGTCTCAAAATTTCGTATATGTCCATCATGTCCATTTCCCCTTTGACTTCTATTGCCTCGTGTGAAAATTCACATAATCCCAAAAACATGGACCCTCGCGTCTTCGAACCAGTGCCTATGTATTTATATCTCCATTTTCATGTCACTCTCAGACTCAGAGTCTCGTTTCACATGTTTGTCTTTGCTTGTTTTGATTGTCTCTAGTGCTCTTGCCTATTCACAAAAACTACATTGCAGGCTTATGTGTATGAGTATAATACTATGGGAAAAAGGTGTAAAAAGTCAAGTGATAGCCTTAGATATGAGTTACCTGTTCTGTAATTCAATTCTTTGGTGGTCCAAAACTTTGTCCGAAAATCCTAAGTCCCAACAACAACAAAATCAAGTTTTAAGTCTAAGTCACTCAAAACCTATTGAACAAAATTCAAGTAAGGAGATCCTAGTGTATCCTTCAGATTTACTTGAAAATGAGTCTATAGAAGACTGTTTTGAGAGACTTAGAAATAATCCCACATCAAAAAATCAATCGTCAAATTTCAAAGAAGACACTATACTTCAAGACTCAGACTATAATGAAAATTCTGATACTGAGTCTGATATCTTAATTTCCTGTGACTCTACCAACTATCCTGAGGGAAATCCAGTGCTTACAATGTACAAGAGGGTTGACAAAAAAGTCAAGCCCGTGTCAGGAACTTTTCCCCAAGGAGCCAGAGTAGATCGTCATTTTCCTCATGACCCACTCCGAAATCTAATCCCGTTAACCCCACATCCTCCTGAATTTGTTCCTAATGGACGTCTAACTCATGATCGTATGGTTGACCTTAAGATAAATTCACAAGGATTTCTTTGGCCTGAAGAAGATAAACTTTTTCAACACATCATGAATTTAAATCAAGAGACCCTAGCATTTGAAGAAACAGATAGGGGGACTCTCAAAGAAACATATTTCACCCCATATATCATTCCCACTGTACCTCATGTACCTTGGGAATATAAGAATATTCCTATCCCACCGGGGATACGTCAAAAAGTTATTGAACTACTAAAGTCCAAGATTAATGCAGGAGTATACGAACCAAGCCAATCTGCATACCGTTCACGTTGGTTCTGTGTACTCAAGAAGAATGGCAAACTAAGACTAGTCCATGACCTTCAACCTCTCAACAAAATTTCTATTCGAGATGCTGGCCTCATTCCTATAGTGGATGACTTTGTGGAGTCATTTGCTGGAGCTCAGTGTTACACCGTATTCGATTTATTCTGGGGATTTGATGCACGTAAAATGCACCCAGAAAGTAGAGATCTTACAGCTTTCCTAACACCATTAGGACTGCTGCGATTAACAGCCTTGCCAATGGGCTATACAAATGCACCTGCAGAATTTCAGAAATGTACCAGCTTTGTACTGCAGGATGAAATTCCACATGTAGCCAATGTTTTCATAGATGACCTTCCAGTCAAAGGTCCACAAACTATCTATCCTGACAATAAAGGTAATCCCGAGGTCTTAGAAGAAAACCCAGGGATTAGACGATTTATTTGGGAACATGCAAATGATGTTCACCGTATCATGCACCGTATAAAAGACGTAGGTGCAACATTCTCCGCTACGAAAATTCAGTGTTGCCTTCCAGACGTCCTTATTGTAGGACAGCGCTGTACTCCGGAAGGAAGACTACCTGATACCGAGAAAGTGTCCAAAATTCTCAACTGGCCAATTCCCACTACGATTAAAGAAGCCCGAGGATTTATGGGACTTTGTGGGACAGTTCGTATTTGGATACTAGGATTCTCTGAACTAGCAAAACCTATCACCCAACTTTGGAGAAAAGATGCCCCTTTTATTTGGGGAGATAAGCAAGATATTGCTTTCGAAACTTTGAAGGAACGTATATGTTCAGCACCAGCAATGAGAAGCATTGACTATACTTCTTCAAACCCCGTATATTTATCAGTTGATTCCAGCTTCATAGCTGTAGGAATCATCCTTTCGCAAGTAGACGATGAAGGACGACGACGTCCAGCACGATATGGTTCTTTACCTATGGGCGATGCAGAGTCACGATACTCTCAGCCCAAGTTAGAATTGTATGGACTTTTCAGAGCACTTCGACATTACCGACTTCACATCATTGGAGTTCAGAACCTCCATGTAGAAGTTGACGCAAAATATATCAATGGCATGCTTAATGAGCCCGACCTACAACCAAATGCCACAATCAATAGATGGATTCAAGGAATTCTCCTATTTGATTTCACACTTCACCATGTACCAGCAACAAGTTTCAGAGGGCCTGATGGCTTATCTAGACGCCCTCTAGCTTCAGACGAAGAGATTATCCCTGAAGATGACTCTTGGTTAGACGAAATAGCCCTATTCACGTCAATCTCAAATTTCACTACACATCCATATAATCCCAACAACCTACCATCTATATTTTTGTCAGCTGCTGATCAAGAGCAGACTTTGACAGATATTTTCAAGTTCCTTACCACACTTGAAGCACCAAGTTTTGAAAGTACTGCTAAACGCAAGAAATTTGTCAAGCGTACAACTCGATTCTTTGTACAAAAGGGAAAGATGTACAAGCGTCTACCAGATAGACCCCCTTTGCTCGTTATTTTTGATCCTGATAAACGGCTGTCTATACTATCAGGAGCACATGAAGATTTAGGCCACAAAGGAGTTCAGTCTACCTTTGAGACTATTCGATATAGATTCTTCTGGCCACATATGTATACCGATGTTAAGCACCATGTACAATCTTGTCATGATTGTCAGATTCGAAGCACAAAGAAAATGCACATACCCATCACAGTCTCTACACCTGCCACAATCTTCACAAAGATCTACATTGACATACTCAAGATGCCTGCCGGGAATGGTATGAAGCATCTAGTGTTAGCTCGAGATGATCTTTCACGATATGTAGAAGGAAGAGCATTACGATCTGCCTCTGCCAAAGCTATGGCCAAGTTTTTCTGGGAAGACTTGTATTGCCGATATGGAGCAATAGGACAGATTGTCACCGATAATGGCTCCGAAGTCAAGGGAGCATTCCAAAATTTACTTCAACAAGTCGACATTCCACAGATTCAAATTTCACCCTACAACTCACAAGCAAATGGGGTAGTTGAACGTGGACACTTTAATATCAGAGAAGCAATAGTTAAAAGTTGTGAAAAACACATCTCACGATGGCCTGAGAAGGTTCCTCAGGCACTCTTTGCCGAAAACATTACCACAAGCCGTGCAACCGGATTCTCACCTTTCTACCTATTACATGGAGTCCATCCTGTTCTACCTTTTGACCTTAGTGAAGCCACATTCCTTGTTGATGGATTTCACACGGATATGAATCCTGTTGATTTCCTCGCATTACGAATACGCCAAATTGAACGACGTCCTGAAGACTTGAGACGTGCCGCTAAGACATTAAAGAAGGTCAGATTTAAGTCCAAGCTTCAGTTTGAACAGAAATATCATCTGAGGATGCGCAGAAAATCATTCGCACCAGGTGATCTTGTACTAGTCCGAAATACCCAAGTTGAGAAAGAACTGAATCGCAAAACTAAACCACGATACTTAGGACCCTTTGTTGTCGAGAGACAAACCAAAGGTGGATCCTACATTCTTAAAGAAATGAACGGAACTTTGTCTAGACGTGGTGTAGCCTCCTTTAGACTAATTCCGTATATAAGCCGAAATGATCCCACTCTACAATCAATTGCAGATACTCTTGATAATGGTCAAGACTCTGAGAAAAATTCATCAGGATCAGATTCAGATACTTCTTTCCTCTCAGAGGACGAATAACAAAACACATCACATCATGAACGGCAAAGACACCACAATAGAAAACCGAATTCAACAGAACATTGCAAGTTTATTTGACATCCTTTTAGAGGATTGCAATAAACTTCACGAATACTTTATTTTTCAAGATATCAGAACACATTATAATCAAATGATATACTTCTGGGATCACAATCACCAGGAAGCATTATCACAAATATGTCCTACATGTGCAGTATACTTTGAAATTTTCAGACTCCTAGATGAATGGCACCATCTTGTCAACCCAGAGAACAGATGGAGGAGTCACCAACATCATGATTAATAAAATGACATGACCTACCCTTCAACTGGGGACAGTTGCGATTTTTCGTTCGGGGTGGATGTCATGCATGGTATGTGATTCATACCATGTCAGATATATATAGAGAGTGATAAGGAAGATATGAGAGACTGTCTAGCCCTCTGTCACTGAGTTACCTTTCTATTTTTCCTTTATTTCATTGTCTTGTATTTTATTTCTCACTTTTCAGATTTATTTTACCTTGTATTTTTATGAGCATGTGACCTTCTGTTTATTTCTCATTATTTATTTTTTATTTGGCTACTTTCAGCCACAGATTTGTTTGTCAAAGTTTTGTATCTCTATTTATTTCTGACTGTTTATTTTTATTTGGCTTCTTTCAGCCACCAGATTTTATTTGTCAGCACATCATGTGACTGGGGAATATTCTGGTTTGTAACATTATTTAAGCTGACTCAACATGTTTAGTCATGATTGGTCATGCTTTGTAACAACATTCACATGACTCATCATGTTTTGTCATGATTTGTCATGCTTTGTAAATTCTTTGTAAGATTACACTGTATTTGTAATGTACTTAGTAATAAGCTGATTCATCATCTGGTTTGTAAGCCACATTCTTACCAATCCATCTGATAAATCATGCTTAGTAAGGGGGTTCCCAAAAGGTATAAAAGGACCCCATTTTCACCCATAAAATATAACTTCCCATTTTTCATTCTTCTCTCAAACCGTGTGAGAGTACATAAGAATAAAAGTGCAGGCAACGTGCCTTGAAGTAAGACTAAGACACATCATTATTCTATTCTAAAGTTATATACTACCTTACAGGGGTTGACTATATAACTTTCGTTATCGTTATTCTACTCTAGGTTATATACTACCTTACAGGGGTTGACTATATAACCATCGAACAGCTCTCATTCTAAGCTTTACGTGTATACATAAGACTCTCTCTTTCAACGGAAAGTGAGACACATATCTAAGGACGACAAAGTTGAAACAGACTTTCATAGGTTGAAACACGACCTACTAGGCTGAAACAAACCTAACGAATTTATCCAGAACACAGAACATTCCACAACACTTCGTATCAGACTACACAAGAAGAGGACAGCAAACTAAATCCTCCCAAGAACTCACCACGTTACCTCCCACGAAGTAGAAAAGTCAGAGACCGTGGACTTAAGGACTGGCAAGAAGTCTTCCCTGTGTATAATTGTGTTGTCATTATACACAACTTTTATATAAGACCCTTAAGTAACAAGACAGCGCGCACTCAGATGGATGAGGACAATTCATCTTCAACTGAATCTCACAAGAGGGGTTCATCAGCTCTTCAGCTGGGGCCTTGCAAGAAAGCGTACGTCTTTCACCTCTCAGAAATCTGCACGCACACTGACATTAGCTTAGCTTGAAATCTGATCCACTTGTTTCACATGGACGACATTTTGGTCGCACTGTTTTTGCCCTCTGCAACTATCCCTCTCTTTTAACAAGTGGAGTGTTAAGATTAGAACAACTGGAAGACATGTCCATAGAAGATTTTTTCTGCTGAGTCAATATTGCCTTATTTTTCTGATACTGGACCCCTCATAAAGTTGTCAGGGAGCGCCGGGAACATGCAGTCTTTGAAACGCTCTTGGATTCCTATCCAGGGCTCTTAGAACGGCTGAAGGAAGGCTCAGAGGATTCATGTTGGAGAACTGGTGAGTTGCATGTGTCTGCCAGTCATATTCTCACTTATCCCAGAAGATTGGCAAGGGAGCGGCTTGTGCAAGGGGGGAGGATACAAAGTCTTTGAAACCAGTCATCATTGATTGGATAGCGCCAGCAGGTGAAGCAGTAGTGCCTCCTTTACCAAGGAATTCTAAAATCAGTCAGGGCTTCAATCACCCTCTCACCGGCCGCTTACTCTGTCCTGCTGAGTTGGATTGGGATGATGCAGAGTAAGCCATTCAAATTGTTATATTTAGATGCCAATCACTGATACTTGATCAGCACGAAACAGAGCCTGCAAAGTGGTGAACTTGTCGTCAGTGGAGACCAGTGGCCTCTATTTGTATATGCCAATGAAGTGTTTGATCCAGAGGATCCTTGGAATGGCCTTCTCAGAAGCCGCTTGCTTGTGAATGTGAGTGTGCGTTTTGAATACACACATGCTTATTGTATATCATTGGACAAGGCGTTCAGACACATTTTTACATCGCCAAGTTCAGTGGACAAAGAGCCCAAGGCAACACGTGCGGGAAATGCTAGAATTCATGGTATGACTACTGTTACATCTGCTTCGGTAGCATATGTGGCCACCCAGGTTTCTATAGAGCTTCGCTTTATCATTTATTCAAGTTTGTGACTAATTATTGGCATAGATTCAATTCGCACTCTGTTCATCCTCAGTATTCTCATGCACTGACATGGTCACAGATTCAGAAACATTCTATCACTCTCTTCTTGACCTTTTGGAGGACCCGGATGAGCGCAGGAAAGTCACAGAACTATTACTTTGGTGGAATCAGTAAGTCGACATGTTTTGAGAAATATTCAAACTCTTATAGCAATTCAGTCAGATATTTCCAATGTCTTCAGCAGCCAAGCGACCTCTCAAAGCAAACAGTGCCCTCTCTAAGATTCGCCAAAAGAGAGCTGCTTTAAAAGACGCAGATGGAGGTTCTGCTTGATATGTTCCAGTCAACCGTCCAATAGAGCTACTATTATTATAATACACATATCAGAGCGTCCATTTATATGTATTTAGTATGAGGCTGAGACCAATGTTCAAATTTCTGGTGTCATCAGCAGCAGAGGTCTGAGAAGAAAGCAGAGCCATGACAAGCTTGAAATGAAAGATCAGCTGTAATTTTTTTGGCCTGGTGTGATGGCGCCCTGCTGAACATTAGCAATATGATACCAATGGTGCAGGCCGCCCCCACATGAGAAGGCTGCAAGCAGCTGTAAGCTGCTTCAAGTGAGAGGGACTTTGGGAGGTGCACCATTTCAAGCTTACCTTGCAGTGAAGGACCAGCTCAGGACATTTTGGCCTGGTATGATGGCGCCCTGCTGAACATCAGCAATATGATACCAATGGTGCAGGCCACCCCCACATGAGAAGGCTGCAAGCAGCTGTAAGCTGCTTCAAGTGAGAGGGACTTTGGGAGGCGCACCATTTCAAGCTTACCTTGCAGTGAATGACCAGCACCCAAACCAATGTTTGATTTGGCTAATAGTACATGTAGAATCTTTCCTTACAAGCACCTGTCAAGTGATATCATTTGTCATGCTAATTGCGAATTGTAGCATGCTAGTCATAAGCTACAAGCATGGACCATCACCTGCCAAATGTAGATTCAATGGAGCGCTTGGCAATGTCTGCCCTTTATTTAGCCAACAGTACCAATTGCCTTTGGCTAACAAGGAGATGACTATGATAAAATGTGCCTTCTCCATAAGAAAGATTGACATGGCATATTCCATCCATATTACTCCGGGTATATAATGGATTGTCTACAGATCTATCATAATGATACATATTTCACTTATTTTAAAGAAGATAAAGCAAGGTAAAGCTTTGTCATTGTGAGGTCAATTCCCTGATGTCATCGTGGTATGTCGGAGTTCAAAGCTGCCGAAATTGCCGTGTAGTGCCGAAGTTTTTTTCACAGCATGTGGTTACTCTGAGACAAGAGGTGTGCGTTTGCAAAATCCCGAACACAGAGCTCAACTTTACCTAAGCTAAAAAACCTTAATGTATAGCCACTCTAAGTTACTGGCGATGTGTTTTGAGTTTCTCGCCAGCGGCCTCAAAAGTTCATAAAATCGTTTGTCAAGTACTGAACAGGGGGTGTTTTTACTAGTGTATAACAGCTCTGGATAGTCATTTCAATGATCCACACCCATCCAAAGATACCACCTGCTAAACGAGAGATCTTGGATGTGATTTTTGGAAGCACGTGAGCAAAGTCATACACGTCGATATCAATATGACACGTCAATATCAAATCGACGTGTCTCGTCAATGACGCGCATCTCTCTTTCCTTACACCTCATTCATTATGTATTCTACGACTCATCAATCTACATGTTAAGACTCATGGTTTGCTTCTAGTAATAACGACGACAACACTGCATATATCACGGACTTCGAAGATGATTTTTTTCAAACCACGCAACCCGGATCAAATCACCATTCGCATTATTCTAATACATCATCTGGACATTCGCAGACACCGACTATAGATTTTCAAGTACCATCACACACGGACAATCATTTGCATAGCTCATCTTGTAGTATACTTGACTATACCTCACTTAATTCTCGTTCTCTGAGTCGACAATCCTCGACCGACAGCCAATCATCAAATACGTCTTCGGTTCCAGCCTTGGTCTCGGATATCGACATCGATATTGAGGCACAATTTGTTACTTGTACTGTCCTATGCGCTGCTATGCTTTGTTACTGCTTACACGTTCATGCACGCACGCTACGCGTTGTATTCTATGCTCGGTGCACTTTGGTACCGCTGGACGACTACTTAATATGGATAAATTAAGTGATCGGTCACGCTGTCACGGTAGGCGTAGGCGTCTTCGAAGTTTATGAGGTTAGTGTCTTGAACTTCTCGATTGCACACCTCTTGCTCTGAGACCCATTATAGAAAGGCGACTCGTCAACACGTGAAGTAATGATCACTGAGCTTGCGGACTGTGATTTCTTGGTCCAACTTTGCTTGAATCAAAGTTGAAAGCCCCGATGGTGCATACATCGAAGTCTATTGTTTTCCCTCGTTCACCCATATTTGGCAGCCGCGCCGGCCGTTTGAAACCATGTCGCATGAAACCTGCGGTGCAGATATGCTTCACTTATAGTTCATTCTTCACGATACAACTGCATTGTATACCCTCATTAGGTGTTTTATCCAATACATATACCAATATTTGCATTCCAGCAGGAAAACACGTCTGTGAACCTCGGGAGGCCTGGGACTATCAGAAAAGAAGGTATATATGCGGGAGGGCCCCTCGTGATCAAAATTGATACGGCGGGAGGCGCCTGACACACTTCGGTTGAGGCCTCTTCCATTCCTCCATCTGCGTCCCAATGGAGGAAAACGCATCTGCAATCGCTGAGCCTTCTGGTGGATGCCCGACTTGATCAGCAAGATGATTTACTTCTGCTGGTGCATCAGTAGTGTTCTGCGGGTCCTGCGGAGGTTGACGTGGAGTCCATGGCGTGGGGGCATTAAGGGGCCAGGTAGGAAGATAACATATTTCCTGCAAGTAGATTATGCTTAGTCCGGTGGGCTAGGCAGGAAATTATTTGGATCCCACCTCTGGGCCGCAGGCAGGTCGGCATTTAATCCATATACTCCAGTCTAACCAAGACATCAGCTTTTGGGTGTCTTGTCTCCAGTCATTCATTATTTGAGCGACATCAGGCTCCCCATCAAGTTCAATGGGGAAAAGAGTGTCGAACCCGCTCGTGACACCAACGGCCCACATCTTCGTAGTGACACGACAGATTTCTCTCATTATGTCCTCGATGGCCTTGAGCAACAGGCGTTCTGAAGGCGTCATTAAGGGTACTTGATATGTCATCGCGGTAGTATGTGTTGTGGCACATAGCCTGAACATTGGGGATGCCCACTGCAATGGATGTAGGCCCGGAGTATCTGCGCTAGGGACAACGGTAGCATCTAATAGATATGGCGCGAGCATAACGCGGAGCTGGGTCTGCACGAGCTTTGCTCGCTGAAGGAGTTCTTGCGAGTCTGATGAGGTGAAATTGAGAAGATGCCGCACGAGCTCGAGCCGATCCGCATATCGATCAACGATGACGTGGGTGAGGGCCTTCCAGTCTATTCCGCTGCCCGGGTCTGGTCGACTGATGACTTCGGTGAGCTTTCTCATCAACTGCGATATGTCTTCTGATGATATTCCGAACACCCGGTGGTCCCGCCGTTCAAGCCCCGCGCGAACCGGGACGAGGGAAGGTGCCAATGCGATATCATACAGTGAGACGAGACCAGCCATGTCGAGCACAATGCGAGGATCCCCTGGGTAGCGATTGTGCCATGAGCCGGAGTACATGGCTTCAAATGTGCGATTCCCTGCGCTCAGGAACAAATGACGTCAGTCGTATTGGAACACAAGAGCAAAACACTAACAGAGTTCAGGACCGGGTGGGAGAGGATAGCGATTCGGAGGGTCCCTGGTGTTGTCCTTCCATAAGACCCGGACATGCAGGAAAGATACTACTTCGACACCGGCCGTAAAATCACACAACATAACTTCACTAAAAATTCATCAGTCGAAAGTGCGACACAGAGTAAGAGCACGCGCACAAGCCCATTTCCATCCTAGAAATCTGACAATCAGTTATTATACCATAGCGAGATGACTCGCTAACCTCGCGAAACCGTCGATTCCGAACTCCTTTCCCCACCTACAGAGATCTTTAATCCGTGAATCTTCATCCAAGATGCGCTCAGGTTGCACTTCTCCCCAGGCTATTATATCCTGTATATCCATTGTACCCTCGGATACCGTAGCAGCACTACTTCCATCAAAGTACAAAACTTTCAGAGGTCGCGTTGCTGCCAGCGTGAGGTGCCAGCCAGCCCTATCTCCACGAGCAAAAACAAGAGAATGTTCTGGGTCTGTAGAGGTCCACTCGGGCTCACTGGGTATCACATTGCGGGTGGTGCCGTGATACAGTACAGTACCTATTGGAATGGTTCCTGGTATTATGTTATGTCCTATAAAAAGATGAAACACTTGTCCCGCATTAGCAAAGCAGCGGACAGGGATACGTACCATTACGATATCGAGTGTTTGGCCAGTGTTGTAAGAGTGAGTGGACCGTGTCGAAGATCAAGTTCCCTGTCGCATTCTCGGCAGGACCTTCGTCAAGACTCCATTGCTCTATTTTCGAACCGAAACCAAATGAATGTAGTTTATCATTGTTCGAGTTGGCGATATTCAAGGGTCGACCGCCAGCTTCTCCAGTAGTGCTGACGGGAAATTGTTGGGTATGGAGAGCTAGAACTGCTGACCCGAGACTCATAGCTACCGCAAGGGAGTGATAACGCATTGCGAGAACTGTCAGAGAAATATTGATGTTATCGTGTCTTTATCGGAGCCAAGTAGTAATGCGCGGTTCTTGGCAGAACTCGGGAGTTGTGCCAACTGGAACTGGTTGGTGGTCTACGGCAGAATTCGTGCGAAGTGAGGGTGGCAGAACCTCATCCAAGACTTGGGGAGATGTAATTTTGATTTGATGACAGTCTGCATGCACCAATTACCATGTTCGCCCGGTTGATTCCGAGCGGTCGGTATCGCAAGTTGTTCGCCAGGGCGATCGATTTCGTGAAATAGCAGAAACAGCGCTGCAGCCTCAGATAGTATCAATCATGTACGGAGGACCTGCCAACGCGCCGGCCCACCTCCCGGGTTTGAACGTGGTGTTGGATCATGTCAATTTGTCAAATACGTTACTCATGCACATATGCAGAGAGATACGTGGCATATGCATATGTTACAGCATGTGTACGTACCGTTGCAACATCGAACAACAAAAAGTGAGCAGTAACATGTAGAAATTGTCGCCGAGCTGCCAGTCATTCGTGCTTAGAGATAGTACTTGCCGGTCACCACTCGATTTTCTGAAAGTGCGATAGACGGTGTCCGGGCCCTCGGCGAAGCCTACATATGAATTGTGTTAATATATTACGTTCTGCCAGCAGGAAAATGCAAACCATCTATTAAGTCGTTCCACGTAGCCAGTGGGAGGTATGTACGGATAATTCTATTGAGAAACCCCTCGCGGGAAACAAACCCCAGGGCTTGTAGCTTAGTAATCCAAACCCATGTACAACCATCAAACAATAAGTAGAGGGGCCGGCAATCGGGAGTAGCTCACATTGTAGATAGTGGTTGTAGTCTACTGGCTGGTGTGTCCTAGCTGCAAACAAAGGAAATTGAAATCAAGTTTGATTCAAAAGTCTACTACTCTAGTACCTGTGTTCATAAATTCTCACAATATAATATTTGTGGCTACGTGAAAAGTGGGTTACAAGTGAACTCATGATTTCTTGATGCTTAGGTGTGTTGTACTACACGCATATACTAGTATTTCTACTCCACTAGCAATACCCATCCGTAAACCTCGAGAGGCCTGGGGATGATAGAAAAATGTATGTCCATAATTAAAATGACCCACACCAAGAACGATGTGAGTCAAGATTCGTACGGCAAGAGGCGCCTAATGCACTTCGGTTGAGGCTTCCTCCATTCCTCCGTGGGTGTCCCAATGAAGAAAAATCCATCTGCAACTGCTGAACCTTCAGGTGGATGCCCGACTAGATCAGCAACATTCTTTACTTCTGCTGGGTCCCGCGGATATTGATATGGAGGCCATGGCTCAGGGCCATTGATGGGCCAAGTAGGAATATAACACATTTCCTGCAAGTAGATCGTGCTTAGTCCGGCAAGTTAGGAAATAAGTTATTCGAATCCCACCTCTGGGCCACAGGCAGGTCGGCATTTAATCCATATGCTCCAGTCTAACCAAGACATCAGCTTCTCGATGTCTCGTCTCCAATCATTCATTATTCGAGCGACATCAACCTCCCCCTCATTAAGCTCTAGAGGGAAAAGGACGTCGAGCCCGCTCATGGTACCAACAGCCCACATCTTCGTAGTGACACGACAGATTTCTCTCGTTGTGTCCTCGATGGCTTTGAGCAACAGGCGTTCTGAAGGCGTCATCAAAGGTACATGATTTATCATCGCAGTAGTGTGCGTTGTGGCACATAACCTGAACATTGGGGATGCCCACTGCAATGGAGGTAGGCCTGGAGTATCTGCACTGGGGACGACAGTAGCATTCAATATATATGGTGCAAACACAACGCGGAGCTGGGTCTGCATGAGCATTGCTCGCTGAAGGAGTTCTTGCGAGTCTGATGAGGTGAAATTGAGGAGATGTTGCATGAACTCGAGCCGATCCGCATATCGATCAACGATGACGTGGGTGAGGGTCTTCCAGTCTATACCGCTGCTTGGATCTGGTCGACTGATGACCTCGGTCAGCTTTCTCTTCACCTGTGATATATCCTCTGATGAGATTCCGAGCACCCGGTGGTCCCACCGTTCAAGCCCTGCGCGAACAGGAACGAGGGAAGGTGCCAGTGCGATATCATACAGTGAGACGAGACCAGTTATGTCGAGCACAATGCGAGGATCCCCTGGGTAGCGATTGTGCCATGAGCCGGAGTGCATGGCTTCAAATGTGCGATTCCCTGCGCTCAGGAACAAATGACGTCAATCGTATTAGAACACACGAACAAAATACTGACAGATATCAGGATCCAATGCAGGATAGGAGGGAGTGGAAAGAACACCAGGGTACGGGATCCTATCCTTCCATGAGACACGGACATGCAGGAAAGATGCTACTTCGACACCAGCGGTAACATCACACAACATAACTTCACTAGAAGGTCGTCAGCTGGAAGCGCAACATAGAATTGGAAGGGTGCGCACAAGTCCATTTCCATCCTAAAAATCTGAGAATCAGATATATACCATAGCGAGATGAGTCGCTAACCTCACAAAACCATCGATTCCGAACTCCTTTCCCCACCTACAGAGATCTTTAATCCGTGATTGTTCATCGCGGTATCGCTCAGGTTGCACTTCTCCCCAGGCTGTTATATCCTGCGTATCCATTGTACCCTCGGACACCTTAGCAGCACTATTTCCATCAAAGTACAAAACTTTTAGAGGTCGCAATGCTGCCAGCGTGAGCAGCCAGGCACTCCCATATCCAAGAGCGAAAACAAGAGAATGCTCTGGGTCTGTAGCGGTCCAGAAGGGACCACTGGGTATTGTATGGCTGTCGGTACCATGATAAAGTAAAGTACCAGTTGGAATTACTGCCGGTACTATGTTATGTCCTATAAAAAGATAAACATTTTTTTCAAGTGTCAGAAAGCAGCGGAGACGTACCATTACGATACCGAGTATTTGGCCAGCGTTGTAAGAGTGAATGGACAGTGTCGAAGATCAAGTTCCCTGTCGCGTTCTCGGTAGGACCTTCTTCAAGCTTCCATTGCTCGCTCTTCAAACCGAAATTAAATGAATGTGACTCATCATTGTTCAAGTTGGCAATATTCAAGGGTCGAACACAAGCTTCTCCAGTAGTGCTGATGGGAAATTGTTGGTCATGGAGAGCTAGAGCTGTTGACCCGAGGCTCAGAGCTGCCACAAGGGAGTGATAACGCATTGTGAGAACTGTCCCAAAGTTATTGATGCTATCGCATCTTTATCGGTGCCAAGCAATGCGTGGTCACTAGTGTTCTGGGCAGAACTCGGGAGTTTTTCCGTCCGGTCTGGCCAAACTGGTTGTGACCGGTCCACGGCAGAACTCACGCGAAGGGAGGGTGGCTGAACCTGTTAGAACTCCATCCAAAACTCGCGGAGATGTAATGTACGGAGGACCTGCCAGTGAACCAGACCTCCCGGGGGGTACACTGCAGTTGCAGGACTGGACATGCGAACAGGTAAATGTGGTGCAGTTGACGTTCGATGTTGGATAAAACTTGAACATGACAATTTGCCTAACACGCACTACTCATGCACATATGCAGAGAAATGGTACTTACGTGGCATATGCCACAGGACCGTCACATGCACAGATCGCCGTTGCAACATCGAACAGCGAAAAACGCGCAGTAACATGTGGACGCAATAGCCACTGATCCGCCAGTTATTCGTGCTTAAACATACTTGCCGGTTACCACTCCAGAGGATGCCCAGGCCCTCGGCGAAGCCTAATGATAGTAATGTATTAAAAATGTGATGCTCTGCCAATAGGAAAATGCAAACCATCTTCATGCTTGTTCTCTTGCGTGAAGGAACGAAGATCTTCATTCGACGTCAGTGACTCTGTGATTTCTTGATCAAACTTTGTGTGATGGGTCTGTTGTTTTCTCTTATTACGCCCGCCAGCTTGAGCAGGTCGTTTTGAAAACATGTAAGTAATCAACCTGCGGGTGCAGGCATACCTACAGTTCCTTTCCCACGGTACAGCTGTATTGTCTTCATTAGGTGTTGTACCGCAGGGCAATAAACAAGTGGGTCTCTACGATGATGTCTTTCTATGATGCATATTCAAGTTCACAACTATCAGGCAGATGGTGCTTGTACTAGCACAAACGAAACAAGCTACCCTCGTCGTTACATACGTTTACTCTCAGACAGCTCAAGAGACGCAGGCATGATACTAGTCACCAATCTTGGAGCATACCTCGCTAGCCAGAAGTACTGGGGTCTGTTAGGAAGCAATGGCAAAGGGCACAGAAGGCTTGGGTAAAAGGTGTGCTATCATGTATTCGTACAGTTTATAGAGTCATTTGAAAGTTCAATACATTGGGCAATCGTCACATGTTTGTTATCAGGTCGGGGACAGCATCATCCGGGACCGGCCGTATCTTGCACATTCACCAGCAATATTTGAGCACTTGTTTTTATGCATGCAAGTACCTGTCCCTGTTGGGCTTCGGAACTTCACGCAAGTTTGATTGACAGACGCGCAGACTCAAACACACGATCGATAATACGCCTGGTATGACTCTACATTTCCTTATATCCTCACGAGCGCTACTTGTATCTTTCCTATAAACTCGTTCTGCATACAGGCTCTATTTCACATAGCAGTTGCACTATATACGATGCGCCGCGAGTCAACACGACGAGATTTGGTGTAAAAAAAGTGTTACTAACCATTGGGGAGTCTTTGCCTACAACAAGACTTAAGGGGGGGTTATAGTAGCTGCTTCAGGCTGCATGCATTATATGGTAAGTTTAAGACGTTCAAGCAAAACAAGGCTTACCTCTCTCTTGACCTTGTCCTGCATACATCACACGATCAGTGCGGCACATTCGGTGCCAAACAAAACAACGCTTACCGGCACTGCGCTGACAAGGGCCGCCAGGCCGAGGAGCATAAAAAAAGCAGTAGAGAGGCGGATAAACATGATGATGAGTTGATTTCGCTCAAGGAGGTTGTTGGCAACTTTATTTTTGATGCTGTCTTTTTTATACTCCACAGAAGAGGGCGTCAAGCTATGTCTTGAGCATGCTGGCACAATCGAGACGAGACAGTTCAGTGGTCCACCAAAGGAGCTAGTTGTCTTAATGCATACATGGCCCACCGAGTTGATGGAAGTCCGAACCGAGTCGGTGGGTAGCAAGCCTCGTCGACAACCGTTGTTCCCTCGCGCGTCCCAGCAATAAACAACAAAAGGAGAACGCGGTACATTCACACCTATCTTGATATCGATAGATCAGAATTTGAAAACTTCAGTTCGCCGCTTTTATTTGTCATTCAAAAAAATTCGAGTCGTAGGTGCGACCGTGTTATCCTTCTGGGATCTGAAGTGTTTCAGCTCCAAGTTTTAGTAAGAACAATGTACGTGCCTTACAGCAGAAGTCATTGATAAGACCTCCAACACCGCGGCCGCTCGGTAAGGTATTATTTTCTGCCCATGTACAACCTTAAGCACCTTGGTGACATGCGTATCTGCTACTGCACATAAATGCATCGCACCTGACCTGCAGTCCCCTTCTACCTACCACACCTAACCTCCAACCTCCAACCTCCCGCATCATGTGCTAGGTCCAAATGCAACTAGTATAACTTCATGAAGCCTGGCTCGCGCAGGCAACTCCACTCTCGACCGAGCCCCGTGATGCAGATGGCCTTCTTGCTGGTCCAAAGAATGCCTCGCCTGACGACATTGACGAAGTTGAAGTGCTGGAGGGAATTTGACGAGTTGGATCGGGTCGAAAAACTTGAAGGAAGTCATACTAATACCATAGCAGTGTTCTAGATGAAGTTGAGGTGGCTAATTACGATGGTGGGGATCATGGATGGGACGAGGCAACGTTGGCTGGGATGTCATCGTTAGGAATGTTGTACACATAGTCTATGCATACAGTCTAGAGTTTCACCGTCCCGGAAAAACTGACTCCAAGTAGTTTGGCCCCATACACTACTTAATCATGGGCACGCAAACGGATTGCAGCACAACATGACGCGTGACGCGTGACGGCCGGGCTGGACACAATTGACGCCGTGCCGTCGGCTATTCGTTGTTAGACTATAGTACTGGTCCAAGTTGGGTCCATCGGGATTCGGCCGAGGGCAGCCTTGAAAGTTCCTTTCAAAGTCTTCGCGTTTCAAGTGACGATAACGTATTAAACTGCTTCAGAAACTTCACAGCCAATACGATGAGTGTGACACTCGCCGAGTTTCCGAATCAATATCTGTGCCTCATTTGATCAAACCTATGCGTATGTAAGTTATATATAGTTGTTCAACGGGTGCGTTCTGCATTTATTACTAGTATGCAGTTTGACCAAAGATCAAAGATTGTATGTGCCTAGGAATAGAGTATGATTTTTGCTGAAACTACTACCTCAGGTGCAACTGTATCCTCTATCAAGTCGCTCCCCAGCCGGTACATCCAGTGTCTTTGAAATCAAACGCTCCATCACGATTACAGCAAGCCAAGTTTAAACTCGAATCATATGATCCAGTGTTTACACGGCCACCTTGATGGGTTCACACTCATTCATCATAAGAGCTAAGAAGGCGCATGATGTGTGTGTGAAATATATCTTTGACCTCTAGATGGAGTATTCGACTGACGATATTGCAGCAGCGAGGAGCTTGCAGTTCGCTACGGTGTGTCTCCTTGTTGACATAAGGACAAATCTAACTGACAAGTCATGTACCATCAGTACATATTCAGTGCGTACTGTCTGAAGTTCTGAACCCCATAGTCTTTATCCTAACACAGTTCAGCGTCCATGGCTACAATATGGGTAGGCTTATTCTGATCTATCAACGTCCACTGTCAAACTCGCTTATCCAGACCTATGATTATGCATGTTCATTTCATGAAGAGGTAACACGCTTGTTCCATGATACACCTCAGTTTTTATATGTTGTGCAAAGTGGACATTTTTGCTTCGATCGCACTGGGGTAAGATGAAAATCATGTATATCGTTACGCGATACCTCCCCTTTATCATTCTCGCCATTGATCTATATAGTGCGTTCTGCTCCAGCGCACATCGCCCCGATGATGAATTAACACTTGTTTTTCAGTGAGCTTTGCCCCAAATGAGAATCCAGCTGTATGTGTTGCAGTGCAGGATTAATGAGAACGAACGACTTATTGCATGCCTTCGCCAGAAATGCCGGGTGTTGCAAAATATTAATCCAGGTACGTGCATAATACGTGTACATCCTTGCCGAAGGCTACTACTTTCCTCCCACAGGTCTTGACCTAGTTTTAGTTATTTTCTCCGAATGTATCTCTCGTTCCCTTGTACTACTATGTATGTTTCTGATCTGATTCATCTAGGCTTTTTTATTCTCAGAACATATGCGCTCTGGAACAGAAATAGATTCTTGCTCGTAGCCATGCTGTTGACCTTGTTTGTGAGTCCCTAATCCACTCACCATACCCCAGCTAGTGGTAGATGTATCAGCCAGGCTGTTCTTGGAGCCTCCACTGGCATTACCTTCTCCACTACCATCCCTGCAGCACGTATGTGTTCTCTTCTTCCCTCTGGTGTTCCACGACCACTAAAATATTGTGTTCACTTCATAGATGCGACTAGCGCAATCCCGGGAATCACAGGGTGCTACCGGAGTTCGACAAATTACTGGCTCTTTATACCATTTCTTCTCCTTTCTGTATTCGAACTGGGTGGGTAACCAAGAGCATATATATGTACAAACGCGCCCTGACAGGTGTTCTTCCCAGGACTCATGATCCTCACGCTCATACCTGCCATACAGAGCTGGCGGACAAATTCAAATGGTCTGTACGCTGTCCTGGTGAACCATAACATATCCTATTATGCATGTGGTCTTCGTGAGTCAAACACTTGTACATGCTATTTTCCGCACTCATCCATTCTCTGTTCTGAAGTGTTCTCGGCAGCGAACATCTTCACATCGCTGCTCCTCGAGGTGCGTGAATCTATTAAATATATTTTTGACCGAGCTGTTGATGTTCTGCGCACCAGTACTCTTACCACAGCGTGTTCTATGAGTACGCACCTCCACATCTCGCTGTGTATTCCTGCTAACAATACCCGAAACGTACATCCATGTATAGTTTTGAGTTCATGATCCTTGCAATCCTCGCCACACGCATGCATCTTCATCTCTGGAAGACGAACCGACATCCACACGACTCTACTAGTGCCCTCGTGCATGTTCCAATGTCCGACATGTCATTTGCAAATCACTCAGTGTGATGTCTTATTCTATGGCTTACGGTGCCGTTCATGGAGCGAAGCTTGGACCGTACAAGATAATTGGCGGGGGTGGGTTTGGTAGAGTTTGTTATGTGCTTCAATTTATAGGACGAGTTTGTCGCGGGGTGGTAAGAGCCATCTTGGTCTATTTAACGCCTATATTTTGCATTGTAAGCGGCAGCAGAGGGATCCAGAATTTGAGTGTGCTAGAGCCAAAATTAACGATGATCTAATTCTGCTCCTACGACACATGTGTGAAGCACACATATGCATTTAAATAGATGCTGTCCGCGACGGAAGCTGTATTCGCTCCAAATACTACCGCTAAGTCACCGTCAGGTAGAACGATGTAGCCGTTGTATTTTTAGTAGTTTTTATTGTCATTGATATATTGATTTTTGAATAGCAACCAATCTATGAAAAGTGCAGGTGGTCGCCATATAGTACTGGAACGAAAGAACGAAAAAGGAGCAATGAGAAGTGGCAATAGGATGAAAGCCTGCGTCAGTGCTGGAAGGTGCAGATGGTAGCCATATACAACTGATAATGTCGTGGAACAAAATGGAAGAGTAACTTGGAGGTAAAAAGGAGGGGAAAACTCGAAGGACACGCAAATGGATTGCAAATGAGCAGCACAGCATGACGAGGCGCAAAGATGTACGTCTATTAGATGACTCACAATTGCAAGAACGATGTGAAGGCCCATGAATCAAAAACCGTACGGCGGGAGGCGCCTAATGCACTTCGGTTGAGGCTTCTTCCATTCCTCTGGTGTCCCAATGAAGGAAAATCCACCTGCGATTACTGAACCTTCGGGTGGATACCCGACTCGATCAGCAAGATCCTGAACTTCTGCTGGTGCACCCGTGCTATTCTGCGGGTCCCGTGGAGGTTGATGTGGGTGCCTTGGCCCGGGGGCATTGTTAGGCCAAGTAGGAAGATAACACATTTCCTGCAAGTAGATCATGCTTAGTCTGGTGCGCTAGGAAATAAGTTGTTTGGATCCCACCTCTGGGCCGCAAGCAGGTCGGCATTTAATCCATATACTCCAGTCTAACCAAGACATCAGCTTCTCGGTGTCTTGTCTCCGATCATTCATTATTTGGGGGACATCAGGCTCCCCATTCAGTTCAATAGGGAAAAGAGTGTCGAGCCCGTTCATGACACCTACCGCCCACATTTTCGTGGTGACACGGCAGACTTCTCTCGTTGTCTCCTCGACGGCTTTCAGCAGCAAGTGTTCCGAAGGCGTCATGAAGGGTATTTGCTTTATCATCACGGAGGTATGTGTTGTGGCGCATAGCCTGAAAATTGGGGACGCCCACTGCAGAGTGTCGACATCTGAAGTACTTGCACTAGGGACGATAGTGGAATCCAATAGATACGGCATAAGCATAACACGGAGCTGGATTTGTGTGAGTTTCGCTCGTTCAAGGACTTCTTGCGGGTCTGATGAGGTGAAATTGAGGAGATATTGCATCAACTCAAGTCGATTCGCATATCGATCGACGATGACGTGGATAAGTGTCTTCCAGTCAAGGTCGCTGTTTGTCGGGTGTGGTCTACTAATGACTTCGGTGAGCTTTCTCATCACCTTTGATATGTCGTTTGATGATATTCCTAACACCCGATGGTCCCACCGTTCAAGCCCCTCGCGAACCGGGACGAGGGAAGGTGCCAGTGCGATATCATACAGCGAGACAAGACCAGTCAGGTCGAGCACAATGCGAGAATCTCCTGGGTATCGATTGTGCCATGAGCCGGAGTGCATGACTTCAAATCTGCGAACCTCTGCACCAAGAAACATAAACGTCAGTCGTATTGGTATATGGGAAGATGATACTGACGGTTATTAGGATCCAATGGAGGAGGGGAGGGAGGGGAGGGAGGGGAATGGTCTTTGTCCGTTGGTGAAAGCCGGACATACAAGAAAGATACTAGCTCAACACCAGCCGTAAAATCGCACAGCATAACTTCACTAAAAGTTCATCAGTTAGAAGTGCGACACAGAATAAGAGCATGCGCACAAGTCCATTTCCATCCTGAAAGTCTGAGTCAGTTATATACCATAGCGAGATAAGTTCGCTAACCTCGCGAAACCATCGATTCCGAACTCCTTTCCCCACCTACAGAGATCTTCGATCCGTGATCTTTCATCGAAGAATCGCTCGGGTTGCACTTCTCCCCAAGCTATTATATCCTGCGTATCCATTGTACCCTCGGCTACCTTGGCAGCACTACTTCCATCAAAGTACAAGACCTTGAGAGGTCGTGTTGTTGCCAGCGTGAGCTGCCAGCCACTCCCATCTTTTCCACGGGCAGCGAAAAGAAGAGAATGCTCTGGATCTGTTGCAGTCCATTCGGGCCCACTGGGTATCGTTTTGCGGCCGGTGCCGTGATACAACAAAGTACCAGTTGGAACCACTCCTGGTACTATGTTATGTCCTATGAAAAGATGAAACATTTGTCCAGCATCAGCAAAGTAGCGAAAAGTGATACGTACCATTACGATACCGAGTGTTTGGCCAATGTTGCAGGAATGAATGGACAGTGTCGAAGATCAAGTTCCCTGTCGCGTTCTCGGCAGGACCTTCGTCAAACCTCCATTGCTCAACCTTCGAATCGAAACTATATGAATGTGATTTGTCATTGTCCAAGTTGCCAATATCCAAGGGTCGAACGCTTTCATCAGTAGTACTGACAGGGAATTGACCATGTAGTGCTAGAGCTGCTGACCCTAGGCTCAGAACTACCACGAGAGAATGAGAGCGCATTGCGATAACCGCTCAGCGGGTGTTATCGCATCTTTATCAATGCATTGAACGTGTGACAAACCAATACTCGCTATAGCTGCTGCGGCGGCACATACTCAGTAGCGTCTATGAATGACTCATCAGTTCTCTGATGGAAGATCCGGATGTTCGCCAGACTCTCCGGAATTATAATATCTTATCCAACCAAGGGTAGACTCTCAGATAATCTCTCCGGTCTGAGACATCGGCAGGCACACAGAGTTGTGCATGATGCATGAACATGCACCATTCCAACGGAATTGTTATGGTGGTGGTGGCGGGCACGTTGGTGGCCGAAACATCGAGCGGAGTTTAAACTCTGCTGTGCACTTTAGCCCAGTTGGTAATATCGACCTGAAGCACGGCAACTTCCGCGCCGTGTGTGTATGGCTCTGCCAGCACCTTCACCTATTCATCTGCTACGCTCGCATTCCAGCGCAGTGAGTACTCTCTCCATTTCGACGGACAACGAGAGAATCTACTCCGGAGATACTGTGGGACAAGTCATCGTCACTTCCACGCGCTCATTGCGACCACTCGCATCATGGAAAGCTCACACCGACTCCCTGCTGGGCATCGAAGAATGGGGTTCTCAAATCATAACGTGAGTAGTTATCTGTTTTGTCCCGGCATTTATTTCTAATGTTGTGACTAGACACGGGAGGGATAATAAACTTCACGTCTGGGCTCGACCTGAAGAGTCCGCTTCCATTAGACAAGGACCTGCGACTTTGTCAGATCTATCAACACCAACAATATGTTATACTATGGATATCAACGCTCTTAACTACTGCAGGTTCTCTCTCCTTACCATAGCAGGGGCGAGCGCGCAGGAAGGTCTACTCGCCGTTCCGAACCTCGTGGAATCAGCTCTTGTAGGTAATCATTTTGGTGTGTAGTACGGCGTGATCTCAGTATGAACTGACCAGGCAGATATCTGGTCACTTCCATCGTGTCAAAGGCTCCACGCTGCTATAGGTGATCCGCTAGACACTTCCGCAACAGCCTTTTCGGATGGCAGGTCAGGCAGTAAATCCGGGATCATCATGTCAATGCATCTTTTTTACTCTGCGTTGTCTGCACCTTCGTCCTCTACGTCAGCAAGAGAGCTGCACCTGTTATGCGCATACGAAGATGGAAGCGTTGTCCTGCGGAAGCGGACTGCACACGAGACCAAACAGACTGTCGAGGGCCGTGGATGGGAAGTCGTGTGGAAATCCAAACTTCATGTAGAATCAGGTTCGTCGAAATATGTAACATTATCATGGGGATTCTGACATAACTTGTCGTTTTAAGTGATGGCTATGGCAGTTTCTTCAGACTGCATTCTTGCTTTGACAGTGTCGGCGGACCATTTAGTGGGACGATATGATCTTTTGGTTCGTGTTCGGGTAGCCCTGCATGAGTTTGCTCTCTGAGATTCTGAACAGAAGACCCAGGAGGCGTCAGAATCCACTCCCGCAGGAACTGCATTCAAGACCAAACATCCAGGAAATGGCGCTGTTGCCATACGGAGCGACGGGAGAGTATGCGCGATTGGGGGATGGGACGGCAAGTCAGTTGACCGGAAGAACGTGTCGTTTGAATCGAGCTAACTTGTCAAGCAGAGTGCGGTTATATTCAACAAAGACATTAAAGTTGCTGGGAACCCTTGTACACCACAAGCAAGGATGTCAGACGGTTACGTTCGCCTCTCACATTGACCGTGTACCTCTCTGCGGAGACTTGAAGGAGGATGACTCCTCTAGTGACGAGGATGAAATTACCGTCGAGGAAAAGCATGCCCGTGGTCGGTGGTTGATTGCTGGTAGTACAGACGCGAAGGTATCGATCTGGGCGTTGATGGACTTCGAGAAGACAAGCACATAAGTTGAACCGATGCATCATGCCCATGGTAAAATGAGGACGTGGCATATTCCTTGTTAATTAATTGTATGTTTGTGCGCCGCAACTAGTCGTCTGAAATAAGGCGTGGCAACCTTTAGCCTGTCCGAGGACACCCGAGAGATGGTCAGCAAGCCAAATCTGTTGGAACGTCGGAACTTTCACCTCCCTCAGATCTTGCACTTGTCGAGAAAGATGTTTCGCAACACCGTTGAACGGGTGCCAACCGGGATGCCTCCCGACAACATACATAATCGTCGTTACCCGGAGTCGTCGCCCGATGACTGACAAACTAACGCCACCTCTTGATCACTCGCCTGGAGGTCAACAGTTCAGTGACACTACAAGTCCTAGGGCGATGACGAGAGTCCGCGAGGCGCTGTGGATCGCGGACATCGCACAATCGTTGCAGCACACGAAAAAGTTGAGGGCGCCGTCGGGTCCTCAGCGCCAGCGATGACGTTGAAAAAGCGTTCTCATACAACAACGCCGCCTAGGCACTGGAATACATGATAAGTGGCCTAGCGCATGCGACGTTCAAATCATGTGGACCAGATTCATCGATGGGAGAGAAGTAAAGTTGATGGCAAGCCTGAGTGCGAGTTGGGGTTTGCGAAGCATGCCGGCAACCGCCAAACTCACGAATTTCCCTAGTCGAGCTCGGCACCTGCGTTCACAAAAGTCTCACTTGGTCGCCTATCATTATCAGACTATGAAGGCAGTCGTTCCTTTTCGCTCACTAGGTAAGCTGTTAGGTGTAGACTATGCCATCATGATGATCAGGTGTCGTAAGTGCGGATGTCTCAGGTGAGTGATTATGATTCAGACTAGGGGGCACACCATTCAATTCTAATCATGACGTCGCTCATATGTCTCAGTTTAATGCCGTGCATATTGGTCACAGTATATAATCTCGCATTCTGATTTTCGCATCGTTCTATAACTTGACTTACAACTCCATCTTGCATATCCATCCAACTCATCTTCATCCATGGCTTTCGAAATGCAGCAACTCCTTACTTCTGGCAGGCTCCAGAATTCCGACTTTACTACCTTACATTCTGCCTACGGGTCCAGCACCTCCGGCGCCGAAGTCATGTCTTCCTTCTCTATCGTCACTCAGGACATTTCACCCAACACCTCCCGCCTTTCTGCATACTCCAATGATTCCTCTACCCATAAACTTAAGCGCAGGCATGCCAAGCGCGGGCGCTTTTCCAAACGCAAGGCGGCTATGAGTCTACTTGAAGATGCTAGCGCATGCGACCCCTTGACTCTGGATGCTATTGCTAGCCTTTCCTCAAACTGGCTCAACCTGTCCTTCCCAGACCGCACTCCTACCTACACGGACTACTTCGTGAATTACTGGCGACATGCATTAGCAAAGGAGCAGGACATTTTGATGGATCATTTTACTGCTGTCATGGCAGTCGTCCATGAGGATTTACCGGCTACCTCAACCACCCGCTCGACTCAGCCCACTTTCGTGCAATGCAACGAGGAGTCCTCCAGCATTCAATACGAAAATGCCCTATTTGCAGTCACTTGTCCTTGGGACGATGGCGAGAAATCTCACCTAGACGACTGGATTGAATGGGACGAATGGCGTCGGGAAGATGAAGTTTATATCCCAACAGGCGATCGTCATGACTATGGAGCTATTGGCCAGCCACCAATATATCCGCTGCGCAACATGGGCACCCATTTCCAGATCGTCGCACCGAAGCCGGTTCGTGCATGGAACAACATAACCTGGCTGGGTCATCCACCTGTCACTCCTGAACCAGTCTCTCGCCACTATATGGAGATGGTTGTCGATGATGCAGCCGTCTATGGGACTTCACAAACTCCTTTTATGGAGAGTTCCACCATCTATTCCACTGCGTACCACACGCACGCCGAGTCGACTATCATCTATGACTCTGGCAGCGCATCTCCCTCCTCCTACCTGTCTGTTCTTGCTGCCTCTATGCCTTCTACTGGCAGGCGTATTACTCCTCCATGTGTCAATGATCCCCATCCTACCACTCATGGAACAAAGGCAATTTCTCTCGAAAGACAACATTCGAGAGATCACAAGTTGTTCCAATTTTTACGTGTACGTCCCTTCTCTTATCTCGCGTCAGTGATCAAGGTACTGATTGCTGCTGTGTAGATGTCTTATGATCAAAAGGTCCTTGAGCTTGAAAGATTAGTTGGATGGATGAAATCTCATTCGCTACGGATGTGACCCCAGCTTATATGCATGATATTTGTTTGTATATTAATTATGGATTGTAATGATCAAGGACATTCGCTATGCATTCAATTTTCGTTGTGACGTCGTTTTCTTTTCCCGTACGCATCGTTGCTGAGTTCAAGAGTTGCTCTTGAGTGATATACTAACGCGTTATCCTTTCCAGCGATCCTCAGTCGTATGGCCCTCGAATACCTTCCGATCTTGTGCCTTTGTATACAAGGATTCCAGACCGCCAGGTGAACATACACTACTGGTGACTGAATGCCATACCCGTCATTGATATTTTATATTTGGTTCGGATGCGAGACAAACCCCTATACCGCCAGCATCTTCGTTACCTTCCAACATTTGGTACCCGTGACAGAAAAACCTCCGTCGTACTGAGAGATTTGATGCTGGTCTTTGCAAGCTGAATACAACCTAGGCTGCCCCTGACTTCATAGGAGAATACGGTCTGTATAAAAGTACGCCTCTTATAATAAACTAACAACTAGAGCAAAAGACGGTTTATTTCAAAAAATTAAAATACATAAACTCGTTTATCGTCACTGTAAGGTTAGCCCAATGACAGTGCGTATGGTATACTCGTAGTATATCTCGGTTTGACTGGGTAGTCTTAATATAATCTTGTGCTCTAGTGAGTGAGGAAGAGTGTCCTCGGCACTTGTACAGCAGAAAAACGAAATGCGTGATGGGGTACTGAATCTCGGTCCCAGTACTATTAACGAATAAATACATCGAGGTTTCGTTGCCTCCAGCTGTGGATTCGAGCCCAGGCGGAGATTATGCCCATTGAAAAATCATTTCGGCCAACGGTTTTTGCGGCGCAAAGTCATCTTGATTCCACCATTCCGAATTTCCGATCACATCAATGGTCATCAGCGCCCGGCCGCCCCCATTGGACGATCCGAGTCGGTCCATTGTGCCACGTCTGCACTCTGCGGAGAGCCAGATTGGACATTGTGGACCCACGAGTGCCAACAAAGCCCGCTCCATTCGACTGAATAATAGCATCGATGAACACCGGATACCTGGCAACAGGAACAGTTTCTAGCATGAGAATGAAAAAAAAATGAAATTTAATTGACTCACCATTTTCCATAGATTTCCTCCGTCCGATCTGTCGCATAGTCTACCCACGTCCAGCCCAACGCCCGGACCTCTGACCACCATTCCGGGTCAGACTCATCACTCGTCATGATAACATGTGTGACCTCGATACCCTTTTGCGTGTGAAGTTCCTCTTGCACCTCGGATACCCTGCGCGCAATGATAGACAAGGAGGCAAAGCACTGATCCAAAGGAAGGCCACGACACTGATCGCGGAAGTCACCATGCCGTATGTGAACGGATATATACTATGGAAAGTTGGTAAATCTGCGGATCAGCCTATACCCGAAAATCCCACTCACGGGAGGTACTGGTTCGTCGGCTGGCACATTCATGGCACGCCGGGCATGCGCATCGGCGAGCTTTTCCATGGTTACATTCCATCGCATGTGTTGGCCTACAAATCTCCATGCAGGAGAATAATCCATCTCCCATTCCCATGGACGTTGGGCGCCTATGAAGTAAAGAAAATCGAAGCATAGTAGCTGGTCGTCTGGGGGAAGTGAAACGTGATGCTGAGGAGAAGGACGATTCGGTAATCCCAGACTTTCCGAGCGAGCGAGCGGAAACGCAAGCGTTGCAAGGGACCAAAACGACGCGTGGTCGTCTATTACGTCAGGAGGCGTGAGTTTGACCCAATCTGGGGTTCGCGTCCACGAAATATCTGATGGCCACGTAGTTAATTCACTGGTTAGAAATATTCAAGGTTGTCTTACCGAGTTTGAGGCGATCTATGATGGGACTTTCACGAGGACGGGGATCCTCCTTGTATCTTTCAACGCTTTCCCAGACGCTCCAACCACCAAGATCATCGAAAACCTGACTTTCCGAGTCCTTTACTTCGTGCCATTCAAGTAAGGGAATGCCTATGGCTTGGCTAAGCCGAGGGACGTCAAAAACTTCCCCAAAAGCAAAAGGAGGTTCACTTGAGTCGATATGAGAAGAGAGGAATTTCGCAATTATTGGAATACGCTCTGTTAGGAGT
Organism: Suillus plorans; assembly: GCF_016647745.1. Lineage (NCBI taxonomy): Eukaryota > Fungi > Basidiomycota > Agaricomycetes > Boletales > Suillaceae > Suillus > Suillus plorans. The sequence goes on from NW_024537387.1 coordinate 441,420, forward strand.
GCCAGGTAGATTAAATTGCCCTAGTATTTGTAAGGAACCGGGACAATGTTGGAAGTGGATCGTTGACTTACATAGGTCATCACGTCATTCGCTAACAAGTAACTGTGATCAGTGGTGCAAGTGGTAGTTGGCTAGAATTGACGTACTCCATCCCGCTGAACTAAACGATGTAATGTATTTTGTGTCGTTACGAAGGTTGTCTGAGACGATTATTGTGAGATACAGGTGACGTTTTGGCCGATTAACTGACCTCGAAAGCGTTGGGTAGGTGGACCTTGAAGATATGACGACGAGTTGGAGGCGGCAGAATATGAAGGCACATCTTGTGTGTCGAGATAGCTTGAGGGTTTGAGTAGGAGAAATCCAAAGCCGAGCAAGGATATACCTGCCACAGCAGCGCATATCGTTCTGCGAGATAGTTTTCTTCCTTTAGTTGGTCGTGGTTTGGCACCCAACGTAGGAATAAATGGAGTCTCTGAGTCGTCGTATGGATCCTGTGTGTCCATGAGATGGGGGGCTTGAGGGTGCTCAATTAGAATCTTTGTATGAGGATGATGGTGAGTATTTACGCTATGTAAAACTCAGGGCAACGCTTGATCAGCCTCCCGTGAAAGATCCGAGTCGTCCACGGTGACGCCACCTATTTGGTGTCAGTCGGCACCCGCCCGATGGCATCAGAAGGCACCACGTACGCATTAGGAACCATTTAGGCTCAAATCATTTTAAGAAGCGGAAAAACATCGGCGCAAGCACTTCAATTTCAAGGAACTGTGCAGGACCCATGTGATGTCCGGTAACTGGAAAAGTTGAGGCTTTCTTGCAACTGCGTTCGTTCGAATTGTTCCAATGTTCCTAGAATGTCTGGTATCAGGGACTATCTGTCTCTCTCACATACTGTGCGAACATCTTCACAAGGCTGATGTGTATATTTCCAACGGTCACAAAATAAGCACTTACCTTACTACGAGTCTTGGAATATCGGAAATAGAGCAGGGCACTCCATAAAAAGTGAGGTTGGAAGCGCTGCCATAAACTTCCGGTATTGTGAGGAAAGATGGACCACATGCACTTCGACAAACCCATGTGCGAGAATGATAGCAATGGAGAGAATCGTCGATTCAAGCATGGCAGAACAACCAGAGTCTAATGAATTCGTGATTCCATGATCTCCAGAAAAGAGTAACTTCCTAAAGTGAACCGCGAAGGAGGCATGTCTTTCGGCAGACAGCTGTCCATCGCGTAGATGACGGAGAATTGGTTCATAGAATCTCTTGGCGTTTAACCCGGGTTGTTTGAGTCCATCGCAGATTTAGCTAAAGGACTATAGGAGAGCTGGAATAGCTGGCTAAGACAAAGGTTCCTCCACAGACAAATCTGGTATGTTGTTGACGATGAACAAGGAGGAATGTGATTTTCAAATAGCACGTGACTAGTGACTTGTTTGGCAAAACCTTTGGATCCAAACAACATATAGACTTTTTACGTCCTCAAATACCATATCTGTCAAGTACTAGCGACGACAGCCACAAGCCTAGGGCGCCATCATCATTATGGCCACCACATGCCCCTTCACTGGGTATCGCCAAGTAGATTCATTTGGTCCCGATGAAGAGTATTCATCAGACACCGAAGAATTCTATGTCACCCTTGATCTCGGTACTGTCGAGCCAACCCTACTTCCCAGTAGCTCAACCTACAGGCTTGTAGTAAGCATAAGACCTCATATATCATAGCCATCACTACAAGGCAAAAAAAAGGGCTTGGATACGCCTACGCCATTCCTGCAGCTTTCTGGTTCCTTCTTCAGGGGTAGGCATGATACGCTCCTTGGTTCGGAGCTCTTGTTCACTGAAGGAAAAAGTACGTAAATGTTTTGTCCATCAAGTTAAATTGACATTTTCTGTCGATCAAAGATGATTCCGAAAGAAATACGCGAGCTTTGACGCACGTCGGCGTCACTGAACGACGTATCCGATTCAAGGAGGTGCAGCTACGGCAGAAGACCCGTGAACAATTGGAAGAGGCTCCTGCTGTCGGTGCGAACTCTCACAATGGGGCACAAGCAGAAGCTGCTGGTCATTCACTCGGACGCATGATTGGGAGTGTTACAGAGCCCCGATCTCGAAAACGCAAGAAACGACGTGACAAGGGGAAGGGGAAGGAGAAGGAGACGTCCCCGCAGGAGGAGGGGAGAGACGATGCTATGGATACCACTTAGTTTTGCCATAAGGTGATTCGCCCTTATCATCTTATCGTTCTGCATATGTCGCGTGTCAACCTTTAAGTGGTCGATTCCCCAGTTCCCTATGAACTGCAGCTTGAAGATTTGGTAGAAATATCCATACTTTAATTACAATGTACTTCGGATAATTAATTAGGCAAAGCAACGGGTGATGGTATCGTAAGGCGAGCAGGAAGATGAGACACATATCATGCTCTGACCTCTCCCATCGCCGAATAAAAAGGTCAGATCCAAAAGTATACTATACAACACCCTAGTGACGGTGTCATCACAATAAATGTGCAGCTCGCAAATCTGCCTCTGCATGCTCCTGTTGTGTCGTGGCTGTGAAGGGCGAACCGAGAGACGTGTGCTCACTCTCTTCAAGCGGTGCGATATCGAACGCCTGCTCAATATTTCTCCTCGCTGCGATGTCACGAGCAATATCCTCAGGTGATTGGGGCTCGTGTGCACTTGAGGCACGGATGGCAGATTCCCAGTTCTTCACACGCCAGAAACCGACCAAAGAGGAAAGGAGCAAAAACCAACCTGTGAGACGGAGTAAGTAAACAGAAAAAAACGAAGACAGGTAACACGTACCGAGAGTCATCAAAAGAAATGATAGCCACTCTCGTGAAGACATGTTGAGAACAATGGTATTGGTATTGGTATCCTGAGGCATGGGAGCCAAGGATGAAGATGAAGGCGGTGCGGATAGCATGAGAACATCAGGAACGCCATTGCCATCAGCCGTGGGACGCATGGCATCTGCTGCAGAACGAGAGTAAAAGCCATATTGGATCAATGTTAACCCAAGGCCAGCTCTCGAGCCATACTTTGCGGCGTGTGTAGTGTGGAGGAGGTATGTGAGGAGGAAGCCGATGAACTGGAAGAAAAATGAGACGAAGAGGTTCGAAATGAATGCGAGGATGGAGCCCGAGGGAAGATCGCCGACAATCATCCCAGCATCGCTATCCATTCCGGAAGGAGCGTGTATGATAGTATCCCAATACGGGGGTACAGCATCTGCTTGGGCTGTCGCATAAGACTTCAAAGATAATGAGGTGTGGTATATTAAAAAATGAGTAAGCATAGGCATACGGGTGGAGCATTGTTCTGCGTGTCCTCAGGGACCATGTAGATGCTGCCATCATCAGTTTGTATTGGCACCGAGACTGAGGAGGCGGGTTTGACGACAACATTTGAGAACACTCCATCATTCTGTATCCCTCCACCTCTCACCCCAGCAGGTGGTTCGTCGGTCGGTACGCGGACATAGTGAGTAGGTAAGATAGCCCCAACTGCCCTGCGCAAGAATGATGGTCGTGGTAATGTCGTTCCCAAAGGAGAGGTTGGTAATTCGCCGTTCGAATTGCCAATATCGTTGGGTAAAGCAGTCGCTAGAAGCTGTGGGGGAGAACCAGGGGGCGGACGGTCGTAATCGTAATTCCGCTCAAAGTCATAAATTCCAGGAATTGTCGTACTACCTGGCGTGCTTTTGGGGGGATCTGCGAGGGTCTCAGCATGCGGACGATTAGATGGAGAGCGTTCAATGTAATCCTCATCATCATCGGCGTCGGACTCAAAGGCGTCGTTGAGTTCACGATCAACATCTCGTGATGACTGCTGCGTTGGCAGCGGTGCGTAATGTGCAGACATGGCAGGTCGCATACGAAGGATATGGCAGGCCTGCAGAGGTGCTACTATGTAAGCGGCTGCGGCGTCCACACCAAGTTCTCACGAGACTGTATGCTCTTCAATTGCAGTAGCCGGCATTACCGCCATGGACCCTGGTCCCTGGCATAGCCTCCTTGTTGTTTGTTCCGACCAAATCAACAGGGAACGTAATATCTTATATTGTACCATCATGCACATGACATAAGTGTGGCGATCTCTGACCATGCTGTATGACCTCTATATCGTTCAGAAACCGTGTTACTAACGTTGCTAAGTGATTACAACCCCGAAAACTGCGTCGGAGAACTTGGCCAAACCTGTCGAGTTCAAATTGCGCACACCATCCTGTGGCATCTCTTTGCATACTGTCCATCACATCAAAATACAGCGCCAGACCCCCGCTCGCAGTTGACATCCCCTCCATCAATCCTCCTTGTCAACTACCGCTAGTGGTGCGGCCTTGTACATACTACCCTACAATGTCTACGTCATTGGTAGTCGTAATCCCATGTTGCATCTTGATCTCACCCAGCAAACCAAAGACACGAGAATTTCGGTTGATTCATGATTAAAATTTCATCATATGTGAAGGACAAAACATCGTCAAAGAGATGCTACACTACACGCCCAACTTCTGTGTGGGAGAGGGTAGCTGACACAAGGGACATACGGATGAAGAAACCAAATGTGGTGCATGGGGATTCGGGAAGCGCTGTCCCAAGGAATGCGTTCGACTGTAAGTGTCGATGTGTCGAGGTTACCACGTCTGTGGGTGCTGGTGTCCGTGGGCTGTAGGGAGCGAAAGCGCGCGGAGAGGTGGAGGCAGAATTCGGAGCAGCTAGCTCGGCGATAGACGGTTAAGGGATTGATGTGAACGTGGCAGAACAGCACAGAGTAGGCAAGCACGAGGACGGCGAACTTCGACTTGAGAATGTCGATTAGGAGGATATATACTTACCGAGCGGTAGTTGAGGTCTTTGATGTAATTGATGCGTTCAGGAATTCACTGCACACCCTGCCGATCACCCCACAGAAGTCGGGACTCATGCAAATGTCACTGGTCGAGGACGAGTCTAAAATGACCGGTCTGAGTGAAGGTCTGCGTCTGCGACCAGGTCTGGGTGCACACTCAGCACGCGTGGTGGAGTTTGAAGTCGTCAGTGGCTAAGATTCGGGCATGATGTGATTAGATAAATTACGCCGAGGCGACCTTGAATGAACACAATTGGATTGTTACACAGTAAGGAATGGACGCACAACGATCAGCTAACTGGACTGGTGTGGAAGCAATGATAACAAAATGTTCATGCGCTCACGAGTCACTAGTCATGCACGGAAGATATGACGCAACGAAGAAAGACACAGGCAAAAAACGGATACTGGTCATGAATAGCTCGGCGAACTCGAGAAAGCATAATAAAACTTGCCTAAAACACGGGAGGTGATCACTGGCAGATCTAGATACCACCACCAGCAAAAACGAATGAACTCAGAACGGCCATCATGATGGAGAGCCAAGATCGAGGTAAATGATGACAAACTATTTGGATAAAGTTCGGACCGGCTAGTTCGTGATGACGGACAATAATAATACAGCTGGCCACATGCCACATCAGCCGTACAAATAGAGTTGTGTTCATGCAAGCTTCCAAGCTCGGGCCCACGTTTATTCAGTCACTAGGTTCATACCAGGTTACTCCCCAGTAAAATAAACAAGTGGGAGCTCGATTCGTGATCTGCTATCGTCACACCCACCAACTACTATGTCTTCCTTCACTTATCAGTTTGACACACCGAGCTACAAGGGCACCTCAACGGTCTCCACTGGCCTATTTATCAATGGAAAGTTTGTTGAACCTGTAGAGAAGGGCACGATTGAGTATGTTTTTATCTTTACCGCACTCAGCGTCTACCTTATCATTTGATCTAGAGTCGTGAATCCGGGTAGGTCAATCAGCCTCTCATACCTGATCAGCTTTGACAGTGGATGCAGTCAATGGAAAGGTCATAACCTCGGTCGCAGCCGGCACTGCTGCAGATATCGACATTGCCGCTCGGGCCGCAAGGAAGGCTTACAAAGAGCGCTGGGGCTTGAAAGTACCTGGTGTACAAAGGGGTAGAATGCTCAACAAACTTGCAGACCTCCTCGAAGCCAACGCTGATGAATTTGCTGCCTTGGAGGCTTTGGACGTAGGTGAGGTGACACTTCAACCATATATGCTTGCTTGTGATGCGACCCCATGTGCAGGTAAAGCCTTTAGGGTGGCCCGGAATGGTGATATGTCTGGTTCTATCGCTGCCCTGAGGTACTATGCGGGATGGGCGGACAAGATTCAAGGGAAAACTATCGAGGTTAGAAAGGCTTGACATGTCTCCTTCGGGACAATTCTAATCTATACCCACCTCATAGACGAACGCAAAGAAGCTGGCTTACACGCGCCACGAGCCCGTTGGAGTGGTGGTTCGTGCTCTCATTTTGTCGTGCAGTGAAGGTATGCGAACTCAGCATCTTGCAGGGCGCCATAGTTCCTTGGAACTTCCCTCGTATGTTCATTTAATCCATATTCAGCGGGCGAATAACGACGGTGAATAGTCACGATGTTATCGTTCAAGATCGGCCCAGCTCTAGCAGCAGGAAACGCCGTCATCGTGAAACCCTCTGAACTGACACCATTGACTGCGCTTCGTCTCTGTCCTTTGTTTGTTGAAGCGGGATTCCCTGATGGTGTCATCAATGTTGTCAACGGCTACGGTAGTACTGCTGGTCAAGCCCTCAGTGAACACATGGCCGTCGACAAAATAACTTTCACAGGGAGCACACTGACTGGGCGCAAGATCATGGAAACGGCTTCCAAGACTAATCTAAAAAAGGTTACTCTCGAGCTTGGCGGTAAGAGCCCCAGTGTCATATTCGACGATGTAGACCTGGAGCAGACCGTAAAGTGGGTCTCACACGGAATATTGTATGTCACCTGCATCGTAGTCGTGCCCCTTACTCACTCCTCACAGCATGAATCACGGACAAGCGTGTACTGCGGGTTCCCGCATATTCGTACAAGCAGGGATATACGATAGATTTTTGAAGGCGTTTACTGAACATGCCTCGTCTTTGAAAGTCGGCGATCCGTTTGCGCGAGACACTTACCAAGGTCCCCAAATTTCGCAGACGCAATTTGAGGTGAGCGCTTACCAATAATGTAGTGAGCGGTTTTACTTACTTTCTATTAGCGGATCATGGGATACATCAAGTCTGGTAAAGAGGAAGGTGCAACCGTTCACATCGGTGGGGAACGTCATGGGAATGAGGGCTACTTTATTCAACCGACCATTTTCACGGAGTGCAAGCCGAATATGAAGATCGTGCAGGAAGAGATATTCGGTCCCGTGGCTGCGATCATCAAGTTCGCCACGGAAGAGGGTGGGCACATCCCATTACGGATGTATCCGAGTGTTAACAGAGTATCATAGAGGCCATCGAGCAAGCGAATAATACTGTGTATGGCCTTGCTTGCTCTGTCTTCACCAGAGACATAGACAGAGCGATTCGAGTCGCGCATAGTATCGAAGCTGGTACCGCATGGGTGAGCACGAGCATGCTAGCATTAGGACTGCTGATGATTCGATGGACATAGATAAATTGTCACAACTCCTCTGAGTTGAGCGTTCCGTTCGGTGGTTTCAAACAGTCAGGCATTGGGCGTGAGCTTGGCGAATATGCCTTGGAACAGTGAGCCAAGACATGATGGTATGGCGAGTTCTACTGACCTTTTGTTCCAGCTATACAAACCTGAAGGCTGTTCATGTTAACATTGGACACCGTCTTTGAAAGGCAGACATTGAAATATCATCCAAGTGATGTCTGTTCAGAAAACGAAGTACCAGAAAGCGAACTTAAAATGACTGAATGTATCTATGCTACCATTTCTAATGTACAACATTCTTTCTCTAAAATCTGTGAAATATGGCAGTATTAACCACAGTGCCATTCTACACATCTGTCTTTACCATTTAACAGCTCCAAACAGTCAAGGCGCGCTTGAGCAGCTTGCAGCCTTGACAGGAGCGTTCGTTCCACTTTGGGGAATGTGACAGTGTTCCAGTCGGGTCGGACCTAAACGACTCGGTTGTGAACTGTTGTGAATTATCATACCTTGTCTCTTCGATTTGTCCCGTGCTCTGGTATTTATCGTTGCTGGCAATGCTTAGAGTAGGCTTCACAAGTTTGCACGTTCCGTTTCGGCGTTGGCCCCGTGGCACTGTGAATTATCTCTCTCGATCCGCACCGGGGAGGCCATCATTTTTCACTCGGACTCTAGTATGTCATATTATCTCTAGGCCGTCACCCATAGCTCATTCCATGGTCGTGACGATCAGATCTCTAGTACACTCGAATCGCGCTGGACACACGGCTCGCTGACTAGAAGTCGTTCCATCTCCTCCGCGGCGACTAGAGAAGTGGTTTCTTCAGAGCAGCTGGGCGTCACAGAACCTAAGGTTCACAGTGATATCCCTATTGCTAACGCTGATGAGCGCAAAGTATCCATTCTATGGGGCCCACAGCGTTGGTCTAGATTGTATGGACCTTCCGCCTCGTAGTAATTCCCGAGATCTGAACAAGCAAACTGTCAGTCACCACATCTGGTTGCGCGACCACTGCAGATGCCCAGACTGTTTTCACCCGATAACAAAGCAGCGACTTCTCAACACATTTGAGGTAGTCTTGCGGCAGGGTGGTGATGGTGTCTTTACTGAGAAGAGACGTTTCCGCAGATTCCAGCTGATATCAAACCGCTACATGTACAAGGCTCCACAGATGGCCTCGAGGTTGTCTGTATGTTGGCTTAATTGAGGTTTCAACACGACTTGATCTGTTACTTAGGGCCTGGAACTAGCACCGAATCTCACTCGTCGGTATATCCATGGACATGGCTACAAGCCAACACATACGATCCAGCTCTTCAAACAACGCCAACTCGGTGCGACGTTTTCTTTTATAATCAGTACCTTGTACTTATCGCGCACTAGGAAAGTCCTTTGGGGATCAAAGATTGAGAAGTCTCCACCCTCCGTGACTTATACCGAGGTCATGGACGACAAGGGACTGCACAAGTGGCTAACGAATGTTGTGCGTAAATCGAGAGCTTTAGGTGCTTGTCTCATATGCATGCAGGAAACGTTTGGCTTTTGCTTTGTCTCAGGGGTCCCCGCAACACCTGAGGCCACAGAGGAACTATGTGAACGTATCGGTTTTATCAGAGAAACCCAGTGTACGCCCTCCCTCTTTATCCCTTCACTCCCGATCTGAATGCGCTTAGATGGGAAGTTTTGGGAATTTACTGCTGATCTTTCAAAGGGAGACACTGCGTACACCACAATGGCACTAGGAGCACACACTGATAACACCTATTTTGTATGGATATACTCATAGTTCTCGTCGCGCCACTGATTGATTGCGAGCACAGACCGACCCTTGCGGCCTTCAACTTTTCCATCTTCTATCACATACCGAAGGCTCTGGAGGAGCAACGCTTCTCGTAGATGGTTACTATGTCGCCGCCCTCATGAAAGAGCTACATCTGAAGTTCCACGATCTTCTTTCCCGTGTGCCCATCCCAGCTCATGCAGCAGGGGAACCGTCAGCACTGTACACTCCGAGTCCACCTGCAATGTACCCCCCGTTGCGATATCACCCGAGCACCAAAGAACTTGTGCAGGTACGGTGGAATAACGATGATAGAAGCGTGATGAGCCACTTGCTACCAGACGAAGTGGAGGAATGGTAAGTGAGTTGCATGGGTCAGAGAACTTTACTTTACTTAATCTAAAACCCCAGGTATCAAGCGATCAAGATTTGGAACGAACTCTTGACGAAACCTGATTCAGAGTATTGGGTCCAACTCAGTCCCGGCACTGTATTAAGTAAGTTTTGTCCGTGGTTGCCTGCCATATGGCTTAATCTCTTTTTTTTTTTTTAGCAATTGACAACCACCGCGTGCTTCATGGCCGATCCGCTTTTGACGGTAAGCGCCGCGTGTGTGGTGCCTACATTGGCATAGACGAATACCGTTCGAAGCTCGCTGTCCTTAAGGAGAAGTTTGATGGCACCGATGACAACGGCGAGAACAAAGTATGGAGACCTGAGGATAGCAGAAGTATTTGGAACTCCAATCTATGATTCGAGGGCCACTTGTGGAGACTCTGGTCCTTCATGAAGGTTTCGATTATGACTAGTCATGACAGTACGAGTGAGGTATGTATGCAAATCAATTAATTTCAGAACGTGGCATCGGAATAGATTCAAATGCTCTCTAATCATCTTAAAGCGCCAAAAGCATCTCGATCGTGGTCGCCTCTATTTGTCGCTTTGGCTGCCCACAGTGCCCTCGGGTGAAAATGTCCTCTTCACGTGGCAAAGGAAAGGAAGGAACACATCGTAGTTCGACATATCTCATGTGTAAAGGAGTAAGCGTTCTGAAGGAGTTATCACCGCTCTGTGCGTGGCGATCAAGGACGACGCGCACCGAAAGACTGAGCCTTCCCAAGCGTTCGTTGCGTTAATATGTCCGCCAGGATGACGATCGTGCCACGAACCAGCATTTTTTATATCGAAAGCGCGTAGAACTGAACGACAACTGTCAGTGGGAAGGATGTATGTACATTTTCCATCCATGTACAGCTCTCAGGATCGTCTGGTACAGCCGGAGGCAATCTGTGACCATTGGCGAATACCAAGGTGTTAAAAACAAGATTTCCAGTTGTATTGCTGGTGACCGGTCAAGCTACCAGGAGCTCTCGAACTTGAGAAGATCTTGTGCATCGAAGAGCAGCTGTGTCACCAACACGCGCGAGCAGGGAAAAATAAGTGACTGCAACAATGCGAAGAGCATCGTAATAGTGCACCAACTGGATAATGGAACGAACAGAACTGGCATGTATCGAACGGTTCGCACCCAAGGCTCTCCATGGCGTTACAGGTTCAATGAACAACCGGGGAGCAGCTCGCCGGCTATGCTGTCTTTGAATGTTACATAGCATGTCTCCGACAGCAGATAAGTACAAGACGTACACACAAGCAGACAATACATTCACCTAAATACTCTACCAACATTACCGTATGGACTTGAGAATGAACCCCTCGAGCCCATCGCACACCCACAGCTCCTGCACGCTTGCGCCCACCGTGCGGACTTTGTAGGTCTTTTCTCCATCAGAACCGCGCAGAGTCACATTCCCGTCCGTCATCGAAACACGTATTTCATGCCCTTTATCCACTGTGAGTTCGCCTTCACGTCCACCCGCACCGCGTGCGCCTCCTTTGGCATACGTTGCAGTGAGGTCAGCGACGAGCTCAGGACATTCAAGGCAGACAAGACCATTATTGATAGCATTACGCTTGAATATGTCGCCGAATGAGCCTGCAATGACAAGCGGCACACCAGCTGCCTTAAGCGCGGTAGCAGCCTGTTCGCGAGAGGACCCGGTACCGAAGTTGTACCCCGATACCAAGACCACACCAGACTTGGTGCTTTCATCTGATGCGGAGAGTGAAGGGAGAATGGTAGCGACATTGCCTGCGAAAGACGGGTCGTAGTTCTCCATGACTACTTGTGCTTGGCGTTCGAGGGTAATGTCATCTTGGTAGGTGTATTTTCCAGGGTATAGTGCGTCCGTGCTCAGGTTGTCCTGTGGTGCGAAGAGCAGGCGACCAGAAAAGGCTGCGGGGAAACCGGGGAAGAGGGGTTCTTCTGCTTGTGGTACCTCTGCTGCGTCTGAAGAGCCAGAAGCGATGGAGAAGACGGGTGCGCCTGCAGGAGGAAGCGAGGTTGCGTCAAGAGAGTTGGGGGAGCAGATAAATCCCTTGACAGCGCTTGCAGCAACGACTGCGGGACTGGCAAGGTATGCCTGAGCCTTAGGGTGGCCCATTCGTCCCTTATAGTTCCTGTTCGTGGCGCTGATGCCCGTCTCACCCTCTTCCAACAACCCGGTGCCGAGCCCAATGCAAGGCCCACAACCTGCTGGGAGCACTTTGGCACCTGCAGCAATCAACTTGTTCCAGTGCCCCAACTTCTCCGCCTCCGCCTGCACCACAGAGCTCGCAGCTGCGACATAGAACTCGACGCCCTCTGCAACTTTCTTGCCCTCAACAACAGACGCAGCTGCAGCAATGTCAGAGACACGAGAGTTGGTACATGAAACCAGGTATGCTTTCTGGATTGCAATTTGCTGTGATTCTAACTTGGGAAGTGGGGTAGAGACCTTGACGCTGTTAGGACCGGAAACATGTGGGACGAGAGTAGAGAGGTCGAAGATCAGATGCGAGGAGTATTGGGCACCGAGATCGGACGTAAGATTAGTTGCACGGAGAGCATCAAGACTGCGGCGATTGATACGTGGGTGTTCTGGCGGGGGCGGTATTGATTTAGAGGCGAAAGTCCTTTGCTCTAATTTCGTCAATGCACTCTCGTACCAACTCAAAAGTGTGTCGTCGACAGGGAAAACGCCTACAAGTGCGCCCCACTCCGTTGTCATATTCGAAATCGTAAGTCTGTCGTCAATCGAAAGCGCAGAGACACCCTCCCCAGTAAACTCGATTGCAGCGTTAAGGACCTCATCGTTGTTGAATGACCCGCAAAGCGCGACAATCACATCCTTGCCGGTGACACCTGGGGCTAGCTTTCCCCGAAATTCCACCTTGACCATACGAGGGACTTGCCACCAAGTCTTTCCTGTAGCCCACAAGGCTGCTGCATCTGTGCGCACGATGGCTGTACCCACGCAAGCAACGCCTCCATACATATTTGAGTGCGAATCAGAAGCAACAGTGAGGGTATGCGGGAATGCGTAGCCTTCTTCTACGAGGACTTGGTGCCCGATGCCGCGGCCAGCAGGATAGAAGTCAATCCCATGTGCGCGTGCAAATGCTTCAATGTTGGCATACTTGGCAAGGTTTTTGTCAGATTTATTCTGGACGTCGTGATCAAGGGTGAACACCGCCTGCCGGGGATCAAAAATTTTCTTTGCACCTATGGACTTGAATCTACATGCGCGTCATATGAATAATGATTTGAGAGAGAAGAAAAGAAGCACACTTGGATATGACAGGGCCAGTGTTGTCATGGGTCATAACGTGCTCCGGGCGAATCATGACATAGTCGCCTGCCTTGACAATTTTGCCATCGGGGAGACTAACTGAGTACTTTTGGACAACTTTTTCAATGATAGTCTGGGGAATTCGGGGAGTGGCCACGCTGGTAGCGAAGAACCGCGCTGCTTGCAGGCACCCCCGACCGGGTATGCGCGGTGAAAGGCGCATCACAAGTATTTGGCGTAAGAAACCTGTAGTAGTCGAGACTCAAGATGTAAGTGTAAGAAAAACAGCTGAGACCACTTTGTTAGGGTTGTGTCAGGGAACCGAACACGACTGATAAGCCTAATAATATGATTCCATTCACATGGTCACAACAACTCAGAGGATACATTATCCATACACTGCGTAATTTACAAAGGGATATATCAACAGGCAAGGACTACGCGCTGGCGACTCCGACAGTGACAGCTGTAGGCACCGCAATAGGTGCGGCCGGGGATTTCAGCACTTTCTCCGTAACCGCGTCCTTTGGAGGAGTGGATGACTCAGGTGACTTAGAAACGTGGTTGGTCTTCATCTTCTTCTTTTTCTTCATTAGACCTATAAATTGAAACGTCAGCACAAATACTACGTAGTGGGCGCGGTATACTGACCTGCGGACACTGCAGATTTGACATTGTCGACGATTTCCCTACTTTCCTCAAGGTATTCTGTATCATCGAACCGATGCTTCTTGCCAGCAACAGCCTCCGTATCCCCTGATGCAGCTGCAATCTTCTTCTCGAGTGTCTCTAGCTTGGCTTTTTTGGCCTCAGCCTGGGCCTTCTTCCGTTCATCTTCATTTCCCATGTAGTCTGCAAGCCTAAAGCTATGTGATTAATACATCACATCCTGCACCAACTGAACATACATGCCTTTTCGCAGTTTTGATGGTACTAAGTCTGCGTCCGCTAAGATCTCTGCATGAGTCATTGTTACTGGTCTTCTGACTACTCATGCGACCACCGGCAGCACGCAACTGCGAACCAAAACCTCCCTTACCACCTCGGAGTCGGGGAATAAGTTTCAACGTAATGAGAGTTGCATCTTGTCCATGAATCTCAGAGATGAGGGTGTCCGGTGTAGGGACAGATCCAGCATGAGATGAAATTCTCAAGTCCTCTGAAGCAGGGAGATCGGAATAGCGCGTGCACAAAAGAGGATACAGTTCATCGAATCGGGTTTCTGGAGAAACAGAGAGCGAAAGAGTCGGGAATGGAGCAAACGTTGAGAAAAGAACTGTAGTGGTCATGGTATGTAGACAGTAATGTAATTATGTAATCCTGCGGGTCAGGTCCAAACCTGTATGATTATGTAACCCTGTGGGTCAGCCCGTCGGCGTCATCACCCCTGTCAACAGAAATTCTCTCTTTCGCCGCAACACCCACAAGCACGACAACTTGAATTAATTGCGCAGCCTTATACTCCCCAATCGACATGGATTTTTGGCGCGTGCTTATGCATGAAGCGCCTATGTTTGTCTGGCCCGTCAAATTCTGTGTGGCCATGACTGCTACCACATACGTGCTCTCCATCCTCACCAACAACGTGTCGCAGGTGGATAGAGTCTGGACGTTTCTCCCAACCATATATACTATATACTATGCTTTTCTGCCGTTTTGGCCATCCATCCCACCCACCTATCTCTTTCCCTCCACCCCTGACACAATTCCCGCATCTCTGAGGGAGACCTTCAGTCCACGAGCCTTGCTCATGGCAAGTTTGGTGGTGAGTATCTCATCTGCTCAATTTCTTACAATCTGCTTAACTATCTTCAGGTGACGTGGATGTCCAGGTTGGTAACATGTCCTCGTCATATTCACTTGTGGATCTCACCCTCCGTAGGTTAAGTTACAACACATGGCGACGTGGTCTATTTAGCCTGTAAGCTCATTCTTCATTGATGATACAATTATAAATCAAGAAATGTTGACAGCAAGGATGAAGATTATCGCTGGGAAGTTTTGCGACAGAAGATCTCCCCTTTCCTCTTCCAAGTTTTCAACCTCTTGTTTATCGGTACGGCTACGATTATCTATCGGTCTCTAAACATCTACTAACTCAGCATAAGCAATCGCGCAGAATATAATCTTATTTCTCTTGGGCCTTCCAGCCGCCCGTGCAGTGGCTCAACCACACACACCCCTTTCGACTTCGGATTATATTTTCGGAACACTAGGATTTCTCATCATCCTCGCCGAGTTCATCTCAGACAACCAGCAATACTCTTTCCAAACCTTTAAACACTCCGGGAAGCTGAGCCCAAATGAATGGCCTGGTGCGAGGATTCAATGGACCAAGCATGATGCTGAACGCGGATTTGTGACCCGCGGTTTATGGGCTTGGTCACGGCACCCGAATTTCCTGTGCGAACAGAGTTTCTGGGTATGCATACTTCCATTTCGCAATTCCGTTAAGCACATCACTAACACGCATACCAGATCATAATCACACTCATCCCTCTCTTCTCGCCTGATTCACCGAAGCTCGACTTTCCGCCGACTTCGTTCGCATCACTCACACCCTTCCTTCCATGTTTAGTTCTTTGCAGTCTGTTCTTCTCTTCCACGATTTTTACTGAGTCGATATCGAAGGCAAAGTACCCTGTTGCATATTCAGCTTACCAAGAGCGTGTGGCAATGTTTTTGCCTTTGCTCACCCCCGTATGGGGTGCGCTTCTGGAAATTCAGGGGAGAAAAGGGAGTGTTGATTCGCTGGTCTACGGTACCGGACTGAACTCCAAGGGCAAGGGGAAGGCCGAATGAGATGATCTTTGCACGTGTTCGAAATTTTTTCTCCATTTCCGCTGCATTTCCGTATATAGCGAACTTAATTAAACACTGATCGCATTGGCCTCTGAGACATTATCGCGCTGAGCTAACGCCAAGGCTTCCGCGTGACTGCATGAATGCCATCGGACTGCGCACGGGCCGGTATTATTAGCCCGAGCCTGGTTGTTCTTCTCACTGACAAAGTCATGTATGCATACGGCCTCCGGATATCGGCCAGGACGGAAATCCGCACCCCGCTGCAAGCTACAGTCAGACCAGCCACCTTCATCCCCAACTTCATACACCAACCCTTCCAATGTCATCGTTAAAGGTCGCAGTGATTACAGGGGCATCCTCTGGTGCGTATCGATTGCGCTTTGCACTTGTGCGTAGACTTACTTCCGCTTTCAGGTATCGGACGCCATTCAGCTATCAAGCTCTCCTCTGAGGGTTGGAGCCTGGCACTGACTGCTCGAAGGCTGGCTCAACTCGAAGAGACAAGATCCCTCTGTGCAAATCCCGATGCGTGTATTCTCGTTGCTGGCGACATCACAGACGAAGCTTTTGTAAAAAGCTTGTTCGAGGAGACCATGAAGAAATTCGGTAGACTTGATCTGTTGTTTAACGTGAGTGGTGTGCCCCTTCTTCTGCGGTTTTCGGTACATCTTAGTCGTGCATTGACGATGTAACAGAATGCGGGCTTGTCTGACAAGGCGAGCCCCATCGAGGAGATGCCGCTTGAGATGTTCACATCGGTCGTTAATGTCAACCTTATTGCTTCCTTCCTTTGCGTTCGCGAAGCTTTCAAGATATACAAGCAACAAGAACCCACTGGAGGTTCGTGAAGCTGGATGATGAGAAACCGCAGTGTGTTGATCTACACTGTCCCTATGCAGGGAGAATCATCAACAATGGCTCATTGGCTGCCCATGTGCCAAGGCCTCATTCCGTTTCATACGCAGCCTCCAAGCACGCCGTGCACGGTTTAACTAAGACCATCGCCATCGAGGGGCGAAAGTACAACATCTCTGTGACGCAGATTGACATTGGTGCGTACTTTGATAATATTGGAGGAGGTTGATGCGACGATGGTTTTACCAGGAAATGCGCACACAACAATGGCTGCAGGGCATACTTTAGGAGCATTGCAGCCTGATGGTCGGAGAGTCGTTGAACCGACTTTCGATCCGATACACGTTGCGGATGCGGTTGCGCACATTGCAAGTCTCCCTACGTCTGTCACGGTACTGGAGATGACTATCATGTAAGTGTGCGACCGTTTTTCTTGGGTTCTGGATACTAACTCATTACGTAGGGCGACTGGTGTTCCTTATGTCGGAAGAGGATGACCATCGATACTTAAAGTGTTGGCGAAGACAGCAGGATGCAGAACAGTTGTCTGAGCATAATGTCATTGTTGCAGATTTCACATGTACCACGTCCCACGCTGCCTGGCAATCCATTAATGCATGTAGAACAAGAATTATGTACTATGGAAGTGATGTAGACATCATATGTAAGTTGAGACAGCGCGGTGGTCAACATCTTGAGTTTGATTGATTTTGAAGTCCACCTGGACCGTCGAGCTATGCATATGGTTGTATCTGTCTGCGCATCTCCTGTTCATTTTCGCACGTTGTGGAATAGCCGATAAGAGCGAGGGTATCATTCTTGAAGTAGTGCTGGAGCTTCGCCAGAGGCCAGTCAGTCCGCTCGTACACAACCTCCTCGGTACCGGCAAAGTTGAGCGTCTTTACGCCTCGAGCCGCCTGAATACTTGTGCGTCGCAGCTTATTCAGTCATAATGTGATTACTCATGCAAAGTTAGAACCCAGGGAACTGAAGAACCTCGGACGAGTGAGAATGCTACAACATAAGTATCAATTCTCCGGCAAGTTGTAAGTGATAACAATGCTACGACCGTGGAAGAAAACGCTGGGATGCCTGTCTTTTCGTTCACAAACGGATGAGACGTCAGGCTGTCTCATGATCATTGGTCTAGGCCTTTACCACAGTAAAGGGATGATTTAGCTTCTCTCGCTCGTAAATCTCTGGAGTTTTGCCTTCGGGGAAGACCTGTGCCATACTCTTCCAAACTCGTGTTCGCCCCTGGGCGTGAAGGCCAGAGCGATTTTCCCTCCGCCACAGGGCTCGTTGCGGTGGCCGTGCGGTTTTATTTTGGAGTGGTGATGCGATCAAAAATGTGGGCGTCACAATCCTGGGCGCTAAATCGAGGCGTAAGTACTGGCGCTTGTTTCTGTGACATTGATAGCGCGACGAAGGCTTGGATTGAAGACAACGGTACAATGATTCATGCTAAAGTCATATTCCTTGCAGGGTTGAACCTACATCAATAAATGCAATAAATCTGTGCATAAGTTCCGTTTGTGTATCTAAACCTACATAGCATCAACCAGTTACACCATAGTCGGACGTACGAATCCCCCGTGATGATGCGAAGATTGCCAGGAGATTGGTATCCAGCGCACCGTAAGCTCAGTCAAATGTGATGCGAGTCGCACGTCCCTCTTTGCGCATATAGGCAAAGGCTGCCAGAATCTTGATTTCTCTAAAAATAGTCTACAAAGTTCATGCACATTGTGCTCACATGAGCAGAGTCCTATGTCACGTTAACAGTGAGCACGATGAGATGTCGTCTTGGCATAGTTACGTAGGTGCTATTCGGAGCGTGCGGTTCAACCACGAATGTGTAGTCTGCTTAAGGGAGGTTCTGTATGACACAGGTGACATGCCCCTTGCAACTGCAGGGTTGTTGCACCGGGAGTACAACGGATCAGGACCTCGCTCTTTGATGCGAAAAGGGTGAAAGACGCAGCAAAAGCAGGTGAGGAATGTACCTCTTGGGTAATGAAAGGTCAAAAATCTTCAATAAGCGTGTTACGATCATCTTCCAGAATGTCGTGGAGATTTTGCGGTAATCGGTAAGGTTGACGAGATGACGGGAACGTGGTAAAAATGTGTACCATACGACTGACACCAGTGGACACGGAACGGGGCAAAATGTCAGCACATCAAGGTGGCATTGTGGCTCGCGGGATAGCTCGCAATGAGCTGCGATGTAACATTGGAGGATATCTCAAATTTCAAGCCAGAATACCGCAAGGCTGTGCGCTAATGCACGCGAACACTGATACGAAAGAATCCATTGAATCAGTGAACTCAGCGAGCAAGAAAAAAAATCAAACAACGGACCTGGATGGCTGCAAGCGGCAGTCGCTGATTCAAAGCCCGGATCCAAACTCGGAATTGCAGTTTACAGTTTACCCATGACTGACTTCGAAAAGGCCCATCAATGTTAGCAGAGTTAGAACACTTGCAAATTTGCAAGCGTACATACGAGATTTGAGAAGCCTCGCAACTATCCAACCTCCATGAGAAAATCAATACAGAGCTCCGAGAAAATTTGATAACTTAGGGTCCCCCAAGCAATGGTACGTCTGCTATGACCGCGCGGAAACTTTTCAGGGCAACACCGTTCTTCATCTTGCCCTGGTAGAAGGCGCAACTTCATTCCCAACGAACATGAAACGTAAAAATGGGATTAGTGCGTCTTATTTTACCGGTCTGGGCCGATTTAAATTATGTAAAGCCAAAAGACTGGATTCTGGCGTGAACTCGGCCATTCATTTGTCATCGCACTGCTGACTTTAAGTTGTCAAACACTTACTCAATCAAACTTTCGGCGGAGCCAGTGAGGAGACAACGAGCACTGCATTGATGAAGGGGCGTCTGCGATCGGTGCCGGAAAGCGGACGTTCTGCAGTTGCCCCGATTCGTGGGAAAGGTGCGGAAAGGGCACCATGGCGGCCTTGCAGGTTCAGGGGAAGGCATTTTTATTTCAATGTGTTCCGAGTCTTTGCTTGAGGGAGTGTTTGTTATATTGCATAGTGAGCCCGTTGCCATTGTCGTGCTTACTTGGAACACACACGCATACTACACATCTGAATCAGGAGGAATGCTGTACGAAGATGATACAATCAAGAGTCTGACCGTAAATTTTATGTTAAGGCGAGGTACTCGCACTTGTTCGATGCCAGCCTGGTTGTAGTTAGCGGTCAGGGAACTCGGATCGAGAAGTGCTCCGAGTCGTGTCAGATTGTTTTTCTCTCAGCGTGATCACTGGAGCTCTAGCAACAAGCCAGATGCGGCACCGCTCGAAAAACGTTCGATCCTGCCGTCATGATGGAATCGCAGTTTACCCGTGACCGACCTCGAAAAGGCCCACCAATGATAGCAGAGTTAGAACACTTAATCGCATAGAAATCTGCACATGACATACACACCTGCAGCGCAGATCTCAAATCTCCCGAAATTTTTTTGCAGGGAGCCGAAGTTCACATGTCACCGGGTGGATGATTGTCTAGAGCGTTATTCAGAGAAGCATGTGGTATTATGTTCCTATGTACCTGGGATGTGGCAAGCAAGGTACCTGTAAGAATATGAGCTCCATGTATGTGTTTAGCGTCTGGTGAAGCAGTATAAAACCTACAGTAAAACGTACAATGTACACACCACTTCAGCTACATCCAGAATCATTCCACCAAGTTCACTCACCAGTTTTCAACACCAACAACTTCTAGTAAAATGGCACATCTCACTCCTATCGTCAACCCCACTTGGGTGTTCGAAGATCGCACACAGACGATCTATGCAGCCGCAGATATTCCCAATAGCAAACTGATGGTGACCTCCTCCGAGGACAGGATGGTCCGTCTCTGGGACTTGAAGACAGGTAAAGTGTTGAAGCAGTTGGGGGGGCACACCGGTGATGTGATGGGATTGGCGGTATCGAGAGACGGGGAATTGATAGCGACTGGTGACGAGAACGGCGAGCTCATCGCCTGGCAGGCAAAAACCGGAGAGTCTCTCGCCAGAGTTTCCAAGGCCCACGGCAGTGCAGTCCGCTCCTTGGACTTTTCACCCGACAATGCATTCATCGTTACCGCGTCAGCGGCACGCAACGACCAAACGATCAAATTTTGGAACACCAAAACTTGGGAGCAAGCCGGATATTACGCATGCGGTGATACTGTCCGCTGTGTTAGGTATGCGCGGTCCAACGTACATGCACTTGCAGTGGCAACAGATCAAGACATCCAAATTTACGCCAACGGCAAACTCCAAACGACGTTGAAGGGTCACAGTCACGGTATTTTGTCACTCGCCTGGTCTCCTGATGCCAAGCGCCTTCTTTCGGGAGGAGATGATCATGATCCCAGCATTAGGGAGTGGGAGACATCGAGCTGGACACAGGTCGGTGAACCATGGACGGGCCACACGTACAAAATCAACTCCATCGCCGTTCATTCTGCTGGCACGCACGCAGTTTCCGCCTCTAGCGACAACTCTGTTCGTCTCTGGCAGCTCTCCGATAAACAAACCATTGCCATTTTCCAGCACAGTTCTTCTGTCATTTGCGCAGCCTTCTCCGCGTATGGCGCACACATCCTTAGTGGAGGTTATGATAAGAAAGTCTCGGTATGGACGGCACCCGCGGGCACTTTGCCAGTACTAGACACTCCCGACTTTTACTTGAAGGAAGTCGTGACAACGGTAACTTCTTGCTCATTAGTGAACATTCGCCATCTCATTCGCGTCTTTTGATCAAAAAGGTTCCAGCCACTGAATACAAGGTTCAAGAGTCTACTATTACTGTAGGAACCCCCGTTTCCAACTCTCACCTGCAGCAATCGTCTTTGACGACTGTCCAGCTGCAGTCAGTTTCGAATGCTGCACAGCCTATCACCACAGTCGAGCAGACGATTACCAAGGTCCAACAGTCTGTTGCGAATGGACGGTCATCTGAATCTGTCCACACGGAACAATCTCAAATTTCCCATGCTGAGCAGTCTCTTTTCAACTCCCAGCAATCTCTGTCCAGGGCAGCAACATCCGTCCGCACTGAACAATCTCAGATTTCCCATGCCGAACAGTCTCTGTCCAGGGCAGCAACATCTGTCACCAAGTCGGATCAGTCTGTTTTAAATGCCGGTCAGGTACGATTCCATCCTTTACTTGTATGGCGTCATTCAAAGCTTTTTCACGCAGACACTCGTAGTCACCGATTCAGTGACTACAAGTCCCTATTCCACTCTGCAGCCTGTTTTGACGACTGCAAGCTCCGATTCCAAGTTACAGCAGTCAGTTTTGAGGACCACAAGCGCCGATTCCAAGTCTCTGCAGTCAGTTTTGACATCTGGAAGCTCCGATTCCAAGCTTCAGCGGTCAGTTTTGACCACCGCAAGCTCCGATTCCAAGTCTTTGCAGCCTGTTTTGACAGTTACAGTTGGAAACTCCGATTCCAAGTTTCAGCAGTCGGGTTCGACGAACGCAAGCTCCAATTTCAATCCTCAGCAATCGTCTTTGACCACTGTCCACTCGCAGTCTGTTTTGAAGGCAGAACAGCCTATCACCACGGTCGAGCAGACGATTACCAAGGTCCAACAGTCTGTTGCGAATGGGCGGTCATCTGAATCTGTCCACACGGAACAATCTCAAATTTCCCATGCCGACCAGTCTCTTTTCAACTCCCAGCAATCTCTGTCCGGGGCAGCAACATCTGTTACAAAGTTTGATCAGTCTGTTTTGAATGCCGGGCAGGTATGATTCCGTCCTTTACTTGTATGGCGCCATTCAAAGCTTTTTTCACGCAGACACTCGTAGTATCTAATCCGGTGACCGGAAGTCTCTATTCTAAGTCTGTGCAGCCTGTTTTGATCGCTGGAAGCTCCGATTCCAGGATTCAGCAGTCGGTTTCGACACGCGCAAGCTTGGATTCCAGGTCTCAGCAATCGTCTTTGACGACTGTCCACTCGCAGTCTGTTCTGGAGGCCGAGCAACCTATCACCAAGTTCGAGCAGTCTGCCTTCAAGGCCGAGCAATACCTGTCCAAGGCAGAACAATATGCTAACAAGTCTCAGTCAAAGGTTGAGCGGGTTGTTTTAAAGGTATGATTTCATTCTTTACTTGTACGGCGTCACTCAAGCTTGTTCACACGGCAGACGCTTGGCATCGCCACGGCTGAGCTCCTTGCTATCACTAAGACCATCCGGACTGCATCAATCAGAGGGGATTTGTCTACCGCTGAACGGATCCTTACTCAAGAGATTGCCACCGACGCCAAGAACTTCGCCTCATATGCCAATCGCTCTTTCATTCTGGCACGCAAACTCGACTGGGACAATGCGCTTCATGATGCGACCAAGGTAACAACGACCCATCATGCACTAACTCAAAACCTGCTGACTTCGATGTTCTCGTAGTCCCTTGTCATAAGGACATCGTTGGCTGGCTATATCGCCAAGGGTATCGCTCTCTGCGGAAAGCAGCGCCTCGATGACGCAAGGACAGCCTTTGACTTGGCATTCACGTTTACGCAGGGAAACATGGATGCTACTGTCTTTCTTTACTTGATCAAGGCACGTTGATTTTTTTTCATCTTGCGTACTCCGCGCCTTACCGTGTTTCAGGCTATTGCGCTCTTCAATGCTAATAGACACGAAGAGGCAATGCTGCGTGTGGATCAGCTGGCCGCTGATCCTTCTGCTGATCCCATCGCTTGTGGTATCGTTGTGGTGAGTCCCCTGGCAATCACACCTGTGCTCGTCCGCTGACTGGTGGGTCTGCGCTTCGTGCATCAGGCGAGTCTGCGACTCCAACTAGGAATCATTGCCTTCAATGGCGCGCGTCATAATGAGGCGGTTGGGCACTTCAGTGCCGCTGTCGACGCTAGCGCTGTCTTGGCTAGATCCCTTGTTCCTACTGCCTTGGAGGCTTTCACTGTGGTGCGTTGAATATGACGTCACCAAAAACTCACCGATCCTCAACTGCGCGTTTTTGCAGCTCTTTGGATGGGACATCGCGGCGTTGTGGTCAACCTCCAACAAGAGACTGATCCGTGCGCTCCTTGGGGCTGGCAGGCTTGGAGAAGCTTTCGAATCGTACCGTTTCGCGATGGACGCGAGTGCTGATATTACGAAGACCAACTTACGTTCTTGGGCCTTGAGTGAGTCTTTCCAATGATGCTACCCATGCTACAGTGCTCAACCTTTTTTTCACTCAGCTCTCCCGTTGTGATCAATGGCGTAGTATGTCTTCCATGTGGGCTGTTACATATTTATATATCAAAACACGGGCCACTTCTACAGTTCTACTCTTGTGATTATGCACGCCTGTTACTTTTATCGCTACACTAACTTCCTATAGAATGCAGACCAATGATTATGCAATGCTTTTTCCCTTTATGCCACCGACAGTGTGACTATTCGTCATAAGTCCTACGACAATCCGTGCGTTCGACGTGTACCCTTCAATCTATTTGAATCTCTGAACACTTTGATAGAGAATCACTATTCTCGACTGAACAATTCTTTTAGACTCGCTGGTTGTTCAAAGGTCTGTCACATGAGGAATGAGTTGTATGTCCACCGTTGTCTCGTCCTCTCCATCCGACGTTACTCTCCGGAATACACGATACACCATCATCTCTCGGATTCCTCGCTGGGTAGTTATTTACGCCAGGTACTCTCGCGATTTAGCCTCCACTTGTGTTCGCCTTTCAGAGACCGACCAATTTCTGGATAACGATATCGGTGGTAAGTATTAGCAGCCGAACGGAATAGACATCCACCGACTGTCGTGACGTTGTCGCCCCCCGAACCAGAATAGCACGACTCTTTGACAGAATGTGTCTACGATATATCATATTCAGAAGCGCGAAAATCGATATGCTTAACGCCGCACGAAGCCTGAAATATCTCGAGCGTCGGTCATAACATTTGTTCAAGAGTTATATCCGTAAATTGCCGTACATTGTGCTATCCTACATGGTGTGCACCGCTTTGGCGCTTTTGGTAACAAAATAGACAGTCAAAGCACCTTCGATCCAATCATAAGCTCATCTATTCAGGCTTGTAATCGGGACGCAGTGACCGCACAACCTTGCCTGCACGCCAAATCTCCTGGTCGTCGATCTCCTTCAGCTCTTTGGCAAGATCTTGGCGGTACGTCGAGCGGCCGTTAAATTCGAGAGACTTGCGGGTCTCTGTGCCGTTCCGCACGCTTTCGTACAACTGCTCAAAGATAGGCGTGTTGGTCTTCTCAAAGATGGGTGCCCAATCGAGCGCACCGCGGCGAGCGGTTGTGGAGCAGGCGTTGTACATGTAGTCCATGCTACAAACCATGAGGGAAAGGATACGCGACACAAAACATACACTTACCCCTTCTGTCCAATCAGAGGGTACAGGGATTGGGTGGCCTCCTCGACGGTTTCATTGAAGGCTTCCGAAGGGGAGTGGCCGTTGGCACGGAGCACCTTGTACTGCGCGCAGAATAAACCCTCTGATAGATGATCAGCTGATAATAACTTGTAGCGTGTGAACACTTACGGATAGCACCCATGAGCACACCACGTTCACCATAGAGATCGGAGTAAACCTCCTTCTCGAAGGTAGTCTCGTACATGTACCCTGACCCGACAGCGACACCAATAGCAACGGCCTTCTCCATAGCCTTACCAGTGACGTCCTGGAAGACGGCCACACTGGAGTTGATTCCACGACCCTCTTTGAAGAGGGTGCGTACAGTACGGCCAGATCCTTTGGGTGCAACTAATATAACATCAACGTCCTTAGGGGGTATAACCTTTGTGTCTTCCTTGTATACAACAGAGAAACCGTGCGAGAAGTAGAGGGTCTTGCCCTTGGTGATCAGAGGTGCAACGGTAGGCCACGTCTGTGATTGTGCAGCATCAGAGAGAAGGTTCATGATAATCGTGCCCTGGTTGATAGCTTCCTCGATGGGGAAAAGCGTTTCTCCGGGAACCTAATGATACATCGAGATGTGTTATGAGGTGCCTGCAGACCTGACACGTCGACATGAACATACCCAGCCATCCTCTACAGCCTGCCGCCAGCTTTCGCCGTCTTTACGGACACCAACGATAACATTGAGGCCGTTGTCACGAGCGTTCAAGCCTTGACCGTGGCCTTGAGAACCATAGCCGATAAGAGCGAGGGTATCATTCTTGAAGTAGTCCTGAAGCTTCGCCAGAGGCCAGTCACCCCGCTCGTACACAACCTCCTCGGTACCAGCAAAGTTGAGCGTCTTTACACCTCGAGCAGCCTACAATACTTGGGGCGTCAGAGCTTATTCAGTCATAATGTGAATAAAATTTCACCTGCGGAGTGGGTGTGCGCGAGCTGCCTGTCAAGGCTTGGCGAGTAAGCAACGAGTAGGACGCAATGTGTGCAGGCTTCGCTGCGATTTTTGTGCCGGCACGGGGTGCACGGCGAGCAACAGCGCGGAGGGCTGAGGCTGAACGAGATGCGATGGATGCCATTTTGACTGGAGAGAAGATGGAAAGGTACAATAACTTTTTATGATCAAAATTTATAGTTCTAAGAACTTACCGAGTCAGATCAGCCAGCTATCACGTACACGCTGCCAGTCGTGTATCGTAAGTCTGGGCCACCATAACTACTTCAAGCTTGTACATAATTTCACAGGCACTATGGCATGCCACATATACATCACCATAATCAAGAAAGAACGACTACACGTCTATATAGGGGAGAGTGATGTGTCAACTTGAAGCTACGAACGCTGTAGACTGGACACAAGCCTCCACAGCCGATCCTCCAACGCCTCGATAGTCGCACGTGGAGTATTCAAGCTACTCATGAAATACGCCACGTTACCCAACGTCCTATAATGCACCCCAAAAGGCGCACCTCCCGGAGCTGCGGACGTAGATCCATCATCCAGTGGCAATCGCAAGCTCTGGAGGAGAGTCTGAGCGGAATGCGATGCATAACCTGCACCACCAAGTCACATAAGCAATCTGAACAATAAAATGTGATAGGTCGACATTACCTGCATCATCATCCTTGAACTTGATAGCAAGCACGGTTCCCAATGCCATTGTTTCGTCAACAATATCCAGACAAGATATCGAAGTGATGAACTCCGGATCCCAGAAACTCCACACTTTCGTCGTCAACGCTCCTTCAGGCGTCCATTTGCTAATTGCCCCCACCCACGGATCACTCTCCATCAACCTACCAACCAAATCAAGTGTCGCATTCGCAACCTGACATCCAACAGCATGTGCCGTATAACTATGTCCATGCAACAACGCGTCCACTTTGCTCTCACTCTTGAACGCCGAAAAGATACGGTCGGACGCGAGCGTTACTGCCAAAGGCAACACACCGCCGGTGAGAATCTTGGCATTTACTGAGATGTCAGGGTTGACACCGAGTAGAGGACCTGCGCTTTCGAATCCTAGGCGGTATAGCCCCATAAAGACTTCGTCGAAGATGACTGGGAGAGGTGTAGGAAATAGGGCGGGGTCGCGGACGACGTCGACCATGATCCGTTGGAACAATGGATCCACGAATATCATCCCTCCTGCGCCCATCACGATGGGTTCGATGACTAGAGCTGCGAGTTTTCGGGTGTCGTCTGCCTGGAGGCTACGCATGTGTTTATTTAGGTATTGCCTGTAGTGTTTTGCTAGCGGAGACTCGAGACGCTCCTCGACATCATAAACATGAGAGAGTGTTTCAAATCCTTCGATTGTCCGTTGATCACTGGTGAGAGACGACAGAGCAGGTGGAAGGGAAACAGTGACTCGGCCTTGCCGAATGGACACAGTCGGTGGCTCAAACCAATAACCCTTCGCTTCATGCCATTCACAAGTATAGACCCCCTCCTCGCAAGCATCCATAGTCCCGATCGTATCTCCATGATAACTCCCCTTTAGTCCAACAACCCTCAAATTCTTCTTCTCCGGCGAACTCAACTCGAGTCCAGAGCTGACGATGAACGATCGTAAAGCCATTTTAAGCGCAACCTCCATCCCGGTAGACCCGTTATCTGAGAAAAATACACGAGAAGCCCAGCCTTTGCCCGGTCCTTGAAGGAGGCGTTCAGCAAGCTTTAGAGCAGGAGTATGAGTCGCCTGCGGGAACATGATATGGCCATAACGTCCTGCCGCGTTTGCAGCAGCAAGTGCCAGCGTCGGATGAGCATGTCCGACAGCTTGCGTCCACCATGAAGCGGACCCGTCCAGTTGAGGTTGCAATAGCGATTTTGGTTGCGAAGGTGAAGTTTTCCCGGAAGAAGCATCATAAATGCTAAAGAAATCTGACCACGCGCTGTCGATGACCGAAACGTCCTTCTCGGTCTTGACCAACCCGTGTTGTACGAACGGCCACCAGATCGCGTCGAGCGTACGGCGGGGCATTGAGTCTAGTTCTTCGATGCGTCTAACGTGACACTGGTCTAGATGTTCCAGTGCAGTAAAAATATCGCCTTTAAGGGTGTCTGGGACAAGATCCGAGTAGTATTTCTCTGTATTCGCAACGTTCTCTATAGAGTCGAGACGTGGGGGAGGAGGGTCAAGAGCAGTGACATGCGTCCCTCGCTCTGCAAAATACTGCGTTAGGTATTCGTAATTCCTGTAGTATTCGTCCCGGAATAAGAGGATCGCATCTATGATGTATCCACGGAGGAGGAGGGACTCGAATGATGAGATAGTTGATGATATGCCGCCGAGTCTGGAGTCTCCGATTAGTATGGTGGGGAGGAAGAGGGGGCGGTAGGTGTCTAGTTGGGTTGTTCCGGAAAGCGTTGGGCTGTGGACGCCTGAGCAAATCAGTTAGCAGGAAGTATCAAAATGTATTGAAGTAGTGCTCACCTCCAGCAGTCTCCACATACATGTGACCCGGCCCACTCGCAACCCTAGCCCGCTTTCTGATATGCTCCGCAACCGACCCAACAAACGTTTCATCTGAAGGTACAGAAACCTTCAAGCTCCAACATCAGCTCATCACAAGTCACATCAACAACCACGCACTTTGAGTCCACCTTGAGCCTCAGAAGCCATCTTAACAGCAAGATGCGGACTAACGGGGTCTCCATAGCGGAACAAGCAATGAGCGTCCACTAGATGCTTTTGGGGCCCCGCATGGCGTTTTATATGTCTAGCATATAAAGAACAATATTCAGCGACGCATCCTACGCGATGAAAAACACGCACTCATCATCCGCATCCTGCGGTGCACCAGTACTCACCGGCTTAAGATAAAAAACGCGGTTGCTATTGAGCGCCGAAGCCCGAATGAGAGCAGTAGTGATGATGGTCTTTCCAACGTCTGTGTTCGCTCCGAATACTTGGTGGATTCGAAGGTGCTTGTAGAGATGGCTCATTTCATGGCAATTGCGATCCCAACGTTAGTGGAGGTCGAACACAATCTCGGTTTGGGGCTTGTTCGGTTGCAATGATTACCTGTGACACTGTGACAGTGGTCAAGTGTCGGAGTTTTAGTCGAGATCGCTGTGGTTGAACGTAAGCGAATCAGGAATACTGTCCCGACAAGACCACGAACATTCCGCGACGTTCATCATGATGTCAAGTCGTACACTGCTACCAGGGCAGAAGTGCTCTGGTACCCGGACACACTCTCAGAGACTCAGACCCACGTCGGGCACTAAGCAACAGGCTTTGCGACGTAGTAAGCTGAGATATTTCCCGTAAACGACGCTGCCAAAAGTGACAACTAGCAGATCATCGATGCCGTGTGGTACGCTTATAAGGTGGTCGACCGTCATATATCATACTCACAATTCTCAATGCGAACTTCATTCACGGGGGCCCTGGCTGCATCATGGACTTTCCCGGCTCTTTCGGGCCTAGGACTTGGCTTTACTTAGATGCATGTTTACACACATCTTACAGATCTCTTACGTTCAGAAGTCTCGACTGTGAGACTGCAACGATGATTGGTTAATGTCCTCTGAGACCAGATCATCACTGCTAATTCCGCGAGGTCAAATTAACTAGCGTGAGTTATATCACGTTGCAACGCCTACTAATCTCTCGTAGCCAAACCTTACAGACACTCTTTCTTTTTCAAGGGTAGGTGTTATGGTTATCAGGTGAGTATCTGCGCTTCTCGAAGAATTTCTGAATGTATTTTTTGTAAGTCATCAAAAAGCTTTATCCCACTCCAAAATCACAAAGCGTCAGATGACATCGCATCGGCTGCGGGCCACTGATTTCACAGTTACATTCCCTTTAGTCAACGGACTCGGAGCGCGCAGTTTTTTTATCTCTGATAACACTGCGGCCCAGCAATCCCCCAAAAATCACGCTCTCCCCAAGTGAGATTGGAAACGGAGACACAATTATCTCCATACTTACCTAGCTTCCGGGCTTCCGGCGTTACCGCTTCGAAAGGACCACGTTTGCCGCTTCATTATCAGCCTATCTGATAGCATCTGATCTGGTTATATGATATTGCCTCCGAAGGGATTATATCGAGCGCGAAATCTCTGGTCATGTAGTTGCAACGTGATCTGCACACGATCAACGTTATGTGGCGATTGCTCTACAGTCATGGCATGTCATGTGGGTGCCAGCCCGGGGACGGTCCCGTATAGCATACAAGACTCTCCTTCGTCGATGAATCGACATACGTCATAGACCACAGACTAGTATAAGTACAGGGTACATGCAACCCATTCTTTCTCCAATCTCCAATCTCTCTACAAGTTTTCACAATCACGATGAGCAGCCTGTCCACATCCACCCTCGATAGCAAAGTACGTGCTTGTGTTTTAATACCCTTCCATGTCCCTATTTTGATGTTGAATATAGGTTCTAGGAAGCATCCGCCAGTCCATCACCGGATTTCTTCAGCGTTGTGGATTGCAATATAAGAATGTCCCGCTTGACGAGACGTGGTACTCCGAATGCTGCCAGGAGGCCACCAAACGAGGCTATCCGATGGACGCCATCCTCCCATACATGTCTGTTGGCGTGGCTATAACGTCTAACGCTTACGGCCACCTCCCGGACCGTCCAACCAAGATGTGGATCTGCCTCTTCACCGTCGTATGCACCTGCATGGACGACACAATGACCAGTGGAAAAGATCTAGTGCATGTGTACCGTTTCAACGAGCGGTTCGCGAATTGTCAGCCGCACGAGCATCCAGTTATGCATGCGCTCGATGGACTCATACGGGAGGTCGCTTGCCATTATCCTGCACCGGTGTCAAATTTTATCGTGACGTCCGGGCTCGACTATGTGTCTTCCCTTTTACTTGACCATGAGACCAAAGATATGCGGGTATGGTATTTCCCCAATAAAGCCAACTTCGATCTTTAACCCTTTGTGTGAATAGATCTCGCCGCAGGCTCCCTCATACCCCGATTATTCTAGGATGCTATCAGGCATAGCGTATGCGTACGCATACTGCATTTTCCCTTCTACACTCCCGCTTCAGGAATACGTTCAATGCATGCTCGATCTGGTCATAGTCATAAACCACACAAAGTAATTATTAAATCGATGATTTTCTGTTAACATTTCTAACCTGCCACAATTCAGTGATATATTGTCATACTACAAAGAGGAGATCCAAGGTGACTCCGCAAACTACCTGTCGCTCGTAGCGGCCTCTCGTGGTCTTACCAAACAGTCCGCTCTCCGGGAACTGGTCGAGAAAACTGTGCAAGCACATCACAATATCCTCGAATTCCTGAGACCGCGTCCTGAGGCATATGACGCCTATGTCGCATTTTTCAATGGGTATTTCAAATTCCACACCCAAGGAAGGTATAAGCTGGAGGAGATCATGTAGAAGAGGTCGTCTTCTTGATGGATACCTTTCTTATGGTATTTCTCAACTTTTCCTCTATGTTGATTACATCTTGAAGTAGAGTACTAGCTATCACGTTTGTACCCTGTCTCTATGTCTACCCCATTAGATTGCCTGCCCCTTTGACTTTTCTTACTCCTTCCAATTCAATCAAGCAGTTTTATTTTCCCAAAGTACTTACCTCTAGATTAACTTTTCAGTGTATGTAAAGCTCGATGACTACAACTCAAAGGGCGGGCCAGGATGCGGAAGATCGTAAAAGGCACTATAAGGTCTGGTTGGCGCTCGCACGTGCAGCTTCTGAGCTTCTGCGCGGAGATGAGTGTAGCGTCTACTGCGTAAAAGATCAAACTCTTCCAAACTCCGTCTTTATTCGGGTGAAGCGATGCAAGTTTCTGATGTACACATGCCATCTGTCAACAACCCGGAAAGATCCTGATGTTTTATTCCTGGTTTTCGACGGAGCGGTAGTCGTGATGACCATAATGCTTTAGGGGGGTGGATGAAACGGGGCTCAAATGAACTCATTCTCTCCGACACTTGTCACTGCTTCACGTCTTTTAATCCTCCTTATCATCTATCCCCAAGAAACAAGTAAAACTTTGTACGAATCAAATTCATTTGCGTGAGCGGAGTTCCAAAAATAACTCGTCCTGGACCCCAACTCCAAAGTAAATCTTAGTACAAGTCTATTTATCATTGTGTTTCCTACTCGCTTTGTTCATGCTAATTCCTTGCCAAGGGCCTGTCGTTCTCGTCACACCGACGGTTAGCCTCACTTTTTCCCCGTCTGTGTCTATTGTTCAGCAAATTCAGTTTACTCATGATGCATAACGTCGTCGGGACCGCAAAATCTTGATGCATTATGGCACGATTTCTCACTGCCCCGCATCCTGAAGGCTATGCATTGTGAGATAGTGTATGCTGTACTTACTGGCTGACCGGTCTTTATGCGCAGAATGGCTTGGTCATAGACACCAATTAGGGAAGCTCTCTCCCGACATCAACTACGCCTCAGCGTCTGTAGATCCAGATAGGAATAGACGGCACGTTTGCTTTCCCAGTAAATCCTAATTATCGCGGAACTTTCTTCGAGATGCCGCTTGAAAATGACTACTTATTTGTGCATGCGCACGATATCTCGCATCAATAATCACCCTAAACGTCTACAATCATACAAATCATGGTCGCTCTCAAATACCCTCCCCTCGATGGATCTCTGTCCTTCCCTCAATTGCTTGAATTCAATGCGCAACATAACTCGGACGTCCCTTTCTTTGTCTACCACAAACCTGACAGCAACGACCTGGTCTCTATCTCTCACTCAGACTTCTATCGAGCTTGTCATCGGGCTGCCCAGGCAATTAGAACAGCCCCTGCAGGCGCACATAAAGAAGTCGTCGCCCTCATCGGGAACTCTGACACCCTTCTTTACCAGACAGTATTCATGGGTATCATCTTCGCTGGGCTAGTCGTGTGTACATAGTTTTTCTGAATAATCGGGTTTCTGATTACTGCTATTTCAAGCCATTCCCCATGTCTCCTCGGAATTCGGTGCCAGCAGTCACGAGTATGATGCAGAAGACAGGGTGCCGTCGCTTAATCACGACTCGGCACTCTCTCGCTTCCCTTATCGACGGGGTCGAAGCGGGTCTTGTGTCTGCCACTCAAACGAGTCAGCTACAGATTGACGAGATTCCGACGCTGGAACACCTGTACCCCTCATTCGTTAGTGGTACTCCCAATGAGGCTATTGTCCCGTACTCTTCCCTAGCTTCGCCATCGTCTTGGAACGATGTATTATTCTACCTGCACTCCTCTGGCAGCACTGGCTTCCCTAAACCCATTCCAGTAACTAACTTGACTGCCATCCACTGGTGCATAACGCGTGAGTCAGCAAAATAGTCTGCATAGCGAACAACGCTAAGAGTGCCGTTAGCATCTATTTTCGACCTCATCAACTTTCCCACTCCTATTCGCATCTGTGCTGCGTCCTTACCATCATTCCATACCCTTGGTGTATATTTTCAGCTGGTCACCCCTATCGCCTCCCTGAGCAGTGTGTCTATTTACCCGCCTACATCCTTCCTCGATCCCTTGGCGACGCCTGTACTACCCAACTCGCAAAACATCCTGGACACTATACTCGAGACGAAATCAAATGCTTTGATAGTCGTGCCTGCCTTTCTAGAACAATGGGCGTCTTCGCCGAGTGCTGTCGATGTTCTGAAGAATCTCGAATATGTTGTAAGTTTGTTTTTGAGGCTATAACAAGGAATGACTCGTGCTGATACAAATGCAGGCCTATGGTGGCGGTCCTCTCGCGCCTAAGACGGGAAATGCTCTGGCGGATGCAGGGGTCAAGCTTACTTCTGGCTACGGCGCTACAGAATTTGGTGTCGTCACTTATTCCATCCGAAATTCGGTCGATCAAAAGTTGTGGGACTGGCTGCGATTTGGACCAAATTCCAAGATCAGATGGGCTCCACAGGGCGATGGCACATATGAATGTCAAATTTTGGTGCGTCTCCGAGTTGATCTTTGAACGCGCGTTGAATGCTTTTTCGCAGACAACCCCGACGCATCAAGTATCAGTAGAGAATCTTCCGGACGTCAAGGGTTATGCTACTTCAGATGTATTCATCAAGCACCCGACCATAGAGGGTTTGTGGAAGATGTACGACTGAAATTTGCGTTATTTATGTTCTCTGACATCTTCCTTGTAGTGTAGGAAGGATCGACGACGTTTTGGTACTCTCGTCCGGGGAGAAGACAGTACCGGCTCCCATGGAAAGCATTGTCTGTGCTAACCCCTACGTAACCGGCGCCGTCATCTTTGGCCGTGGACGCAATCAAGTTGGGATCCTCGTAGAGCCACGAGCAGGGTCTGAAATTGATGTTGATGACGAAAATCAACTTGCTGAGTTTAGGAACCGAGTGTGGTAAGCCCCCCAAAAGATCGCATGCTACTCTTGAGTCTGAAGATGTTCTTGAAGGCCGGACATAGAGGAAGCGAATAAGGAGGCTCCTGCCTTCAGCAGGATCTTCAAAGAAATGATTCTTGTGACATATAGTAAGAAGCCCATGCCTCGAGCTGCAAAAGGGACCGTCAACAAAAAATTAACCGTCAAGTTGTATGAGGAGGAGATTAATGCCCTGTGAGCATAGTATCCATTTGTCACTCTGTCAACTAGACTTCATGAGTGACAGATATGAAAAGGTAGAGGGCAGCGCTAGAGCAGGTATTGATGTACCTTTACCTACAAGCTGGACTGCGGAAGACGTCGAGGGATGGCTCAAGGTCCACGCTGCTGCTGTGAACGCCGACAAGGAAGTTGATCCTGATGCGGACCTTTTTACTCAGGGCTTTGACAGGTGGGTCCAAACTAACAAAGGCTAGTGCCCTGCTTACTTTGTATATCTAGTCTATCTGCGACATTTCTCAAAAACCGCATTATCGGCTCTCTCAGTTCGTCTTCAGATCGCGACCTTCAGGCATCAGCATTGCGGATTGACCAGAACATCATATTTTCAAGCCCTTCGATTCGCCAGCTCGCGAGAAGCGTCATTAATGCAGTATTGCAGCAGGATGGTGCAACTACCGTCGACGCCAAGACTGATATCGAGAACATGATCGCGAAGTATTCAGTCGGGTTAGGGAACTCTGTCACAGAGACTCTAGTCAATGGACGTAGCCAAAGCAATCATGGGGTTGTCCTGACCGGGTCTACGGGTGGTCTTGGCTCATACCTGCTTGCAGATCTACTCCAGCGCGAGAATGTGTCTGTGGTATATGCCTTCAATCGCCCGTCGAAGGGGACATCCATACAACAACGACAGGAAGATGCGTTCGAAGATCGCGGTTTAGATATTTCCGTGCTTCAGTCAGACAAACTAGTGTATGTGGAAACTGATACATCCCACGACAACCTAGGTCTGGATAAAGAGTTATATCAGAAGGTTAGCGTCATTTCCAGTGTCATCGAATTAACTAAAGATAGCGTAGATCCGCACGTCTGTTACTGTCATCATTCACAACGCTTGGCGACTCGACTTCAATCTGGCGCTCTCTTCATTTGACTCTTATGTACGGGGAATGAGGAATCTTATAGACTTGGCACTATCTTCTCCCCGTCATCCAAAGCCGCGCCTCATGTTCGCATCTTCCATCTCATCTGCTCAAAGTTGGGATCAAGCGAAAGGACCATTCCCCGAAGAGGTGGAATACGACGCAGGGGTCGCAGTGGGCCTTGGCTATGGGGCGAGCAAATACGTTTCGGAAAGGGTAAGTCACAGGCTACTTCGGGGGCATGAATTCTATGAATACCATTTCCATTAAGATTCTCGTCAATAGCGAGTTACCGGCAACATCGTTCAGGATTGGACAAGTATCAGGAGGCCCCCCGCGAGGAGCTTGGTCAACGACAAACTGGGTACCGATCTTCATCAAATCAAGTATAAGTCTAGGCGCACTTCCGGAAGCTCAAGGAGTAAGTGCATTACTATTGAGGGTATTCATTCGTGACATGCGCGTTTTAGTTTGTGTCTTGGATCCCTCCCCACGCCATATCAAATGCTATTCTTGATGTAGCTTTCGCGGAAGAAGAACCTTCCATCGTGGTGAATCTGGTGCATCCGAAACCGACTGCATGGAAGGGGTTGATACAGCCCATTGCGGACGCCTTGGTTGAGCGTAAAGTAACAAGTCACCCGCTACCTCTTGTGCCATTCTCAGAGTGGTTCGAAAGGCTTGAATCGAGTGCCAAGGACTTGAACGAAGAGACCATGAAACGCATCGTACGTGTATCTCGATAGCTGGCCAGAACGTTTCTCATCTAGTCTTCAATTATAGCCTGCTATCAAGCTTCTCAACTTCTTCCGTGCCATGGCTCATTCAGACACCGCGATCAGGGCGTCTGGAAAGATGGACTCTGAAGCGGGTGGCTTGACTTTATTCTCCACCACCGTAGCCGAACGCGTCAGTCCAACAATGAAGGAACTAAAGCCGCTGTCTTCGGCAGATGCGGCACAGTGGTTGGATTATTGGATGGCAATGGGGATGTTTGAATGAATATATGAGTAAGCAGCAGTTATCTCCTGTCTTTAACAACAGAACTCGGGAGATTGTACTTGTTTTTGATTTTTTTTTGGGGAGAAATGCCGATGGAATGTAACTTGGGAGCTTTTCTGGGTCCACCTGTTTGCTCAGCTAGCTGTTTAAATTCTTTGTATTTTGTACAATATATGTTTCCTAAATATCGACAACCCCGATGTGTTAGTACAATGCGAGCTTTGAGGTCACCAAGCTAGGTGACTCAAGTGCTCGTTCTCGTCAGGCGCGGAGTAGCTGATGAAGACATACTGGAATTTGTGGAAAACGGGCTAGAAGTCAGTCATAGTTAATGTTGCCTTTGTACTTGACTTTGTGGGCGCTCTTGTGCAGTTGTCTAAGTAATATGTAAGAAGGCATCCGCGTCAGTGCGGGCATCCACGTCCACGAACGTGCGGGAATCTATATGTGCACGGCAGCAGGTGTTGGCAATGCGGTACTCTTGCTCGCCATTGGCAGAAGGTGTCATGACGACTGGGTGGATGTTTCTTCCCCTCGAGTGCTCTCTACTCACAGTGACCGGCTTCCCCGCCGGACTAGTCTTCATTGCATGCGGATGCATATAAGGTCCCGAGCCACTAGCTCACCGGAGTCTGTAGCAGAAAAGAACATCTGAAAGGCGGCAGGCTGCAGACAGCGGCGCCGGAGCTGGCTGGAGTGTAGCCTGATAGGCGGAGATGCACAGGAAGTCCTAACCCTACACTCGGGGTAGAATTACAATGTACGAGTCGCACTGGACACAATGCCTGGAATCAAGTGAATCACAGATCGATCGGTTACACCATTAAACCACAAGATTGGTATTACATGTATCCTGTACAGAGTAAAGCAAGGGTATGCATAGTCAACGAGGACCACCGACATAATATATCACAAGGACCGTCAAACATCGTACTAGCACTTATTACCCAATGGGTCTGAATCACAAGTCCTGGTCGCCTAGCGATTTCCAATCATCAATTTCATCTTCATCTACAGGATTATACGCTTCATCATCCGAAAAATACTGGCCTTCAAATGCCATACGCAACGCCGTGCTCGGGCTGAACAACGTAAACTTCGATTTCCCCAGGTGGACCTTGACCACCGAAAACATATATCCTTTCGGTGGCGAGTCGCTTCGTGCGCGAATTTCGTCAGCAATCTCTGGCCATATAGGATCCTCCCCAGGAAACTGCTCAAGCATGTGCACAGGGAGCACGTACATCTCTGGCGAATACACAGTCAGATCCACCATGAGCACGAGTTTATCGCTGAATGCAGGGAACTTCTGCTGTGCTTCACGAACGCGCGTTTCCACGTCTTTGGCCAGTCCAGAGATCTGAGTAGTTTCGAAGCCTGCAATGACTTGGAGACTGTTACGGATATCGGAGGAGCCCCACGGCCCTGTTTGCGATTCGATTGAGAAGCATGAGACAAGGACTGAAGGGACTCACCAACGGTGCACCTCAGAACTTGACACCACTTCCTGTGTCCATTGCGCCAAGCAGTCCTTTGGCATTTCTCTGAGCAATAGATTGATACCAAGCAGCCTGAGCACCGACGCTTTTTGCTGACAAACTTGGGTGTGCACATCGGACACTGACACATATATCAGCATCCACAAGATGGAACTAGAGATGATCAGCGTACTCCTGGACCGCTGCACCTGTATTCATAGAAGTTTATAGGTTCTACACTGCGATAGTCCATAGCATTGATAGTAGATGTCAGGACGATTTCGAGAGCAGCCCCCAACCCTTCGTCGCGTATCTCTCGTTTTTCCGTAGGATCATTGCGCATGCGAAACCAGTGTCGGAAAATTGATGCAACAACCCTGTGGTATATAAAAAATGTGGCGAGAAGGAAGAGTAACTCTATGTCACCCATGCGGCCACGGACGGGGCGATCACGACGGTGGGCGTGAGGCGGGCAAATAACACCCTTCTCCAACGTTTGAATAAGGCCAGCATCGATTGCCTGACATACACATGTTATTCCGTCATCTGCATCGCGAATAGCGGATGCAATGTACGAGTACCCCGACCACAGAACCTTCTGTCTACCTGCGAGTCCCAGCTGTGGATGAAGATCCAATTCCTCATTTGCTTGCACCAAGATCCTCGGCAAGATCTGAGTGATCGCATCCACCACTGTGCGAATTGAACCTTGGCGGATAAGCTGTTCGCGGCATGAAGGGTCTTGGCTACTGATAGTCTGGAGAAATTGGAATGAATAATTGAGACCAACAGTGTAGAGATGAAGTAGCTTGACGCTCGGATCGGAAACCGTCCACGATCGAGGTTCTTCCACAGCAGTAGCATCTCTGGTAATCCGACGGATGTATCTGAGGAGAGTGAAGACAACGGGCTTCACCCCTCCGGCAGCATGTATAAAGTTCGATAAAGGAAGGGTGATTTTGTCTGGATGTTCAGATTCAGATACGCACACATAGTTTGTTAGCGCAAAAGACGCCCGGAGCTTAGAAACGAGGCCATCTTTGGTAGTTCCAGGGTCGCCTTGGAGTACTTCTCCTTTAAGGTTCCCTACTAATATCCTTAACTGCGCGGCGAAGTGCTGAACAGAAACAGAAGAACGGAGTAAGTGACGCCCTTCTTCCGATTTGGTGCAGATCAATGAGAGCGGACTGATGGTTAATTTTACAGCATCGGACACACTGCAAAGATCGGGGCGTGGAGGAGTAACTGAGACATCATAAGGAGGAGGGAGGCAATTTTGAGCGAAGAACCACATCCACGGGTATGTTTTGTCCCACTTCCTCACAATATACTTTGTCACAGCGTCGTCCCTGCCATAAGAAGGTAAAGAGCTGGCAAGCGTGCTGATCGTCACCAATCCCAAGAGAGCATACTTCGCGCGTATGATGGCAGGAATAGTCTTGGGATTGATGTATTTTGGTACTTGAACTGAATTAAGCGTCGCGTGAAAGATGGGCACCAAGCAACAAAAACGGGAAGGGGAAGATTTGGAGATCGAAAGAGTTATAAACTCAACCAGCCTTGCGAGATCTTTGATAGATCCCTGTATAGCTTTTTTTGCAGTGATCTTGAGTGCATGTTAGTGATAAAATGAATTTTGTATGATAAGAGATCCAACTTGTGTTGCCGCTGGCAGAGACTTCAGTGCTTTTGTTTCATCTGTAGTGAGCTGCAAGCTTGATCCCACTGCGGCAAATGACATGAGGGGCGGTAGCAGTACTGTATAGCGTGATAGGCTTCAGCAGGAGACAGGAAATTAATATTGGTCAATGTTTGGTGAGTCGGGCTTTGCCGGGAACGTTATCAGGTCAAAATTAACGCTGCTAATTTGCAGAGTTCATCCAGGCCCCATCCGAAATTAACCAGCGTAAACACGCTGGCACACGGCGCGAGCATCGGCGGTGAGCACTACATAGCTGTCTCTCGTAGCCAAACCTTATCTAAATAAAAGAATACAGTCGCTCCTTCTTTTTCAAGGGTAGTAGGTGCTATGGTTTTTTCTACTCCAATTTTTTTAACATTGAGGGTAATACCCCCATGTAGGACAATATACTGAACACCAGATGAGTACTTCCTCATGTACCGAAACCGTGAATGCCCTGATATAGCGCGTACCCCGATCAGTCCGCCGTTCCTGCCGGACGCCGTGGTTATCAGGTGAGTCTGCGCGCTTAGTATCGAAGAACTTCTAACACAAAAGGCTCCACCGTGACCGGAGAACAATTCTGTTGAATGTATTCTTGTGAGTCTTCAAAAAGCTTTATCCCGCTTCTAGCGCTTTAATTTTATCGAGTGTTCTCCCAAAAGCTATCATATAATTTATATTCGGCTACTCCTTAGAGAGCTGTGCATGAATCAGTGTTGGGTAAATATTCAGATTTATTATTGGATGAAGAATGGTATTTTTCTGTGCACGTTTATGTTAAAGTCGCATAACTGCTGAATTTTCCCCCTGCGTGTCTCAAGGACTCCCAATTATGGTATCTTTACCACATGCATGCATCATGTTGACCTGGTGTCTAGAACCGGGACCATCAAGCTTCAGATGACATCGCAATGGCCACCTGCCACTGATTTCACTTACACTATTTCGGCAGTTACATTCCCCTTGACTCGGAGCGGGCAGTTTTTTGATCTCTGATAGCAGTGCGGCCCAGCCATCCTTGAAAAGATTACGCTCTTATCGGAGATAGAAACACAATACTCACCTATGTTTCAAGTCTCCAACCTTACCGCTTCGAAAGGATCACATTCGCTTGATTCATTGGCAACTTATCCCTATCTGATAACATCTGATCCAGTCATTCTCTCCGAAGAGATTACATCAGGCGCGAAGTCTCCGGTCATGAATGCAATGTGACTTTCACAACGTCAGCGTTATAATTAATTATCTCACCATGGTCATTGGATGTTACTATGTGGGTGCTGGCCCTGTACAGTATACAAGACTCTCGTTCGTCAACAAACCGACATACGTCAAAGAGTATAAGTACAGGGTACATGCGACCCAAATATTGGAGCCATTCTCTCACCAAGCTTCAATCTTTCTGCAAGTTTTCACAATGTCGATGAACAACCTGTCCACATCCACCCTCGATGGCGAAGTGCGTGCTTGTGTTTTGATACCCTTCCATGTTCCGATGTTGATGTCGAATATAGGTCCTAGCAAACATCCGCCAGTCCATCGCCGAATTTCTTCAGCGTTGCGGTCCCGCTTGACGAGGCGTGGTACTCCGAATGCTCTCAGGAGGCCATCAAACGAGGCTATCCGATGGACGCCATCCTCTCATACATGCCTGTTGGCGTGGCCATGGTATCCAACGCTTATGACCATCTCCCGGACCGTGCAACAAAGATGTGGATGTGCTTCTTCACCATCCTATGCGCCTGCATGGACGACATAATGATCAGCGGAGAAAATACGGTATGGTATTTCTTTAATAAAGAGCTTCGATCTTTAACCCTTTGTGTGAACAGATCTCGCCGCAGGCCCCCTCATACCCTGAGTATGCTAGGATGCTATCAGGTGTGGACTATGCGTACGCATACTGCGTTTTCCCTTCCACACTCCCGCCTCGGGAATACGTTCAATGTATAATGGATGTAGCCATGGTGATAAACTACGCAAAGTAACTACTTGCATCGATGATTTTATGTTAACCTTTCTAACCTGCCATGATTCAGTGATATATGATTGTCATACTACAAAGAGGAGATCCAAGGCGATACTGCAAACTACCTGTCGCTCATGGCAGCCTCTCGTGGTCTTAACAAACAGGACGCTCTCCGGAAACTCATCGAGAAAACCGTACAACTACATCACGGTATCCTCGAATTCCTGAGACCGCGTCCTGAGGCATATGACGCCTATGTCGCATTCTTCAATGGGTATTTCAAATTCCACACTACCTTTGGAAGGTATAAGCTGGAGGAGATCATGGAGAAGAGGTCGTCTTCTTGATGGATACCTTTCTTATGGTATTTCTCAACTTTTCCTCTATGTTGATTACATCTTAAAGTAGAGTGATAGCTATCACGTTTGTACCCTGTTCTATGTCTGCCAGGCGCCATTCGATTACCTGTCGCTTTGGCTTTTCGTACTCCGTCCAGTTCAATCAAGCAGTTTTATGAGAATTTTTTCCAATGTACTTTGTAATGTATGTAAGGTTTGGTTGATAAATATGATTTTACCCGCTCGCATGTGAAGTTCACGCTGGGACAACCACTTGACCCACAACGGAAGCTTGGTCTTTCGCAAGCGTGCAACTCCTCAATGAAAGTCATCAAACGTAGTGGGGTCTACAGGGTCAATCTGGCGACCTGGCCGACGAAAGTGTAGTTTGTGTTGCTGATATTCTTCGAGGAGCTAACGAAGTTCTATGCGGAGATGAAGGGCAGTGTAGCGTCCACTGCGTGCAGAAAGATCAAGTCCATCTCTTCCAAACCGCATCTTTACTCGGACGAAGTGATGCAAATTCTTTGCAATGACTGTTCGGATGTAGCACTCGCCATAATCCATGCCTTTGCATTCCATAGTGGCCTGGAGGAGACGATTGAGGTGTTCTTGTAAGAAATAAACACCCATGAAACTACCACGTTGCCCGGTAAGGTTGATGAGTAGGCTGTGATTCTGACGGTACCTCGATGAATGGTCGATGAACCTAAGTTTGATGTTTCAATAGCCTTCTGACATTGACATGATAACTTTGAGGTGTGCTGTGACAGGCAAGGACTATACGTGAAGTTTGGTAAGGCTATGACCCATATTGTATCCGGTTTGTGAAAATCGATATAGAATCTGTGGACGAGCCTTTTCGGAATGATGAATTTTAGCCAACCCGAAGTCGTTTCATTCGCGACGCTTTCATGGCTTGCCGTGCCGCCTACGACCAGCTTAATGATAAAGAAACATTGACATTGAAAGAAGACGTGATACAACTGCCAGTGCACGCACCGCTCTAAGGACAATGTCCGACTGCCCCATCGA
The DNA here is from genome assembly GCF_016647745.1 of Suillus plorans. NCBI lineage: Eukaryota > Fungi > Basidiomycota > Agaricomycetes > Boletales > Suillaceae > Suillus > Suillus plorans. The sequence continues at coordinate 484,480 of NW_024537387.1, forward strand.
CTTTCACGTCCGGAGTACGAAAATGTGATTTGGGATGATATTGAACCTGACCTGGTCCCTGTGATTCGGACGGGCGTTAGCCCATCTGTGAAGATTTTGACTGGATCGTTGATTACCTGTCAGACGAAGTAGAGCACGACAAAGCCGATGAAACAATGATGCATGGCTTGCGCTGAACGCGATGCGTGGACTAGGAAGCTCTGCCAAGCGACATGGGCTCTACCAGACCTTCAGAAGCCTTTGTGAGGAATGGTATAGCTCAGGCTGCATGCAGTTGACGTTACAATAACTTCGGCGCAGAAATTGTACGACAATCTGTCTGCAAAGGGTTGAATATCGATGGAGCTGCGTCTGCAGCCAAATATTTGAACATGTTTATCACTAGTACTCACGTTGCAATTTATTCCTTTTTGGTCAATGGGAGGATCAAAACGAGTTACGTTGATTAGATAAAGCACTGTACAACTCTACAAGAGGTGCACAACAAGGGTTGCGACTAATAAGCGGAAATACACTATGTACGACTCGCAAGACCCTCACAATTTCATACTATACACGTCCGCAATTAAGTGTGAATCGTACGACCTCGAAGATGGGATATATGTATGCAGAAACCTAACCAGGTGTCTGGTACGTGTAAAGTATTATCATAACGATGCGGAACAACCCAGATGTGATCCCCTTCCCCACTACTCGCGAATATACTCTATCGCCCACGGTCCAAGCTCATCCTCAGCGATAGGAATAGTCACCCCACAAGCCGCAAAATGACGCGCAACAGACAACCTGTCGATATTATCCGCCACGCCCACAAACGGCGCATAGCAGACGTGGGGAGAAACGCTGAATGCAGCTCTCCGCAGGATGCTGGAGTATTCGCCGCGCTCGGCGAAGAGCTCTGTGACGACTGTCATGTATTTTTGACGGGCTTCGCGGGATTCGGGATCGCTCGGGTTGACTAAGGGGCGGAGCCGAGCTACGGTTCGGCTGGCTTTCATGTCGGAGAGGACGGGACGGCCGTCCGGTTCGCGGCGAATGCCCTTTGGGCAGGAACTGGGGTTGGCGGTGTAGTATGATACCCAACACTCGACAGGGTCCTCGAGACGAGGGTTGTTTAAAGGGGCAGGTAACTTTGGGAGTGACGAGGGGTGCTCCCAATCAGGAGTCCGCCAGTTGGATAACAAGTAGCGTTGGACTTCGGTCTTTTGATCTCTGGGCGTTTTGTGCGCTTCTGAGCAGAGGGCTTTAACTTTTGTAAGGGCACTGTAGTTGCCGGGCTGGTGTGCAGCTTTAATGAGGGATTGGACTTGTTTGATGCTCTTGGCAGGCTTTGTTGGTTTATGAGTGGGTGAGGCTACAACTGTCCAACTGAGGGTTGGAGGGGCGTCGTCTGATGATGTAGCTTGAAAAGCTGAGTCGTCATCTGGCTGACCTGTTGCCAATACAGCAGCAAATGAGCGAGCTGCGACGCAGTCGGGCAACTGCGCTTGAGGGGAAGCAGGGGTTGTCATGGGGGGAGACAACTGTTGAGGATACATGGGAGTTAAAAAGTCGAGGGAGAGCTGGTGATCGATGGGAGGTTCGATGAGGCGAAGATCAGATGGTGGATCTGCAGGGGGGTCTAGCTGAAGAGACTTTACAGAAGAATGAAAGGAGACGGATTCGATAGGACTAGAGACCTCGACTGCAAGGGCAGTTTGTTGTCTGAGCTTGTCCTGTAGTTGCTCTGATTCTGTACGTGTTGCGTCTAGTTGAGCACGAAGAGTAGATAGCTCTTCACGAGCTTGGTTACGCTCAAGGCGATAACGATCAATGTCATCGACGAGGACTCTATTTTCCTCTTTTTGACGGCGAATACCCTCTGATATGCCCTTGTTAAAGAGGTCTTCGCGCGTGCGCTTCCTGTCTTGGAAGGCGATTTGAAAAGCTGGCTGATGTGAGGAATAACTTGCATCAGCGACATGCTTCATGTATGAAGAGCAGACGTCGCATCCTGAAGGGTGAACAATTCCATAGTCGTCAAGGTACTCCCAAGGGGAGAGGAGAGTGGGAACACCGCGATTGTCTCTAAGAGAAACGCGGTATGGCTCGTCATGAGATGACAAGGAAAACATGATTGGTGTGTTTGATAATGAAATGCGCACCAGGCGATGAAGAAGGGTATCTGAGATGTGGGGAGATTCATTGTGGCGCCAGCCAGGTTGATATGCTGTCCAACACGTGTCTTGCCTCGCGTTCACTGCCAGGCGGGTTATTTACTAATGTTAGATTTAGATGCTGTAGAGAAACAAAAGTCAACAAACGATTCAAACAGGCTTGCTCATAATCCTAAATGCTCGTCAGTAGTCGTAGTAGTTAGTGGTTGGTTGATGTAGCCAATAGTCAGTTGATTAACTTAGGCACATCATGTGTTAGGTTAGTGTTAACGTAAGCAATTAGCACGTGGGTAGGCGATGATCAGGTCAAGGACCACAGCGAACTCAAGCATCTACTGCGATCACTGCGGACTGTGGTCGACAAGAAAAGCATCGACATACCACTGATATACCATTATATTCATCCCTATATCATCTAAATTCGCTTGCTATACCACACATCCAAGATGTCATTCATAGATACACTTCAAAATGCCCTTGACCGCATGTTACCAAGGAAGTCAAAGACCAGCACAGTACCAGCAGCAGTTGGGATAGGAAATGGGCTTGGTATGGTCAACTACGAGGACGACGTGAGTCTCTTATCATTATTTTGTACCCAGTAGCTGCCAGAAAACGCCAGCCAACTTTGTCCTTGTAACCCGCTCTATGCGCTTCGACTCGAACCATTTACGTAATATACACAACTTCCCTCTATGCCTCTTCATGGATCAGTCTGGAACACTGGTCTTCCTCCTTTTCTTGCCCCTTTTATGGATCGTTTGGCTCGCGGTCATTGATATTTACTTACAACACTCTATCAATCATGCTGACACCTTTTCCGCCTTTTAGATGATTATAAGCAAGCCTGCCATCATATTTCACATTTCTCAGACATTCTTCAACTTTCTCGCAATGGCTTGCTTTGCAAGCGTAGCCAGTTTTCAAGCAAAGTGGGGAATAGGGCCTTGTAAGTTCATCGCTGCCACAGTTTCAAACCATACTGACTCTCCACAGCTGGTCTCTCAGGATTCGCGATCTTCGTGAGCGTCACAGGAATATTCCTATCCCTATTCCTCCTCTTCGTACCTGTCGTATACGAGAAATACGACAAACTCATTCGCCTAGCCCGTACCCTCAAAGAAGTACGCGTCGGCTTCATCCTCGTTGGCAGCGGGTGCATTTTCAGCCTCCTCATCGCGTGCGTATTCATCTTACCACCCCTAATCCTAGTCCTCACTTCAGGCTGTACAGATTCATCACCACAATCTCAGCGTGGACAGAGCCTGGTTGCAAAAACGCAGATAACGATCCTCACGCGAGCCTTGGCGACGCGTTTACGAGCGCTCTCCCTGGTTGGTGCAGTACAAAGAAAGCAGGTGCTATATTCTTTTGGTTAGCGTTCGGTATGTTTCTGTGTCACGTTCCACTCTATTCATTTATCTCACGCTGTCACTCCAGGCTTCTGGCTCGCATCCTTCATCTTGCTTATCATTGACTGGCGCTCCGGAAACCTCACATCCCCACCCCGCGATCTCCCATTCACGCGTCCCCACTCTGACATCGAAGAAGTCGAAGAAGTAGAAGTCGAAGAAGAAGAAGAAGGCGGACACTCATACCAACCCGTCGCCACCAACACAGCGCCCACATACCCCCGCCAATCAGCATACGACAACTCTAACGCCTCCGCATCTCCGTTCGCAGACTCCAACCGCCTCTCAGCCGCTCCCACTAATACCAATACAACCTACCTACCCTCAATCAACACAAATCGTTTCTCAACAGCAGACTCAAGTGCTAATCGCACATCTGCATATTCAACCGCACCCACTACTACCACCGCTCCTACTACAAGCACCAACACGGGTTACGCTACTTCTAGACCTAGTATGGACGCGTATGGCGCGTTTTCAGACCCTGCACCGAGTGGATTCGGGGGCGTGTCAGCGTCATATGCGCCCACTGCCTCAGATTCTGGGTCTGGGGCGCCGAAAGTGAGTAGGACGATGCAATATGCGGATCCGTATGCTGCTGTGCGGGCATCGCTGGCGACGAGCACAGCTACGGGTGCGCCGGCTCCGACAAAATCTAGCTACGAACCGTATACTGGGTACCGATAGTGTACCCTTTATCATGATGGTGGACCGGACTGGTGATATTTATGTAGATGGTTTATGTTTACGCGCGGATATACCCGCAACATGCTTACAATTGCTCTCCTCGTTAGCGCTTATAATAGGCTTGATGTCGTTGGATTGTGTATTATCCATGGACCATTTGCACTGCATCTCTTTCACATAAACTTGTACTGAAACTTGGGGGATAATCAATCATCTGTTGGTGGGAGCGATGCGTTCCGAGTTAGACTACCATTCATAATATGTGTGCATAGAGCACGTATAGAACTAGTGATTATGCTACAGCATATACTACGATACCGATTCTATGTCTATGGTGAGTCGCATATCTCCAACGGTCAGTCTAAAACGGAGAGAATGAGATCATGCATCTGCCAGAAATGCGCTCCCACTAGCCCCACCCGCCTTTCCGGTCAATCACGTCTGCCCGCCTTCCTCCACAACAACTGCAAAAGCCCTCTCGTTCTCTTCCATACGCCTCCTCACAAGTGCCTGATATGTCTCCCCTTCCAAGTTCGTGTCTTCGGATGATGACCCTGAACTTGAATCAGATGGGTATCGTCCGTAGACGGGTTTGCGCCCGTATGCGAGTTCAGCGACGGTGATCTGTATATGGGATTAGCGGATGTGACTGGTCGGGAGAAAAGAATATGCGGCAAGAGGGAAAGAGAAAGACGTACTAAAATATCAGCTGTAAGCCCCTTGATAGGAGATGCACATGTTCTGAACCGGTGCATCCTATATATGAGTCCGTCGAATGCGTCGAGGCGGACGTCGGACGGGTTCTGCGCGGCAAGAGGTATTAGCATGGAAGGGTGGGAAGTACTAACAAGACAGCAGCAAGGTTTCCGTCACAGAAATGCAACTCGGATCGAACAAAGGACATGGTAAAAAGCCGATGACTCACATACACATCCCCAGCACTATATGGCCAGTCCTCTCCCACATCCACGAGCGACTCCCCTTTGTTCAACGAGAGACGAGGGTCCAGCATCGCTTCGAGTGGATGATCGAATATCCTGTCGACTTCTGTGAGAGAGGGAGTGAGGGAAGTGAGGATTGGGTGAGAAGAAGACTTGGGTGGTGTGTTGGAGCTTGCATTCGAGGAGCTGTCCAAAGTCGAGAATGACGGGGACGAAGTGACGAGTGGAAGCGACGAAGATAAAAGCACGACGACGGGCGTTACCAACAACTGAGATGCAGAGAGAAAGGGCGGGAGTGTTGTTATAAAATGTATATTTGACGATGTGGGCGGAAGAGGAAGACCAACTTCTTCATTTGCTTCGCGAAGCTGAGTTGTGTGAAAGCATGCGCATATATTGAATGAATGAGGGGATTCATAATTTAACCGCAGTACTTACAGCAGTCCAGACCAAACTCTCATCTCCCTCATCTGCTTTGCCGCCAGGTAATGCTGTCTGTCCTGGATGTGCACGCAGTGACTTGGACCGGGTCGTCAATAAGACTCTAAGCTCTCCAGCTTGCTCGTACAGTAAAACAAGCACAGCTGCGAGTTTGGAGGTTGGTTGTCGAGAGCTGCCGCATGCGCATTCGTGGGTGAAGCAAGGAGAGGTGGGAGGTGACTTACAGGTCAGGTCTATCCAATTGACATGTCCTCAGACGCTCGACGCATGCTCTAGACTTTGAAGTGAGGCGCTTGAGCACATGTGTTGGGATGTCCCCTAAGCGTTTCTCAGAGTTAGGTTGTGTACTAGTAAGCTTTGGGATGGTAGAAGAGAGAGCCATAGCATAAGCTGGGGTCGTCTTGAAACACAGCACCACGGCTAGTACTGCCGTTAGACTAAGTGACAGTGATAGCGTATTGACTTGGAATAACAAAGAGTACATAATGGTACAAGAATTGGGTTGGACATGGAGAATTATAAAGAACCGGACATGGGAACCCACGACGTAGGCAGACCATTCCTCCTATTCAGGTGCACCACTCAGAACAAGCCATGATGTTTTCGTCATGTAAGTCCTCCTAACTTATGACTTCCTCCGCGGCGAAGGCGACACAAGACCAGACACTTTTTATAGCTGTAGACAGGAGAATGTTCAAAATGACAAAACGCTGCCCCTCCGCCGCCAGCCCAGTCCAGAGGGAAGTCTAACTGTCAAGGAATTTGGACCCGAATATTCGCGGTTCGTTTTTCGCCATCGTACTCACTAACACATTATGAAGTCACGGTCTTGTTGATCAACTTCGCATTTGAGCGGCGGCCTCTGGACTTTAAATCCTGCTTTTCACGAATGCGCCTGCACGACGTGCATTAATGCCCTGTTGATCTGTGAGCCGGTGGCTTCCGCTCCGTAGGGGTAGATATAGGCCAGGAACCTTCCGGCGTGCTGTTCGCTTGTTGATGGTGAAGCTGAGGTGTTTTCCCGAGCCTCCTGCAATCAGGATTCGGATTGCCCGTCACAGGTCGCACTTGAAACAAACAGAAAAGTCTGGGCAGTCTGTGTATGTACTTGGTCTGTACAAGAAATTATAGTCGTGGGAACTATACAAGGATTGCTCATATGACTATACCCTTCCGCACTTCATTCGAATCTTTCAAGAACAACCATACGTACGCCTTCCTTCACGCACAGCGGTGCCTATTTATGCTGAATGTGTAGGATATTTTTAAAGAAATGGCTCGTCAGGTATATTTATATTGCATCGCACAACCTTCTACTGCCAACACCGGACGGTAAGTGTAACTTTATCTGTATGCTTCGCGCTGCTGACTTGTGCAATCAATTTTGGATATATCCTCAGGCGGACCCAAAAGCCGTTTCCTCCTCCCGTCAAAGTCTGCAAAGAGATAGTCAACGGCATGGGCGGCGCACAATCAACCCATTACGCGCGATTCAAAAACTACAACTTTATGCTCCAAAGCAGGTGCTTACGAATGCCGCGTGTAGGCAGCGCAGCACGTGGCCCTCTCCTATCACCGCACCACAGTTAGTGATGTTCCGGCCCGGCTCAGGCTCAAAGCCCCGGCTTAGGCTTGGCTTCGAAGGGCTTAGGGTCTGTTCGGACATCAGCCATTTTCAAAATTCCAGTTTAACACATACAAGACCAAATAGTCGGAGACCGAAAATGATGTCACGCTGATGCTAATGATAATGAATTTGATAGCGGTCACTGAGCCTATTGTGCCACGCAATGCATCCCAACGACCTCAATGCCGACTTCGATATGCTAGACCTGCTAGATCCACTAGACCAAGATGATATTGTCATTGAAGAACATGATGACAGTTTGGATGAAGAGTCCAATCATGCTAATGCAGCGGACTCCGACCAGCTGGATGTAAACGAGCTGCACTGGATAGACACGATGTTCCGCGGTGCTGCTCGTGTAGCAATGGCTATTGCTGATGCTGCTGGCCAAGTACTCCAAGATCACACACACACTCACTACAACAAGCAGCCCTATCATACTTCCGCCTTGTCTGGAATGGCATGGGTCAATGAGCTCCTCACAGGACATCCAGACCGCATACGATGTGAACTTGGTGTGCGGCGCCATGTGTTCTATGTACTGTTGAATCTACTTCATGATTCAGGGTGCAGGAATTCAAAATATGTCCCGCTTGAGGAGCAGCTCGCCATCTTCTTGTATGCAAGTGTCACAGGTCTCTCTGTTCGCCATCTTGGTGAACGCTTTCAACGCTCCAATGACACGATATCAAAGTATGTGATTCCCCAGTGTGATAAATTCGCTCATTTTTTTTGAAGGTATTTCAAACGTATTCTCAACGCATTTTCCTCCCCCCCAATTTATTCATTGTATGTCCGGCTACCCAGCGCAGACAGTCCAACACCTCTCGAAGTCCTTCGAAACCCGAAATTCTTCCCATACTTCTCCAATGCCATCGGTGCTATAGACGGTACTCATATCGCATGCCACCCTAGTGGCAAGGATCGCGATGTGACTCGCGATCGTAAAGGCAACTTAACTCAGAACTGTCTCATAGCCTGCTCCTTCAACATGTCGTTCCTTTACATACTGAGTGGCTGGGAGGGATCAGCAGCCGATGCACGTGTTTATCATGATGCTCGCATTACAGACTTCAACATCCCTCCAGGCAAATACTATCTTGCTGATGCGGGATTTGCTGCATGCGATGAACTACTTGTGCCGTATCGTGGAGTACGCTACCATCTTGCTGAATGGGGTCGTGGACATCAGGCGTAAGTAATGTTCAACTTAAGCTAACTTGTACTTACATTGTTTTGTAGGCCCTGTAATCACAGAGAATTATTCAATCTACGTCATGCCATGCTCCGAAACGTCATTGAGCGTATTTTTGGTGTGCTCAAGAACCGCTTCAACATCCTGCTTCTCCCACCTCATTATAACATGGACGTGCAGGCTCGTATACCTGCGGCACTGTGCCTGGTGCACAACGTCATCCGTATTCACGACCCGAACGACATGATGGACTACCGCCAGGTTGATGTGAATGAGCCGGAGTATAATGTTGGCACACTTGCAGAAGGTCCTCCCACTGCAGAGGCACGCACACGTGCACACCGACATCGTGACGAGATCGCCCTTCGCATGTGGGAGGACTACAATCTGACGAGAGAGCAGAGAGGTCAGTCAGTCATAGCGGACAATCTTTTGTAGTCGTTTGCGTCAATTTTATGTAGTCATTTGCACCGATTTTTCATAGACGGTTGAGCAGCAAAGTGTCATAGTATTTGGTGCTGCTACTACTACTAACAATATCAAATGCGAAGGTGATACAGCGAAAATTTACTTCAAGTATGTCGATAAGAAAAGCTTCCGGACGCTCTCCTTCTCAATGACAAGGTACGAATCAGCTATGGCAACATCTGCTTGGAAATGCTTGATAATTTCGACGATCTCATGGTCCTCCAGACCCTCCTTCTGTAGCTGGATGATAGCCTTCTGCTTGCGCACCGGAATGGGATCCACTGTGGGGCGCGAGGCAACCTGAGTTGCGCGCTCATGCATGACATCTGTTGCGCGATCGAAGGAGGTGGAGAGACCACGAATCTCCTTGGACATGCTTTGGAAAGCTTCTGGGACAGCCACACGTGGTGACTTGATGGACTTCCCTGACTCGGATGCAGATTTCGTAGAGCCCGGAGGGCGAGCAAGCGATCTCATGTTATCACCTGATTCTCCAGCTGCTTTTCGTTTGCCGCTGGCAATGGTAGAAGTACCTGGTGTAGAGGGAGTGAAGGTGGGCCATTGCATCGGATCAAAGAGAGAGGGTGGCTCAGTCATGATGGTGGAGGGTGGCGGCATCATGGCGATATCTACATCCTGCGACTCGATGTCATTCAACGCTTCCTCCTGGTCGAGTATATTGGCTTCATCATAACTGATGCCATCTGGGAGGTGAGAAGAGGTAGCGTGACTCGGAGCCCCTACCAGCGCAGCGTTGTCAGCAGGCATGCGGGTGTAGAAAGCACGGCTTCCACATGTATTTGGCGATGGTAGGAGTTCCTTCATTGCTTCATAGTGGGGCCAGCCTTTATTCTTAAACTTCCTTGCAGTGATAGGAGCCTGGATCATATTAGTAGTTGCCAGTGGTAGCGGAGTATTGACAGCACTCACTTTCGATGAGCCCATGTAGTCAGTCCATACCGTCTCAGATTCAGCTGTGATGTTGGCGCCATGCTCCAGACTGTACTCCCATCCAGAATAGGTCGCAATTGAGTCTACAACACCAAACGTGCTACGGAGCTGGAGGTCTTATTAGTATAGACTCTAGTACTGGTGCAACATGATGAGAACTTACCCGCACCCATTTCGATTGGCATGCATCAATTGTCTTCGGCGCACCTTGTGTGGTATGTTTAGATGTCTCATTAGAAGCAGAGGTCCAGAAGGTCTTGTCAAAGTTCATTCCGTTACCACCCTTAGCTCGGTGGGTAGCGATGTATTGGATGAGGTGTGTTTCATCGTCCAGTGTCCAGAAACATCAGTCCTTGGTTTCAGGGTCCTGACACTCCGGTGCGCTCTTCTTTCCACGTACCATGGTGCTCTTTGAACGTCCACGGTGGCTGAGACTTGAACGAGTCAATCTAGTGTTAGATCGCGTAGCTGGCATGTTATTGATGGGCTGATATGCTTTGTCACATATGTCACACTGACCCCCAAACATTACAAAGCACCATATGTTTGAAATTTGAAAATTTGTGGCAAAATTTGTGTATCCGAACAGACCCTTAGGCTCACAAAAATTCAGAGCCTAGGCCGTGAGCCCAAGCCAGCCCAAAGCCGGGGCTTGGGCCCAGCCAGGCTGCGGCTTGGGGGAGCCAACGGACAGAGCAGCTTTGCGAAGCCAACAGACAGATCAAGCATTAGTGGTAGTCTAATTACAATGTGTCTAAATGTCCGTCTCAACATCTGACACGTCCTCAGCATCATCACCCAAAAGTAAAACGTCGACACCAACACAATCAAGGATTTTGAACAAAGTGCCACCAAGACGCTTGTCTGCGTGGGCATTGTTGACTTGAGTGAATCCAAGCAATGCACTCTCGAGTTCCCATTGCGTGGTAACCTTCTCTTTGATCCAATGTCCTGTGATGGCGAAGTAACCGTCAGTATTTTCGGCCTGCCATGCATCACAGGTGGTATTGATAGCACCCTTAACAGTGGCGCCCTACATTTATCTCCCATTAGTTGAGTAGATAGAGCAATATCATGAACATTACTTACATTGAGTCTATTCCTGAGCCCTGTAAGATGAGCTTTGAACATTCTCACTATCTGTGCACGAGTCGCCTTCCTGCCTGGAATTTTGACGCCATTGGTTGCTCGAGCAGCGACATCAATCATTTCTTTGAACTTCGGATGCTCGAGTGCTTGAATTGGCTAGATAAAGAGACGTTAATACAGTTCTGTAGGAAGAGAGACACAGTACCTGGTCAGTGGCCACAAGCCACTCGATCGCAGCCTGTTTGAACAACTTATCCGAATATGAAACCACTTTTTCAGTGAGCTTCTGCTCAGTCAGATGCGCATTAATGCTCTGCTGTTTGTCCTTGCGGGCCTTGACGTCACCAGGAAGCATTGACTCAAACGAATGTTCTTTGGCCCATTTCCGATACTTGCCAGGGAACTTTGCCTCAGCGTGACGACGGAGGGTAGATATTTCGTTCACAAGAATACATGCTTGCCTATTGAGCATGCATCAGTGTGTGAGTATGAATACAAGTGAGCACACCTACGGGCACGTCTTGCACTTTCTGTGCTTTTTCACCTTCCCTTTGGCCCCTGCGTGATCAAAGGTAGCACCAAAGAAAGCATTGATGTCGGCAGTTTTGGCTTCTTGCGTCAACACTGGTTCAACTTCCGTGAGAGATTGAACGTCGATGTCGATTAGAATACCGTCAGCGTCAACCAATTCTGGTTCAGTTGGGACAGCGGCCGTTTTGCGCTGCTTTTGAGGCTTGGGATTAGTACATGCGTCTTCACGCTCATCATCACTAGGTTCCCTGTCAGAGTCTTCAGGGTGCAACCTTTTGTGGGTGTCGACAGCAGATGGCGATGGTGGTATGGGAGAGGTAGATGGAGATTCTGTGGTTTCAGGGGACAAACGTTCAGCAGCGCGCTTAGCAGCCTCTGCAGCGTGGAACTCGTTGATCGCCTTGGTTTGGGATGGCAACGCTGCCTTCTCGGCATGCTGAAGGAGGGTGGCTGTTGGCTTTGTTTTGCGCACAGGACGTGCAACACGGTGCTCAGCATCTGTGCTTGTCATGGGTGGGTAGTAAGTAGGGATGTTAGAGGAACACGTACCGACATGAATCAATTGAAAGATATTGGGTGCGCCGTCACACTTGCGAAGGTGAAGCAAAAAAGGCTTCAGATTTACGAAAAATATTGATCTGTGAAACTGAGATCTGGTTTTCTGACAGCGGAGTGAGTTATGTCGAGCTCGCAAAGCAGAGGACATGGCACTGGCACTCACTGTGACTTTTCCGTAGCAACAGACAAGAGATAAGGCGTTGAAATTGCTGGATATGTTGGCCAATGCAGGCTTTTTGACTGCAACATGTGGACCATCCGAGTCGAAGCTGATAGAGTTGATGGAAGTCAAAGAAAGACAAAAATAGAGTCGGGAAACGTACCTCTGGCAAGGCTTCTATGGCAGTGCCACTAAACATGCCAAAGCCACGGCTCAGGCCAATGGCTCAGGCTTCTCGAAATCCAAGCCCAGGCCCAAGCCTTCCTCAGGCCGTGACGTAGGCCTGGGCTGGGCCCGGCCTATTTGGGCCCGGCTTGGGCCGGCCCAGGGCCTCAAGCCGGGCTGTGCACATCACTAACAACAGTCCTCGTGCCACACTTCAGCAGGCTCAAGTGCCACCTTTCCTTCGACTCCAAAATTTTCGTGACCCCAATTTTCATTTTATTTTCCTGAATTTTATTTTCCAGGCTATCTTTCGCTACTTGGCAACTTGGTGGTCTCTGAGGGCCAAGATCCTTCCGCATGAAGACAAGTCCAACAGGGAAGCTGGCCAAGGGTGGCATCCGAAAATGCTTCCATGCCGCCCTCTCAATTTTACTCATACACTGATGCCTACCTCTTCTTTCCAATTCCGCACCTTGAAGCGTCGCTTTGTGGCTCCTACAATTTGGGATCTGAAGTCACTTCGCTGCATCGCTCTCACTCCTACTGCCATGGGAATCACAGCTCACTTCGGCTCTCTTTTGCACAGGTTGGGGCCGCTAATTGGGGCCGGGTTGCCCCTCCGGAGCTTCCACCAAACATTTATTCTTGTTCTTCCTACCACTTCTAAGACCGCTGTACGAGCACACACAAAGGTAGCCCTGTTGGATTGTGGGGGGCTTACTCCCGACGCTCACATTGTGCAAAGGGAATGCTTCTGGTATGAGAGATGGTATGTATGTGAGGTATGCGTCTGGTTTTCGTGCTGCATTATATTCTTGGTGCATTCTGTGGTGAACTTTTGGCCAGCGAATGTATTTCCCTTCGATATTGGAGCGGTGGGTGTAGTATTAGTGGCATAAATATGTGGGGTATTCTTGGTTCGGTAGCTATGTTCTGCATAAAATATTGTGTGCGTGCATAAATGAATGTTTAGTTTGTCGCGATCTCACTGACTGTCATCTTGGATCGTCCGGTACTGTTGAATGTGAATATCTTTGAGATGTAGAGTAGAAATTGGACCAATAAGCGGACAGGCTGGAGCGGTTGTGAATACATTTGAGAGGGTTGTGTGGAAGGCAGGGCAGAAGATGGGGTAGAAGGTGGATTCTGGCCTACTGGACCAATGAGTGGAGGTGTGTATCCACAAACAGAAACCAAGGCAGGGTGCTGTCCACCGTCGACGCTGCCCTGATCATATAAAACGAGCTCGTGATCAATAAATTGAAGTGATTCTTTAGCAGAAGGGCAATCGAAGGGATTCTCTGACCAGCAGGAGGTCATAGAATTCCAGTGCTGGTCGGTAATGCGGTGGCAGTGAGCTGGACGAGGATGCTGTTTCCGCTCAAAAATCACTTGATACATCTGGTATTCGCAGGTCAAGCAAGTGACACCAGGGTAGATTTCCCGTCAAAACCTGCAGGACAGCTTAGTGAACTGCATTGGTAAGAGGGAACGACCTACTTGAAGCATGATGCTACCAAATGAGTAAATGTCACTCTGAGTGGTAAATACAGAGGTTGAATCTTCCGCAGTAACAAGTTCGGGAGCTGTCCACCTCAATGCTCCTGGACAATGCTGGCTCATTGCAAGATATGTCATGCAGGGCAATCATGCCAAAGTTCCCGAAAGGCCAAAATCTGCAAGGAATGCAGTTCTGTCACTACCGATGAGAACATTATTCTTGTAATTGATCGTTAGTATGAGGAATTAATCAAACGAGAAACCTTACACTGGTGAGGTCTCCGTGGACGACAGGATTAAAGTACGTCTGTCCATCTACAGTGAAACTGAACGTATGAACTGAGGGAGATGGTCATTTTTGTTTATTTTTGGCATTTACATATGTCCACTCATGATAGTCAAGGCCAGCAGCGATGTCACGGAGCTTGTGCACGAAACGATGAGCCCAAGGGTACAAATCGGAAACTTATCTTTGAAGCTCTCACCAGAAGCAGCCGATCACGTGGCCCGGGGTTTCCTTGAGGAATGACGTCAGATTGCTGTTGACTATCCACGGAGCAACCAGAGTCGCAGATAGGCTGAAGTCTCGAGTAGTACCCATGAACTTCAAGATATTAGGATGTTGCAACCTCTTCCAAATCCCAATCTCTCTCCGAAATACCTAAGAAAGCTTAATGAGATTTGTCGGTTCCCTGAGTCATATAGTAGAAATGAATACCTCCTCATTGATGAATTGTGGCCAAAGTGCTTTCACAGCGACCTGCAGATGCATGATATTTTAGTAAATATGGAGGACCTGCCAGTGTAAGTTCTGCACAAACTTCCACATTGCCATCTGGACCATGATATAGGCATCTGTATAGTAAATATCTCCGTACGCTCCCCAGGAAACTGAGTAGTAGGGGGGGAGTCGTTCGATAAACCTAGTCAAGTCTGGGATCAATGGGAGAGAATCAGGTTGCACGTCAGACATCTCCTGCAGAATGCCCTGATGAGGATACCCTTCCAAGGAGGAAAGGGGTAGATGGGATCTATTAAATGTTTGGCTGGTTATGTATGGAAGAGAAGTCGCCCATGGGCTGGGTTACATGTTCAAGGCCTCATTGTGTTGGCACGAGGAAGCTCATGGCTAGAAGCTTGAAAAATGAAGTCCCATAAAGAGACTGCCAATAACAGTTTACAGTATGTTACAATCAGTGGGTCCAAGCTGGTAGACAAACGGAGGTTGAACTCGGGATCGACAGGCCTTGAGAGTTACAACAATTGATCGAGTACTAGTAGGAGCGGGCACATTCATCTAGGACGGAAGGAGGGTCCGTATGGTCTCAAAATTGACTTTCAGGTTCGACTTTAGTGCAACTTGTTTGTAAACTAAATATCTCCGCTGATTTTATATCAGAACTCAGACTCTGTTTAATTCGCCTGCTGTTCCATACCTCAGAAGGCACAAAATTCATAAATTTGAGAGGCAGTACCACAGCATGCTACACTTTCTAAGGAATCCTCATGACGGTGCCGAGCTCACCTAGCAGGGGAAGTTCTGATCAGCATAGATTTTAAATGAACCAACTCCCACAAATTTCCTATCGTTAGAAGCATTCAAAAAAAATTCCGTAGCCTGCAGGCTCCTTGGCGCAGATTGACTCCATCTTCAGTGACCAGAAATGAAAGGGCTTGTGCACTTGGTGTGCCGATTGTGGCAAAAAGTTGGTCCCGTATTTAAGCCTGAATTCCCATTTTGGGATGTCTTCTTTATCGATGTCCTTTTACCAAACCAGTCATATCCAGTCGCTGATTGAACCCCATCCCATCGATGCCCGTCCCAGCACGAGTTCAACCAGGAAAGAACATTTGGGTAGCTGCAGGCGATGGCGATTTAGTTAGGGTTCGGGTATGTAACTTGTCTTCGCTTACAGTACGTGCCAAGCTTATCTCGTTCCTTCAGGGACTTGTTGAACAGCAATGCAGGTGTCATCTCATAGTTCACATGGTCAGGTCTGATCCGGTCCCTCCCAGCCACATCACCCAATGCTCCTGATGAATTCACGTATACTCCCATGCATGCTGTGGCCTCATACGGGCAGCTTGAGACCCTAGCGTACCTGTCATCAGCGAATTCATGAGTTCACGATATTGTAGCCATGATGATTATAGAAATATATACTCCTGCTTCTACCAAATATATCTATTTATACGCCAATAAATTTGACTTGCTAGTACATATGTATGGATGAATGCAAATCTATGCTACACTGGGACATTGGGACATCCCCACCAGTAGTAAGGGACCATGGAGGAATTGTGTCAAAGTTGTCAAACATGTATGAAGGGCCGGAGCGGACAAAATCTGTATGGGTTTGATATCAACACTTTTACTTTCCAGTCGTGTGAGTTTGCTTTTGCAAAACCAACTTTCACTTTCTGAAATATATGAATTATGTTTCCGTTTCAGGATATGCTTTCACTTAAGCTTTCGATTCTGTTTCCATTTCAGGAATCAGCTTATGCCTCTGATATCTGCACATGTGCAATGATGACTCGAGTTCCTCGTCCTTTGACCTTAGTTTTCATGGAATGATGGCAAAGCGCACGGGCCAATGCCAAAAAGTGCGAAAACTTGAACAACCCACCTTCTCTTCTGACCGTGTCCGGTGTGACAACAGTACCAACTCTACTGATGACGAATGAACTCTGTAACATGCCTATACAAACATCGCACTGCCATCATGGGAGCAGGTGCCATTGCACAGGGTATATTGAGATTTTTGGGGTGAGTTTCTCAATCCATCTTTGACGCTCAAAAGTGATACCATCTTGATTAGATTGATACTTGTGCATGCTCACATTCAGAGCAAGATCATGCTGTTATCGTTGATGTCCCATCCCTTCCTCTTCGTCACTGTCCAGATCAAGCCCAACAACATTTCATGACAGTATGTATTTGAATTATGAGTCCTAATGTCAGGCTAAAATTCTGTAAGAATAATTCACCTGGGGATCCTCGAGCAATGTGTTTGCTCTGCTCTTGCCCATATTACGAACATTCATTGCCACTTTCACCCCGGCGTCAGGACTCCATCAAACCAAGCACACCATCTCTTTTCAGTAGACATGGATCCAGCACCAGCACTTCCACAAATGTCTCCTTGTCTTCACTTACAACTCCAGTGACTTTGCCCCGTTCCATGCAAGGCTATCTCCAGCCTCCCACTTTGCCATTAGCATCAGTTTCTTCAAATTCTGGCCTGTTGCTTGCGCCGGTGGCAAATATGCCAGCCTCTTTACCTGCAGCTACACCTGGCAGGTGGTCTGCCGGGTCCCTCCCTCCATGGAATCCTCCAGGACCTCCAATCTCTGGAACAACCAATGACCATCGCTTGTCGCACCATGGGCATGGTGTTTCCTGGTCACTGCTTTCAGTAATCCCAACCCTCCAAAGACGCCAGGCAGAAAGGTCGGCTAATGCTGTGGCTTCCTCATCAAGACATCCTACCAGTCGAAACTCGAGGTCAACAAGTGTGACCCAACGCCGGCGTAAAACCACGAAGTACCTTGTAGTACTACATCCTGAGCCTGTAAGTTTTTTGCGCAGTCTTTGATCTACACTTATTGGTCTTTATCTGTCCTAGATGCATGGGACGGTGCACACAGAATATGAACATATGTTCCGAGAAATTCGTGCACCTATACCACAAAAGATTACGAGTTTCATTCTGCAGGCCCGCAACTTTGGTCTTGTCTTTGAGATCGAAGACAGTTTTCAAAAAGATGATCCTGCTGGTCCTGTATTCCATCAATCCCTGTGCTCTCATTTTGAGAGGGTTGGCCTCGCATTTTCTGGATCCAATTCACATCCACCTTGTCATATCCCATATATTCACGCTTCTCTTCCGGACTTCGGACCCTTAGATCCGGTCCGGTCCGATGCATAGATCCGCGTCCGATCCGATATCCGTTAAGCTTCTTAATTCATTTCCTGTTCATATAACGTTAAACACAGCCTATTTGGTATTTCCTCTTCCCGGTGTCTCGGTTATACTTATTACCGGTATGATTACTGATCCGTTATCCTATGCTTCATTTCCGACTCGCGTTTGATAAGCTTTGCATATGCTTCGTACATAGCCTCGGACCTTTGCTTATTGATCCTTCCGTTATCCTCTTAGTATATAAACCCGTGTATATTTCCTGTAGTACCTCAGTTCGAATATCATCTTAGTTTGTCCTCTTTCTGTCCTCCAGACTTGAGTCTAAACAACTCTTGTCAATCTCTGAGACTTCAGATCGATTCCGATAGTCTACGTCTCCGCCTCTATCTTCGGATAGTCTATACTCTGTTTGTTTCTAGTCCGGATTCGTCCGGATTAGTCTTATACGTGTTTCCGATATCTGGAAGTCATCCGGATATAACTACGAGACTCGTCCAGACCTTCGGACGCGTTATCATTAAGTCTTTGAAATAAGGGACAGTACTTGGGAAAGGGGCACAGCGTACGAGCTGAGGCCGAAGTCCTTCGGATCCAATCCTACGAGAGTACGACCTTAACAGAAGTACAAAAATCTGAGCAGGTAATGGCTAAAGTGACGGCGAATGCTGAAACAAAGAAGACAGTGGTGGGAGAGGTGGGTGACACAAATTAATGTAGTTCTAGCGAGACGACGACAGCGGTCAGAACGAGGCGAACAAAGAATAAACCCAACTCGAATCTCACCTAGAGAGACGACGACAGTGGTCAGAAAGAGGCAAAGATTTCTGACTCAGGTCTCTCGCTCAGTAAGGGTGAGACACTCCACCATAGGAGGCGGGAGTTTTACAGGTATAGCAACAACCTGACACATGTAAGTGCATGGACCATAAAGGACCACATACGCATGACACACGCCCGCGTCGAGCGGAAGAACATTCGAGCAGACTCGAACAAAACATCATGTGACTACGCCATGCATCACTCGGTTGATTAGCTTTGTGTAAAACTTTTTACACTCAACTAAATGTTGTTACTGTCTCAGACAGTGTATTGTGGCCAGACTCACTAGCTATGCTCTGTTTCAGCTCTTCCTTGTCGTTGTATTGGGCCCGTATAATTGAATCCGTCAGGATCAAGATAATCTTACAGCCATTGTCTTTTATTGCAAGTTCAGTAGCTTGTATGTCTTGAAGTCTGGCCTGTCAGAGTATGCAACCACTAGTAGCATGGATTTGAGCAGCAAGCACGGATTGGGTATCTCTGGAGTCCGAATAGGAGTTCCATTGAGTCGTTCTGTCCATAATCCTCACACCCCATCCACCAATCCAGATATTTTGCAAAGCTAGTATGCTTCAAGTCATTCAATTCCTTCTGGATTTCTCACTACAGACGTGTTTGACTATTTTTGTATTTCTGCCAAAGCTAGCACTCCGGCTTATAGCTCTGATGAATGGAGCCCTATGGAGACCTCCCAGTCAGCTGAACAGTGCAGCTCCTGATGAACCTGTCGCTCCCCACCAACCTATGGCTTACCACCAACCGGACACACTATTCCTGCATGGCAAGATTCTACCACACACCAGCGCATTTGGTGTCTTGGTCTCAGACACCTACCAACACTTCCTAGCCTGCCACCCAACAATGAATCATTTGGCCAAGATGACTTTATATGCCTTGGTTACCAATCCAAGCATGGAGGACATCAATGAATGCATCGAAGAGATCAAGAGTTACCTTCACTCACACTTCCCCGCTATACAAGTAGTGACGCTAGAAGACTCTTATGGTGAAACTCCTATGCCTGAAACCTTCCCTGGATATAACCAGGGTCCTTTCCTGAGTCTCTCTTCAGCTGAAAGGCAGACATGGCGACTGCAGTTTTCCCTTCACAGCGATGTTTATGACTTGTATACTGGGGCAAGTACTCCTCGGGCTAAACAGTGAGTGTCATGATTATACTACTACTAGCTAGCTGACCTAAATGCTCAGGACTCTAGCCTTTTTTCTTTATCTGGTGATCATACACGAGTTGACTCATGTTGTCATGCTCGTGTTCTCATCTGAATCCACACCTACAAAGTTCTATGGGAGTAGGCCTTTGTACTCACTCAATGGCCTTGGGCTTAATGCCAGGGGCCAGCAAGTTGAGCGTGGAGAGTCAGGTGCAAGCATGGAGCAGGTAATCACTGGAGGAGAAGTGGTCTTATTGATGCCACATGGTCAGCACATGGCTGACTGTGATCCCAACTCTGTGGATGTTGGTATTGTGGGTTCTACTTCCTTTCAGATGCTAGGTATGTTGATTGTATTACTGCAATTCACTAGCACATGAAAACAGCTGACATTACTACTAGCAAATTCTCCATTCTTGTCCAACATAGCCTCTGGGCAGTGGGACTTGATCTTGCAACTGCCCATGCAATCCATTCCAGATCATATGTCAGTTTTACGCCAGAAGATCAGCGGCAGTCAGATACGCAGGAACCGCACCCCATCATCTCCAAGTCTTTCTACACCTGCCACAACACCTGTGAACCGTCTTGGGATGCTGCTCATCAATCCAGATATGTTTCCACCTTCTGGTGAGGGTGTTAAGACCGTGCACAAAGGGTAGGACTGATTCCAAGGGGCTTGGCTTCAGCTCGTGCGCTGCGCCCCTTACCCGAGTATGTGCCCTTAACCTCAGAATGAAGTCCGGAGAAAGTCCAGTGAAGTCCGAAGGACTTCCGGAGAAGCGTGGGAAACTTCGGAAGGACTTTCCGGATGAGTGTGAGAAACTTCCGGATGAGTGCGGGAAAGTTCCGGAGGAACTTCCGGAAATTACGATGGAGTTTCGTCCTGACGGGGATATGTGTAATGGCTACTCAGGACAAGTCCTGAGTAGAAGGAAACAGAGGAAAGGCTGCAAGGACAAAGTCCGAAGCAGAATAGGTCCGGAGGACCGCGGGAAAGTTCCGGAGGAACTTCCGGAAACTCGGAGGAATGGAGGATCGGATGAGTGGATGAGCGGAGGAGCGGAGGAGCGGAGGAGCGGAGGAGTGGAGGAGCGGAGCTCCGGCCTAGGGAATTCCTCCCTAGGCCTGAGATGGATAATGACTAAGTCGGAGGACTAGAACTGTTACGAGGACTTAGGGTGAAGGCTAGTGCGAGGACTAATATGTGTAATATTCAGACTGAGGAAGTACAAAGATTCTACAGAGTTTATATACTACAGAGGACTTAACGGAGAGTCAGTCAGTGCAGTCCGAAGCTATGCAAGGCTGTGGACGGAGGATGTAGCAAAGTCAAACACTAGTCTATCGGAAAATAGTAAATGAAGATGGAGATGAAGACATAGGAAAATAAAGCCGGAAATGAAACGAGGTACGGAAAATGAGGAAGTCTAACTCAAGAAGGAACATACAAAGGGATAAGGCACAGAAGATAGACGCGGGTCGGATCCGGAAGATAGACGTGGCTCGGATCCGGATGTTCGGAAGTCCGGAGACAGGTGATTACCATAAGGGGATGGGCGCTGATTTAAGGTTTGGGTTCGGACATGACAGATAGGTCGGATCCGGAGATCCGGAGATGTGGATATCAGATCTGGCGTCCGGATATCAGATGCAGGAGTACAGGGATCTGGACGGATAGAGGATTGGGTCTGGAGACATGGACAGGAGGTCCGGAGGTCCGGATGAGGCGTGGGAACGTCGTCGGATGTTGGTCCGGAATGCGGGATATGACAGAGGGTCACACTGAATACCATAGAAGAATGGCAAGGATGGTGGTTGCTGCACAGGGGGCAACAGGAAGGCGAGACCTTGTTGCCTGGGTCTCTCAGTTACGCGGTTCCACCTCAGCAAAGCATTAGTAAGCTATAAGTTTGCCAGTTTACCTTCAAGTTGGACTGTCCCTCCATGTTCCAAGATGACCTGTTTTTTGTATTTTATATCAGACTCTACCACCCATAACTTTATTTAGTAGTATGTCATTCGCACAACATCAGAAGATGTAACTGAGTGGTGTTCAATTCCATGCAAGTAAGTAACTAATAATGTGGAATATAAATACATGAAGTGCATGATGGTGAGGGGGCGTTATGGTGTGCGACAAAGCAAAGTATAATAAATCAGCATAAATGAGGCGACGACCGATGGCGGATAGAAATTAATGTACCCTGCACGTCACAGGTAAGGCTTGAAGTCAGCTCAAGCCCTTACTTAGAACCCGCCCATTCCCATGCCACCCATACCTCCCATGTCACCACCCATACCACCAGCAGGTTTCTCCTCCTCGCCATCTACAACGCAGCACTCACTCATTGTCAGTAAGCTCGCGACACCTGCGGCATCCAGGAGCGCTGTCCGTACGACCTTGAGCGGGTCGATGATACCATGTGTGATCATGTCGGTATACTTGCCCTTCAACGTGTCATAACCATACATGAATGAGTTGTTGGATGAGTTGATGAGCGTGCCGACAATGACGCTGGCTTCCTCACCCGCATTGGTGAGGATTGTGCGTGCGGGCTGTGCTAATGTGCGGCGGATGATGCTGATGCCAAGGCCTTGGTCTAAGTTGGCAGTTGGGATGATGTCAGGATCGGAGGAGGCAGGTTCGCCAGGTGCGGCAGTCTTCAGTGCAAGGCTGGCCTTGAGAAGTGCCGCCTGGGAGGATACCTTCCTCGACAGCTGCACGTGTTGCATTAAGCGCGTCGTCATACTGGTCTTTCTTCTCTCCAACCTCAACTTCAGATGATCCACCAACTTTGATGACAGCGACACCTCCTGAGAGCTTCGCGAGACGTTCTTGGAGCTTGGTCTTGTCGAACTCGGAGGTGGTAGGGTCGTTCAGGAGTGCGCGGATTTGCTCACACCGTGCAGAGATGGCATCCTTGGAGCCGGCACCGTTGAGGACAATGGTGTCCTCCTTGGTGATGGTGATGCTACCAGTGCTGCCCAGGAGGTCAGCTGTTGCATGCTCAAGTTTGATGTCCAGTTCGTCGGTGAAGACTGTGCCGCCGGTGAGGATGGCGAGGTCACCAAGGATGCTCTTGCGGTTGTCACCGAAGCCGGGTGCTTTGACGGCTACAACCTGGAGCTGGCCACGGAGCTTGTTTAGGATGCAAGCTGCGAGGGCTTCGTCATCTAAATCCTCTGCAATGATGACCAGTGGTCTGAGAGCAGAGGCAGCAGTTTCGAGAGATGGGAGGATGTCCTGCAACGAGGAGATTTTCTTCTCAGAGAGGAGAATGAAGGGCTTTTCGAAATCGACTTTTTGAGTCTTGACGTCGGTGATGAAGTATGGGGAGATATAACCGCGGTCAAAGCACATGCCCTCTGTCACTTCAATCTCGTCCTCGGTTGTCCGACCCTCTTTTACGGTGATGACACCCTCCTTTCCAACTCTCTCCATCGCTTGCGCAATCAACCCACCGATGTGCTTGTCACCGTTAGCAGAGATGGTGGCGACCTGTGCAATCTCAGCGGTGGTGGTAATAGTTTTGGTATTGGCCTCCAAGAACTGAACCACTTGTTGAACGGCTGCTTGAGCATTGCGATGGAGGTCCATAGGATTGCATCCTGCAGTGACATTTTTGACACCCTCAGTGTAGATAGCATGAGCGAGGACAGTTGCAGTGGTAGTACCATCACCAGCAATCTCGTTTGTTTTTTGTGTGACATCCTGAACCGTTGAGGCTGTTTGGGAAGCTGCGGCGGGAGATGGGTCACGTGACTAAGGTTGGCTGGTCCGAAATCGAAATCGAAACATGAAATCGAAAGCCTTACATAATGCGAAAAGGAAAAGCCAAAATTACAGAATATTTCGATCCTAGGATATCCGACTGTCCGACCCTATACCAGCACCCGCCCCGGATATGACTCAGCATGCGATCTACAAATAAACAACACCAAACACGCCACCTTGAACTGTACACCCCGCCCCCGCCCCCACCCTTTGTATCTCTTTCCCCACCCTCGCCCTTTGTGTTGTGGTGAATGTTGGAGGTGAGCCAGTAGGGAGGTGATGATACAGCAACTGCAGCACATCAAGGGCTGATGGTATTAGCATAGTCATTGAGTGCGGTGCAGGGAGGTAAGCATGTAGCGGCGCTGTTAAGTAGTGGCTTGGCCAAATGTAGTAATATCCCTGACGTTGTGCGCAAGGTGACTGACAGCGAGGACATGTGGGAAACAGCGAGCTTAATACATGATTATATTTTAACAGTATATTATGTGTTGTGATTGATGCATGGGAACGATGATTATTATGCTGGCATGGATGCGGTCGGACGGTCGGATGAGGTCGGACGGTCGGATATATAACAGGTCTCAAAGTTAAAATATGAAAGCAAAATAAAAGCAAAAGACACACGAACACTTCAAGCCATATTTAAGCTCCGCCAGAACCGATCTTAGGTAAGTGTAATACAAAGTCACTTCTTGATCGATATCGATAACGACTTGAATGAACGATGCCTCATACATCAGCGCGTCAACACATCTTGCAAGCACTATGGACCAAACAGGTCGATCTACAACTAGCGCGATACCTTGAATTAACCAAGATCGCTATCGAAGGACTGGAAGAGTGGGACGATAGTAGTTTGGGCTCCTCATCTGAGTCTGAAGATTCAGATAATAGCATGGGTTTGTCGTTGATATTGTCCGGCTCCTCCCTTACCGAATCACTTTTCCCGCTGTCGGTGTCCTCTGCGACCGAGATACTGACGGTGTCGCGTAGTTTCACTGAATTCAGTGACACGATCAAAGCCTTGCATTGTAGAAACAACAATACCGAGAGGAACAAATGAAGCTCCTGACTGTATCTGTAAATGTT
Organism: Suillus plorans; assembly: GCF_016647745.1. NCBI lineage: Eukaryota > Fungi > Basidiomycota > Agaricomycetes > Boletales > Suillaceae > Suillus > Suillus plorans. The sequence goes on from NW_024537387.1 coordinate 509,151, forward strand.
GTAAGGTCGCGTGTTGCCTAGTCTGCTATACTTGAGACGACAAGTGCGTTCGACCCTAAAGGGGAAGCGAGTGCAGCAAGGATCTAGTAGTGCGCGCTGAAGGCGCTACTGGTCGGCCAATGCGAAGCGCGAGAATGCGCGCACCTGCGCGCAAGGCGCAGGAAAGCAAAGGTACGCGCGAGGCGCGGGAAGCGCGCATGCACGTGAGCGGAAACAAGTGAGAGTAAGTGTGAGTTTGCTTAAGTGATAATTGATGAAAAACAAGAGATGTGAGCGCGAGGTGTCAAAGAATAGATTTCAACTATAATCTGCTAGGTAGTAAGTGGGTGGTAAGTGGGAGGTAAAGTCCTAAGTTCAAAAGTTGGAAAAGTGGGTAATAGTATGTAATGCTGGCGCTTATATACGGCGCCTAAGCGCTGTCACGTGGAGCCGAAGTGCTACCGAGTAAGGTATGTAAAGCTATATGTAGGTAAGGGTCCAAAATAAAGGTGGAACGATACACAGATAAGAGAAATGGAAACATACGCACTAGAGAACTTGGTGGACAGTGGATGGATGCTTCCGGATGGCTGGCGCTATAGGGTGCTCAAGCGCGGGAAAGCGCGCGCGCGTATACATAGTAAAGCGTGGGAAGTCGTGCGCGGGAAAGCTGCGCCTCGTAAGGGAATAGCTGTGGATAGCACACAGAGTGATGCTACAAGTTCGTGCTATGTACTCCCTAGTGAATACTGCCATATCATGCAATGAGAGGCATGAGTCTCTACAGCGTGATGAAGTCGAGAAGAGTCATGTTCTCTTTGCACGTCCGAAATCGAGCCGTGCGCCACAGCTCCATCTGCTCGAGGAGTGGGCACTGGATCATCCTGAAAAATTTCGCCGTAAACTTCGCGTGGATCCCCCCGTCTTTGAGCACCTTGTGAACACAATTCTCGCTCACCCAGTGTTCCACAACAATTTGAATAACCCGCAGTTACCTGTCCCCGTGCAACTTGCGATATTCCTAAATAGTGCGGGTCACTATGGAAATGTGGCAACAACAGAGGACATAGCAGAATGGGCAGGCGTCTCGGCGGGGACAGTTTATAATTGTCACCGACGCGTCATGATTGTGCTCCTTCAGCATCATGACGCTGTAATCCATTTCGACCCGCTTTATGAGGATGATCAAATTGAGAGGGAGAGGGCAAAGACATGGGTCGAAGAGCAAACGTGTCCGGAGTGGAGGGGGGGATTTCTCTGTGTTGACAGCACACCGTTTAACCTGTTTCAAAAGCCCGGATGGCACGGAGAGGGCTTTTATGACCGTAAATCAAACTATTCACTATCAGCTCAAGTACGCTATGAATTGTAACGGAAAAACAAAACTAACATGTTCAAAAGGTCGTGATCATGCCGCATAACCTGCGCATCGTCGACTACGTCATTGGCGTTCCTGAGAGCGTGCATGATTCCAATGTGTTTTCAAAGGCCCGGATTGCGCGTCATCCTCAGACCTTTTTGGGCGGAAATGAGTGGATTTGGGTGGACACAGCCTATGGCTCTCGTCCATGGTGCATTGTGCCGTTCAAGCGGCCAGCAGCTGGTGGGTTAACCCGCGATCAAAAAACATTTAACTATCATCTATCCAAGGTAGGATGAATCGTTCTCGCGCACCAATCAACTCTAATATTTCCAGGTCCGCGTTCGCTCCGAACATGGTTATGGTTCATTGAAGGGACGCTTCCAGTCCCTTTGTGAACTGTGGATCCAAATCCAAACGCAACGAGACCTAGATGAGGCGAATATGTGGACGCGGTGCTGTTTAATTCTTCATCACATGATAATTGAAATTGAAGAAAAACTTACCACTGATTCATTTGAGCACTTCGCTCATGAAGCGAGGCAGTGGGGCAGATGCAAAGATAGCAGGGAGGAAGATGGTGGCAAAGATGGCAAAGATGGCGCTGGAGATGAGAGTTATATTGGTTCAGAAGGGCAAATTTTTCATAACAGACTAATGGGTCAATTATTGCGCAGATCTCAACAGTGAAAGTGTAGGTACATACCTCTGTAATAATAGTATCCTCGGCCTTGTCAACCAAGGCACATCTTGTTGGTAACTCGATTGCAATTTCGAAGGGTCGAGGTACCCAGTTTCGGGTTGTGGGGCATGACATGGAGATGTGGCAGGATGAAGATGAGTTCAAGGGAGACTGGCTTGATGCTACCTTGGATGACCTTGAGGCGTGTCTTGTTTGTAACTCGATTGCGATTTCGAAGGGTCGAGGTACCCAGTTTCAGGTTGCGGGGCATGACATGGAGATGTGGCAGGATGAAGATGAGTTCAAGGGAGACTGGCTTGATGTTACCTTGGACGACCTTGAGGCATGTCTTGTTGGTAACTCGATTGCGATTTCGAAGGGTCGAGGTACCCAGTTTCAGGTTGCGGGGCATGACATGGAGACGTGGCAGGATGAAGATAAGTTCAAGGGAGACTGGCTTCTGGGCATGAGAAATGGTGAGAGAACAAGAGACATGTATGTATACACGAAGTCAGATACATGTATACATAATTAGCTACAAGGAAAAAACGGGCCTAGAATGCAGTATGAATTTGTAAGAACTTGAGGGGCGGAGGAAAATAGCACAACTGTTAGTTACCCTGATGAGACATCTCCCTCTCCAAAGCCAACCATTCCAACTTCACTTGCTCGAGCTTGGTTTCTAATTCGAGTTGCCTCGTCCGTTCATCCGCCATGGCACGCTCGTGACTCTGAGCGGCAGAAGTACTCCGGAGCATGTGTTCACGCTCGTCTCGAGTGACACGGGCTTTAAGCTCAAGACTGGCCAACTTGGACTCCATCCTCAAACACTTGTGTCCTTGGCTGTAGATGAATCCTGAATGTGCCGCATGAGGGAGTCTGATGCGTCGTTGAGCTTGGCACTGAATTCAGAGACGGGATCACATGGCTGCTTGCGAGAGACGGATCTGCTAGATGGTGAAGGGTCGGAGTCCTGATCAGACGATGTGTGACCAGGATGGTGAGTGCCACTGGCTTTGCGTGAATGTACTGTTAGCGTTTTCATCATCCGGCTTGCTGCTGTATCGGAGTCATCAGATGAGGGCTCTATCTGCTGGTCTTGAGGGATGATGGTCCTGGTATTGCCTGAGGAGATGGTGGACGGCAAGGGATACTTTCGCACACCGTCCTCTGGCTCTGGAGAGTTGAGATAAATAGTAGGCCTCGATGTGTCGTATGATTCGTATCGATGTGGGATATGACTGGGCGTGGTCGAAAATCTGAGAGTGTCGGCTGCATGATGAGGGAGGGGTTGGATGATGATACCTGAGGAAGCCATGATGACGGACCAGACGAATTGTCTCCATCATCCCAGTCAGGCCAGTCCTGATCTTTGTTGGTATGAGACAGGAGGGGGACATCATTAGTATCGTCCATAGGAAAATCATCACCCTCCCCCTGGTGTATCCCCTCATCTAGGATTTGGCCGGGCTCAAGCTCCTCATTCTCAGCATCTGTGCCATCTTCATCATCCATGGGTGGAGGGATCTCCTTCCCTTTGCCCGTCCCAAAGTGACCTGCGGCCTCCGCTGCAAAGTCCTGGCCTGGATCGGCTGTCGAAAACGAAGTGTTATATGTAGGGTTGGTTCTCCACCACCCACGGAGATCAACCCACCACGGGAATGCTACCAAGAGCTGGTCTAAAATAAATTTAGAGTCTACACTAGCATTAGAGATGAACATACATACCAAGAATTCCCTTCATCTTCTCATTCCCGCTGATTGCCTCAAAGGACAGACCAGCGCCAGTTTGGCCAAGTTGCACGTTAATCTCATTGTACTTTTTTCGTAATCTAAAATAGCTAGTTAGTGGCCAGTCTGCACTGAAATTACCATGACGGTAGTCATGAAGGACTCACGATATAAAGCGGCTTTGAATTGGCTTCGTAAAGGCAAGGGGATGCGCTCTAAAATACTCCCTGACCTTCGGATCTTCATCATTCTGGAAAATTGTTGTCGCAAGCTGCTGCAAGTATACGTTCTTCTGCGTAGTCATCTGTTGGCGTGTGCGTCCTTCCTCCTTCGCATCCTTCACAGAATCTGAAAATATTTTGAGCCGAGCCTCTTGATTAACTTTGCACCACTCGATAAGGCGAGCAGTCCGCGGACTGTTCTTCTTGTCCCAGTGTATGGTAGGTGGCTTTAAACGATCTCCTGATCCTGCACTGATGGGCAGGCTAGCACTTGGAGGAGTAGAAGATTCGGTCACTAATCCGTGACTACCACGCTTCGCCGAATGGCCCCGAGATCCACGTCCACGACTACCAGCACTGGCTGTAGCCCCCCGCATGATAAATGTGACACGACAATGAGAACGACCACGACAACGACAACGACAACAACGACAGCGATCACCGGCACAAGTTCTGTCGGAGTCTGAAAGACGCCGAAATTTTCAAGTCATGCCGAAGTTTTTCGTTTGTTGTAGTTTTCATATATTTTACTTTGAGACCCGTTTATATATCCCAGGATCGAGATGTCCTCCAAAATTAGCACCCGAAAGCGAAACGAAAGTTCGAAACCTTGATTGAAATCGCTGTGAATTTTGTCCGCTGGCGCCCTTCATACTGGTCCGCCAAAAACATGTTCACCTACTGTAATTTAATTGTTCAATGACAAACCTATTTATGACTTTATCATGGCGCTTTAGGAAGGTTTCTTCCGTGAGATTGGATGACTTCTTCATAAATTTTTTATCATTGCCAATAGGTTTGCCCCCCGGGCGGGGCCTTGTAGCATCACTCACATGCCGTGCGAACGTGTATTTTCAAATCCAGCAAAGAAACATGCACACTCCGTCGAAGCAGACTCTCACCACGAGTAATGGAAGCCCTCCAGATTCTCAAGTTTTCTTACAGACAGGAGAGACATATTAATATTGTGGGACACATCGATGAGATCAACGTCGTAGACCACATTTCGAAATTACATAACCCAACTTGTGCGTGATCGGTCCGATAGAAAGTAGTACCGCATCAGTGGTGGCGGTGAACGTTGAACATTCAAACTGTGGCCAACCCAATTCTTGAGTCGACTCAGGTGGACTCCTGCAAACTATCGCATCGGATTTCTCGCCTGAATCCATGTTAAAAGTGTTCGAAATTCCTACGTGCGCGCTTGCTCCGTCTTATGGAACCAATCGCTGAATCCCCGTGCCTCTGGCAGTTGCATCCCTGATCTTACTGATCACATAGTCAAGTGTGAATATCCTGAGGCTACTAATAGTCATAAGTACCATATCTGCAAGTGCACCTGGGACCGGCCGAATCATTCTCCAGTATGTGTTACTAGTCAAACAATCAGCGTGAACTGATAATTCTCATATCTTCAGGTCACGGTGGCAGTCAAGGTTATCAGGGTACTACAACCTAAGAACATCCTGGATCTTACCGAGAGATACGACGAATTACTGCAAGAAATCAAAGTATGGGGCAGACTTCAGAACGAACATATTTTGCCTGTGCTCGGATACGTATGCGGACATGGCCATTTACCTAGCCTTGTGTTTCCGTGGATGGAGAATGGGAGCTTGACTAACTTCTTGCGTGAATATGAGTCCTTAGAGCGTGGTGAACGTTTTCGCTTGGTAAGTTCCTTTGAATATGATGGGATTCACGCACAAATAAAATTTCCGTATGTTCAGCTGCAAGATATCGCCTCGGCACTGCAATATTGTGTGTCTGCACTCGTTTACAAAAGTATAGACTCTTAAGTGGATTTTTTATTCTAGTACATGCTATCGCAGTGGTTCACGGAGATCTAACAGGTGTGAGTTGTTACCAAAACTAACAGGGCAGACGAGCACTGATTATCTCTGATGTGCTGGTGCATCAGGACAACATTTTGGTCGACTCGCATGGGCGTGCTTTTGTAACGGGCGTCGGGCTTTCCAAGAGGCTTAACGAGATCGCCTCCAAATCAGAGTCTAGTTCGAACGACACCCGTTTAGCCACTATTCGCTGGATAGCTCCCGAGTTGGTTGATGATGATGAAGAGACCTTTCCCACTTCCAAAAGTGATGTATGGTCTTTTGGTTGCAATATGATTCATGTACATCAACTCGTCCATCGACATTTAAATCTACATTATGTATCTAACAACCATCTTAGGTGCTCTCTGGGCAGTTGCCTTGGTGGTCTATTCGATCAAACCACATTCCCCTCCGATTGCTTGCAAGAAAGGTACCACCACTACCACCAGTAATTGAGGATCAGGTCCAAGATTCATCCTTCCTCCGAAAATGCTTCTCTTTTCCACCAGCAGACCGCCCTTCCGCCGATCAGACACTGGTCTTTGTACGCGAAACACTAAGGACGGGAATGCCGCAGACTGCGGAAGTTGTGGTGGTACGTTTGCTGAATAAGTGCTCATATGCAAGCTGATCGCTATATCAGCATTATCACGACCAAGGCATTCCTCCTGTTGATCAGCATGATCACGACAATGGCATTCCTGCTGTTGTGGCCGAGTTCAAACGACGTGCTTTTGATTTGGTTCCATCACATTTGATCCATATCCCAACCATGGAATTGATCCCGCGGGACAAACTCATTACAATACTGAAACCAGAGACGATCACTGAGGAGGACATCCGTCAGTGCGGAGGATGGTCGAGGGAGTCTGCCATAGAGTCAGCTGTGGTCAACCTCCTCAAATATGCCATTCTATCACACCGATGGGGAGAATCGGAGCCGACATTCCAGGACCTAAAACGCGAAGGAGCGGGTTACAAGAAACTGGAGAAGTTTTGCGCAAAAGCAGAGGAGTATGGTTGTGATCTCGCATGGTCTGATACCTGCTGCATCAACAAAGAAAGCAGCTCAGAGCTTGATGAAGCAATCCGGTCAATGTACATGTGGTACCACGAGGCCTATATATGCATAGTGCACCTGGCTCAGACAAATTCGTGGGATACGCTGGAAAACGACGAGTGGTTCTTTCGTGGCTGGACCTTGCAAGAACTTCTTGCACCCCTTAGGATGAGGTTTTATTATGGCCCTACTTGGACGCCCCTTACACAGAATCCTAACGACAAAGACGACGCGAAGGTTGTTCGTACTCTTTACCGCGCTACCAAGATCCCTGAAAACGACCTGCGCAACTTTCGCTCCGGGCCAAATCGTGCATGGGAGAAGATGAGTTGGGCAGCGAGTCGGAAGACAACCCGTGTTGAAGATGTTGCCTACTCTCTTACTGGTATCTTCGACATCACCATGACGGTCGCATATGGAGAAGGAGATCGAGCTTTTAAAAGATTCATGGCAGAGCTTATCGAGAAGTGCAAGGAATGGCAAATTCTTGTGTGGGCCGGCGGACTCCCTGGATGTCCAACAGGGCCTTCCTGTTATCGCACAACAGACGAGGCAGCACTCGAGATGCTCAAGAACCACGAGATCTCGTGGTGGGGAGAGGGTTGTGGCGATGACGACTTCTCAATTACAAAGCGTGGCGTGCAGGTCAAGCTATTCATGGTCCCTGCCTCCATTGACCAGAGCCTCTGGCAGTCGGTATTCCTTTCCCGTCCCACTGGCGGCCTCATGACATCACCGCTCGACGAGCTGGTCGTGCAATCTCCTTTCTTTCCACCTGCATCTACGACGGAATGGGCGATCGGGGTTGTTAACTATCACGACCATGATGACACTATGAAAGGAAAGTTGAAAGCGGGACAAATTTATATATGTTTTCTCTTAAGACGGTTTTGTCGCCCTGGCCTGGATACCGTGCGCAACCACTGGAGAAGGGAGGTTACGGACAAGATTCTGACGGTTTGTTGCAAACATGACTTCGAAAAAGAAGTGGAGATCGTTTGGTTATAAATTCTAGAATAGAATGTGGTAGAAAAAACGTGTAACACATACAGTGGAATCCTCGATGATCATGCACATGTTACGAATGGCTCACGGTGTATTCAATGAAATTGATTCGTGGTGGTGTGCCCCCAGCCCGATTGCAGTATCTGTGTTGATGCATGAATGCATGACGAGCCGTGATAGCGCTGGTTTATGTAACGTCGTCGCTGCTAATATTGCTTGCCAATTGCTAGACAATTGAACATGTCAACTAACACCGTGACTGTCGGTCAACTTGTGAGCTCAGGCGCCATTATGTGCTGACAATAAAAGCTAGCGACATGGTAAAAAACGCGGTTGCTGTTGAGCGCCGAAGCCCGAATGTATGGTGGATGTTTGGTTACAGTTCGACTTCCCGAGATGCCGCACGGATTTTCAATGTCCGATTGCTGTTTGGTTTGAGGAATATTGTTTCTTCGATTTTATTTTTTTATTTAATGTATATCCCTAGTTACCTTGCATATGGGCTGTCACTCCATATCCCACTCCATGCTACCGGCATCCGTAACGACGCTCACGCGCCAAGTCCCCGACTCCGCTGTGGGACCCCATGATGCATTCATTTGTCTCCATGTCTCTGGTATTTTTGCATTCTATTCTATCTCTCGTTGGGTGTCTCAGTCGGGACACCGTTTTGCAAAATTCTGTTGTGGGAAAGTGCTGACCAATGGACGGTACTTGTAATCCTGCTGGCCTTCTGAGCTGAAGAACTCTGAATCACTTCTACTCGCTCCATCCACCACGCATATCAATCTGCATGCCTTCTTCTTTGTCCGAGGTTCCGACTCAACTTGGCTTGCAGAGTCTACACTCTGACCGGTACCGCCAAGTAAGTCATTATTATTATTGTATACTCCCCCGTCTTCCCATTCGACATCTTCCTGGGTTGTCAAGCCTTTTGTAGGCCTAGCGACTCGGTAGGCTGCATGTGCTCGGAGATGCTTTCTGTAGGCTGACCTGAGGTAAACATGTGTGGCGGGGCATGGCCCAACCCTTCGACATTCTTCTGGTGCACCGCACAGATTTTATATCGCTAACACATTCCTAACATTATTTACAGGCACTAGTTACCTCTGCCACATTGCTACATCGAGTTATGTCCTGGAAGCACCTGCATCATCTGGTGCACCCCTCAGCGACTTTTTAGCTGTCGTGCCTCCTTGAGATGATGAATCTGCCTTTCGCTTCCCTTTCGGATCTGCAGCCTGCTCTGTTGGTTTCGGCGAGAGAGTCTTGGGCGGGCCAGAGAGTGGCAGCAACCTGAGGGATTTCAGGCTGGTCTGGTAGATCCTGCTACCAGTGGGCCGTTGCTCATCGGGCGCGAATGTCCATCTTGCACATGGTCAGTTCATTTCTGCCTTACTCAATCTCGCCACTCACAAACGCATCACCACCTCTACTACCACAGGCATATCCATGGTGAATCTCTGCGAGTAGTGCACAGGGTGAATTAGAACACCCTCATCACCCGCCCTCGTATTCTCACTCACACTCGCATCCTCACCCACCCTTGCATCTTTCACCCGCCCTCGTGTCTTCACCCGCCCTTGTATTCTCGCCCGCCCTTGCACTCTCACCCTCACATGCACCTGATGATCAGAGCGCCCAGTACACAGGCGCGTTCATGAACATTTTGCTTGAGAACCTGGAGAGCAACGTTCTTAACGAGACTATCGACACGTCTTCGTGTCCCTCTCAGACGGTGATAGCTATCTAGATATAAGTATACACACTGTCTACTTTTGCAATGCACTTCAGTGACAGCCTCATGCATGCATCTCTATGGCGGTCTCTTAGTAGCACTCTGCTTGGCCGTGAAAGTAACTCGCAAGATGAACACTATGATCAGGCAATTTTATACAGCAAGAATGGTAGTGTGCCGAGTACTAAAATGCTACTCAACGAAAGGTTGCAAGCCGAAGACGCGACAGAACTTATTACATATATGTGTGGTCCTGAAACTGTTAAAAGCAGATGTGCAGTTTCCTCCACCGAAATTGTTCACGAAAGCTCTAGAGAAGGCTCGTGTTAGTATGACAGTCCAAGGCTTAGTAGTAGGCACAAACTCACGAGCCTGTTAGCACTTGGCAATCTGTAAGGAGGTTACCAGAACCTATGCCAAGTGTGGTCAGTTAGCTGTGCGTGACAGTCAGGTGAGGGGTTGAGGACTTGCCTTGGAAATCAGATAGATATACCATGTTGTTAGTAAGGTGATACTGCACGTGTTGAACAAAGCATAAAAACAGTCCAATGACTGCTTCTCTGCCCTCTAGACTATGGGCAGGGATGGCGGAGTTGTTGTTGATGTACTTGATGAATTTTCCGCTAATCCGCTCCTCAATGAGATAGTTTGCGCCGAGGTCGTTGTTGGGGTCGTCGGGAATGGCTAGTGCCGCACGAACCAGCCTTAGATGTGGTAACTCAACCTCGACATCTTGGCTCACATTGCCAGTCTTGAGCATCTCGTCAATGAAGGTGTACGCCATACCGAGCAATGATGTGCCCCAGTAAAGGCAATTCACCTCATCAAGCGTCTTTTCCAGCTCATCCTCCCTCGCAAAGCGGCAACGCCCCATGGTTTGGCCCTTCCGAAAAAACACGCGTTTAGCTACAACCTGCTCGGCTGACAGAACAGATGGTGGCGGTGATGTAGACATGGATGGGACAATGTCTGTGTTTGAAATCAAGGCAGGGTGACACGTTTTGAAGCTTCCTGCCAAGCCAATCATAGATTTGGAGCTAGTGTCGATGGTGAGTGCGGCGACAGTGTACTTGCTATCAGTAGTACTGAATGGCGTAGAAATGAGCGCTGCGAAGCCAATGGAAGGGATGTCGAAGAGACGAAAGGTGATAGGGACACATCCAGCACCTGTCATCACATAATGTGAGCTAGTTGACCGATTCTAAAAGTTCAAGGCACGTACCTATAGTAGAGGATGCTTGTTTTCTAACATTTCCCTGAGCTTTCATGGCCGCTTGTAGTTGAGATTGGCTGGGTAAGATGGCGACACGGGCGTTTGCATAAAATTTGGGTGTGGGGTCCTTAGGCGTTGCACGCACGAAGAATTATTGTAGGACTGGTTCATTAGCGCCAATGGATGGTTGTCTCGGGTCGTAAAGAATCAGCTTTGGTGATTTGTGCATTTCCAGGCTATAGAGGGAGAGAGAGTGGCTGCGTGACCACTCTGCCCATAATGGTTTGAGCTGGTTGATTACCTCGGACTGGAGCTGAGCTAGGGTGATGTTGAGCGCAACACGCACATCACGTTCAATATTCTGTAAATTTCGCAAGTTGAGAGCAGTGCAAGTTAGAATTGATATGACCTACACCAACTAACACTGTGCCCGACTTTCCCTCTGGTTTCAGGTGATGTAAGGCGACTCGAATCATGACTTGATGGAAGCGCCCTGACGATGCTGCCTGAGCCATCTTGCTGCGATGCAGCTGGTGCACGGCATGATTGGGTGTATATCCCATGCTTGCGTGTGCAGGAACTGGAGGAGGAAGCATTTTTCCGTGGTCACCTGCCAGCATGTGGGCTGGATGGCCGAAGCGCTGACTGGGAAAGATGTTGTCTATAAGATAGTACTATTAAGCTTCATACACAAACCGGAAGCCCTCAGAGCATGACAAACCTCCACGTTGCGCTGCTGACATTGCTTTTACCAGCTCATGTCTCGAGGGCTCAGCAGCTGTGAAGTCTGTGACATGAATGATAATGAATTTGATTAGTATTGGACTTAGACTTGGACTCATCAAAGTTGGACTCACCGATGCTTGTAGCTTGCTGGCCTCGAGTCTGTTCTATAGCTTTACGTCCCTCATAATGCTTTGCACAGGTCGGGCAACACGTACGGCCTGAGCCGTCTTTACCACGCACATATGTAAATGGTACAGTTGATTCGAAGCGTGTGTTGCAACGCTGACAAAGTCTCCAGCTGTTTGGATTCATGGGAGTAAAGTCTGCCATGGTGGATTCAGAGGACGAGCAAGGGATGCTGGAGGCTTTTGAACCATGTTAGACATATAATAGTCCAAGTGATTTTCCGAGTGATTCGCAGTCACGGTTGTTCTTTTGAAGTGTGATTCTCAAGTGGTCGAATAAAGGTGTCTGTCTTCCCAGATCCTGTAGCCTGATAGCTAGCCCTTTGACGCACTGGACCGACTGACTGAGCCTGACTCAAACACATCAGAAGACATCATGATCAACATGAGACCGACTAACAGAAATCTCTTGCTTCGAGCATCATGATCCTGAGCAGTTGTTCGAGGGAAAGCAAGAAGAGTTTGATAAGGTGGTATGCAATACTGACACCAGTGATACCAGCCTCGAACAGGAAATCAATTGTACTACAATATCAATGGCACCAACAGATGCGGACTAAGATAGACTACAGTACTACTCGACTTGCTGAATCTAAATTGCCTCCTCATCTGTCCAGGTAAACTCATAGAAGTCAGACTCTTCATCTGATGAGTTGACTGCCGCAGATTCACCAGTGGGTACACGATATCCAGCCCCTTCGACAAATGGCGGTAAATCCAGAACATCCATCTCCTCAGACCCAATTAGTTTTTCACCGTTGCACGGGATTTTTGGCTGTGCGGTGATGACACTTCGAATGGGATCCTCGCCTTCAATGGCTCTAAAGCACATAAGAAGACCTGAATACGTGTCCCAGATATTGTCACGAGTCAGTACAGTATGACCGAGCTCAGACATGAATGCTGTAGCCTGCTGGGAGAATTCCTGGGGTACCAAGAGAAAAACGGGGTGATCGGAAGGAGCATATGTTTTCCGGACCTGCTCAAGTGAGGAATTATCGACGATCACCTGCAAAACATTAATATATGGACAAGAATGTGTCTGACAGCTTACAGAGAAGTCCCGACAATCAAATTTCTCAGGGCAATCGAAGATATCATTGGGGCGACCATGTGGTAGGATTTTGTGCATGTTGAAGCGGGGTTTAGTGTTGTTGAACTTATCGGCAAAAAGATCGAGCTCATGCTGGAGCCACGGAATGAAAACAAAGTGAAATACAAGTCTATGTTCCACACAGCGTTAGTGCAAGAAAATATCAAAGACATAAAAGAAAAACCTTTCGAGTGCATCATCCAGGTTATAGATGCCTGCACTCAAACCGAAATCGAGAATATCTTCGAAACCTGGAGTCCAGCGACGGCGCAATTGGCTCCAGAAAATTTCTGGCTTTATATTGCGATGGTCGCCTCTGAACTTGTGCTGCAGGGTGCGTGCTAGACCTGGATCTTGAAGATGACGAAGCATGGTGTGACCATTCGCAATCCCATTGTTCTCTGTGCCTGGATCGCTTTGGGTAACGAGAGGCATAGCTTGAATGATTGCATTAGTAGGCTGACAATTGAGACTGGATGCAAATAATTACCTCCAAGGCTTTGGACCGTGTCACAATACCAGCCACAGATCAAGCGTGGATTGTGATTGGTCCACCAGATCTTGAGCCAGAGTATTCGCCCTGAGAACGGCTCGATACCAACATGTAGGAAGAGCTGAAAACGACGCCACTTGTCGTGTTGGTCAAAAACCCAAATGTCGTGAAGACCTGCAGTCCAAAAGGTGCTGCGTTTGAGCCGGCGACTCTTCCGGCGCTGAACTTCATCCGGATGGTGAAGGTTCATGTACCACAGTATTAAGTCTCTGAAAACAATTCAATCAGTGTAAATGTGTCGCAGCAGAGCATCATATACAACCTTGGAACCATAATATGTTCCTCTTGCCTAAGGGTTTGCTTCATGTCGTGCGAGCCCTGTTTGGGGAACCGTTGACGAACACGCTCGACGGCAGGTCCAATGCTTTCAATCGTGTGCGCTTGACCACGGGCAGATGTAACTCCCCACTGCGAACGTCGCTTTTTCAAGAGGCTCAGTCTGATAATGCAAACGTCAGAAGCTCTGTTTGAAGGTATGTTTAAGTAGCTATGACTCACGATATATTGAACTTGCTAGTCTCCTGGTGTGCCCGAAGACGAGAGATGATCTCTTGATTGCTGTAACCATTGGCAACATACTGCTCTACAAGCGGTCTTATGATTGCATCTGGAGCTGCAAAGTAATTAGCGCCAGTGTGATTGAGTTAACTGAACCCAGTTTCAAATGCACTTACGACTAACAACACCTCTCCCATTTTTGCCTTGCGGGTTGGGCATTAGAGCAAGCCTTGAAGCGCCAGCCTGCGTCGGTGGTTCAATGAGAAGATCTATTGATACAATGAACCATGGATTCACAACTTACAACCCCCTCTGGACCGCTGAGGAATTTAGATTGCCATTCTGTACAAAATCGCTCTAGTAGAATATAACTAGGGATATACACGAAGAAACAATATTACTGGAACCAAACAGCAATCGGACATTGAAAATCTGTCCGGCATCTCGGGAAGTCGAACTGTAACCAAACATCCACCATACGAATGAGAGCAGTAGTGATGATAGTCTTTCCAACGTCTGTGTTCGCTCCGAATACTTGGTGGATTCGAAGGTGCTTGTAGAGATGGCTCATTTCATGGCAATTGCGATCCCAACGTTAGTGGAGGTCGAACACAATCTCAGTTTGCCAAGGGCTTGTTCGGTTGCAATGATTACCTGTGACAGTGGTCAAGTGTCGGAGTTTTAGTTGAGATCGCTGTGGTTGAACGTAAGCGAATCAGGAATATTGTCCCGACAAGACCACGAACATTCCGCGACATCATTCATCATGATGGAAAGTCGTACACTGCTACCAGGGCAGAGGTGCTCTGGTACCCGGACACACTCTCAGAGACTCAGACCCACGTCGGGCACTAAGCAACAGGCTTTGCCACGTAGTAAGCTGAGATATTTCCCGTAAACGACGCTGCCAAAAGTGACAACTAGCAGATCATCGATGCCGTGTGGTACGCTTATAAGGTGGTCGACCGTCATATATCATACTCACAATTCTCAATGCGAACTTCATTCACGGGGGCCCTGGCTGCATCATGGACTTTCCCGGCTCTTTCGGGCCTATGACTGGGCTTTACTTAGATGCATGTTTACACACATCTTACAGATCTCTTACGCTCAGAAGTCTCGACTGTGAGACTGCAACGATGATTGGTTAATGTCCTCTGAGACCAGATCATCACTGCTAATTCCGCGAGGTCAAATTAACTAGCGTGAGTTATATCACGTTGCAACGCTTACTAGTCTCTCGTAGCCAAACCTTACAGTCACTCTTTCTTTTTCAAGGGTAGGTGTTATGGTTATCAGGTGAGTATCTGCGCTTCTCGAAGAATTTATGAATGTATTTTTTGTAAGTCATCAAAAAGCTTCATCCCACTCCAAAATCACAAAGCGTCAGATGACATCGCATCGGCTGCGGGCCACTGATTTCACAGTTACATTCCCTTTAGTCGACGGACTCGGAGCGCGCATTTTTTTATATCTCTGATAACACTGCGGCCCAGCAATCCCCTAAAAATCACGCTCCCCCCAAGTGAGATTGGAAATGGAGACACAATTATCTCCATACTTACCTAGGTTCCAAGCTTCCAGCGTTGCCGCTTCGAAAGGACCACGTTTGCCGCTTCATTAGCAGCCTATCTGATAGCATTTGATCTGGTTATAGGATATTGCCTCCGAAGGGATTATATCGAGCGCGAAGTCTCTGGTCATGTAGTTGCAACGTGATCTGCACAAGATCAACGTTATGTGGCGATTGCTCTACAGTCATGGCATGTCATGTGGGTGCCAGCCCGGGGACGGTCCCGTATAGCATACAAGACTCTCCTTCGTCGACGAATCGACATACGTCATAGACCATAGACTAGTATAAGTACAGGGTACATGCAACCCATTCTTTCTCCAATCTTCAATCTCTCTACAAGTTTTCACAATCACGATGAGCAGCCTGTCCACATCCACTCTCGATAGCAAAGTACGTGCTTGTGTTTTAATACCCTTCCATGTCCCTATTTTGATGTTGAATATAGGTTCTAGGAAGCATCCGCCAGTCCATCACCGGATTTCTTCAGCGTTGTGGTTTGCAATATAAGAATGGCCCGCTTGACGAGACGTGGTACTCCGAATGCTGCCAGGAGGCCACCAAACGAGGCTATCCGATGGACGCCATCCTCCCATACATGGCCATTGGCGCGGCCGTAATGTCCAACGCTTACGACCACCTCCCGGACAATGCAACCAAGATGTGGATCTGCCTCTTCACCGCCATAGGCGCCTGCATCGACGACATGATGATCAGGCCAGAATATATAGTGCATGTGTACCATTTCAACGAGCGCTTCGCGAATTGCCAGCCGCAGGGGCATCTAGTTATGAGTGCGTATGACGGGCTCTTGCGGGAGGTCGCTTGTTATTATTCTGCACCGGTGTCAAATTTTATCGTGACGTCCGCGCTCGACTTTGTGTCTTCCATTTTACTTGACAATGAGACCAAAGATATGACGGTATGGTATCTCTCATATAAAGGAAGCGTCGATCTGTAACCCTTCATGTGAACAGATCTCGCCGCGGACTCCCTCATACCCCGAGTATTCTAGGATGCTATCAGGCATACCGTATGCGTACGCATACTGTGTTTTTCCTTGCACACTCCCGCTTCGTGAATACGTTCAATGCATGCCGGATCTAGCCATAGTCTTAAACCACGCAAAGTGACTACTACATCAATGATTTTCTGTTAACCTTTCTGACCTGCCATGATTCAGTGATATATTGTCACACTACAAAGAGGAGATCCAAGGCGACACCGCAAACTACCTGTCGCTCATGGCAGCCTCTCGTGGTCTGACCAAGCAGGACGCTCTCCAGGAACTCATCGAGAAAACTGTGCAAGCACATCAAAATATCCTCGAATTTCTGAGACCATGTCCTGAGGCACATGACGCCTATGTCGCATTTTTCGATGGGTTTATCAAAGCCCATACTACCGTAAAAAGGTACAAGCTGGAAGAGGTCATGTCGGAAAGGTCATCTTCTTAATGGATACCGTTCTTACGGTCCTTCTCAACATTTTCTGTATGTTGATCACCTATTCAAGTAGAGCGCTAGCTATCACGTTTACAATATCTGCCAGGCGCCATTAGATTTCCTGCCCCTTAAGCTCTTGCTCCCTCCAGTTCCGAGTGGTTTGATGAGAATGTGTGCATTTTTCCCAACGTACTTATTACCTCTGGGCTAATTCAGTGTATGTAAAGTCATTGCTGTAAATATTAATACACTTCGCACTGCATTTTTATAAGTTGACTCCACTGAATAATACAATTACTTGGTAGTTCCTGCCCTTACACAGCCTTTAGTCTGTCATTGACTCGGCATGACTATGATAGGTGCACCGTAATAAATAACAGCAGGATTGATCATCGTATGGTAGTAAATCTCCTTTGCTAGTCAGTACAGTGATGTCCTACATATACATATGCATGTCTTATTTATTTTACCTGACTTTCACTTGCCAAGCCCGAATGGCCTGATTTTTTCCTGGGTGACATATAATGGATTCGGACTGCTGTTAGCGTCTGGTATAGTCAGGGCTCAACATTTGTAAACTTTATTGCCACGAACTTGAATGCCTCAATGCAGCGCAACATCTGCATCAACAAGGAGAAGCGACGTGACCCCAATGTAATATCAGGATTCTTCACAAAACATCGATCATCAAACAAAGCGATTATCCTACTTGCCTCATCTAGCACAAGTATGTATGCAACGTACAACAGCCCCAACTTCTTGACCATCCGTCGAATTAACCAGATTTCCAGTAAGCAATATCTCCGTCCACCACTGTCGTCCGTCCATCAGTGATAGTCTCAAGGAAACGACGGGAAGAACCCACTCTCATAAGGCTTGCCTTGCTGTCTCAGTTTACCTGCAGCCTTCACAGCAGCTTCGCTTCCATTCTCCTTAAGGTCCTCGTACGTCATGATTTCACCACAAACGAACTTGTTCTCAAAGTCCGAGCTGCATAAGTGTGAGAAGAGGTAGAATAAAAATAAAAATCAGCATACTGAATAACACCGGCCGCCTGAGGCGCCTTTGTCCCCTTGCGAATCGTCCATGCACGCACTTCATCAGGTCCACAGGTGAAGTAACGGATTAACTGTGATTAAAAATTCGGATCAATGACCGATCAGCGACCAACGGATGAGACCCACGTCAAGACTGGAATACCCCGCCTGTGTTATCTTGCCGAGGGCACTCTGTGCTCCCGGTTCCTTTTGAGCCTCGGCACGCTCATCGTCTGGAAGTTGCGCAAGACGTTCCTCCAGTGATACAGAGAATGGGATGAGAGGGTCCCCGGGGTTGTGTGCGTCAATCCAGCCCTTGATCTTGGCTAACCTGTATGCGGGTGTGGGCTGTGGTGACAAAGAGAGTTGGATAAAAGCTGTACCACTTGTTCTTCTTGCGGATGTAGTCCTTCTCGCTGAGATTGACGAGGTAAGTGATAGGCTTGGCAGTCAGTAGGGTAAGGCCGTTCACGACCTCGATCTACGGTGGGATTAGCGTGCGCCAAGAAAATAGCAAGTTTGTGAAGGTTAGAGAGTAGAAAAAACATTATTGAATGTTGGGGCGTTACTCCCGCTGAGTTAAGCGAGTTTATGCTCTTTTCATAGCTCAAAAATGATATCGAGATATGGTATTTACCTGTAGGATGGTGGTCAGTATGGTAGATGAAGACCGCAGATGACAAAGAAAGAATCAGAAAAATATGTCATCTCAAAGGAATATTGGGGCGTTACTCCCTCCTCAACGAGCTGGGTTATCGAGCAAAGCTCTTTTTCATCGTTCAAAGGCGATGATGAGAATATCATATTTACCTGTAGGACGACGGTCAGCACGGTGGACAAAGATTGCGGAAGACAAGGAACAAATCAGAAAAATAGTTATCTCAAAGGAATGTTGGGGCGTTACTCCCTCCTCAACGAGCTGGGTTATCGAGCAAAGCTCTTTTTCATCGCATAAAAGCGGTAACAAGAATAAAATATTTACCTGTAAGATGACGGTCAGTATGGTAGACGAAGATTACGACAGCAAAGAAGGAATCAGAAAAAACAATTATCTCAAAGGAATAGCGGGGCGTTACTCCCTCCTCAACGAGCTGGGTTATCGAGCAAAGGCTCTTTTTCATCAGGGTACAAACCAAAGTGCTGGCAAAAAAAATAATGGTGAGGATAAGAAAGACTTACCTCTTTATTGTTCCACTCGCACTTCCTGATATCCTTGCCATCGACGGTAAGGGCCTTGTAGATTTTTTCAACTGTTGCCTACAGCGTGAGTCTGCACCAGCTACACACCAAACAACGTTTCCAGCGAGACGCACGATTTCTTCCTTCCTAGCCTTATCCGCCAAACTGTTGTTGCCAAGCGATCGACCAGAGCGCTTGAGGCCGTCAAGGTGCTTCTCGACCCATTCAATATCCTTGAGGCGAAGCTCGGTCTGAATGATCTCCATGTCACGAAGAGGGTCAACATCGCCCTCTACATGGATGACTTCGGCGTCATCAAAGGCACGGACGACCTGGAAGATACCATCGACAGCGCGAACGTGAGACAAGAATGCATTTCCAAGTCCTGCACCTGTTGATGCACCCTGGAAATATGTCGGTGGACAAATCAGGGTACATGGGTCATGAACGTACCGCAGTAAGACCTGCAATATCAATGCAGGTGAGGAAAGCAGGCACGCGCGAGGCGGGCTTGTACAGATCGCAAAGCCAATCGAAACGCACATCCGGCACGGGGATGCGCGCTTCTTCTGGGTTGATTGTTGCGTATGGAAAGTTGGCAGCCTTTCCCAAATCTAAAATATTTGAGACTCGGACGCGTACCCGCAAAGGGCTATATCCGCACCGGTGTCGGATAGAACATTGAAGAAAGATGACTTTCCAACATTCGGAAGACCTGTACGGATTGTGATTGAGTTTGAATTCGATTCCAGGATGATAAGCGCATACCAACGATACCGATCTTCAAGTTATTGCTTGGACGACCAAGCAATACCTTTTTCTCTGCAGCAGGAGCCTTCTTGGGAGGCATTTTCTTCTTCTTAGCTTGAAGTGTGTACGACGCAGAAAACGGCCGCAGAAAAATAAAACAAGACGCAGTAGATGTATGGGGAAGACGATGCAGGCAGAATTGCCGCCATCGATCTATCATCTCCCAAAAAAAACTAGTCACGAGCTCTGCAAGAAAGAGAAAATTTCGGGGAAGTTGTCCCTTTATGGCACTCTCACGGCCGTAATACGAGGTGACTTTCGGCAGGACATATCCCAATATGGAAGGTATCCTGCCGATGGGTTGATACCTAAGCACTGCGGCATACCACGCTCGCGGCTACCCAGACAACGACAAGCGCATCTTCCTTGTCAAGAACGCGATGAAGAGCGTTGTACTAGCTGTAATCGCCCTGTTGGCGTCGTGGGCACACGCTCAGACATTGACTGTCACAAATATGTATGATTATCAGCCCTTTCTACACTGAGTTTTTGTCTTACTGGACCAGCGGCGGCGCTACAGTCGTGGAAGTCGTTACAACAAACCCTGTTAACGGTCTTGCTACAACACAAACAGTGTGAGTGAATTCGTTGTTCATAATTTAGCCTTGAAGGACATGCTCATAATGTAACAGGCAAACCGTGACTACGAACTCTCTTACCACAAATACCCTCTCAACTACTACCACTGGGCCACTCCAAACTATAGCAACTACTTCGACCACACAGAATCAAGGCCCCGTAGAACAACCCGGAACAACAGTCCTAACACCAGGGGGACCTACCCCATACACTTATACCACAACAAACGCAGCTGGCTCCACAGTCGCCGTGTTAGCAACCTTCACACCTTCAGGGCCTGCCACTGTATTACCAACCCCATCAACCACCGGCACAATCCTCAACTACTCATCGTATGTGGCTTCAGTCGGGACAGGCGCAGCAGCAACGTCTGGTGCAACCCGCCGTGCATTCTCACTCTCCAGCGGTTGGTATGGACTGGTAGCAAGCACGATGCTTGGCATCGGTGGTGGTGCATACTTCGTAATGTTATAAGGCGTACGTTTTATACCAATGTGAGGCGAAGGACAGTCGATAGGACAGTCGTAGATGGACTTTTGATGTGCGATGATCACATCAACTTCATGGCTGCTGTGTCGCCTAGTCACTACATAGACACTCGTTGCATGTTATCTCGGGTTACTTTAGTTACTCTGGAGCCTGTTGTCCCCTTGGTCTATCGACAACAGTACTTATTTAGCTTGATACCACTGTTTGGACCCTTGCAATGTCATTCATTAAATGAAATCCCTGTGTAGTAGTTACTAGTAACCGAAGCGGTGATCAAGCAGTGATGGAGTGACAAAGATCCTTCATATATTATTATCAAGGAACGCGCATCCGTCGGATCGACCTAACATCGAAACCCCCGTGATACCAGCATTGACCACGTTCCATCATAATTTGACTCCGCGATATTCTGCTTAACATCATTTGTGGGCTCGTTGCGGGCTCGTTGTGGACCTTGAAGCAGGTCCTGTGAGGCTGTGATCGTCACTTTTTCCTAACTTTCTCCCATGTTCAATCAGTTGCAATCGCAGCAACAAGTATCACAACTTGAAGTTCAAGCTCAGTCCAATGCAAGTCAGGAAGTACTCGCTGTCGCCTGTGTCATCGATGCCTCCCTAGCACTCGCTACAGAATGGAGTCGTGTACTCACAGCGTACATCCTACCAATTCTCAAGCGTCTGAACGAAGCATACCATGGGCATAATGTAAGTTTTACCCGGATCATTCTTCTGACAAACAACATGCTGAGTATGGACCTGTATGGATGATGTATTTAGTTCCGACTAGCTTTAGTGACGTATGGCGCTGCGGATACATATCCCAGTCCGCTGTTATCACAACGTTTCTTTCTCTCCCCAAATTTTGTGATGAAGGAATTGCGTGAGGATCCCAGGAAATTAGGAATTGGTTCAGTGATCGGTGCAAGGGGGCTATCCGCCCTGGAGGGAATGGTTGCTGCTATCGAGGTGCGTACCACCGTACCTTGACCTACTTCTCACTCTAAGCTATGACGGAAGCTCTTTGACATCTTGCATAACTCGCTTGCCTTGACTGGTCCGAAGGATGGTCGAATGCACGTTTCGCATATAATACATATCGCTGGAAGTCCACCCGATTCTGCGCAAAGGCCCTTATGCAATAACCTTTCGCATCTCGACTCAGTATCATGGGACACGCTACCAGTAGAACTCAAGAAGGTTAGTACCTTCGGATCAACTTTCCACATTAATTTGACCTGCCTCATAGAGAAAAATCAATCTGAGTCTTGTCACACTACAACAAATACAACAGTTCCAGGATGTCCAGTCTGCCGTCAGTTCACATTTATGTCTGGCGCATTGTCATTCAAAACTCTTCTTCCTCAGACCTCAGCACCAGCTCCACAAACAAATCCCTGGTTCACTGTCTACCCACCACATGTACTCATGCTTTCCGGATTTCCCCTACTGTCGCATGTGCAGACCCCAAAACTCAGTGAGTTTTCACGAACCTCCCTCCTATTCCCCCGCTCACAAATCCCAGACGTTGCAAAGCGTTCAAACGAATCTCCTCAAACACCAGATACAAAACGACAGAAGGTCAACGAGAAAAGCTCACCAGCACTTAGCCCGCGTCCTCCTGGAGGAGGTGCCGGTCCACTAGGCCAGAGACCACCTTCTCGGCAGGTTCTCACACCTTCCGTCCCACCTTCCACCCTACCTCAACCACGTTCGCAATTGCTCCAACCTTCTCCCATACCTCCGCACGCAACCACGACATCTGCACCTAGCCCTGCAAAACTCCCTGCAAAACCTGTCGCACACCTACCTTCCAATGCTCCAAACCCTAATGCTCCCCCCACGCAACACACATTCCCCCCCAATGTCAACATGGTAGTCGAGCGCGGAAAAGCTCTCGAAGTCGAGATTAAAGTCATCGAAGCCAAACTCCAGGAAGCACAATCTGCCGGGAACGCTGCAGATGTCGAATCACTTCAGATGGAGCGCGTCGCGAAATATCAGCAGGCGATGAAGATCAAGACTATTTTGTATACAATAGCGAATAGGCCTGCAATGGGTGGTTCGAATTCAGGTGCAGGGGGGTCGGGAGAAACGCCTCAGCCTCAGCCTCAGCCCCAACCGGCGGCGAGCAACATAAAGTCGGAACATGTAGCACCGCTAACGGTGTCTGCGCCCATGGAGGAGCAGAAGCCACCGCTGACAGATCAGCAGGCACTAATACACCTCATGCAGGCGCGTTCGGGAACAACACCATACGCGAATCCAGAGCTCGCAGCGCAAATGCACAAGTTGCTCAACAAGACTGGTATCCCAGGACCAACCTTTTCCGGTTCACCTCAACCCCGACCAGCCCATCCGCCTGCTTCTGGATCTACCTCTCAGCATCAGTCTCAGCCCCAGCCTCAGCCTCAGCCTCAGGCCTCAACCTCGGCAATCTCAGGAGGGCCAAATCAATGGGAAGGCTCTTTCACTATACAGCATGCTGGACAACCAAAGGGGTTTGAAGTGCAGGTGGCCGCCGTTATGAGTTCTAAAGGTCAACCGTACGTCATCGGACAGTTTCTGTGGTCTAGTACTAATTCCTTGTGCAGCCACACGGAAACATGGCCCGAGAGAATGTTCATCGATATACCACAAGGAGGACTGAAGGATCCATCAGATTTAAAGTCGTGGCTTCAAAAACACCACCAATCTGCTGTGATAGCTCAGTTCAGGCCCCAAGCACGAAGCATTGAACAGAAAAAAAATGACGCGGCTCATAATGCGTTGATGAGGATCATGATGGAAGCACGAACAGCGAGTGTTCCGTCCATTCTCGCTTTCTGTCGTTCCTACTGACAGTCTTTGATATTCAGTTTGGCATAGTGGCGTGGCAACTTCCTTCGGGGACTATGTCACAGAATATGATCGTGTTCCCGATGAGTAACAAGCTAGTGGGCGCAGTGTTCCCTGTCACTGGACTTCCGGATCTACCGGGCTCTGGCAAAGTTGACGGCCCAAAACCGCAACCGCAACAACTACAACAACCACAACTGCCACTGCAACAACTACAACAACCACAATCACAACCCCCAGGCGTCTTCACCCCTGAGATGCTGACGCGACTTCAGGGCCTTGACCCGCAGCAGCAAAGGCGCTTCATGCAACAACTCGCACTCCAGCAGAAAATCCGGCAGCGGCAACGAGAACTCCAGCAGCACCAACAACTACAGGCAGGGGCAATGCAGCAGGAGGTACAGGCACCAGCACCTGGTGTGGGAATGCAGAATATGAGTCCATTTTCGAATGGATCGAATATGCCAATGAATATGTTTGTAAGTTATTATATGGTACACTTACGTGAGATATATTGATAATTCGACATGAACAGGGCGGTGGTGGGGTACCGCAGAGGCAAATCAACGGGGGCATGCAGCTTGGCGGCGTGGGGTCCACAGTGAATAGTGAGATGATGCAGTCGTTTATGCAACGGAGTGCGAATGGACAAGGGATGAACCCTCGTGATTGATGAGGTCGTCCTAATTTCTTTATTGGCTTTGGAGCCTGGTTCTTCAAGCCATTGCTTGTCCCTGGAGAACAAAAATGATGGATATATTGTGATGTAAGCGATGTCAAGCATGGTTTCAGACTTTTACATTGATTGTTATGTTCTACTATACATCATCACAAGCACTTGCATGCTATCTTGTACACACTCCAAGAACTTCACTGTTTTGTCGCATTGTAATTATGGTATAGGAATTCTGCATTTTATTAGGATTGCGTTGTATTGAATTTACCGTCTGTGCCCTGAATCTTTTCGTGGTCGGCAAGATTAGCCTGAGTTTCATAGACAGTGATGACTGGATCGCTCTTGCGCTGAGAGAATGAACGAGTCTTGAGAATCGAAAACAGTGGTTTAAGAACTGGCATACCTCAGTCCAATGACCAAGGAGACCAACATAATAAATCCTTGTCGTGTCCGCACCCTGCGAGGCAGGGAAAAATAACGTCAGGGAGGAAACGTTGTTGAACTTTGCCGTCCTGGAGGGTGAATGTTAATATGACTCTCCTGGAGAGACGGATCAAACGTACTTGAGAGCGTACTCCGCGACATTCCTGTCCTGAGGGATGTCGAATTCTTGAACAGGCACCTTGTCAGAAACGTCGTTGAAATCCATGCTGGGCTGATTGGAAAACTACATGTGGGACGTGAATAACATGTTGTTAATTAGGGATTTAGACCAACCAGAGCGACTTTTGTGGGGGTCTGGTCGCCCGGGCCCGTCTTCAATAATAAAGACCGAAGCTTGATGGATCCGGTAAAGGGGATACGTAGAATTCTCAATAGAATGTTATTTGAGCTGCATAATGTTAAGATCTCGATTCAGCGAGACCTTACAGCTGATCGTCGGCATCCGACTCCAAAAACTAGAAATGATTTCAACATGATCAATGCCCGAACACAAGCACATGTATGAGAGGCATGGCATACAGCTTCCTCGTTGTTCCTCTGATCCCAGGGTTTAACAGCGACTGAGCCTTCCCTTGTGGCGTTGAGTGCGACGACGTTGGCGCGGTCGATGTGCGGGAACAGGTTATCATTTGGACCAAGGTCGCTGGTCCCATGATCATGTTCATGGTCGTTGTCGTTACTCTCGTGGCTACAGTGTCCGTCGTGATGATGGTGTGGCATGAGGAAACAATATCTCAGACAAAGCGGTCATCGATCATATCCTACTCCAAATTGGCTACGTAAGCCAATCAAACAGACCCAAACAATGCTGCTAGACTTCGCTTTCTTTTGTCCATTTTCTTTCTCATCCTCCTGACGCAGGTATATGAGCACCTGGTAAGTTTTCTAGTTCATCCCTTTTTTCATGATGCTACTAGTAATTTGCGTTCGATTCACTCGTCTTACACCAAAAGGTTAGCTCGCCCGCCAGCCCTGAGGCGAGTGAGCTGAGACAACCTCTGCAGCCTCTGATTTTTTATCCTCTTTCATTGAGAAGAAATTTGTGGATACTGACCTTCCTTCCATTCACAGGTTTTTTGTAAAAATTTCTGGCGTATCTGTAGATTGTAAGACTGCGAAACGTTTATTTATTGTTGTACAACGTACCAATACACATCTTCCCTTTGATCAGTCATCGATCATCTGCTACTTTGAATCCG
Organism: Suillus plorans; assembly: GCF_016647745.1. Classification (NCBI taxonomy): domain Eukaryota; kingdom Fungi; phylum Basidiomycota; class Agaricomycetes; order Boletales; family Suillaceae; genus Suillus; species Suillus plorans. The sequence continues at coordinate 535,298 of NW_024537387.1, forward strand.
ACGTCCATGACTGAGAATTCACAATCATCTACGCCTACGCAGGATAGTGGCACATCTACACCAGGCTCCAGTAGTGCGGGAGATGCTCCCGCGACTGAGTTTAAGGTGTATAAGCCTCCAAACTCACCAACCACCAGCGCTCCTCGTAGGTTACCACGTTTTGAAAATGTTGCCTCGTAACTAATCGTAAGTTCTATAGTAGAAGAACTGCCAGACTCCTACTTCACCCCATCTCCTGCCGACCTGAAGGCTGCCCAAGCAACATTAAGCGCCCGGACACGATCACTAGTTGATGCACCGCTACAAGTACGAGCTCAGCGAGAGGCAGCAGAGAAGTCAAAGAGAGATCGATGGCCAAATGTGTGTCTCTTCAGTCCCGAGTCAGTTGAGTTAGGGCTGAATACATGTAGACAACGATACGTGTCAGGTTCTCTGATCGAACACAGCTGGAGAAGATTTTTCCCTCTACCGACAAAATTCGCTCCGTGTACGCATTTGTGCGCTCGTCCCTCCGAGATGATGTAAAGCCTATCAAGTTTATCCTATGTTCGTGTGCTAGCAGCTTCCAATGGGTCGGGCTTTGACATCATTTGTAGATCAATCTCCTCCCAAGCGCGACTTGAAGGTATCAGACCCAAATGTCCGTGATTTAAGCTTGGCACAACTGCAGCTTGCCCCATCATCAGTCCTCCTTCTGCGTTTCGAAGACGAATCTTTGAATGGTAGGTCCATTCGCGGTGAAATCATGCATCGCTCCTCACGAAGCTCACAGGCACGAATGTCCCCGCACCCCTATTGCCATCCATTGCAGCAAGCGCCATCGAGCTACCGAAACCCCCCAGTGCTGAAGCCGAACCTCGCAAGGTAGAGAAGTCTGCTACACCTCCCACGACAACGTCGAGCACAAGTACCGGGAAAAAGATACCCAAATGGTTGAAGGCAGGTCTAAGTACGCTGCTTGCTTTGTTGGCTTCCCGTTTTTCATATTCATTCCCAGGAAAGTGAAAAGGAAGATCAACACATGTATTATCTTGGGTCTCAATTCGAGGTCCACCTGTATAGTTGCCAGCTTCTACCATAGATCATCGCATGAAAGAGAAACAAGTGTAATTTACCTCAATACACAGGAAATGTTGGATCTATCTCATTCGACCATGCACGTAAGCCTCCGATAACATCTTTTACAATCAGATTGGAATCGATTGCCCTGATGGCGTCCGCAGCGATTTGAGAATCGTTGCCTAATCTGCATAGAACAAACACCCGACACGACTTGTCTGAGGGAAGATGAGGCGCTGGGTTAGCCAACAGGATATTGAGCGGGACACCTGAACACTAATAAGACGACTGTGCCTCTAGCCCGGAAATCACTTACTTGTAGACCTCGGAAGACGACATATACCAAACTCAGTTCTTGGCCGCACATCGATGATGGTATGATTTATGTTTGATTCGAAGATGGATTTCAGTTCTTTGACGTATATCCGCGATTCAGGCTCGCCAGCTTTGAGACCACGCTCTAACCAATTTGGCCGTGCGCCACCACAAAATGCCACATAATCGGTTTCTTCGATGGTGCCAACTTTCTGGCCCTCGATCCCACACGCAGCGCAGGTAGGCTTCCTTGATCTGAGCTTCACGGTGCGAAACGGAGGGACAGATAGAGCGCTGAAAAGAAGTAGAGACGCTCTACCATCTTGGCAATCTTTCAGAAGCTATAAGCCCTGCAACAGCTAGTACAACTCACCGTGGAGACCAGTGATGAGCTTTATCGCTTCAAGTGCCTGTAGATTTCCGATGATCCCTGTCACAGCGCCTAGTATACCCGTCTCCTCACACGATCCTGCCATTTCTGGCGCAGGTGGCTTTGGAAATATGCAGCGATAGCAGGGGCCATCGTCGCCTAGATTGTATATGCAAAGCTGGCCATCGAATTTCTGGGCAGCTCCACTGACGAGAGGCTTTTTGAGCCTTACGGCGCTATCAGAAAGGAGGTAGCGTGTGGGAGCATTGTCTGTGCAGTCGAGGATCACATCGTACGGTGCGAGAATAGAAAGCGCGTTGGATGAATCGAGAGCAGTGGGACATACGTCAATATTGACGCGTGGGTTCAGAGCAGCGATGGCTTGGGCTGCAGACACAGCTTTCGGGTTGCCGATCGTTTTATCCGTATGAAGTATCTGGCGTTGGAGATTGGACAGTTCGACCGTGTCATGGTCGATTATGCCTAGGCGACCTATCTAGCAAACGTGAGTCCTCCGGGTTGCATGGTTTTTTTGAGAAACGGGCCTACGTACCTACACCGGCTGCAGCGAGATATTGTAATGCGGGGCAACCAAGTCCCCCTGCTCCGACAACCACTACAGATGAATTCTGTAGTTTTAGCTGACCTGTTGGGTGGTTTGCGTGAGCGGTTGCAGATGGATCCGGATTTTGGCCCACCTTCCAAGCCGAAGCCCTCAAGTATCATCTGTCTGCCATACCTTTGGTAATCATCTGGACGCGACAGTCGTGAAAGATCGTTGTCGACCATTTCCATATGGTGCTTTTAAAGACTTGGCACTAAGTATTATCGATGTTAAATTGGCTGATAGTGATCTCAAGATGGATTACATAATTAAAAGTTCCCAGGACAGTCCGCTTCAAGGAACGGTTGACGGCATCACCGACCTACCTCAACCACGACCCACCTTCTTTCTCTCCCTTTCCACATTGTCTTCATCACTTGATGTTGCTGCGGGTCTTCCCTTCAATGTCTTGTTCTCCGTCTCTCATCATGTTTTGTCCCATCTCCTTGTGGCTCTTCGTGTTGTCTTTCAGTTTACAGTCGTTCTTGCTTGCTACTGTCTTTTGGTCTTGTTGTCATTCCGTTTGTGGTAGACTTCATGTTACCTTGTATAATTTGATGGCTCTACATGCAATATATGATCTTGTTCGTTCCTGCTGTGTGGCCTACAAGCATCTTTGTATTTTCGAAGCTTCCATGCACCCTAACCCTATTCAACTTAACTTAGGGTTAGCTAGTTTTGGTGCGTTTCACTGCAGTTGTTGACTTGGCTCGAGTCGTTCAGCGCGCTTGTTCATTGCATGAGGGTGTGCGAGGCGATCGCAAATATTGTCTGTGGTCTTTTTTTCAATGCATACACCCAGTACTTCACTCATCCTCTTTCAGATTCATCCCCACCTTTCAGCGCTCACTCGTCTTCCACGTGCATGATCTGCAGGCCGGACGTATGATCTGAGCAAGCCTGAGCCTATCAAGCGAGCCGCAGCTGCAGGACGTTGATAGCTGTGATTATTGTCATCAAGGTATAGATTCAGGGTACCCAACACTCAAGTTAAAGCAAGCTTGCAGTTACGTACGAAAACGGCTTAAACGTTGTGGACCTGGTAAAGTGCGTGCATGGATGATTCGCAAGGGGATAAAGGCGCCTCAGGTAGCCGGTATTATTCAGGCCCGTTGAAGTTGGACGAGCTTTACAAGCATAGAAACATGTCTCCTTCATTTTTCTTTGCTTGGAAATAAGGGCGCAGGTTGGAGGGTAGGTGCGGTAGCCTCGTAGGCAGCGAGAGACTACAGGTCGGGTGTGGTGGGCAGCAGTAGACGCGCGATGGGGTGGGCGCGATGGCAAGGTGTTTAACCTTATATGTGAGCAGAAAATACCTTACCGAGCGGTAGTCACCTCATGATGTTCAAGAGGCCAGAATGATCACTGTATTTTTTGGTGTCAATATAGAAAACTATAATACGAGAGTCGATGACAAACGATCGATAAGGATCTATTATAGCAACACAGCTAGCAACCGTACAACAAGTACAGCAAAGATACATGAGGGGGTGAGCTCGCCTAGGTGATCCTCTTCATTCCCAAGTGGACTTCGCACATGTGGCGCCACATACAGTCGCGCCGCATAGAACGTACTGCCGAGTTCGAACGCTTTTTATAATCACAATGGTCCCAGCGGCACTCTATCTGCGCGTGTGGGGGACCGGCATTTAAGTGAGTTTTACAGTGCGCTTTTAGTGCCTCTAATGTTCCCCAGAATCCGCAGATTTGGGATGCGTCGTCGTGTAGCCATTTGCAAGGCAAGAGGGGAGACGAGGAATGGCCATGATGTGGGAGGAAATATGAATGGTTGGTGGGTGAATGTTCTGAGAGGTGATGTATATTTTCACCGCGAGGCTGCGATGAAAAGCGATATTCTGCAGCCAGATGCGGAGGTATAGTAGGTGAGAGTAGCCCGCTTGAAGGCGGGATGGCGTAAGCCTGCCACTGATACGACGGCTCGTTAAATATGGTGGAATCGGTGGAATTCAAATGGTGAACTCGGACATCGGGCCACCTGCGTATAATGATAATTATGAGAAAATTAAATCATAGGGCGCGAAGGACATACATCTGTAACGTGCTGCATGACGCAGGGTCGTGATGCCGGGCGCTGTGAAGGGTCACTGGGTGACTTTGCCAGGAGCCATAATTCGAGACACGTGTAAGCGTATTGGTGGTAGTTGGCGGAAAGTTAGTGGATGGACTGGCAGGGGCGCAACAAACATGGACATCAAGGACATTTCGATTGATTGGCAGGAGCCGTCGGTCTAGCATGGTTTCACGGTCGAAGGACAAGAGCAAGCACAGGGTATACAGTAGGGCCTAAACCTGAGACGCTAACTGTTGCGAGAATTGATTAAGATAGACCCACAGTTTTATATGCCCATCCGAAGGACAGCAGGCAGTGTGCACATGAAGCTTGGCAAGCAGAACCAATGACGCCACACCACTGTGAGTACTTACATGGTCGAATCCCAAAAAAACTGATCGGCGGCATGATGAGAATAGGCTATGCAGTTTCTGTAATGGCTACCACATGGCTCGAAGGTGAACACAATTTAGGTAAGTGCAACAAGCAATTTTGCGATGGGGAGCGAGGGTGGAGGCGAGATCTGGGAGATCCCAGTCAATCTCGGGGAAATCTTGTAAATTGTTTCCATCGGATCTAGTTGGATTGATAAGCAGTGGTAACGAGGCTTGTCGCAACCAAGAACTTCTCTCATTAAGAGGACATGCACTTGTAGTGACTAGCGGAGTAGCGGAGAGTACAAATAAAGTGTTGGTATAAACCGAATAGAATATTTGCGCCCACACACGGATTCCAAGAATTAGGACTCAGACAAAAAAGAAGGGCCACATCATGTAAATATTACTTATGTAGAACTGAAATTTTACTTCATGAGCCTCGTGTCCTTGCTTGCATGTAATTGACAAATAGTACAAAAGTTATAATTGGGATCTTTATCCGCCGACATGTAAAAAGAACACCCAGAATCCTGGCATCCTTCCCACCGTGCTTTCTCTGGCCTTCCTTGCACGTAATTGACACCAACTCAGACACCAAAATCGTCCTTCCTCCCACGTAAGTGACATGAAGAGCATCTAAAACATATATGGTTTTGGGGTGTTCTTCCTGTCAATTACGTGCAAGGAAGGACATACCAGTGCTCACCTTGACCTTATTATGTTTCATACAGGGTGGCAAGAGTCCAATACTATAAGATCTGATATGTATTCATCAAGGGTATCCTTTCAGCCGTAATGGATGTCACAATAAGTCAGACACCTGCTGCCATCAGCCAAATCACTAGTGATTGATTCTTAGTACGTCAGTCTTGTGATTATTATTCAAATATTGACCAAACAGGATTGCTATGTGCGGTCACAGTGGAGCTTAACTATGAATCAGACAGTTGGGTTGTGAGCCAAACAATTTGCGCTGCTTGGTCCTAGACTGGTGCCAACCGTACCAAGTGGTTGTTCAGTCTTACGTTTTCGAGCAGCTTCATCAATCATCTTCGGAATACAGCTTGGAACGGTGATGATAACATTCATGGCTGAAGCTGAAACGAGTGACTCTATCACCGCGCATCATACCCGCCGACTACTACAATCCATTTCGGTCACAGAGGGTCCCTCACCATGGCTCCTACTGCGGGCTGGCAGCACCTCTGTCCCCTGCTCTTCTCTCAATGTCATCGCAAAGTATAATGAGTGCTTGTCAAACCAGTCGCTTTTGTCATTTGGTGAAGAAATCGACACGGAGAGTATTGCGAAGAGCCGCGCCAAAAAATTACATCTGGGGAAACACCAGGGACTCGTTGACAAATGATAGATGTTAAATTACGACCCAGACCGTAGGATGGAACGAGACAACTCTAGTTGGGTCATATGCATCACTATTGAGCGATGATGATTGTCTCCGGAGACGACGTACGAACATGAATTAAAGGACCATAGTTTAGACTGTGACGTTGAATGCTTTTGAGGCCGAAAAGAAAATGGCTCAAGCTCAAGGATGGGTGGACTCTTGTCTGATGACTCCGACTATTGAGCGCAGAGGCGAACGTTGTAAGCGAATTTGCAATTTCAGTGATGATGGTCCTGACCAAGCCCTGAACGCGCCAGCGCCAACTTGGCGCGGCACTTTGTAACTTGGTTGTTTAGTAACTACTCAATTTACGCTTTTGAGCCTCATCTGCTGTGTAATTGGTATCAACTGTGAATTGCACCTTACCTTCGATGGATGAAGCTGGAACGAGTAACATATTCTATGTCCCGACACCCAGTCTCCCGAGCATTACACCTCCCGACTCATATGATCGTTTTCGGTCTCAGTCTGTCCCTCTCATCATAGACAACGGCTCCTCAAACCTCCGTTTTGGCTTCAGCACGTCCGCCTCTCCCCAATCTTCTCCCAATGTCATCGCCAAGTACAAGGAGCGCAAGTTCAACCAATCGTTGTTACTGTTTGGTGACGCAATTGATACGGAGAGTGGTGCCAAGAGCCAGGGCAAGACACCTTGGGAAGGTGATGTGTTGTTGAATTTCGATGCAATGGTGGGTTTCCTACATTGCTGATCTGTGTGGGTAGCGCTGAGGATAGGTGAGTTAGGAACACGCGTTGGACTACGCATGTGTGAGGTTGGGAATCGACGCAGAGGGCATCGACCACCCGGTGCTCATGACAGAAAGACTCTGCTCGCCCCTGCATTCAAGAGCATGTACGTCCTTAAGCTCCTCGTGTTGACCGTCTCACCGAACCAAATGCATAGTGACCTCCGAGCTCATGTTTGAGCAATATTCGGTCCCTTCACTCACTTACTGCGTCGACTCTGTGATGTCGTTTTATCATAATAACAAGCCCATATCCGGCAGCACATTCAATGCTGACGGCCTTGTCGTTTCATTCAACACGGCATCCACATCTGTTATCCCCATTCTCAATGGGAAAGGCGTGCTCAGTCATGCAAAACGGTCCGTATTCCTTGAGCCGAGGAAACCGTGTGTTGATCGTACTTGGCAGAATACCGTGGGGTACACAACAATCGACGGAGTACCTCCTGAAGCTCATCCAGCTGAAATACTCTAGCTTCCCGACGCGTGTGACGTCTGTACAAGCAAGCGTACGTCCATATGCTAGCTAAATAGTTCCTTAGTTATTAACATCCTGCAGTGGATGTTGCACAATTTCTGCTCCTTCGCTACTGATTACCCTGCTGTCCTCCGTTCTCTCAAAATCCCCGCAAACATGCGCGCTGCAGAGCGCATCATCCAGTTCCCATTTGCAATCCCTGTCATTGAAGAAAAGACCGAAGAGGAACTCACGAGGATAGCAGAGAAACGAAAAGAACAAGGAAAGAAACTTCAAGAGTTGGCTGCAAAGAGCCGGATGGAGAAGGTGTGTCCCTTGTTCTTGCGACGAAAAATAAGGGTTTGATCAAGCTAATGATTTTTCAGTTGGCGAAGAAGGAGACCGATCTACAGTACCTCACGAGTTTGAAGGAAGGCAAGAGCGAAAACAAGCGCGAGTGGATGGTACGACGAACGTAGCACCTCACCAGGCATGTTGCTTAATTTCCCTACAGCACGTTCTTCAAGTCGAGGGTTTTGATGATGATGCTGCCCTCGATGAAACCATCAGGAAACTCGAGGTCGACGTTAAACGCGCGCGCAAGAAGGACCCTGACGGGCAAGACGATGTCGTTGTGAGCATCGTGCATCGTTGCTAATTACTCCCTTTTGACTCGTGGCTGTAGGAGGAACCTTCGTTCCCTCTCATCGATGTTCCGGATGCGGACGTAAGTCTTGCGTTAATCCAAAGTGATATGCATGGTTGAGTTTCCCGTTCCACAGCTCGATGAAGAAGGGATAAAAGAAAAAAAGAAGCAGAAACTTATGAAAGCCGGTTTTGACGCAAGAGCGCGTGCGAGACGAGAGAAGGAGAAAGAACGAGAGGAGAAGGAAGCTGAAGAGAGACGAGAGGAGGGAGAGCGGGGGAATAACTTTGATGATTGGGCAGCTAGACTGCGCCGTGAGCAAGAGGTGTGGTACTTGCCATCTGCTCGCTTAGATGCTCTTGCTGACCTTTTTGAGCAATAGACTATCATGAACAAGATCAAGGAGCGGGGACGTCGGAAGGCTGCATTGTCTGATCGGAAAAGTGCAGCCGCGCAAGCTAGGATGAAGAACATTGCTTCTTTAGCAGCTGATGAACGCGTTTCGAAGAAGAAAAGGAAAGCAGGTGCAGGCAAGTTTCGCAATCCTTCTAATTATTTTTTTGTTCTCAACACTTGCAATTCAGAGGACATGTTCGGAGCGGATGACGAGGACTGGCAGATTTATCGCAAACTCGTTCGTCGTACTTGCTTCCTAAGCGAATCATTCAATCTGACATCATACAACAGAATGCTGCAGCTGTATCGTCAGATGAGGAGGAGGAATTTAACCAACTTCGGATCATCGAGAGCAAGCTCCTCATGTATGACCCGACATTCACGGCCCAACACACGCATGCATCCATAACATCTCAGCGATCGGCACTTATATCTGCCTTCAGACCACAGTATGAAGAGGGAGACATCGAAGGTTGTAACGATTCTCTTTTCAACGAATGAATGCTCACAGGAACCAATAACAGGAAGCGCACGGATACATTTGAATACGGAACGATGGCGCGTGTGCGAAACATACTTTTCACCGGGAATGGCTGGCGTTGACTCTGCTGGCCTCGGTGAAGTTCTTCAAAGCATCCTGGCAAGGTTCACAGAAGCTGAGAAAGCCAGGCTTGTGAAGGTCTGTTTTGTGTTTCTCAGACCTTCCAGTTCCAACTCATGCAAAACACAGAATGTATTCATTACCGGCGGACCATCGCAGTTTCCTGGTCTTCAAGAAAGACTTTATGGGACGCTTCGTCCGATTTTGCCGCCTGAGATGCATTTGGGTGATATCGTGCGTGCAGCAGATCCATCGCTTGATGCTTGGAAGGGTATGGCATCCTTTGCCAACACGGATGAGTTCCATCAAGTGGGTGTGACAGCAGAAGAGTATCAGGAGTGGGGACCGGAGAGGATTAAGAGGTGGTGGGGAGGGAACTGTAACTCAGCAGTTTGATAGCGTCGTTTATCTCATTCTGGTGATACAGTGTCATGATGTCCACCTTTCTCTCAAGAGAATCAAGTTGCGCAATGATATTGCAATCGGATGCGTCTCATGTAGACCGTATCATAACATTGCACGACCAGGAATGCTCTGAATGGCTATCCGAGATGAATGATCGATCGATCAATCGTCACGCAGATTACAAACCAACTGCTCATTTTCTCCAGGAGACGGGCCGCCGGGCGAGCGATCTGCAATGGGATGTGGGCAGGTTGTTCGTTGTCATTGCGAAAACTTGCAGAGAGAAATTGAAGATTGGAGAGAGAATGGTTTCAATGGATTGCATGTACCATGCAGTACTTATACTCTATAATATATAGATAGACTGTCAATGAAACGAGCGGATGTGGTCCTTTCGAAGCGGCAACATTGGGAGCTTAAAACATGCAAATAATGGTGTCTCTATCTCCAATCTCACTTGAGGAGAGCGTAATTTTTTAGGGATTGCTGGGTCGTAGTGCTATCAGAGATCAAAAGACTATGCGCCCTCCGACTTGGAGTCCGTCGACCAAGGGGAACGCAACTGCAGAAATAATGGAAGTGGAATTAGTGGCCTACGGGCGTCGCGATCTGATACCCAAGGCTGTTGCCCTACTTGTGCTCCCGGTCCTGGACGCAAGCATGACAGCGAACCAGGTCTACATGCGGCAGGGATGCCATAATTGCAGGTCCTCACGACATGTAGTGGGGAAAACTCGGTAGTCATGCTACCCGTGCTAACCCGGCGGGTTCAACAGATTAACCAGAGAAGTGTGCTGATAACTTGCTGATGACCTGCTACTACTATGTCTCGATCAACCATTGGAAGTGGTTACTCGAGACATGGTAGCAGGCGGCAGGATGGAAGAAGAACCACTGTTGGCTGAGGCTCGCGTCTGCTCTTCCCTCTAGCTCCTGTTTATCACCCTGACCAGCACTGGAATTTCATGTCCTCCTGCTAGTGAACGACGGTCATCAATCACTCTTCTGCTGAAGAAGTACTTCGATTTGTCAAGAGCGAGCTGCCAGTGGTCTGCTACGATTTAGTGAATGATACAAATTGCGATTTCATGCACTTGCGTATTGCCCTTTGATCGTCGATTCGTCCTTTTGTTGACTTTCCATACGCTTTGATTCACGGTACAAATGCACCATGACGCTAGCTTTTATTGTCGGCACCTGAGCTTGCAATTTGACTGATGGTGTTAGTTGATATATTCAATTGTCTAGCAGCCAGAAGGGACGTGATTTGACCACGAGGAAAGAATGCGACCTCGGGAGACTACGCTACGACGAATCGGCAATCCCCGACTTTTTCGGTAGTCCTAAATCTGTTTGTTTTTCGTTTTCACTGCGATAAGGAATTTTTTGAAGCCAATTAGTAGGTTGGCCTTTAGCTCATTTGATGTCGTCTTCAGCTTGGTCCTAATAGCTTTTGAGCACGTTCGATAAGCCGATCAAAACGTCGTAACAGTACATATCAGGACGAAACTTCAACAAATCCAAATAGACCAATGCAGACACAAGCATTAGACGTGCACGTTTTGTGCATGTGTACCGGCGGTGGAGCTCCAACGTGTCCTATTAGTCTCCACGACGTTGATCCCACAATGTCTCCACTCAAATATTGTAGGATCGACTCCTACATCGTTCAATGATATCCTTCCCGTTCTATCTGATATTTCGTCGACGTGAATGTCAGAGATCTGGCCAGTCTGGGGCCAAAGTCTGGGGTCGCGGCTGAGCTGGGCTGACCCGAGCTGAGTTTGAATTGTTTTTGGTCACGTGTTTGCTTTGTGACAATTGCCCGCCATCGCACCCGTCACTCTACCCACTACATGCAGTTGGCATGCTATGTTTGTATTCAGGTCAAAATGGACTATATCATGCATCGGATGACATATCAAGAGACGTAGCAAGAAACTTTGTGACACTTAGACTGTCTGGAAGCACAAAGCAGCTTCAAGTTAAGCGTGATAATCAGGTGCCATATGAACGTCATGCCGCTAGTCAATATAAATGATCGTGGGTTTCGGCTCATGCTCATGCTCTCTTCCATCAATCACCGGTTGCTTATCACTTTCTGCTAATGGTTGTCACCGATATCAATAGCAATGGCAATGCTCACGCGCGCTCGACACAGCCCTACCGGCGGTATTCTAATAAAAGTCAATAACCTCAAGCTTAAACGTTCCCCCTATATATGGGCCATCTAGCAGCAAGTAGATCCTATCACCATCCATCCAAACATCCTGCAACAGCCCACTAATCTTCCTATCCGATACTACCTCAACGTAAGGTAGAGTCGTTTCAACCGTCGAGTAGTAGTAAATTGATTCATCATCCCACTCGAAATTGGGACCACGTTCGACCGCTACCGTCACAGTAGATCGCTCTTTCACTACTCGTCCTAGACCCCGCCTATTCGTCACGGCCAGCGGGCTAAAGTCCATCATACGCAACTTATAGGATGATCCATGTCTCTTTGACACCATCTCGTCCGCCAACAAAACTCGATTCCCACTGACATGAGTAATTGACACGTGCATCACGCTCTGCTCAACAACACGAACATGTCCAGGGCCTGGGCCAATCATTCCATGGTATCGGTGTTATTGCCGTCGCTTCGTCGATGTCAAAGAAAATCTTCGTGGAGATGAGGCAGATCGTTAGTTTATCAACCGATGAGGTAAGGCATAGCAGTCTATGTTCAGGGTCTGAGGTGTACATCGACTGAGCTTGCGTCCGCAGCTGTGAGCCATGCATAGCCGGAAGGTAGTGTTCTGTGTCCACCAACGGGAAAAGCAACAGGAAACATGCCAGCAATCGTGGCGTCTCGGACATATCCTTGATCGAATACAGCTTCAAATTATCGGCGACAACGAGCAACCTGTCGTTTCCGAGAAAACAAAAACTCGCAAATATGTTACGCCAATGAGTTGAGGCCCTCGATCTTCTGCAGCGATAACGTCAGAACACGAAAGACAGCCTGAGGAAACGAGCTTATATATATCTGTGAGCAGTTATCCTTGTGAAGAAAGCAAAGTTAGTTCGCCATCTGTGGAGATAATAAATTGAGAATCGCAGGAGTCACCTTGTCATTTTGAGGTGTAGTAGTTGCTGGTTAAGTGCATTGGATCCTAGAATTTGCACGGACATCCTCGAACTCAAAGCCATGGGATATGATATGAGAGGGCATGTCGGACAGTCGTACTACGTTGTGTGACATGGTCGTGACATATCTGGGGAACACTGTCTGAACTTGATCTGAACTACTATTAATTACTGGCTGCTTTACCGTATCTAATTCCCTAGGCCCCACAGCCAGACGAAACTGCCGCACCCGAATCAAATAAATATCAGGGCGACTACATAGACAAGTATCACTGATATCATCTAAAGAGGACAAGTCACTCCATATACTTCAATGCTGGACATCAACAATGGCCACTACTAACTCAAACATTACCACAACCGCAACTGAAGAACCCCCGTCCGCAGCAACAGCGGTCGTACAAAGTGGTCCACAAATCCCAAAGGATGGTCTCCCTCTCATGCATTCAGGTTCGCTCTAGTTCTTTGATCGTGCTCAAACCAGCCTGTGAGTAATGCTCATCCAGCTTCCTGCAGCTCGCACGCCCCCCGTACTACCATGGCCAGATATTGGACACCTTGCCAAGTGGTCAGTTTCCTCATACAAATTTGGGTTTGGTGCAGAGTGCCTTAGAGACGGGGATCCTGATACGTTTTGGCAGTGAGCGTGATTTCATTCTGATGTGCTCAGCCTAACTGAGGAGGCCTTGTTCAGTTCTGATGGCCCCCAGCCTCATTTTATCACTGTGGAGTTCCCTCGCAAAGTGGCAATTCAGGTACAGTGACGATTCTGCATGTGCCAGCGTTGACTGAAGTCAACTCAGAAAATCAGTATCTTCCTTAGTTGGCCACAGGATGACTCATACACCCCATCAACTCTTGCTATCCGCGCAGGAACTGGTCCCAGCGACCTTCAAGATGTACGAGTCGCTACTTTGGAGAAACCTGACGGCTGGATAACATTTGATGTTTCCTCAGAACCTGACGAAGATGGGAACTCATTGTGAACTCTTTTTGCAACGCTGCTCGATCTTCGTTAATTCCTTCTCTAGTAAACCTGTACATGCGTACGTGCTGCAAGTTATCGTGGTGCAGAACCACATGAGCGGAAAGGATACCCACATACGAGGGCTGCGTGTCCTTGGTCCTCAGGAGTATGCACCTCGGACCTATATGCTGAGTGTGGCGCTGACACAAGATTTAGAGAAGATGCCACTGATGGCGATCCTTTCCCCTGGAAGTCACAGGACTTCAAGATGTACGAAAGACTGCGGTGAACAGCATATATACAAAATTGTATCACTAAACATTCTTTCCATGGAAAGTGGGTTAGACTAGACCACCGTCCTTTATTGCTAAGGTTTGTGCCTTTTTTGACTTCCGCGCAACCATTGGCTAACTCTCCACGTGGAAAATGTGTGGTCGACTCCAAGATGAATGTCAAATATTAAATTAGCCAATCTCTGGGAGTGCCCATTACTGAGAAGTTTTCAGAACCAACAGTTTCATTTGTCCTGCAATAGGTGCTCAATATAGTATTTTAGTTCCTTATGCTGCTGTTGTACCTAGATTACTACTACCCCGCTAACATGTACTCTAAGAGTTAGCCAACTTTGCGAACATCTCTCTGGATTGCTCGAGAGTTGTGCATTCCGTCTCGAATGTTTTTCTCTGTTGTGGTTAAGAATCAAAGTTTAGCAATGTTCTGGATTTGGCGGTCAAAAGAAAGCAACGTCACCTTCTCGTCATTTGTTATTTGCACGACAGACGGCACGGTCTCAGCGTAATCTGGTTGTGAGATGATCTTCATGATCTTTTCCAGATTGAGGCGCGCAAGCGTGAGTTTCTTGTCACACTTGGCTATCTCGGCATCAAGGTCAACAAGTCCCTTATAATAGAACGAGTTAGAGTCTATTCACAACACAAGGCTATTACACACATACCTTGACTAACACGTGGACTGTTATGGTGGAACTTATGACGGCTGACCCACACCCCGGGGGAAGGGCTTTCACGTCCTCAATGACGTTCACAGCACTGCATCCCTTGATCAAGGTGACCATAGCTTGCGTCTGCAAGCGGAACAAATCAATCTCCTTGCCCGTCTGGGAATGAACAAATACTGGCAACATGTCAGTACTAACTGCAGTTAAAGTATAATAACTCACGTTGGATATTGGACTGGAGGTTGTAAGATGCAGCAAGCGACCTAGCTGCGCGCACGGCAGATAGCACTGTATCAAAATCTTTTTCCTCTTCGGAACTGATAAAGTCAGGGTCCTGCATCGATTCAGTAAAAGTAAGTTTGAATGGCAGATGATCACCCACATTTATGGGGTAAGACGCGATCATGATGGATGGGGTGGGGTCTGTCGGACGCCTTGGCAGTCGTTGCCATAGCTCCTCGGTAACAAAGGGCATAAATGGATGGAGTAGGCGCAGACCGTGATCCAGGCAAGTATACAATGTCTGTTGGGCTGACCTACGAGTCTGGAGGGGGACCGATGCGTCGGTCAAAGGTTTCATCGCCTCCTGTGAACAAAAATGAGATCGATACAAATTCAAATGCAAAGCAGTCGCACAATATAGACGTCGCAAAGCTCGTATAACCAGAAATTATGAGCTGACGTGGTCGCAGCCATAAAATTGCGTTCTTGAAGCTGCGCGTTGATCTGTGTCGCAGCTATGTTGAGCTTGTGTAGGATCCAGCGTTCCACAAGACTTTCATTTCCGGTTGGCTTCAGAAGCAATGTAAACCAAAGAACTCATCATACAAGCGGCATACCTTTGCAGATGTCTCTGGCGAAAAACCGTCATCGAGTTTGAGCATTGCAAACTTCGTGGCATTGAAGATTTTGTTGCAGAACTTGCGGTATCCCTCCACTCGCAAGATTTCCAGGTTGATATCCCTGCCTAAAACGCAAATTCAGTTATGTGTAGTTCGCACCGTGATGATTACTTTACCGCCGCCTGAGTATGCGCAGAGAGCGAACCGTAACCCATCCGTACCACATTCCGGAATGCCTTTCGGGAAATCCTTCTTCTGACCAGCGATCGCCTTGAGAATCTCCTTCTCGTCGAGATTACCTTCATACAATTTCTGGTGGAGTTGCTCAAGCGGCAGCCCGTGGATGACGTCGATCGGGTCAATGACGTTACCGAGCGACTTGCTCATTTTGCGTCCATGAGCATCGCGAATCATCGCGTGGCAGAGTACTTCAGAAAATGGCATCTGACCGGTAAGATAGATGCCCATGAGAACCATACGCGCCACCCAGAAGAAAAGGATATCCCAGCCTGTTTCTAGGATACTAGCAGGGTAATACTGAGAGAAGTCAACAGTCTGTTGGTAGACGGTTAAAACCAGTCAGTTTACTATGTATGAAACACCGTGCCTTTTCTGGCCATCCCAGGATTGAGAAGGGCCACAGCCCAGAAGAGAACCAAGTATCGAGGACATCTTCATCTTGCTCAAGTGTGAAATTCTTCCCATTTGCAAGTATTTTCGCTCGCTCGGTTGCTTCTTCCACAGACCGACCTACAACCCAGTTCTTTCCATCGTTTCTCTGCATTCAAGAGTAAGTGCGCAAGCGTTTGACTGATCGTTGAGATACGCACGTCGATATCTTCTCCCTCAATTCGAACGAAATAAGCTGGGCATCGGTGACCCCACCATAATTGCCGTGAGATACACCAGTCCTGTATGTTTTCAAGCCAGCGATACCAGTCTGCTTCACTCTGCTTGGGACCAATCGAAAGTTCGCCTGCCCTCGTACGCTGCAATGATCGTTGAAAGAAAGTCTAGTGTGATATAGTGTGACCGACCTTGATTGCTTCTGCAGCAAGAGGTTGGCAATTTACCCACCATTGAGGCTTCAAGACAGGCTCAATGATGTCGCCTGATTTACTGTAAGAACACCTCGATTTCAGTCACCAATCGACTTAGAATCGACACAGGCGCGTACCTGCAAATAGGGATCTGCATGGCATTGTCCTTAGTCTCGACAAACAGGCCCAATTCTGTGAGCTTCTTTATGACCTCACGCCGAGCGTGGAAGCGTTTCATCCCCTGAATGATACATGTTGCTTAGATTAAGGTGTAGTTTTCGCACACAGACGCACCTTGAATTGCTCTCCAGCATTGTCGTTGAACGTTCCATCATCATTCAAAATATTGATAAAATCAAGTCCATGGCGGACACCAACCTCATAATCATTCGGATCATGAGCCGGCGTAATCTTCACTGCACCAGTTCCAAACTCTTTGTCTACATGTTCATCAAAGATAATGGGAAGACGCCTGTTCAGGAAGGGATGAATGGCGAACTTGCCATGAAGGTGCTACAAACATATTTTAATATTGATTGTGATTTATATCGATCATGAATGTTACCTTGTATCGATCATCATCTTGATGTACTGCAATAGCTGTATCACCAAGCATTGTTTCCGGGCGGGTCGTAGCGACGATAATCCGCTCATCTATTGATGAAAATAAGAAAACGTCGGCATAAATTTCAATTAAAACATACCTGATCCTTCGATGTGATATGCAAATGAGGTAATGACACCAAATTCGAATTTTTCCTTCGGGTCGTAGCCTGGGACGTTAAGTAAGGTACGGCCAAGGAGTTGTTTTTGGTCCACCTGTGCAACACAACTTGTGTCAGTTGCCAACGAATGGATTCTTTGACTCACCTCAAGGTTTGAGAGGGTAGTGTTCAACTGAACGCACCAATTAACAAGTCGATTGGCGCGGTAGATGATGCCATCCTCGTGGAGCCGACAAAACGTCTCAGTAACAGCTTTTGATAACGCCTGGATAACAGTCGATTAGATATGTAAGAGATACTCAAAATTACACCCACAGGACTCATGGTGAAGGCAACACGGTCCCAGTCACAACTTCCTCCAAGTCTCCTCAATTGATCGGTGATGCGTGCTTGGTAGCTAACACCAGGTAAGATAATGTTCCGATTAGAAAGCAACCACGTACTCATTTTTCCACTCCATCACCTTGCCCAAAAACACCTCTCGACCGAGATCGTGTCGGGTCTTGCCTTCCGCTTTGTATAGCCGTTTTTCAACAACGGATTGTGTCGAAATTCCAGCATGATCAAAACCTGGGACAAAGAGGGTAGTCTTTCCAAGCATTCGATTCCTATCGTCACTGTGAGCATAACGATCATATCAGATACGGATTCATATTTACCAGCGTATCAAGCAATCCTGAATGGCGATAGTCAGTGCGTGACCGATATGCAGGCTTCCGGTGACGTTTGGTGGAGGCATCGGAACCACAAAGACACCCTCTGGTTTAGTATCCCCATTTTCCGTGGTCTGAGGCTTGAAGAAACCTTGGGCCTCCCACCAATCGTACCAAGCAGACTCGACTGCGATAGGATTATACCCACTTGCCATCGGTTGAGACATATCTATACAGTGTCAAGAAAGAAAGAAAAAGTGTGAAGAAAAACGCACCTTTTTTCTCGCCCTTGGGAGTGGTGTTTACAAATGCAGGCTCCTGCTCCTTCTTCTCTTTGTCCGCCTTTGCCTTCTTTTCGCCAGCAGGAGTGTTAGTGGCTTGCTTGAGATGTTTAGCAGCAAGCTTCGCCTCTTTCTCTAGCCTCTTGGCCTCCTTTTTAGCTAGACACGACAGCCGATCAGATTGTCAAACTATCAGAGTAACAAAGGTCTACTTACCTGCACTTTTCGAAGGACCATCAGACTCGGGGGTGACCAAGCCAGGATCGTTCGGAGTTGTTGCCATCGCTAAAGGTCGAATAGAATGTGATGGGTGTATTGAACGAAAAGAAAGGTCTCTGACTTTCTGAATGACTAGGTATCGATGCCTTGCTATAAACATCCACCTATAATCAGAATGACTCAAACAAGCTAATTCTTGATTAACATATTACGTAACAAAAGCCTGCCGCAATCGTGATTCTGAATCACTCAGACCCTCAAGCTTCAAGGCCTCGGGCCTCATGTTTATAGCATGAGGGAAGCTGAAGTGTTGATGAGTGAATTCGCATCCCCTCCCAACTTATACGAACTGATCGACAAGCGGCGTCCCGTTGAGTTTGAGTTCTTAGATGAGACGTAACCAAAAGCGAACACGTTGTTTTCAATGTGTTTGGTGAAGAAATGGTAACAAAATCATGATTAAGAGGGATATGGGAGATGTCTATGTATCCAGACCAAGAAGTCGTCAAGCCTACCACCGATCTCTGCCACCGCCATATTCGCCATGACCGCCGCCGCCGCCTCCACCGCCGCCACCATATCTGCCGCCTCCACCGCGACCGCGGCCTCCGCCGCCATAACGACCTGGATGGCCAAATGAGCATACGAAACATATGGACATGATAAAGACTTACTGCGACCTCCCCCTCCTCCACTGTACATGGCCATTTCTTCTAGTTGTTGTGGTACATCGGCCTTCGCCTCACGCAAGATGGATATCAACTCGCGAGCAGACTTCGAGTTATCGGTAGTGAAGTACGTGTATGAGGTACCTTTCATGCCGGCACGCTAAGAAAAGTCAGGCCAAGAATTAGTGGGCTGAGTGAGAACAACTTACTCCCGTACGGCCAATACGATGGATATAATCTTCACAGTTGTTTGGGAAGTCGTAGTTCTAGAGGGAAGTTAACAGCTGCTCAGTAGCAATGGACCACTACAACACTCACAATTACATATCCGACATCCTTGACATCTGTGATGCCAGTAATGCAATGCAACCGCGTCACGTACAGAACAAGAGAATAACATAGGAACAGACAACATATAGCACATTGCACAATCAATAACATGACAATAATAAAGAGACACAAGCGCGTCCAACACAACAAGGAACAAAGATTGGACGACTTCATACAAACATCATTCATGGCACGTCACAAGATCGGGGGACGTGTAGCATGAACAAAGGGCATCGCGATCCAGGAAGACAGGTACCAAGCGCGAAGCAGCGGACATATCGAGAGGAGATATAGCCAGGAAGTCCGTGACGAGGGCTCCACATCCGGGACCATAGCACTTTGAATCCCTTTGACCCTCACTGACGGGAGGACACAGGATGCTTTGGCGGATGGAACCTTGACGACTTGAAATCCTCTCGTGATCACGCGGTTCTGCTATAGCACGTCTCGCTCGAGAAGAAATTTATCCCTCAAGCCTGGCTGTAAGCACGGAGGAAGAGCAGTGTAAACATGACTCATCCCGTCTTGCTACACGCGTTAGTGAACACCAGAGTCACGAGCAAACACTACCCAGATACAAAAACGGGTCATTGCTACTTTAACCTGAGTGCTCGGAAAGCCCTCCCATTTGTAGGAGTCCCTGATGGAGCGCTTGCAAGAAATGGCACACGTACCTAAACCACGGGACGCAACGTCCGTGGCAATCAATATGGGTGAGCGACCCGCCTTGAATTCCCCTAGAACCCAATCACGTTCCCGCCTGTGGGAATTTTGAATAGACATCGAGGGAGTGACAGATAAAACCTACTGTTCTTTGTCGCCATGAATGGCGAGAGCTGGCCAGCCGTCTTGGCGAAGGTATTTGGTGATGTCGTCCGCGACGCGTTTCGTCCCGACAAATATAAGTACCTTAGCGTTCTCAGAGCTGATCTGATCAAGATGCCTGATCAGCTTAGCACGCTTCTCGAAGTCGCTGCAGACTTCGACAATCTGCTGAATGTTGTGGTTGGCAGTGAGTTCCATAGACCCAATGTTGACCTGAATCATGTCTTTTAAAAAGTCCTGTAAATATTGAGATTAATCATGCAACCACAAAATATTGAATGTTTACATTTGCGAGTTTCTGCACATCCTTCGGCCACGTAGCACTAAACATCAGTGTCTGACGATCAGGGCGAATCTGAGATACAATCTTGCGTATCTGGGGCTCAAAACCCATGTCCAACATGCGATCGGCCTCATCCATGACTAAATATGTGACGCGACGAAGATTGGTCTTTGATGTCTCCAGCATATCAATGAGCCGTCCAGGAGTGGCGATCACAACCTCAACGCCACGTTGCAGGTCACGAATTTGAGGACCTTTTGGAGCGCCACCGTAAATGGCAGTGTTACGGATGCGAGAGCTCGACCTATATACATCAGCAAAAGCCAACACAGTGAGGTGACAAACATACCCAAACTTCGTGCACTCCTGCTGAATTTGTACAGCAAGCTCACGGGTGGGCGCAAGGACAAGTGCGATCGGACCATCGCCTGGCGCAAGTAAAGGTTGACTAATTCCCGGTGAGTAAAGAATCAGAAAGTGAGATAGATACATACGCATTGATGTGAAGCATGGCAGGCAGAGCAAAGGAAATCGTTTTCCCACTCCCTGTTTGAGCGATCGCAACCACATCTCTGCCACTCAGTGCCATAGGCCATGCTTGACATTGAATGGGAGTTGGCGCGGCAAAGCCTTGTGCACGAATTGACGCCAAAATATATTCAGGAAACCCTGCCTCGTCAAAAGATGTGACAGGTCTGGGAACACCTCGTCCTTGAACCTTCAGGAAACCATCAGCGACTGTTGGCTTGCCACAAATTCTCACATACCTTTATTTCTTTGGTCTTCCGGAAGTCTTCCACCTCTCTGTCAGTCATAGCTGAAACACGCTTGTCCTCGACGTAGAAATTCTTCTCAAAACGCTCGAGCTTTTGCGACCCCCAATCAATCGTTCTCAGGCCACCGCCCAAGCCTCCCATTTTGTCTTCATAGCCGCCACCACCGCCCCATCCGCCGCCGCCGCCACCACCGTAGCCGCCGCCGCCGCCGCCTCCACCATAACCGCCATAATTACCGTGACTCTGGACAAAGACATCAGCGAAATGCATACTTTCTCCAGTGAGAAGTTCTACCATAATGTTGTCTATAGCAAGAACCAGAGAATTAGAAAACAAGGATGTTGCAGGGATCCGAAAGCGTGGTGGTTAAAGAGCAAGGAACAAAGAGCTGGAAAAAATGCGTTTGATTTGGAGTAAATAAACAACAATATGCTTACGTGATGTTCTTCTCAAAATTCTAACATAACTAAGTACACAAGATACCAGGGCAATACATAAATCTGTGCTGGGTATATATGTGAAATGATGTGCATAAACGGCATGAAAATAATCATAGTCGAAGTTCAGACCTGTAGTAACTTCGATGGGCATAATAAATAAAGAAGTTGTGAGTAGCGTCACATATTCTGCATCCATCACATCACGATGCAGGCCCGAGGCTTGCGGTGTAACCGACGTGAAGCCTTCTTGAGGGGTGGTTCATCTGGGTAGTGCATAAGCATCTGCTTGACAAGTTCTTGGAAGACATCGTTAATGTGCCAATCGCGCTTGGCTGATGTTTCGTAAAATGGTATCTTCCAAAGCGCAACCAGGCATTGTATCGTGCTTCTTGCCACTTCTCGTTCCGTGACGAGGTCGAGTTTTGTCCCAACAACAACGATAGGAACATCCTACGTATAATGGTAGTCGCTGTATTCGGTAATAATCAATGGAACTTACGCTGTCCATTCCCTTCACTCGGTGTATCTGCTGTCGAAGATTGTCCAGCTCCCTAAGACTTGCTTCTTGTGTGAGGCTGCAGTGACATCAGTAGGTCAAAAATAAATACAGCCATTTCTTGTGATGCTTACCTGAAGACTAACACGAATCCTTGGCCAGACTGTAGGGAACTGGTGTGAGTGTGATGCCATATATCCCAAAATCATCAATATTTACTTTGATATAAAGTTCTTTCAGAGAAGTGAATTGCTCAGCACCAGCAGTATCCAATACATCTAGCTGCAAGGAGACAGATAGTCAGAAATGACTTTAACAACAGGGTGGGGGAAGTAGGAACACACGGGATCTTACCGAAGTCTTTACACCATCAATATCGAGGATGCGCCGATAAGCTTCTGCAAAGACGATGTAGTAAGCCCCCTCACATCACATTGAAACGGATTATCACTGAAGATGCACCTTCGATAGTGGGGTCATAGTTCTCCAGGAAGACATCTTGAACAAATCGCACCGTCAACGCAGACTTCCCTACTCCTCCGGCTACGACATATGAAACAAGCAGTAGTCACAGATGAACGAATAACATACCTCCTAGGACGACGACATTGAAGTGCCTCATATTTTGAGAGGTGGGATGAGATAAGGAGCTAAGGGATGCAAGCGCATTGCGCAAGTGATGCAACCTGTGCCAGTGTGTGGGAAGTAATGGAAAGCATGCACACTAAAATAGTTTCTCAGCGGCTGCAGGGACTGAGATACGAGAATCGGGAGAGTAAGAGAAGCGAGAACGCGGCAGCCGAGTGTAGTTAGGAACCATAAAAATTAATGAGATCAATGTTAATATCGATGTACTTCGGTAGGTTCTTCGGAGTAAAAGTCCATCAGCAGTCGTGCCCTAAAAATTTCAACATGTGGGTTTCGTGAAGCATGATGTGCAACGGAAGCAGAAGTGACAACCGGTCGATCTATTTCAATTGGCTTACCATTGACACGACAGCCTTGTCTATAAGCTAGGCATACGCGTTCTTCCAAAGTTGTTATATTGTATAATACAATACAATGATAATATTTTAGAAACGAAGGAGTGACATATACGAGGCAAGAGTGCTTGTGCAAGAGGAATGCTGAGGGGTAAGAGAGTGGTGCAGTTCAACGTGGCAAGAAAATAGATGATGCGATAAGAATTATGGAGATATACATAATTTTGGACTGAATGGGGTTCGCCCATCATAAAATTATGTCGGCCAGCCACCTGCGATCCTAGCAGCACCAAAACCAACACGCCCCATAATATTCCATACAGCAGAAGTGCCATCATAACCGAAGCCTTCGCCGGGTCCTTGCATGCTGTTAAAACTCGACCAGGCAGCGCGGTCGTATATTGTTGGGCCACCAACAGCTGAATATTGCGCCCCGATAGCTGGCAGACGCGAAGTCATGCAGAGAAATACGAGCGCCATAGCCCCAGCACTGATGAGTGCCTGCCGAGCAGCTCCAGCAAGCCAAGCGTCGCCCTCCTCACCCCCTTCGTTTCCGCCCTTGCCGATGACATAGGTATTGTAGATTTTGTAGAAACGGTTCTGGCGGCGCGGCTGACGCTTAGTCGTCGAGCAGGCGATTAGCTCATCTATCATCTCGCATTCCACGCCAAGTTCCTCCTTCAGCGCTTTCCACTCCTCGACGGCGTCTGCTGAGATTCCTCCAGGAACACCACGTATTGGTATGGTAATACCTTTGTGCCGTTCTATTAATGCATTGTTGACTTGCTCGAGCTCGGTCACGAAGTTGTAGGAAGGAGGTGCATCGTTCAGGTGAGGAGCGTCCAGGTGCCCCTTGGGCGTGGGAGGGAGGACAGTCGACGATGAAGAAGCGAGTGCCTCGTCGTCTTCTGGGGTGACCTGGGGTGAGACCGACCGAGAAATTTCCAATTCTGGCTCATCTGTTTGGATCTCGATGCTTGATGTGATCCGTGGCAATTCTGGATCGGTTTGGACTGCAATCATATCACGGGGGACTTCTTCCGTTTGAATGGAGGACGAGGAAGTAAGAACCTTTGGCTCTGGATGCGTCTGCACTGCACACGTTGTTGTATGCTCCGCAGCGTCATGTTGCGTGAATGTATCAATGTACTTCTTGGTTTCTGAGAAAGTGACGATCTCGGCTTTGTTAATACGGCCAACTTTCTGTTTGGGGTGTCAGATGTGAGGCGCAATTGTGAAGATTACTTACCCTCTTCTTCCGAGTTATGATGGTTTGAATAACGTCCTCCTCCTCACCCTCTGTATCCTCATTCATATCCAGCTCTAATTCATCACTATCTCCCTCATCCTCAAGTCCATCATCCTCGCCACCCCAACTTTCGCCCAACTTTCCCATGAGCTCAGCACCCAGACTCTTGCTCATAGTATTCGCCGCACTAGAGTGTCCGCTTCCTGCAGCAGCGTTTGTTGCAGCACTGCGCATCTCGTCCATATCAAATCGCATACGGTCGATCGTTTCCTTGAGCATGAGGTTTTCTTGCTTCTGCTCATCGAGCTGGGCATGGGCTTGTTGCGCAATGGCTAGCTCCTCTTCAAGATGTGCGAGGCGATCTTCATAGGATGACGCTTCTTTAGCCCACTTCACAGCTTCGAGTGACTGGAGCGCGGCAGCATCTTGGTAGTCTTTGATTTCTTGGTCTCGACGGCGGAGCTGGTTGCGATAGCGTTCAGATTCCGCTACGATGATGTGAGCCACACTTTTTTGAGATCATGGAGTGAACCTACCGCATTGCTCTTGGTATTGTTTCTGTAAGCTTTGGTAAGACGAACGCGCGTTCTCCAAACTTTTCTCCAACTTTGCGATTTCAGACTCCAGTGCTGCAATTTGGGTTGAGTTGGTTCGCTAAATGACATCCATCAGACATTGTCCACGCACTTCATGCATTACGTACCTCCTTTGTTCGGAGCTCCTTCTCCTCCCGCTTGGTAGAGGTGAGTTCACTCTTGAGTTCTTCCAAGCGCCCCTGCATCTCATCCAAGTCCATGTCGTGCTCATTCAGCCTGTTCTCAAGTGTCCTCTCAGCCTCAATCAGCTTCCGCCCAAGCTCTGCGTTGGCCTTCTGCAATGCCTCCAGCCGCTCTGTGTGTTCAAGAGACACAGTTGACGACGTTGCTGACCGTTCCGTAACTAAGCCTAAGGACGACCCGTGCTCGCCATCAGAGTCTGAGTCAGATGCTGAGCGTGGCATGGGCAACGAGGAAAGTTGGCGCGCAAAGCTGTCGCCTTTCTGTGGGTAATCAAAGGAAGAGTCCATGTCAGGTGAATGCTCTCCCGAAGAGAGGTGATCCCTGTCTGGAGACAAGTAGTGGATCCCAATGCTAGTGAAGGGCTGCGACTGTGTACGGGAGTGCGGCCGCGCGAAAGGCGAAGAGCCCGTCGAGTTAGGGGAGAATAGTCCTATAGAAATGCTCGAAGGACTCGTTGGATTTGACGGCGTGCGCGTTCGACCGAACACACTGGGACTGGAGGAGAAAGACGACTAATTACAGTTAAGTTCAACAGGTGAATATACGTAGAAGGAGTTGCGCACTTCTGAGTCACTAAGAGCAGGCTGAGATCCGCCATCAATGCTTTTGCGTCTGCTGGCAGGCACAGGACGCTTTGACCAGCTTGAAGGGGGCTGTACGTCCAACGGGGTTGTTCGCTGTCGTCGCGACGTATCAAAGGCAGAGCTAATTCCCGTATTAGGCGTCTTGGGCGGCACAGACGGTGGCCGACTTGTGACGCGTGAAGTTCCTACCGAGCCTCTGCTACGTGATCGCGAGTGGTTGGTATTGGGAGAAAAAGGATTGCGCCCCCGATCATCAGGCAGCGTTACATCCTCTTCCAATGGCGAATCATTTGGGCTGTCTCGTGGACTGTGCCTGGCCCTCTCTGCGACGAGTTGAAGCAGAATTTGAGGTGTAACTTCAATTCCGGGACTGCTCGCGAGGATTTCCTTGAGCCCGTCCATCTCGCGATCGTTGAGCAGGTCGACGCCATTATACGAGTCTGAAAATGCACTGAGTACATCTGGGAGTGCGTCTGAGGGTATGGCTGGTTCTCCTGATTGGACTGTACGCGAATCTGGGTGTCTGTTAAATATGTCGTAGAGTTCTTGTTCGATGTCTGATACTGATTGCCTGCTACGCTCGAAGTTCGACTGGAAGCAGGTTTCGGGGTCAGAAATGAACTTCTTTGCACAGAAAACACGTACCATGATAAGTAGATGATGAGAAAAGGGAAATATGGGTTTGTACAATGCACTTACTTTCCACTACTTCAATGAAATCGCTCAAGCATGCTTTGGCTGCCACAGTAACCAAACATGACTTTGATCGTCCACAACACTTGCCAAATTCGGTCGTCAACAAATGAACAACACCACGTGACTGACAAAGCACAAAGAGCTTCAGTTGACAGCGTTGACCGGTGGCTCTACCAAATAGCTTTGACAAAATGCAAGCATCTACGTTTCTGGTATTACGTCCAACCTCTCTACGCTTGTCCTCTCTCCTTCAATAATACATCTCTGAGGCGTTTCAGCGCTTCATTCACTTGTTCTTCCGTACACAAAGAGAACGAGGCCCTCACAAATGATGTCTTACGTCCGTTGGGAAGGAAGACCGTGCCAGGGAGTGCGAGCACACCGTTCTCATATGCCTTGGTTCGTATAAGGTCTTCTGAGTCACCCTCATCTACGCCAGGTGTATGATTTGGTGAGAGAAGCAGCTTGAACCTATTGTAATGTCATTTTTAACATAGCATCTCGATCAGCGTCAAACAGAGGCACAGACCAGAAAAACATGCCCGCTTCAGGGGTGCACCATTCTGCAAGCCCACTGAGGTGCGCATTAAGAGCAGACTCGAACACGTCGCGTTTCTTGCGGTAGAACTCGGCAACGGCCTGCGTATGGGCGAAGAAATTGGCGTAACCCCATTCCTCAACCAGTGCGAGGGTGATCGCCTGAATGAGTGATGAGGATTGCAGATTGGCCGATGCAGTCTGATTGAATGTAAGGTACACAGCACATGCAAGCATATCTTGTACGTACATGCAAGTCTATAGCATCAATAATAGGCTTCGGGCCTGATGCAAAGCCCATGCGTATGCCTGCGGAAAGAATCTTGGAGAAGCTGTCGAACCGGATAACTCGGCCGACCACAGGCTCGTCAAGTTCCAGCTGGAAGTACGACGGCGGCCGAGCGGCTTTTCCAAAGTACAGGTAGAAGTAGGGATCATCTGTGGATAAAAGGACGATTCAATCTACTGCACCAAAAACAAGAAATGTGGCACACCTTCGAGAATCAAGAAGTTGTGTTCGCGTGCAAGTTGCAATACTTCTTTGCGACGCTCAACAGTTGCTGTCATACCGGTGGGGTTGCAGCCGTACTGCAATATGGTTATTTCCGTCCACAGATTGAACAAATATAACTTACGGGCACCGTATAAAATACCTTCGGCTTCGGCTTTCCGATAGGCCAATTCTCCAAAATATCGCGCAGCGAATGAGAGCACACCCCATTCGCATCTGTTTCTATCTCTAAAATTTACTGAGCATGAGAAGATTAAAACCAAAACATGACCGACCGATCTGCTCGCAGTGCAGACTTTTAAACATTGGGATGACACCGCTGAATAGATAGTAGTCAGGACTCAGCAAATGCCGGCTCCCTTCAGACTATTTTTAACTCACGCATACACCGGAGACTCCACAAGAACAGCATCTCCAGGGTTCACTAAAGCGTTGACTGCCTGCGGAAACATGAGAACCATCAATTATTTTTAAAAAGCTCTTAACCTTATAAATCAAGTCCTGCGAACCACTGCCCATGGATAAACTCCATCCCTCGCCTGATTTGCGGCCATGAGAGAGCGTTTGCAATCCTATGAACCACTTCAGGAGACGAGGAAGACCGCCAGTGGGGCCGTATTGCAAGCCAGCCGAAAGATCCTTTCCGGATAGCGAGATCGACTGTTCCTGCGATGGGTCCGTAGGGGAGGTAATATTGAAAGATAATGATTTGAAGGGGAACATAGCATCGTTGGGTTTTCCCGCTAGAAGTGATATCACACCTGGCTTGTTTTCCAATGGGAACAGCCCGCGAACTGAAGTGGTACCATTAAAATACTACTGTCGATGACTCACAAGATTAGAAACGAACTAGGACTGGGCTTCCGTATTTTGGCGGCGTCAGATAAAAACTCTGTGTAGAAGTCTACTGGAAGAGATTTGACGACCTTCTCGACAGCGTGCCCGTTGGTTTCAACAGGAGTGGTGACAGCAGAAGCTGAGACAATAATTCCATCGGAGTGTGCGACCATCTTGAGAAAGTTTAATGTTCAATCGATCGTCCTGGAGAGATAAAGCTCACGTCACAGTGAGGGTAGACATGACGGTACACAAAGCCAACCTTTTTATAATCAAGATAACAGTGAAACCTTGATGAGCACCGGATTTTGATGATGTACAGCAACGTTGCCAGAAAGGTACCGATCGAGTCACATCCCGGATATTACTTACTCGCACCTGCTGATCCATTGTAAGTTACATAAATGTCTAACAAGGGCTGTCACGACGCGGGAAGCTATAGTTTGATTCTTATTAATATTGGGGCTTCAGAAAAGATGATGGGAACGAGTAGGACGATAATTACGAGCGCCAATACGTACATACTTAGTCAGATATTTTTAAATGAGTCGTGGGGCATGGCTTATCATGTGTAAGAACACCGGGTAGATTTTGTGGTTTCCTTGCCGCCAGTAACATTTAGCAAGCTACCTAAATCTATGTTGCCTCTTGGAAGGGAAGCAAAAAAGAGTATAAAATCACAGATGCAGTGGAAATACATAGGTCTAGAAGAAAAATTGGATGTGAGTTTAAGTCAGGAATGAGTGGAAACTGCAAGCGGCCGTCCGCCGGTATGGTGCAGAGGGAGGATGAGGAGTCGTCTAGGTGACAGTCCGAGAGATATCATAATGTGTTGAAAGTGCTGTACAGAAAATTGCTTGCCTCGACTTCAGTGGGCGTCATCTGAGAAGTCAGAAACAGGTACGGGGGAAGCAGCCGTGACGGAAACAGATGGACGCCGCCGCTTTACTTCAATAGGAACCGTCTCCTCGTCGCTCTCATCCTCATCTACCCCCCCGTACATGAGGCTGGTGCTAGCCTGTAAAGCCTCCGATTCCGCTTGGCGATCTCTGTGAGTATCGCGAAAGAAACTAGAGTCGTCGTCGAGGTCGTCGTAGTCGTCCTCGCTCGTCGTGCTGGATTCCGATTCGTATGCGACTTGCTGTAAGGGACTGGGGCTTTGAGTAGCAGACCGAACAGTGAGATGCCGGCTGTGCCCAGAGTCGTGCAAGGACGGTTCAGGAACAACTGAAGTCGGGGGAGCGATGTGGATGCGTTCAGGTTGTGGGTGTCGTAATACAGCGGGAGAGTGACAAATTGATTGATTGAGGCCTAAAGGCAAGTTTGACGAAATGAGGCTGCTCGGGTCATTGCACACGCCACCAGCGCCCAAGAACATCGCATCATCTCGAAGGGGAGTATTGGCGTTGTCTCTACCATGGCTGGTAGAGCCTGGAGAGTATGATGTACCAGGTTGGCTCTGATCAAGTGGAAGAAGGGTCTTGGATTCTCTCTGTCGTGAAGGAGGGCGACTGGAGTCACGCGCCCTGCTCATGGATGCATTCCGCGCCCACCTCTCGATTGATTCTTCTCTCCTTCCCATGTTTGGCGTTGAGTCGTTACGCACAATGACAGAGCGTGCAATACCACGGCGCTTCCCCTCCTCGTCGAATTCTGAACTTGACATTCGCGCACTAACGCTTTTGTGCCGCTCTACCGCAATGGTAGGCGAGGAACACACACCAAAGTCGTCTTCATCAGGACGTGATGACGTGGCACGCGAAGGACGAACGCCCTTGAATAATGAGGATAGGCGACGTGTGAGGCGCTTTGGCCAGCCCCAGCTGAAGCGGACGGTGGTCATCGCAGTGCGGGTGTCAGACTCCGAAACCTCCACCATGTCAATCCTGGAGGGTGATGTTTGGCGAAGCCATTCTTGGTGATGTGGAATATCCCGCAGGAACCACACGTACCGCTACACGTAAAATGGGAGATATGGGGGCAAATACGCGCAGAATGAAAATTGACGAACCTTTGCTTGATCGAGAGTCATGCGTTTGTTGGGATCTTTTTCGAGCAGC
The DNA here is from genome assembly GCF_016647745.1 of Suillus plorans. Classification (NCBI taxonomy): domain Eukaryota; kingdom Fungi; phylum Basidiomycota; class Agaricomycetes; order Boletales; family Suillaceae; genus Suillus; species Suillus plorans. The sequence goes on from NW_024537387.1 coordinate 565,621, forward strand.
TTGTCGAGAAGATTCATGACAACAAATCCCTCAGACTTTTTATCCTTAGGTTTCCGCCCGCCAGTTGGAAGACGATCATAACCCATGGTGTCTTCTGGCTCCCAGTCATTTTTGCATATGATATTGTAGAGCATGTATTCGCTCGAATCTGGGGGTCTGAATGGAATTTTACCGAAAAGAAGGCAGTACAGTGTGACACCAAGAGCCCACACATCAATGGCCTTCGTGATCTGCAGTCGCTGGGATGTGTTCGGGCGGACAGTAGAAGAGGAACCTATATGTGGTGCGGACCTCAAGGACGGCAGCGTGGTTGAGGTAGCAGAAGCTGATATGGATGGTGAAGGATCGCCATTATACTCAGCGATGACTTCAGGGGCAAGAAACGGCGGGGTTCCAGCGCGCTTGGAAAGGTCCGAATCATCCAGCAAAATTGGGTCGTTAGCGTCATCTAGAGCATTTCCACGCCCTGCAGCCGCAAGGCGCTGCGCATATGAGAAATGCGAGACCCCAAAATCGCTGATCTTGACCATTTGGCGATCCGCAGTCCAGAGAAGGTTAGCGGGCTTTATGTCACGGTGAATAATTCCCTGGTAATGAACTGCGTGTTGAGAAGGCAAGGGAGTGTCCAGATTAGCCAGTGGTAATGAGGATGTTATTAAACTTACGATATTCGAGGCCAAGGATAACATCACGGCAAATTCGTCGACATTGGTCCACCTGCAGCACAGGCTCATTCTGCTCGTTGCGCCATTTGATTTCTCCGCCGCTTAGATACTCCATGACTAGAAGTGAGGCTGTGAGCACATGACTTCCTAACACAAATAAACCTTCCTATCATACTGTTTCCTAGACTGCAGCCACAAGGTCATAATTTCTCAGCTGAGACACTCACCCATGGCCTGTAGTCAGGAAGTAGATAGGCAGCACGATTCTCCGACTACACGGAAAATAGCGAGACTGAATGCTTACCCATGTATATCCGATCATTCAGCTTGTCGTCGATAACTTCCAACAAGCGAACTACATGCCCATGACGACATTTTTTCATTATCGCTATTTCTTTCCGTATTTTATGCTCAAGGCTTCCGAGTTTTTCTGTGAGTGGTGTGTGAGAGGACGCAGGGATGTTTCGCCTGCGGAGCATGTTCATCTTCTCAGCGCGTGGGTTATTACGTTTGACAGCCTTTATGGCCTGATAGACGCGGTGTTAACAAGATCGTTTAAAAGATATGGGCAAAGGATTGACGACTGACCAGCTCACGACGATTATTCGACGACAAGTCCCAACACACCCATACTTCGCCATGCTGACCCTTTCCGACTCGGTGACCGCGCAGATACTGGTTCACTATAGGTCTGCGGTCATCACTATATCTGTAGTGTAGTTCAGCTGTCATCCGAACGCTGCCAGGCGGGTCGAATGGGAGTCCTGAGGGGTCCCCTGCAGCATGCGCACTGCTTGCTGAGTCTATGTCGGAAGACATGTTGTTTGAGGACTCATGAAGTCCTTTGCAAGGAAATAAACTGCGAATCAATGGAAGGGAAATAATTGTTGAATAGACTGGAAGACCCTGGAAGAGGAGGAAAGGGAAAGGAGATCAAACAGCGACGCTTCAAAGAAACTGCAATCTAAAGCAGCGTATAACGACCAATTTGAGATGCGGCTGACCCCGGACACTCCGTAATGCAACAGCCTTCACAGATTACAGATTTCACGGAATACGTCTATCACAAATTTGGATGGTGAACGTTTCAATTACATTAATGCAGCACTCCACAGCCCTGCCATCAAGGCACAGCCCTCGATGGCTAGCGTCTTTTTGCCGACCGCTTATCGTGTCTTCAACGAGGACAAACACATTTATTTTCCTCTTTGACGTCTTTCATAACCTGTACAATAAAAATATGTCAGTACAGGGTGCCACGAGTAGCAGAAGTTTCAAATTCGACCCTCCCTGCACTCCAAGTTCAAGCAGAGATGCGAGGAGGGCGTCTTCGAAAGGGACCACATCAAACGATAACGTGGAAATGACCCTCTTCTACAGATCACAATATCCAACGCCCGAACTTTACACCGATGCAGTCTATACAGTTAAGAACAGCCTCTCACCTGTTCGACATGACGTCCGCACCCCTGTTTGAAGGGACACGTCAGTTAGATTTCAGCCTATCATTGAAAGAGAGGGTATGTGTAAATAGACAAAGTTCGCGGGTCGGGCCAGCGTTCTCTTAATCCCATGATACTTCCGCCCTTGGCAGCGTCCGCGGAAGCATCGTAAACCCTCTCTCTGTCAGCCAATCACCATGCACATCGGTACATCGTGCGTGCATGCGCTGCCGCCTCCAACCGGGATACAATGGATTACACAACATCGTCAAGGAGACAATTACTTACATTCCAGGTAGTTTTGCCGCATTTGTCACATTTGACTGCATAACACATATCGACGAGGACGGATGGTTCTTCGTGACCCATTGTTATACTGAAGAGGTAAGTTAAGGTAATAAAGTCACTGCTAGACGTGTGATAGACAAGTGACATTGGCGTGAGTTACATCATGATGTCGGTCAATCCCTTCTTACCTTTGATTTGACAGCAGAAGATACCACACGCGGTGCGGCGAAGCAGTGGCAGAAGTGTGAGAGTGATTCGCGGGAGCGTCTTGCGACTCTTATCGGTCTTCATCTTTATACTTGTTGAAGCTGAGCTCGGATCCTGACATATTTGGCCATCTAGGCCAAATCTACGCTCACATGAGCAAAGATAGGCAAAGATACCTGTCTGAGCACGGTTCAGCCATTACGCGTGCTCCTCATGCCAAATTGATATCCTCCTTCACTAAACTCCAATGATCTAGTAAACTCAAGGGAAAACAACATAACGCGGGACGTAAAATTAAACGCGTCGCTTTCGCGGGGGTTTGTTATTGACACTGGCAGCTCTTGATTTCCGCATTACTGCAGATTACTGCCCAGTGCTACTAGTAGGTGCCCCATATAGGTCAATGTATTAATCCCACTCAGGGTCGTACTTATCGGCTGGGCCTGGAACCGCCGATATGAACTACACGCGAATCATCTAAGCGATCGCTTTGCTCGTACGTACCCGCCTGCTAGCAGCAGCATTGTACCAAGTAGTGTTACTATTAAGTAACAATACACAGCCGGATCTTTGCGGTGGTGTGTCTTAGCACGCACTTATAACTAACTTAGTTACCGTCCAAGTCAGGTTGATCAACTTGCTAGCACTCCATCCTCCTATCAATCAGCTCGGAATTCCAATCACCACTCTAGTATTGCCAGGGTCGTGGCAGGACTTCCTGGACCTTAACCAAATCGATCAGAAGGGGGGCTGTACCGGGGACACAAGGAACGACGTCTGGAGCGGTCATAATAGGTCCTAATTCGCTACCATTCAGCAGCTAGTATGAACGTTTTCCACCGCCGATTAGTACACCCCAATGTGAGGTGCTCAATCTCAGCGGCATATGCATTCGTTCCCAGTGGTTGACGGCGTTCGTCTAAAATACACACGTCGTGGATTGAAGATTTCAATTGCGCTATCAACCTGACTGCATGCAGCTGGCCCAGGTAGGCAAGAGTGGTTTTTCCGTGATTTGTCCGGATAAATCGTGACCGATGTCCTCAGGAGCACAAGGCCTGGATAGCGCTATTTATGTGCACGGGGGATAATGAGCCATTGTTACAAAAAAAGAATCGAGATACGTACTGATCTCCCGCCCACGGGACCATCTAGTATGAATCGTGACTCACCGTCATACAGTTCGCTCAAGGAACGTCGGCAACAATGGCCTAGTCGCGTCTACAGGTCAAAAATTTTAATTGCTCCTCAAGGAACCACCTACATGGAGCTTGGGTGGACTGATCAAAATCATCTATGAACACGGATACCAAGGCAGGTGACACACCAAACTCGTCACACAAGCCTCTTTGTCCTGGGACGCTGAAAAATGTATTGCTATTGTAGTATTCATACAATACGATATGAGTAGAGATATCTTATTATATCGTCTTTCACGAACGTGCATACAAGAAAGGACGTTTACCGTCTTTCCTTTACGAAGAAATGCAGCATGAGGAAGCTCGCAGTCGTAAATACCACGAAGAAGATACCAAGCAGGGATATATTCGGCCACCAAAATGACTACCGGATCAGAACATCAGCACACAATGTACGACAGTGTAAGCATCTATCACCCACCTGAGCTCTAAGACCAAATATCGAAAGAATGGTGGCCGCAGGAACGTCCAATTCAACACCGTACTGAAGCGAACACGTTAGACGACAAAAAAAATTGGTCACCGACATTACCTTAATCTCCTTCAATTGTAGATATCTCAGTTCATTCACGGCAAGCGCCTCGAAAGCAGCGTGGAAGAATGAGACGGTATGCAACCACTGCAAAGCGGGTGTGACAGTGTCCCTGTTGATCAGGAGGCCTGTGAAGAGGAGGCTGTGGTGATTATCAATCAACACTGCCGGCATTTAGATACGTAGGATGGCTCACTTGAAAAGCATGATCAAGGTGCCAACTAAGCTCGCCACGCTGGTACTGGCAAATGCTATCGACAATAGAAGGATCACGCTTGCTGTTGTCAAATTGAATAGCACGAGCGTCAATATAAACTTCCAAAAAGCCGGAACTGTGGGCACGAGACCAACTAGGCCGTAAACAATGCCACCAAAGACAATTGGAGGCACCAAGCGGAGTGGCAGGATATCAAACAAAACCTGGCCAAGGGCCAAATTAGAAAAAAATACAGTATGATTAAATGTTGGTTACCTTTGAAGAGAAGTAAGTGAAGGTCGAATAGTAGCCGTTTGCTCTGATATATATAGAATGAGTGCGGGAAACATGTTTTGTAAGAATCTCCCTACCTTTCACGCATGAAAAGCACTCGCTCGTTCGCGAATAATCCAAGGCTAGATAAGCACGAGAAGCCGAAGAGCGACAATGTGAAGAAGAAAAGGCCTGAATCCTATCAGTCAAATAAAATAAACTATCACAAGGCTACTCACCAAGCCGGTTCTGGAAGCCTGCGATGTCATTGCTGACGTTATGGATAAAGAGGCCACAGATCACTGAGAAAGGTATATGAATATATGAAAACACAAGAAAAGGTGATGGCTCACAAGCCAGCACGACAGAGGATAGATAGTGAGCTGCCAGTAATGCCGGATCACGGTAGAGATTCTTAAACGCCCGACCGCTTAAAATCGTAAACTGCGTTCCCCAACTGGCTCTTTTCCGACCCCGCAGTAAAGAGTTTTCAACCACAACGTCTCGCAGTTCACCATCCGCGTGTGACGCATCAGCTCCACGCTGTGCAGTAGCAACCTCCTCTGCCTCGGCCTTGATCGACTGTGCAACTTCACTCGTAGAGTACGCCTCGACAAGCTGCGCAAGTTTGGGAGCAATCGTGCTGTTACCAGATGGTGAGCTTCGGACAGCTTCCAGAAGCTGCGAGGTCTTGCGTTTGATTGAGGATGTGAAAGAGACGCCACGGGTTCGGAGCTCAGTTTCTTCCTCCACCGCAGTGGAAGAGCGACCTTGTGATCGTACAGACGATGCACCAACGGCACGCTCCTCATCTAAAAGGTTGTCACCAGATGTCGACGATACCGCATCATTAGAAGGGGAGTCCGGGCTTCGTGGTTCAAGTCCAGCATGCACTGTTAGGTCGACTATGACAGAGGTCAGTCGCGCAGTACCATAGAATCATGACACTACTCACTGAGATAATCTGCGATATTAAACCCTGGTGGACATGGCTGGTCGATGCTAGCGAAGTATTCTTGGCATTTGGCGAATTCTCCAGAATACACCATTTTCCCATGAGCGAGGAGGACAAGATGATCAAATAAGGCGACAATGTTACTGCGAGGCTGGTGAATGGTGAAGATAACGGTCCGATTGTAATCGCGTGCAAGGGTCACCAGGCTCTCGACAACATTAAAGGCATTATAAGAGTCCAATCCTATACAATGTCAGCGTGTTATTGGGATTCATCAAAGCACAATCTGACCACTTGTAGGCTCATCTAAGAACAATATCGAAGGGCTTGTGACCAATTCACAGGCTATCGAAACGCGTCTCTTTTCCCCTCCGGATATTGACCGGCGTCCTACGCAACAATTAGTATGCACCCTTAACCCGAGCAGACATCAAGCGTACCAGAGTCACCAATTCTCGAGTCCTTGATACCCAGGATACCGAGTTCGTTCATTGTCTCAAGTGTCCTGTACTTCTTCGCCTCTAAGCTCATCTCTCGCGGGAGTCGCAATAGCGCAGAATACAGCACGGTCTCATATACCGTCAACGTGCTCATTAATGTATCCTCCTGATCCACAAAACCCACCACCTTTTTAAACTCCGCGTCCGCGACCTCTCGCCCGTTGACGAGTGTCGTGCCGCTGACTTGGCCCATCTTGCGCTTGCGAGCGAGGATATCAAGGAAGGTAGATTTACCCGCGCCGGATGCACCCATGATCGCCATGACTTGACCCGGCTTGACGGCCCCAGAAATTTTGTCGAGGATAATGCGGTTGCCAAGAAAGTAAGATATATTCGAAAAATGGAGAGATGCGGGGACATGGTCTGTCATGAGCTTCGAAGCTTCGTTTTCCGGCAGCCTGATTTTTCCGAAGTCACCACCGTTGCGCGATCGACCGACGTACCAAAGAATTGCAACAGTCAGGACAACAATCAAACCTGCACCGGCAGAGCTCAGGGCAATCCATTTGGTGTTGTCGGGTTTAGGTATGGGCTATGAGATTGTGAGGACACGAACGCGTCAATTCAATCACTCTACGTACATGGAACCCTGGAACTTGAGAGTAATGCAAGCATTCTCCACTTGCACACTGGAGGGTGATGTATGCATCGCCGAAGATATCGTTGATTAGATTGTTCATAGCGGGCTCCTCAAACCTACACCCAGTAGAAGTCTTACAGCTGAAGGTCGCGGGTCCACGAATTTCTTCTGTCAGGAAGTCGCTGATATCTATGACGGAATCTCATAAAAAGTTTAAAGTAAGTGACGGCGCATCCTTACCAACACTTCCATCCTCTCCACAAAGGAACTTGTCAGGAATGCATTTGCATCTGATATGTTCACATGCATAGATTGTAGTGTTCGTGTCGTATCCCGGTTGGGCCTCAGAAGAGCACGTGTCCAGCGCACAATAAAAGGATTCTTCTTGTGCGGTCCAGAACTGAAAGCCGCATGTCGCAGTGGAGTTATCGCAACTGAATGTGACTTGCGGGGGGCGGTCGGGGAGCATGTCCAAGATCTTGCGGTCTACCAAGATTAGTATACGGCATGTCGATGCATTCCGAGGGCGTACTAGTAATGTCACACATTTGGTGATTGCTAAAAACAGTCTCGCCGCCAGTGTAACAAGTCATGTTTGCGACATTTTCATCTACCATATCGGTATGGATGCCGCCAGCTAATGGGAAGCCAACGCAGGCATCGTTGGTCTTGCAAACTGACGGGAGTTGATTAGGTCGAATGGCAATGACATATTATGATGCAGAATGATTCGTACCATTGCAATTTATACCTCCCCAGCCATCCTTGCATTGACATGGATCATTTTCTCGGAGTGGCCTCTCTACGCCATCTGCTAGGGAACCGCACTCTAGAAAGGGATACACGTAAGCATCCAAACGGCGCTGAGCTGGTGACTTACGGGGAAGCAAACAATCTATCCCACCCCAGCCTGGAGGACATTTACATTGTCCATCGTATTCGTCGCAGTGACCAAATTGTCCGCAGGTGAACGCTGGAAGAAGACAATTGAAACAAGGTGGACACTTGTCTAGGTTAGAGAGCACGAAGTGGTCAACGAGCGATCCAAATAGATGCAAAAGACATACTTATTGAGGGAGAAGACGCGAGCGACTAAGAAAGAAGTGATATCTGAGCACCTCAAGACACGACGTTATGAATGACTGGTAGTACGTACGGATATCTCGTAGTGGGACATTCCGCTTGTTGGCCACGACGAGTTGTCTATCCGTCCAGAGACCAAAGGTATCAACACGAAGCCAAGTACAGATATTGGAAATCGTTTATGCATGATCGTTCGCATTAATGTTGTCCGCATCCTACTCTCCTTGCAGTAGGTAGCAGCGGTGCACGCAGCGCTGCAACAGTTGTCAGCCAACACACTGCGGAACACCTGCGCGAAACTCTTTCCATTTCTGGCGAGTCCCAGCCTAGAAGGGGGGGCTTTCGTTTTCGGTCCGACTGCTGAGCCTTGCTCCAGTCGCATCTATGTAATGTATAGGTCGTGGTGCTTGTAATCAATAACGGGACACCGCCTGTTATCATCTCTTCAAATGATGTCGTTTACTTCCATTATCCATATGATCACTCCTTGCTCATCGAGACTTTTCAGATTATCATATAGGTAGCAAGTGCGGTGAAGAGTCAGAAGACCTCAAGTCACTGTATCCCCACATTCCGTGTCTCCGCAACAGAAAGCTCTTATTATTCCCAAAAAGCGGAGCAACTGCAAAGTCGGCTCTCGCAGCATCCCTAGCCCCAATACCGGGCAGCTCCTGGTCAAGATCAACTCTGCCCTGAACCTGGTTGACTACAAGATACAGCACACTGGGAAATGGACGGGGACGTGGAACTGAGTGTGTGGCAAAGGGGGGCCAACACGAAGTGGAGGTGAATTTGTTTTATACCCTCATAGTGATGACAACGGGAACCTGTGGTTTTTGATACAATAATCTGATCAGCCCCGTGCACTTATTTCCCTCCTCCAACAGGCTATCCAGACGCATGCAGGGCGCACGAGGGAAGCCGCTATAGGTCGTGGAATCGACAGGCACTTATTAGGCCTGAAGTTGATGCTAGAAGAACTCCCTGCCACATCTACTTCCTCCTCGGACTCTCCCTCGAAATCAGGGCCCACTGACCCCCCGCAAAAGCGTACGCACCCTCTCTTCGCCGACCTTCTTTTCTCTCGCTCTCAGGAGTGGAAACTCAGCACTAGTGGCTTGAGCGCCGGTGACCAATTCAGAGGCACTGGCTTTGGAGCTGGTTGGGAGGATGGTTATGGGATTAATTGTAAGGTTTATTCGTTGATTTCACAATTGTTTTGCGGGATCGTCGAACCTCAGCGAGGGATTCTTCGTCTGTAATAGTTTCCCATCTGCATTTGTTATTATCGCCGACATCACCATCAGTTGACCAGGTCGACTGAAGGTGTTTCGTTTCCGAATTTAATTGGCAATTCCGCTCACGCTCACCCTTGTCACAAAACCAAGCTCATACTCTGTTCTCTCACAGATCTCATAGCACTCAATCACATCAAATTATGTGTCGAGTCCAAATTCTCATCCGCGCTCACCTTCACGAACAAGTTCAAGCAACATATCGCAGATGCGCTCCGGGATATGTGCGCGATTTGCGAGGCTGGAGAGCTCGAGTTAAAAGACAAAAAGAAGAAATCAGTGGATGGGGCAGACGCGCGAGTACAGGCGCGGTTATAGGCCTGGTAGCGTCGACCAAGGTTTGTGCCTTGGCTCGTTGAACATGAGGATCCGACACTGATGGAGAGATCATCGGACACCATACAGATTCAGTAGAAGCTTGGATACTGGATCAAGATTTCTGCATGCATGAAACGGCCACCAACGACCGTCCTCGCTTGTCGCTGCACAATACCTGCCCAGTTTGTGTTGAGGTCCAAACTCCACCAAATTAGCCTACTCTTATTTGCACAAAACGAAACTATACCTGCTTATCGCTCACCATGCAATACACCACTCAGATGTAATTGAAATGAGAAATTTATTTTTTATTCCAAGAAAAAGAAAATTATGCCCCTTATAAGGAGTCTCATGACCGCGCGAGCTGTCATACAAACCAACTACGTATCATACAACTAACCATCATTACCGTGGTCGAGGTCGTCAACAACTAGCATCTTCGCGGGCCCACCTACAGCGCAATTTTCTCCAAGTCATCCTTGTCGATCCACGTGTGTTCATAATGTTCTAACAACCTGCCCACGAGTGACTTACACCCTGCCCGCTTCATAAATTTCTGACTCGTGCAGATGATCATGCCTTTCTTGCATCGAGTAAGCATGACATTAGTCCGGCGTCGGTCGGCGAGGAATCCGAGCGCCGTGGATCGCACAAGTGAGATCACAATGTAATCTTCCTCGTTACCTGCCACGAACGAACCATATAAATATGATGTTACAAATATATGTTGCGAGAACGAACCTTGAAACGAGTCAACATTGAAACATTTGTCCTCCCAATCAAGCTCATTGAGCTTTAAACACTCCTCGATCAAACTTCGCTGAGCGTCGTAGGGGGTGATGATGCGGAATTGCTTGTTCTTTGCTTGCAGCATGGTAGCGATGTGGAGAATGGTTTGACACTCTTCAACGTTCTGCACATGACATTAGCCAACTGCGAGTGGCCGAATTCAAGTGGCTTACCTTCCAACTAGTCCCATGTGACTGTTCCTGGCTGGGAATGTTAATAAAATGACAAGCCATCCTCTCGTTCGTGACGGAATGTTGCGGATTTGACTCGAGTAGGCCATCATACACAAATGTAGATACGAACTGTCCAATTTGAGGGGGCATCCTGTCTACAATAAAATGGTAAAATTTGGGACACGGGAACATTAGGTAAAGGACTTACATTGGGTATCTAGGAAAATGGCACGGTCCTTGATATGCTTGACCTCGAAGATGCTCTTGAGGTCCTGGATATCATCCTGACCATAGGGTGGTACTGAAGATATCAGAACATGTGATAGTATGCAGAAGAAATACTCACATTGTTTATCATCACCAATGAAGCAAACCTTTCGGATGGAGGTGTGAGAGGTGAAGAGAGGTATGTAGTCACCGATCTCAATTTGGGATGCTTCGTCGATGACGAGGGTCCTGAGTGGTGCGGCTTTAAAACCTCCATGCATGCGAAGAGCAAAAGATGAAAGCATAGAGAGGGTACAGAGAATAACCGGGCTGTTTCGGAGCTCCTGGTAGAAATTTGGCGCCTTGAAGTCCTCCGATATGATGATATTGGCCCGAATGTTGGCATAGAGGTGCTCGTGCCTAGATTATGTCAGTCTGCCTAAAGGGAAAGAAGTCCGCTAGTGAAAGGACTGACCAGTATTCAAAAAAATCCTTTGAGACGAGAAGCTTCCAATTGGTCAGGCCAAAGTCAGCAAGTTTCTCTGCGATGTTCTTAACGGCAACATTGGACTGAGCAATGAGCCAGATACCAGAGAGTCCACCGGCAAGGGCAGTCTGAACAAACGAAGCGATGACAGTGGTCTTACCGGTTCCAGGGGGCCCCTGGATGACAGTAAGACGCTTGTCATTTGACTGCTGGAGCATTTGCTTCACAGCTTTCGTCTGAGATGGATTGAGGGGGCGACTGACACGGTTGGCACAGTATCTGACAATATCCGCATCATTCGCCTCCTCCGTCCAGGCGGAGGGCCATTCGAAGTCGTCCCTGGGAGAGGAAAAGAATATGAGCTGAACCCATGGGTTGTCGTGCTCGAGGTTGATGAGACCTTGGAGGATCTCTAGAACCTTTTGAGCACGCTGGCTCTCAGCCTGAGTAGGGTCTTCACGACCGACAATCTTGATCGAGCCGACGCTCTTGCCAGCTAAACTGAGACTGTTGGTGGTAGCAAGTTTGGCGGTGCAACCCTGAGGAATGCCAACCTTCCCGTTGACAGTGAAGCCCCGCCCATCGCGCCCGCCGATATCAATGAATGCATGCTGAGGTAATCACTTGTCAAGCAAGGCACAGTGTGGACACGCGGACTACATGCCTGATGGTGGTTTTTGCGAATTCTGTTCTTGTATCTGTCAACTTGGGCATGTATGTGGTTATTCTTATGATCGACAGAAGTAGCAAACTGGCGCGTGACCTCGATCGGCTTCTTCTGCTCGAGCTGGAACGAATCCTTCGAGCTCTTCGAGAGAAACTTCAAGGCCTGTGATTATGATCAGCGCCATCCATCGTCCAGATGGCAGTGATCTACCTCGTCAGAGAGCCGGAAGGTGTCTACCAGGGGCACTTGCGCGAGGCGATCTTCCATGCTTGAAAGTTGCGATAGATAGTGTGCGATCCATGCACGCAGTGCAAGTGGAGTAATGCCATTATTAGTGGCGGGGCCCACAGGCAGATGATTGATGATACTATCATCGCAGAATATTCCGTTGATGTTTACATCATGTACACAATGAAGATCACCGACGACCTGTTTAACAATGGCGAGCGGGACACGTGTTTTCGATACGCTCTGCATATCGATCGCATTTGCGATTCGAAGATCAAGTGTTTGAAATAGAGCCAGAGCGATCGAAGCGACGTCGAAAGCGTATAAGAATCCGGTTGTGCGACGAAGGAGGTTCTGTGTCAAAAACACCCGAGCGGCAGTGTTGCCTCTCGAGTCACTGGCGGGTGTGACAGGGCGCCGTTTATCGCGTCCGTTCCTCTTGTTCTTCTTCAACTCGAACTCGATAATGATAATAGTGGACGTGTCGGCGATTGCAAGCATCGCGAGCTCTCCAGTGGGCGCAAATCCGCCAGCAAGGCCAAGGGCACGTCCCTCGTTCCTTTCTAACAGACTGCGCAACTGATGTTGCTCTTCGATTAAGTTGGATTCAGATATAATATGGGCCGACAGCTGTCCACTGTCGACTTCCATAAGATGTTGATAGAGCAGTCTTGTTGCTGTGGGCATGGTGGATGATGGTGGTGAGTGGCAATGTCTAACGATGGAATGCAACTCTATTTCAAGGTCTGCAAGGAGGATCATCCGGACCCGAAGCCTTATGACTAGGTGGGCGCTTGTTGAGTCCTGACTCCAGCTAGGATTTCCGAGCAGTCCCCGTGGTTCCCAGCCCTTCAAGTTTAAGCGACCTTCCTAGTCTTTCCATTGTCTATAGGTATCACAATCTCTCCGCAGCCTTTGCCGCTTTGTCCAAAGTGTCGTCCTGACTCTTACCCGGCCAAGCTCTTTTTCTGGCTCCAGAACTCCATGGAAGGATCTAAATGCATCTGTGATTATTCTCAGACTCGCTGGTTGGCTAAGTATTGCTGACCACAACCGCGACTCGCCGAGTCCAAATTTACTCTGCTAGGCGCGCTATTTGGGGTCACTATCGATCAGAATGCTGATTGTTACCATTGTCCCCGCAACAAAGGGCGAATTGAAGGAAGATATAGTTAACCTCTGCGGATTAGACCCTACTATTGCTACCCCTGATGTTGTGGAAGCCTAAAATGTCCTCATTCGCTGCTCTCGATGCCATTCACGTGACGTATTCTGAAGCGAACAGCTGTGTGACATTATTATTGACTTCTTTCTGGTTTTCGTCACATTTTTGAGATGAAATGTAGATCGATGATGCATGCGCATACTAGCCACGGCGACACCTCATCGCACTAGTGCTGACTGCTCGAAATCTGTTACTGCTCCACAGCAAAATGTTCTGACAGCGAGCGTCCTGTACTATGAAGCGTCAGCGGGTGGTGTACTACTGCATGAACCCTCTATGGTAGAACCCCGCGCAGCAACGCCCAGAAGGTAGACAGAGCTAGCCAACGGCTTTAACGACTAGCGCTGCCACTAATCATTAGACAAATGTTGGACCTGAGTATAACATAACTGGACGTTCTTCACGTTGCATGCTGATGTCAGTAAACGGGCAGAGTGCATGGAATCAATAGACTACCACAAAGCACAATGGAATTAACCTGCCATGATGAACAAGTGGATACCGTCACTCCATACAAAAGACGGCTAGCAGCAACGCTCTGGCAATGAGAAATATCCCTATGCAATGTGCCAAAATTCCATTTCGAAAACATGGGCGTCATCCAGCACTGACAGCGTTTCCAGGTTAAGAAACACACGGCAAAAACCTTTGGATACGCGAACAATCCTCGTCTGTAAAGGAAGAATGAGCTGGCCAACCCAAGTCTAAGGAAAGTACAGTCGTGGTCACCCCCGGGCCCGCTGATCTTTGAGGATGTGGGCAATAGACGTAGTAATGCGGAGAGCTTCAGCTCCGCTTTCTTTTGTAACGGGGCCAGGATTTCAAAGCTTGGCGAGAACGAAGAAAATACATCATCTCTGAAAAGAACCTACGGAGGAACCTTGATGATGTCATCGAATCCTCTTAATGTAGTGAGACAATGCCAGTCCAGCATTGGCTCATCCAGGTCGCGTTGCCAAGTCCTGTCTTCCAAAGATTGCCGGTAAGCAGTTTCCAATATATCGCAACGCGTTAGATAGACGAGGGTAGCCATTTTATTCTTTCTCATCTCATGGATGTAACGGGAGTAATCCCTGGACGCGAATCCATGCTGCCAAACTGGCTATCAGCAAGGCTAACATACACGATAGGCAACTTACACCTCGGCGTCAGCAGTTTGGTTTCTTTTACACCAGGATGCTTAACAAACTTTTTCCCGAAATCGTTATACATCTGATGGAATTGGAATTCACTTATGATATGATCCTGACCCTGTCTGAGGGGGTGATGAATGCCGAAATAAAAGCAGTGAGAATAGAGCTGACTCCCGTTCACGTGTAAACTTGATATTCCCTTGCAGTGATGCGCAGCCTCTATCTCCCATATGACACGATTTCGCATGCGTTAGATATCAGCTGAATTACGGCCTCATACAGCGATAACAAGATATGCACCTCTTTAATCGCTTGACTTGCCGCTTTAGCTTGCTGAAGGGTGTAAGCTGTCGGTCCTTTTTGTTCTTGCCGGAAAGATCGTGTTTGGGCGCTTCAAACTATGATCGCAAGCATGGCAGCACCAGTTTACCTGAAACCCGATCAATTCACAGCAACACATACGAATCAAACTTGGCGCACACCAGTGCCCATTTTGACATCTGCTGCTAGTATGGCGAACCACTTGCAATCATTTTTATACCTGAATTGTGAATTTCTGACGAAGTCGTCGTCCTGAGAGTCCATCTATGTGAGCACAATAACTGAGTGATCGAGAATGGGGGTCTCTAGACGCATACCATATTTGCGGATGGCATGTACCTAACCCTAAGCGGCTACACAACAGACAGACTCCTTTCCGCACCCCTCAAAAGTCGGTTAGCCCGAGTGTATGGAGTGTTATTCACGAAGCACATACATGGCAACGAGAACGAAACGCCAGATTTGCGTACTCTGGCTTGCTCGAATCAGTTGGGCAATATCAAGAAAGTTTGCAATCTGTCACTTCGGCGAGCGATGAATGCAGAGGACCTTCGCACGAGTGAACTTCGACAGGCCTTGGTGATGCGCGAGAGATTCAGAAGGTCCATTGGACCCAGGAATAAGCACTATAGTTCACGTGAGTAACATCGAGGACGGTACTAGTACCTGTGTGGCTTGACTCGGATATAGGATAATTATTACTGCCTCTTGCTCACCTGGCATAACATAACCATGTTCATGGGTGCTAACAACTCTCGAGTTTTCCCTTTCATCTTTTCGCGGTGACAGTCACTTTCGAAGCCCCGACGAGTCGCCTTGGCTGGCATCTCAGTGACGCGTCCGAATCAGATGCTGGCTAGTATCCGAGTACCACCGTGCTTGAAGAAGTTCTGGTGAATATCGCCCACGTCTAAATGAGGTCCTGGTCTGTACCACACTGGAGCTCTTGGACCGTCAACTTCCTGGGGACTCGGAGCAAGTCGGGCTTGTCGCGAAACGAATTAGAAGAACCTTTCATGGGAACATGTCTTTGATTCGTAAATGGGGAAATACCCCTATGGATCTTGAATACAGGATATGACTTAGTACTAAGAGAACGTATAGTAGTAGGCGTGGTCATGCTACACTGGAATTGCTTTGGAAAAAAGTAAATAACGTATGGCTACTGTATTAGGACTGCATATATCAGAACCTGGTTCCCAGTGGTCCCCGACTATAGCCTGAGGTTTGCCCTGGGATACGTCGCTGAACAGTGATAGTAAGTTTCCCGTCAGGCGCGAACCGTGCACGGACACTAGGCATATCTGCGTCACCAGGTGCAAAGTGTACTTGCCACTCGTAATGACCTAAGATCCACGAGAATGAGTTGAGACTCTACCATTTAATGCATGGTGCATACTTACAATCATTCTCCATGTGCCATGCATCAGCCACGATATTCAACTTATCTCCCTTTTTGACAGAGACAGTCACCATTTCTGATTGTATGGCACGTGGGAGCACAACGGACAGAGAGTGCGTTGAAAGAGTGCTCTGGATGACCATTGATGGTCGGGATTCTGGAGATGGGGAACGCCGCCACCGCGCTGTCGGTGACGATGAGCTCGAGTCGCTAGAGGACGAGCTGCTCGCCTCGATGGATGGGCATGGTGAGATAGATGGGAAGCGTGGCTTTTCAATTGTTGTTTGGTCAGCCCCTTTTGATCCCACAGGGTTCGTGAGGGATTTCAAAGAGTGCCTATTTGTGCTGGTGTTTGTCATAACGAGGGGATAAGAATGGGAAATTTCGGCTGCTCTTGAAGTTTCGTCTTTAGCGTCTTTAGAGTAAGGGACGAATGGAGCGCCTGTGTCTGAAGTGTGGGCTTTCCCCTTAAGTAGCGTGTCAAGTGCGCTGTAGGACAGGGACGAAGTCGGGCTAGTGATCTCGGGCATGACAGTCATAGAGGAGATGTCGTGTGTTCCCCGAAAGGACAAGCTACATGTCAGGGCGCCCAGATTGTCCGCATTGTAGGGTAGGGTAGATTCGTTGCCAGTGGGAAAACTTCTTGCTGCGCCACGGGACACGAACAGGCTGATGCTGCGACCGCGGTAGATATCTGGACAAATTGCAGACACGACCAAAAGTAAAGAAACCGCAGCCGGGAGCAGAAGCGAGAATGAATCTTTAGCTCATACACGATCAAGTAGCGCATGATACTAACCAGGGACAGCATGATCCGATAACCCGTGAGCGTGTCGGAGAGGAGAAGCAATCCCGATGTTAGTAAGTGATGTAAACTTTTCGGCCTCGCTGGAGCCATGAGGTGCCTGTTTGCGAAGGGGAACGGCTGATGGTTTTCGTCCAACAGAAGAAGGCTTGCTATCTGCCAAAGAAAGGCTGATTCTACGCAGGAAGCTGGTGTTCATATTTGTATTAGCGTACAACGACATGAAGATGAAGCGGAGTTAGGGTTAAGATCAAGATAGAAGAGAATAGTAGGAGGGTGATAGCAACTTCCCAGCCTGTTGGAGTAGTGGTATGTGAAACCATCTGACCATGTCAGTCATTCGCTCGGGAAATACTACTAGTTTGATTCTAAATCAATCGCATCAACCACAGTCAGGGGGGTGTCCGGTATTTTTACCTCGTGTTTGTGGTTGTTATTTAATAGAAAATCATCTATCAAGCGGAGGCAGTGGAGCAGGCAAACCCTGACAAAACGAATGACGCAACTTCGAAGTCACCGTACACATGTTAGACATGACAAGATCTGATCGCACAAGAAGCCCTTCTGGTAAATCGAGATTTTGTCTGATCAGTCACTGTATCAGTCAGCCAATTGTATGAGAAGGTATAAGTACATCATTCGCACTGCCAGAAGCCTACCTAACCAACTCATATTCATACTTCTTCACGATTTAGCTCGCATTGTACAATTTCATCGTTCAGCGAGGCGGAGGGAGTGGCGCACTCAGACAAGGTTGAAATTCGCAGTTAAGCCGCGACCTTTACCCAGGAACCCACACCGCATGTGCATGTGGAAGGTAGTTGATATTTGATCTGGTGTCAGGTTGCGTGATTTACGCAGGGAGCAGAATTAATAGCCAGCACTTGAGTTCTACAGCTGAAAGAAAAACTCACAATGGCATTGCTACAACTTGCTGTGGATGACAAGAAGCGACTTCGAACTGCATGTGATTCGGCCATACTTGACTGCTTGTGCGGCATATAGACTATACAGTAATGGGATCTGGGGCAAAAAAAAACGAATCAACAAAAGCGTCTTACCTCATCGGATCTCCTCGGCAAAGGACACGTCGAATCCCCCTGAGAGTGGGACTGAATTCACTGTTCCAGGGATTTTGTGCATCACAAATGCCTCGCTACATGGTGATGAAATGGGATAGATACCACCTACGTCATCATGCACCAGACCAATGCTGACGAAAGATGTTCAGCTTCACCTCACAAACTGTAAAAGTTTCTGTGCTGAGCATTCCCCAGCCGGATCTTTAATAATATGGAACGTGCATGACAAGTCTCGATCAAATGAGCGGTGACCCTTGATAACTGCGAGAATCACGTATACATGATCAAAAGCGCTGTGCAGAAAGAGCACGGAAAAACCGGTTAGAGAAGCAACGACGTGATTCACAGTGATGGCACACTTACTATCCAGATAGCCGTCAATCGTCATTGGTTTCACTCGTGTAACACACGAGCTACGTCAAATCAATGACTTCTACGAACACACCGGGCTTCGGTTCTTGCTTCACCTTCTTGCTCCTGCGTTCTGTCTCTTTTGTTCCCTGTGAGTTTTGTTCTCCTCGTACTGGATCATTGAATCTGCTGCCCCCCGCCTGGCCGTCATTAACAGTGAGGTCAATGATTTCCTGTGATGCCTTGCGCTTCAAGGGTGCTGGAACTGGTATGATTCCATTCGCCTTCAAAAGATCTACCAGAAGACTCTGTGAACACGATAAGGAGTAAAACACATGACACAAACTTCGGTCTCTGTATTTGAATGTGAATTTTGCGAGAGGCTGACCAATGCACTGTGACTTGCGCAACATTGTTTGTGGAATCATAGTTTCTTCACCAAGCCTAAACGAGGTATGTGTCAAGTGGTTAGTGTTCAGTTGGACGACCTGCGCAACCCACACAGCTTACCCAACACAGTGTGTCACTGCTTTCTTCGACCGCTCGTGTACCTTGTGTTCAGTCTGAAGTTGATTTTGGGCAGGATTGTAGTATTCGCCGAGTGCTACTTTGCAAACTCTGACTTGGATTTGTCCTAAATCAGCTGATGACGCATCCACGAATTCATCTTCATCTGAAAAATAGTGAGGCATTGAATCAATGAACAGTCAATATGCAGAAATACCTGTCAGCCGAACATTTGAAAATACGAAAGATTTGGTGATCCTATCCGAAACAAAAGCGTGACTGAACTTGACAGTCTGATTCACATTCCAGCGCTCGAACAAGCTACCGTGGCACCCCTGTCCATCAATATAAACGAATGCACCGATGGTATCGAGGCCAGGGGCAGAAGTGTTTTGACAATGCACAGAAAACTCCTGAGCATGTCTATTGTCAGACATAAAAATGAGTTAACAACGCGAAGGTGGCGTTCACCTTGCCAGCTTCAGATGGGATCCAGCATGTCACTTCATTGGTCGCCAGAGATGTCTCCACAGCGTAAGTATCCAATGGTTGACCATCAACCGAAATCCATGCGGTGTACTCCTGGAGTTTTAGCATAGTTGGGGGTACTACTTGTAAAGTTTGTACTGGAATAAGATGAAGCTTGGATCATGAGGCACTGCAGTACCTGGGCCCGGTGCGGTATTACCACCGATGATTACGTGAGTTGCCTTTTGCACCGTGACGTTACTTCCGACATGCCCCACCCTAGGGTCATCTTCCGGGCACCGTCAATTCTTTATAAGTCTAGAATGGCTTCGACAACGTCAGATAAAGCAACTCCACAGCGACGGGCTGAGCTTTTGCAGAATCTCGCTGAAACCAAAATTTGTTTTGCGGAAGCTTCGAAATCTTTATCTCACGCTCCGACACTGGTAGCCGTATCAAAGACCAAGCCAGCATGGATGACTCGTGCTTGCTATGAGGAGGGCCAAAAGGATTTCGGAGAGAATTCTGATATCGATCTAGTGAACAAGGCGAAAAAGGTTAGTACTTGCCTTTGCGTGATTAACGAGAAGGGACCGACTCGCAATCGATAGCTGGCAGACCTTGACGGCCTTCGATGGCACTTCATAGGTGTGATGAAGAAGACAGAAGGAGACGACCTTCGGAGGCAAGCAAGGATGAGAGAACTTACAAGTATGTGCATTTGAGGTTGTCCCGATTCGTACTGTGACGGTCATTCTGAAAACCAGCGGTGTCGAATCTTCATGCTATCCAGAGTTTGACTAGCACCGAAGATGCTGATATCTATAACAATGCTATACCTGCTGACCGCGAGGCGCCTCTCAACATGCTCTTGCAAGTCAACACTTCTGGGGAAGTCCAAAAGTCGGGACTGCAATACGTGGACACCGAAACCGAAGCCGCCGACTCCCCGTTATTCAAGCTTGCTTGCCATATCATTGAACATTGTCCCAAGCTACATTTCCAGGGGTTGATGACTATTGGCTCACAGACAGAATCTCTAGCGTCATCGGAGCGTCCAAATCAAGACTTCGAAACGCTCAAGAAGACCAGAGATGTACTAGAAGGGATGCTTCGAAGCAATCCAACGTTCGATGGGAGATGGGGAGACAATGGAAAACTGGTTCTCAGTATGGGTATGACGGCTGATTTTGAGGCAGGCTTACGAGCTGGTAGTCACATTGTCAGAGTAGGAACTGGTATATTCGGAGCCAGACGTATGAAGTGAGAAGCCATAATTACTATGTAGTCTTTGTGTTATACCTGGTGTGACGTGACATTATAGACGTAACACTAGTACTTCGTTTGTTGATCAAAAGTCTCACGTGGGAATTCTTCATTCAAACTCCGCTCGCTGTAGCTTCCCTCCTCCGTTGATCATCGTCGCCGACGCCGACGCCGGGATCAACGGCAACGACAACAAATATACGTCCTACGACCTTGAACTCCTGTGTTTTGACGAACATTCATGAACAGGACCCTCACACATGCTGTTGGAGGACTCGAAAACCCAATGACACCCGCAGATCCAAAACCACCAGGAAAGCGGAAAGCAGTTGATGATACTAATCCT
Source organism: Suillus plorans (assembly GCF_016647745.1). Lineage (NCBI taxonomy): Eukaryota > Fungi > Basidiomycota > Agaricomycetes > Boletales > Suillaceae > Suillus > Suillus plorans. Next base: position 586,611 of record NW_024537387.1, read on the forward strand.
CTTGTACAGGCAGCAAAGAGGCCAAAGGTATGTCACTCAATCCGTGCACGCAATTTGCTTATTTAATGCTGCATCACAGCCGAACGGCGCGTTCAAACGAAAGTGTAAGTAAGAGTTTGAAGGCAAGTCGCATGAAATACTCATAAATCGCATCTAGACATTGGCGAGGAACAGCCAGGTGGGCTTGTCATTGTACGCGCGCCGATATCGCGTCCTACAACTCCGCAGAACAATCATTCATCATCCCAGCCATCCACCACAACTACCCAAGCACCATCCCGTCTTCCCTTATCTCTTTCGCAACCCATTCCCTCCAGCTCCATAGCCGGGCCTTCCAAGCCGCCAGCTAAGAGATTCAAAGCTGACTCGTCACGCGCACCTACCAGTGTCAAGCCACGCGATGTACCCTCTTCGACACGCGAGGAACCAGAGTTGGATGAGGATATCAGACAGATGGAATCAGAGACTGTTCACCTTCGTCAGCGGTCGCGCGCCAAAGATGCAATCGATTCTTCATTCAAATTCCCTCCCTCTACACCTAAACACACTTCTCAGCGATACCCCTCTGATGCGCTTCATCCACTGCCCGACAGCGAAACTCCACAAATAGAGCGCAATAAATTACTCCGTGAAGGGGTGTCCCTTCCCCCGCGTACCCCCCAAAGGACACCCCAACACTCTCGACGAACGTCGATGAGCGCGCGTGGAAAGCGCATAAGCACAAGTTTTGAAAACACTGGTGTGATCAGTACGTCTCTCCCCTATAATACATTATCTTTGTTTTCCCCTACATGTTCATGCGCGGGTTCTCATCATTTTTCTTAGCTCAACCACATGCTACTGTATCTGATTCGAGCTTCTATAAACACATTGACTGCGACCTCCCTGATCCGCAACGAGCACGTCAGCTACTCGTCTGGTCGGCTGCCCGAGCTATGACGAGAATATCTGAAGCATCTTCAAGTTCGAAGTCCCAGTCAAAATCCAAAGCATCAAGTAGCGGAAGTGGCAAAGACCCACCTCCGCTTGATGAGCACAGAAAGCAAATTCTGAAGATCGTACAGGACGACTTCATTCGCATGCTTGCGGAGAAGAAGATCGATACGCCCGTATATGGCCATGGTCTGGATGGGCAGGCTGGTGGCGAACAAAATCTGAAGCCAAATGAACAGAATGTGAAAAATAGAGAGCGAGAAATCAAGTTTCGCGAGCATATCGAGCGGTTCGTTGTTAGACTACATCCACAGTCATGAGCAACTAACGATTTGTCCGCTGCACAGTGCATCAGCAGAGGCTGATGCGTGGACTCAAGTCGATTACTTTTACAACTCTTATATCACCAACTCCAAGGCGGATCTGGAGAGACGACGCCAAGCTCTGCAGCCCCCTTCGTCTGTCAAGGCGAAGGGCAAACAACGAGCCGCTTCACAAGAGCCACCGGATGACTGGGGGTGGTTGCTACCTCGTGAGGACGAACTTTCGGACGCTTTTCGAGAGAAGATTAATCTGGATCTCATCAAACACATAATGTCTGATGTGAGATCAGGGTCGAGGAATATCCTCGACGAACGAATAGCGGGTGTCCACTTTAAGGTGGACAGTCTGTTCTCATTTGTTCACTCTGCAGTTCAGGCGACAAACGTAGCTGAGTCAGAACTCGACTATCGGTTCTCTTTGCTGTCACTGGCGCTTTCGACGCGGTCGCGTTCTCTTCCTCCCTCATCACAAATTTCTTCCCTTTCGTCACATTTACCGATTCAGAGAGGCTCGAGCCAACATCCACATGAAGACCAGCAAGATCTTTTCCGTGCGCTATCACGAGTAGATATGGACCGCCCGCCAGCCAAAGTTGGGGACGCTGCCCGGCGTGCTGTCCGAGAAGTGCAGCGGGTACAGGAAGGCGGTGGTTTTGCAGGCGAGCGGCGGCTGACAGGGCTACCATCCGGAATTGGTGCAACACCACGCAAGGTTCCAGGGACGCCTCGGCGGAAGGAGCGATGACGATAACGTTTTACCTTCCCCTGCGGCATATATACGTGTTGGTGTTTGGATTATCTATTCCTTGTATCTGCAGGATGCGAATATTGTGATTCTCAGGAAGGTGTATCAGATGCAACATTACTTATCTGCGCGTATCTTATTCCAAAGTATTCGGTGGGGCTTGCATGCAGTGCTGATGTGTTGTATTCGATCGTCCAGTCCTTCGTACCTATCACTTGGTTTGTAAGTTACCAGCAGCTGACTGGCTATCATTTCGAAGTGTAGTACAATTAGTTTGTCTCTGCATTAACTTAGTCTCCCTGCTCCTATTAGTACATACTGGGAGTCCTAGTGTTGTTGGGAGAATTTGGCAGAATGACCAGGATTGTCTCGCGGGTCCGGAATTGTGGATGTCAGAGATTTGGCCAGTCTGCGGCCAAAGTGTAGTCTGGGTCGAGCGGGAGACACGGAGGCTGACCAACTGCGAGAAAATGAGTGGGCAGGTGATGTACCGGATGTTCCGGATGGTGGCATCATCGACTTGAGTGAGCTAGCTAGAGCCTGAGAGGGCTGGCAAAGGTATCATGCCAATTGACTTCGTCGAAGAGATTGATGTACTCAATCAAGGCTCAGAGTGGAATATTGATGCACTTTTGAGCATCAGAAGGTGTGCTAGTAGTAGTCAAAACCATTTTTGCCATAGTAGAAACAGTTGAAAAGAGCTCACAATACATTTTGCCGACTTCTGCCAAGAGGCCAATTCCTTTCTGTCCCCGACACTGCCAGTGACACGTCAGAAATTGATTCGGCTTCGGATATGGGTCTCCAGATTCTCGCCCTAATTTTCTTCCAGACGCTCATCAACAAAACTTCAAATACAAGGCCATCGTAGACTCGCTTGGCCAGGGTTTCTCATTTATACTTCTTCTTCATGTTTTGTGCTCGTCACGTTTTCCGGTGCTTCAAATGGCTTGAGCGGGCTGGAGACCGCGTCACAGGCGCAGCGGGCCCATATTTCGTTGGGCTTGCAGTAATACTGCAGGCAATTGGAGTAACCAGCTTTTGTGTGTGGTTTGCTGTCTAATTGTATACACTGTAACACTCACCTAAATTTCAATACTAGTCACCGTGATTCAACCCAGCCTTCCCCTTCGTTGGCTTACCACACCTCCTTGTGTACTCATTGCACTCAACCTCTTCACGCACTACTACTATGTGTGTACAGTGCCCCCTGGATTCGTCCAAGGTGAAGTCTTGCAGCCAGGGAGTGGTCGACTCTGGGCCTCGCCTTCTCAACGGCCGAGCGCGGGAGCTCGGTGGTCCAACCATGGTATCACGCTATTGACAGCGAGTACCACTATGTGTAGGAGGTGTGGATTCATGCGCCCCGAAGTGAGTACGCCTACTCTGACGCAGCACAGGAGACTGACCTATACTTCACGGAGAGGGCCCACCATTGTCGGATATGTGGCCGGTGTGTGATGAAATATGATCATCATTGTCCTGTAATTGCTTGAGCACTATGTTCGTGGGATATTGCTCACCCGTTGATTGATTATTCTAGTGTAAGTCTTTATTACTTTGGCGTGCTCGTCCCTTTTAGCTCCTTGCAGGGATAAACCAATGCGTCGGACTAAACAATGAGAGGCATTTCGTCCTTTTTATGTAAGTTCCGCCTCCTCCCAATTCCCGGCTCATGCGTTTCCATCAGGGCTTACCTAGTATTATCGACCTTTTTCTTGAGCATTCTGGGTTACTCTCAGGCGCTAGAGGCAGTCGGCCTCACGTATTCTGTGCGTCGCTCCATCAATATCATTCAGCCAATGCTCATTACATATCACAGAACGACTGGCCCTATATGGTGCCAGAGCTAGCTTATATCCTCACCTATATGCTCTCTGTTGTCATTTGCATTGCAGTGTTAATAATGCTCTGCTGGCATTTGTGGGGTATTGCTCGTGGAGAGACTACCGTCGAGGCACAAGATCATGAAATCTACAAGCGCATTGCAAAGGACAGAGGCGATGTATGTGGTTATAGGCACGATCATTTACATGCTGATACGCTGTGTAGAATTTTGTAAATTCTTTTGACCTTGGGTAAGCAGGATGCTAGAACGTCAGGCATAGGTGTAATACTCTGATTTTTCTTAGAAGGAGCGCTAATCTGCGCCTTTTCTTTAACATTGGTCCGGACGGATAGTAAATTGTGGTCTTCTCTTAATTTACTCTTCTAACCTCCTCTTCACAGCCCGTGGTATACCCTCATTTTTCCCCTACGAATAATGCCCTACACCGATGGCCGTTCGTGGGCCCGGCGTGAAGGATTTCAGAGACACCAAGGAATTCAAGAGGGAGAGGAATTGACAGATGACGACGACGATAACACATAGGCTCGTGGTTTGTAGCCGCGATATATTCATAGGTGAGTCCAAATTTATTTTCTTATAATCGATGATGAGGTTTGCCGGGGCCATATGACTCTTTGAATGCGTGTTTATCACCTTTCGAAAGTTGTTTGATTTACGTCCGGCTGAGTTTGCCTTCAGACTCATTATTTTATCTGATATGTTCTGACTACTGTCGCCCTTGGGTATCTCATTACTGATGAATGGCGTTACAAGGATACATTAGTGCATCATGAAGATTTTATCAATGTGACATATGTATACCTGATGGTCTGAGACGCTTCTATCCCTTCAGACACTAGTAGTTATGAGCACCGATGACTTAGATCCCTCGTAACCCTAGTCCCAAAAAAAAATCGGGTTTCACATGGACCGCTCAAGCCTCACGGCGTTTGGCCATTTGTCAGGCGAGGGAAATTTCAGGGCTTCGACTCTTGGACACACGCAATAACAATATTGTTCGTCGATCGACCGTCGGCAACAGCTTGTATCATCAAGTGTATTACATTAGCCCAGTTATGTCCGCTCTTCCTGCCACAAACATTAACACAACGCCGTCCTTCACCGGCACCGCTAGTCATGACTCAGAAGATGAAATATGCCTTCCCACCTCTCACATTCACTGCTTCTCGGTTTATCTGCCTCGATCAATGCAAGTCCACAAGGCAGATGGATTAAGTCCGTTAAAGGAACGTGACAGGAAGCAACAGGTGAGCATCTACCTAAGTTAACAAGCCAACACTTACATTCTAGTGAGATATTTCTGCCTCGGCAAGATCGCATCGTAAACCTTGAGCTTCCTGTCAAGCACGCTACCAGCTCAGGTGCGCGCTTTGTGTTTGACTTCTGGCCTCGCAATCAGCACCGGAGTGAGTCTAAGAGCACTTCTACCTGTGGGCTGCAGACTGCGCCGCGCACTTCTTTATGAAACGCCGCGGAACTCGGAGAATATGGAGTCCAAGCTCACTTCGAATCCTGGTGCATGGCATCTCTCCGAATATCCGCACCTTCATGTGCCTCGTACTCCACCGCGTACAATTCATAGGAGTTCTTCTCCCCGCAGACAAGTGCCCCATACCCATGCCATGCCCCACATTAATATCTCAATATTTGAAATGACTGAGGGTACGTGGCCAAATCGGCAATTTCGCTGCCAACGCATTGCCCGGTACTGATGCGCTCTTGTCATGACATCTGTTTGGTAGAACCATCTTGATCGGCGAACAATGATTTCATGGATCACTACAATTTATTCGCTCCAGTCCGTATGCGTAATGAACCGATGAGGCAAATGTGGTCTCAAAGGCAATGTTGGTGCTACTAGGTGGAGTACTGCGTCGAAATACATAGAGTGAGGCCTCGTGTTGATGGCGATCGTTGGACGAATGTTTGCTGTGTGTCCTCGATTTAGCTCAGAGGCCAAATGGGCAAGAGGCCGGTACGATCATGCTGGTGTGGAGATGAACAGCATAAGTTTCGTATCAATATGGTATCAAATACAGCAGAGTACTGGCATTAGTAAAGTAAGTTCGTGATCACCTTTGCATCCATGCACTACCTTCCGCCGAACTAGGCATCATCCAAAGCCTTACGGGCGTGGCCCTAACACATCGAATACTTCCTTCTCTCTGTCTCTAAATGCCTTGATTCTACTGATCGACAGCCCAAGGGCATTCACCCTGTTGGCAAATGTCACAGCCCGTCCCTCCACGCTCCTTTTACGCGTCCTGCACCTATCATCCGCAGTACCCCCACTGACTCGTACACCATTGATGATGATGGCCTGCACGCGCTCGAACCTAGGTTCCGGGATATCCTCATTACCTCTCTCAATAGCCTTGATCGTCGCTTCGTTGTCTTCGTCCTGCATCACCTGCGCGTCCCGCCCAATGGCAATGAGCTCCATCATGAACGGCCGAATTGGCTCCGGACATGTATCTGGCGTGAGCTTGTGCCCTCCAAGCTCTCGTGCACTGACGCACATGATGGCGTTTTGATCGGGGATAATGATTCCCTGCATCGTGGCCACCTCGAGAATGGCAAGGCTGACCGCAGCAAAATGGGCACGTGGGGGATCATGTTTGAATAGACGCGCAAGAGGGTGCGGGTTGTGATCCCGGGAGGCTGTGATATGCTCTAGCACGACTGCGAGCGCGGAGTAGAGTGTCTCGCGGATGAAGTCGATTTCAGGGGTGTCTTGGGTGAGTATCGTAGGGGAAGGCGTACGCAAGGGAAATGCGGACAGAACGGATGAAGACGAAGGAGAAGCGAATTTCTTGGACTCATATCCGGACGATTCAGGGGAAAGCTGATCTGAATATAGAGGTGGTGGTACAAAACTCGTCTTGACCTTCAAACCACTGCTTGATGCGCCTGCATCTAACGCAGCCTGCAGATCGCTTGCATATCTATCCTGAAAGGTGCGTCGCTGACTTATTTCAATTGCCACAGCACGTAGATCGGCAGCGATGCCGGCGCACTCGGAGTTTGGGGGGATAGCAATAGGTTCGAGGCCACAAATAATGCGAGCAAGATCATGCTGGTCATGAGGGATGAGGCCCTGGATTCGCGGCACCGTAGCTGCCCAGACGGCTAGAAAGCCGAGAAATGCCGGTGGGCAATTGTCTGGCGAGAGCTCGAGAGGCGGTGCAGACTTTGTGGCACGAGGAAGTGGTACAGATGGCGGGTTTGTTGTGCATCTAAGGGCCGCAAAGTACAAGCACAATGCCGGACCTGTCACATTGACGTCAGACATGATCAGACCAAGACATTAGAGCTGCTTGTTGCGGCTGCTGCGCACCAGTAATCATAATATCTGCTTGTGCGGATGCTAGAACTTGGTCTTCTATCAGTTTCTCCACTTTCGCTTGTGTGAGAGATGACTTGAGATAAGTGTGAAAGCTATTTTGAACATATTCTTCGTCGAGCTTGCCAGTGGATGGAGACATCTTGACGTCAAATGTAATATCGCTGACTAATTCATGTACAAATTTTGTTATATATTTTCAAAATTACATAAATACCAAATATGGATAAGTTTTGTAACAAAAATAGTACTTGACCGCGGAATACACAAAGCAAGGTTTGTAGCCGAACGGGTCAGGTGTATTGATGGAGCTCTTGTTATATATGCAAAAATGCGTTACGGTCGCTCATTCCCTTCTTCTTTCTCCCTGTCATGACCTCCTACCTTCAAAAAGCAGGTACAAAGCTCTTTGAAAAGAATCTCGAGCAATACCGACCCGAAGACCCGTTGTATGAGTTTTATACCGATAAGCGCGGCAAACAGCGTCGCAGAAAGGTGCTCTAGCCCTTCCTTCGAAATTCCGCTACCCTCGGTCTTACTATTTTCAAGCGCGCAATACCTCCCGGCCTTTCAGAGCGTGATGCAAAGATTCTCAAGTCGGTGCAGCGCCGTGCCCACTACTTAGACAAAGGTTTCTCCATTTGTGGTCTCCGATTTGGCTGGGCTTTTATCATCGGTATTATCCCTGGCGCCGGCGATGTCGCTGATGTCACACTTAATTATTTCCTGGTCGTCCGCAAAGCCAGGCAGGCTGAACTACCAGCTTGGCTCGTGCGCCGCATGCTCCTCAACAATGCAATTTCAGCTTTGAGCGGCCTAGTACCCGTAGCGGGTGACGTTGTCATGGCCGTGTTCAAGGCGAATTCAAGGAATGCCGCGCTTCTGGAAGAGTTTTTGAGGATAAGAGGGGAAGAATTTTTGAAGTTGCAGGCGGAGAAGGCGCAGGGAACCAGTCAGAGTGTATCTAAGAAGGATTCACAACAGGTTAAGCCTGGCGCGGGCATGTCAGACGATGCAGCGGTGACTGCACCACAACAGAAGCCGAAATTTTTGTCTTGGAGCCGTTCGAGCCGCAAAGGAAAGGAGCGCGCCCCCAGCCCCGGTGAAATGGGAAGGTTCGTTGAGGATGTGGAGTTAGGTCCTGCAGCACCCAGTGGAGAGGCGGAGAACAGTACCATTGCTGTGCAAAAAAGATGACGTTTGATTTGGGGCTTGAAGCTTGAAGCTTGACAAATCTACGTCCTGATCGATGAGTGGTATACACGAACTTTTTTCTGGATCCATTCTATACACGGAGTTATCTCTATATACCTATACGTTTCATGTACTTTAGCCATATGTAGTGTTTAGTTTGTTTGTGGTCTAAATAGATCAATCATATCATACTGGGAGCCTGTATGTACGTACGAGTCACTGCAAGCAATACTTTTCGCGCGCGGACAACATACTAGTCATGCTGTACAACGTGCACTGATACTACTGGCCATGCTCTGCTCTTAATCAATATCTCTCGTCTCTACATTCACAGCCCATCAGCTTTACCTGGCCGTTGCCTAATTGGTTCCGCAGTTTATGCATTGCTATTCCACCCCATTTGTTATTGGTTGGTCACCGGTCACAGTTGGAGCAGGAATACCTTGCCACTATGACGTAAGTATCTCCGCTATCACCAGTACTTACTAGTAGACCTAAATATCGGCTATCACTGAGAGGCTGGATCAATCAAATTGAATAGGTTGGACTTGCCTAACCAAAGTGGATTAACGAGGACAACATGACGCACAGATTTCACTAGTGTTGTCACCTCATCGCGCGTCATGACGACTCTAGCCTCATACAGTACCCGAAAAGCTTTAGTCTCGATCGAAGAGGCTAAGTGCGCTGGGCGTATATAGGGGGCAGCACAAGATCACCAACGATACTAGTCATTCCTCCACCTACAGTCACAACTACAATGGTTCTTAAAATACATGGCCACGCTGTCGCTCCCCTCGTCAGACTCGTCGCAGAAGTCTGCCGAGAGAAGGAAGTGCCGTACGAGCTTGTGAACGTGGAAGTCTACAAAGGAGAGCACAAAACACCTGCCTTCAGAGAGTTCCAACCTTTCGGACAGGTCCCCTACATAGTCAGTAATTCATTTGTACCACTTACGGCGACAAATGCTGATACAGCAGCGGTCAGGATGACGACGGCTTCATTCTCTATGAATCCAGAGCCATTTGCAGATACATTGCAAAGAAGTATGCATCGCAAGGCACCCCAGATCTCGTGCCCCGTGACCCCAAAGCGGAGGCCATTTTTGAACAAGCAGTGTCAATCGAGACGTCGAACTTCTACCCGTTTGTGTTGGGTATTACCACGGAGAAGATCATCAAGAAGTAGGTGACTTAACGCTCTGCAGAGTTCGTGGCTGAAGCGTTTTCAACAGGCATCGTGGCCTCGAACCAAATGAAGCTAGGCTATCTGACCTGGTGAACAACTTGAAGGCAAAGCTGGATGTATACGATGTTATACTCGGAAAACAGGAGTATCTTGCAGGAGGTGTAAGTAACGACGATTGGTGCGACCGTATGGCTTGCTCACCAAGAGCTTTCATTAGAGCATTACCTTGGCCGACTTATTCCACCTTCCATATGGAACGATCGTATTCGAAGAATTGGGGTACGATTTGTTGGAAGATAGACCGAATGTGGCAAGGTGAGCGCCCGTTCCTAAACAGATATTGCTGTGGCCAGATAACTCACCAACCTACCTCACAGGTGGTGGAAGGATATCACTGCGAGGCCTTCGTGGCTCGCAGTCAAAGCCAAAGCTTAATCAGCTGTAAAAAGGGCTCGGCACTTAGTATCAGAAGTCATTTGTGTAAGATGTGTATAAAATATTGTACAAGTGATCTGAATTGAACTTCACGTCAAAAACGGTTCGATTTGTGACTTGTCCGTTCTAACATTGTAGTAAGTAGCGGCGGGACCGGCATTTGCCATGCTTATCTAAGTTGACTAACCGTCAAGACACAGCCTGAGAGCGCACCGAAATTCGCGAGAACCAAATCTAGCAGAACATTCGATGCCGACTCGAGCTCACGGGGCACACCCCCAGCACGACATGGACTGATCATCAAAAAAGCACACCTCTGGCGAGTTTTGGAGCCCAGTTTGAGCAAGCTGCGTCGATCGAAACATCTAACTATGATCCTTTTGTCTCTGGTTTGGCATGGGAGTTGGAGTTCACCAAGTGGCTACCAGTCACCTGCATCGCGCTGTCGAATCTGCAACTTTCAATATAAGTTGTTTGGTGGGAAGACAGGCTGACGAAGCCCGTGTTAAATCATTACAAGGCCAGCTTTCTGCTAAACTTGATGCTTACGATGTCATCCTTGGCAAACAAAAATACCTGGCCAGAAATGTGAGCATCTGCATGAACAGACGCTGAATCGTGCTGACCCAAAGATATGATATCACTCTGGCTGATCTGCTCCACCTGCCATACGGTGCTGTCATTCTGAATATTGGACTCGACGAATTCAGCAGCCGCCCTAATGTCGCCAGGTTGGTTGTTCTTTTTTCCGGCGGATTTTATACTAGTAATCTTGGGATAGATGGTGGAAAGATATTTCGTCCAGGGCATCCTGGAAAACAGTGAAGGGAGGTATCCGATCTGATCGTCGGAGAAAACGACCAGTAGATTTAGAATCATTGAATCTACAACGTGTCGTGTCAGATCTTGTCCTTTCCATGGCGGATTTCACATAATAAGTATCCAAAAGCTTGGGTGACTGGGTTTCATGATCTGCATTAGGAGGCATGTTTAAGATGTTGTGAAACATAAAGTTGAGTTTGCTAGACTTATCGTGGGTATTGTACAGCCTGGCGTTACCATTTCTACCGCGGGTGCCAAATGCTGTGATAAATGAAACACAAGAGCACATTCAATACTGGAGAGGAAGACTGTCCCTGAATGTCTCGCGCAGGTCAAAACTACCGTCTACCTCGCCAAAATAAATCCAGTTAAGTCCTCACATGCGACAACAGGAGGAACGTGAGCCCATGTAAGTGAACCAGATGGCACTAAAACGATCAGCCAGATCGTCAACAAACTCAGGTAGCTCGATTGCATCAAGTACGTCGAACCTGTACGCAAATTAGGTATCGAAATGGAAATGCACAAAAAGAGACGTTGAGAAAGACGTAAGAGAAGGGTCGAAAGGTGCAGAGGAGGTGCTAAGAAAGACACAAAAGAAGCACAAAGAAAAACACATAGGCAGAACCCAGCAAAGGAGGCCCACCTTCGCACATACCATTACAATTGCACTCTCCACAAAAGCCAGGCAATGCCCTATCGTCAAAATAACGCATACTCAGAAAAATGAGGCATCCCGCCGTCGCATACACACTCACAGATCTGCGAGTACTACTGAGAGGTGATCAACGACGCGGCGAAACAGCGTCGCGTGAATGAGCGTATATGCGCCCAGTCTGAATAAAATATGATTTCGGAACAAATACACCTGGTTCAGCACCACGTCGTCACATCGCAAGGACAAAACATCAGGTGTAAGGGTGTACGTACGTGTCTCAACGTTCAACGACCATACGGAGCATGATACTGCAGAAAAACTTAGATCGCCCAACTCTTCGAAGGTTCGGTGCGTGATCAAATGGTACTAAGGTTAAAGACATATCTTTGATAGTCCTCGCCGTTGGAGTCCACGACCAAAATAACAGTCGACCCGATAGAAGCACATCCTCAAATGCACAAAGCGCCAGTATTCGACGTATCAGCAATTTAAGATTGACCGTCGAATTCTCACATCAAAAACAACGAGTGAGCGAGAGGTGAAGGAAACAAATGAGATGGCCCGGGCGTGTCATATAGTCGCTTAGTAAGCATCTGTTAGTTCACCAATTTGAAGGTCATTTGTTATAAAGTCTCGGACAACTTCACATGGATGATCTGACTGTCGAAGATGAGAAGAAGCCTTTCGAGGCCGAACACAACGATGAAGATGCTCAACCAGACCCTGATGAGGAGCTAATGTTGGACAAGGGAAACGGGAGAGTATGGCTTGTCAAGGTGAGCCTGCCCCATGGCTGTTGAAAGAAGGGTAGAGAGTGTTACTTCCACCCTGCCGGAGTCTCTTCATTCCTTTTACTTTCCGGGCTTTCTAATGCTCGTTTGCAATTGAAGATACCTAAACATCTCATGGCCCGCTGGGCGGCCATTGACGCAGAGGATGTTCATCTTGCCACAATCCGGGTGTATAAAAATGCCGTCAGCCCATCTGGTCGATCCCCTCGCATCTTCTTGTTCTTGCCGCCTGACCCGAATGACACAACCCCACGGGATCTAAGTCTGCCGGTCTTTTCTCCAGATGCAGCCTTCATACCTTCTGTTGAGGGGGGCATGCAGGTAGACAGATATGAACTTGAAATGGTCAACGAGGACGTTGAGAATCAGCTGGTAGTCGCAGAACGTCCCAAAGACCCTGGACCTTCTGGACCAAACTCCGCCTCGTATAACCCTCGAGCTAGAACAACCATTCTAACGGGTCGCATTAAACATGAATGTAATTTGCGTCCTCTTTTCAACGAGTCATACAGGCAACAAATGCGCGAACGAACTCGAAAATATAATACCCCACGAAGGCAGATCCTTATGATAGAAGATGCTGGTGTTAGCCGCGGAGGCATTAACAGGTTGAGCAGTGGAGTCAACTCGGGATCGTTTGCCAATATGATTGTCCGTGTCTGCTTATTTAGATCGTCACGGACAACTAACTGAACCTCATAGAAATTTCGACCCAAACCTGCCAAGGGCACATTTGAGCGTATGGCGCGTATGCCACGCAACCAGCTGCTGGATCTTCTCTTCACACTCTTTCGCGAGCAACCCCGGTGGAGCATCAAGCCATTGCGCGAGCGCACCCAGCAACCCGAGGCATATCTCAAAGAGGTCCTTCTTTCTATTGCTACCTTGAATCGGAGTGGAGAATACAATGGAATGTGGGAGCTGAACGATGTGTTCGCCAAAGATGGGGTATTTCATTTTAGTTATGGTTATTTTTCAGAACTGAAGTCTAGAGAACAGATGAAAGCCGAAAACGTCCCTGGGCCAAGTTCTCTTCCAGAAGGAGTCTCCGGTGATATGGGGGCGGATGAATATGACGAGGACGAAGACGACGACGACGACGACATGGAGGAAGTTTCATAGGTTTGCATCACAGACAGGTCTCATCGCTTCTTCCGTGTATATATAGCTGCCTTCCATAAACACGCGCAGTTATTGATCAGGTACCAATTCACCCGTGTAAAAACAGCAGAACTTAATACATAATGCAAGATAGAAGGCAGAGTTTCTAACTTCAAAGGCTGTTTGTTACTTATAACTCTTGACTCACACTATGAATGTTCGGTCGTTACTTGTTAACGGTAAGGGCAACTATAGAATCCATGTTGTGGGAAATAGTGGTACGGTGCTCGTCGTTCGCTCATGGCCTCATTGCTCATCGACTATGTAACGGGTACTAGATGGTCCCACGAGTCCGTGTGTCCCAAGAGTCCGTGCATTGACTCTAGCACACGCAATTCTGCACGGAATCCTTATCCATGATAGATCTGGATTCGCCCAAACATAATACACACTGCCATATTTTTTTTGAAGAAAATCGAAGTAGATCTTGTCCCATGAGCAACTTATCAGTGCGAGAGGCATAGAAGGTTCGCTCTAAAGGTCAAATCTTCACATATAATTCTGGAATATTGTAAGATGGTTATATGTACATGATTAGAGAATACTAAAACAAATTTATCCGGGGCACATGCTTGTCAGGATTATCTGCGATAAAGAAATAAGCCCCAGACGTGACAATCTGCCCAAAGCGTTACATAGTAATCAAAACTCCGCAATGCCGAAATGCTTTACACCATGCACGACTTCACAACACTCAAACGGTGCGGACTCTGCGGAGCGTGAAAAGGCATTGCGGCAGACGTGTGACATAGTGTGACGAAGTGCGCGAACTCTAGGGAAAATGCACTTTTCTGCGCGGTAACTCTCCGCTGGACTCAACACGTCGATTTTAAGAAAATAGTAGACCTTGTACTTTCGATGTCACGCTATCGAACTGTCAAAGAATTAATTTTGTTTGTTTGTGCGATGTGGAGTAATAACCGTTTTTCCAAAAATGCGCGAACTCCCGTGGACATCTAGTACTTGTTAGCCGAAACAAGTGGTAGTACGCCCACGATCACATTTGCTTATTAAACCGGAAGCTTGAACGCTGAGCCTTGAGCGATGACGCGTGACGTCTAACCCAAGGCCAGGAATATATGATCAACCAAGCCGTTGGCCTCATTTTTGGTACGATAGATGTGCTTGAGAGGTCAAGATAGGTAAGTTCACCAGAATGTTTCAAACATGACGTGAAATAAATTATTTCATCGAGATCATCCGTTGTCAGCGGAGATACGAGTATACATGAGGCGAGGGAAATCGACCCAGGTAAACGGTTGAGTCTCCAAAGAAATTCGGGATGGCTCGAGTATTGGAAAGGGCAGGGCGGGCGGGCTGGTGTAAGGGCAAGAACCAGATAGTGAACCGCCACAAAGTCCAAGGCCCTGAAGCCTACGCATGCGAGTGACTTTGTATAAATTGAGGATAAGCACGTCTGCTGTGACGTCACGTCCCTTCCACTTGAGACCTGAAAACGCGACACAGCGCAACTGGACGATCAGTATTTCAACTTGTTTGCCAATATGCTCGAAGACACAGAGCGAATGATTATAAATAGATACTGCCCATACCAGGTCCATGTGATAGCTAAAGTTCCGAACCGTGTGCCACGACCATATCAGAAAATCGCTCTGATCAAACCACCGCCAATGGCAGCACCTACAAGGGTATGTTAATGACATTCGACCTGCATGATAGACTCCTTACCAGCACCAAACCCAACGCCCCCTGCAGCTGAGTGGGCCATCTGAGTAACCAGACCTGTATCAGCCTACGTCCTCGATTTTAAAGCGAAAAAACAAACCGTGTTACCATACTTTCCGTATTTATTCTTCTTTTCTGTCTGACCAGATGCTTCCTGCAGACCAACAGAGTTGATGCCTACACCCGCGGCGGGAGGTTTATCAGTCCCATGCAGAGCAGCGCCAAATGGCCTATATGGTTTCTTTGCAGTCGTTGCAACTGCATCGGCTTGGGGGATGGTAGAAGCGTCTATGCTCTCGACGTGATTAGACGGGAATAGAGCCTCCCGACCACGTGCGCGACCAAGCCACCAATCTTCGTTCTTCTCCAAGACGACTTCGATGACTTCACCAGTAGCGAACGAGAGATCGTCTGGTTCCTGGTGGCAAAAGTAAATACTGTAAAGATACTGGGTGGGCAGCAAACTTACTCCCCCGTCTTCGTTGTATGCCCAGATAGCTTTCACGAGTCTAGGTTTCTGGGAGGAAATAGGCGATACCGGGGGCGCTTGTACAGGTGGGGGCGGAATCGCTCTCCCTTTAGGCATGTCTGCTGGAGGCGGGATAGCTCTAGTCATGACTGCTGGATCGATAAAATTAAAACTGGTGGTCACAACCGACTGGCCTGCGCCGCCGGGCAGGCGTGATATGATTTCACGCATGCTGCGGGCGTCTTCAGCAGACATGTAGTTCTGAGACTCCAGGAAGGAGATATTGAGCTGCAATTGTGTCGCGACGTGGGCAAGCAGTGCGGCGGACTGAGCATCGTGTGGGACCGCCATTATGTTTCGTTGTAAGAGAGATAGTGGTAATTCTGATGCGAGAGGGTGAGTGTGTGACTGGTTGTACATTTGACACCGTGCAAGCGGTGCACATGTGATGCAGGCACTACTAGTACTAGTACGTGCACGAGAAGCACGCCAGCGGCCAATTCAATCGCAGAGATGTCTACTACTTAGACTTCTGGCGGATCATCACTTGCGTAAAGTAGCGATGATAACCTAGCTCACAGCCTCAGCTACTCACTTAGTCGTTTGACGCGACGAAAGACTTGTCACAAAAGTTATTATAAGGTCACGTGACTCAGTCAAATATATTCAAATTCTTAAATTGCCCAGAGTCAAAGCACTCCTCTTTTCTGTGTTTCCATTTATCCAGGCCAAGAGAATCTTGTGAACTTATCTGAGCGAGCAGAAGCGGATTTCTATGTCAAATATCTCACAAATTCAGCCTACAGTCCCTCCTCCCGTTCAAACAGCATCGTCTGAACCGGGGGAGAAGGATGCCGACGTGCGTTCATCTTTCAAAGTTGGCATATCGTATTCTTCAACTGTTCATCATCTAGTTTCTTGTTCTTCGACAACTGAATAAGCGCGCTCGTGTTCGCCTTTCCCAAGAATCCATAAACCTTTCGCCCATCCCAGGCAGGGCCTCCTTATTCGCGGTCGCAAACTCTCGAGGATGGTTTGCAGCAGTGGGCCGAGATTCCAATTCTGGGACAAGTATGTATCAATATCACACGCCTCGCAATCATTGCTGAAGTACGTCTTTTGTAGTTCTTGTGCTGTCGCCCCTCAGCGATCTTCGCTCCGCATTCGCTACCGCCAACGATGCGGATGACCGACCATATCAACCTCAAAGGAAGGTTTCCCTGGGTGCTGCCACTCCAAATATTGTTGTATTTTCATTCAATGACTCCAGACTCGTCGTTGGGTTTGCTGAGGGGTCGATCATGGTTTACGCCGCAGAACACCTATTCTCCCCTGGAGACAGTCCCATCAATCCCATTTACTCACTTCCTGCTGTGCCTTCAGCTTTCGTTGTTTCGATATCTCCGAATACGGGAGATCTTCCGGAACTTGTAGCTATCTTACGGGACTCCCAAAGTGGCTCAAACGCATTAGCAGTGGAGCTTCTCGACGTCCAAAAGCTAACATCTGTGGGAGGTTGGGTAGCAGGGAGTTTACCAAATACCATTCCCGCGTCAAGTACGTATCTTCTTCCAATGCTATGTTGATATTTTGACCGTTGTACAGTATCCTGGTCTCCCAAGGGCAAGCAGCTTGCGCTGGGTATGAGAAGCGGTTCCATCGTCACATATGCACCTACTTCTACCTCCACCCCAAAGTCCAGCATTCCAAGCCCACCCTCAGCATCTAATGCCTGCGTCATATCATCGACTTGGCTATCTGCTTCGTCTTTCCATGCGATCTACGCCCAGCTGCCTCTTAACCCAGAAGTCGAACAAACTCACTTCCACGTCTCCCTTGATGGCAAAACTAATTCTGCACAAGACTTGAAATTCTCCTCTCCGTATTACCCTTCGCCCGGGCTGCGGCCACCTGGTGCATTTATCGTGTGTTTGCGGGGGTGGGATCCCGCAAAGATATTGTTATTTATGGGAGACAGTACTTCATCTGACATTGGGGTGGTCGGATGTGTAGAAGAGAATTGGTCGAATTTGTCGCTTGAGGAAACGTCGACGCCGAGCCTCCCGTTGGACAGGGACATGAACGACACCGTCCTCGTTGGCCTAGAACTTGATCTAACTAGCACTGAGCCGTTCCACCATACGAGTGCGTCCGGGGAAGGTGTTCAGTTGCCACCTTCACCTATCATGTATGCATACGCATCAGATGGGACATTAGCAGGTTGGCATATCCTCAACATCAAGGGAACACCTTACCCGGGCATGGTAACCCAGTCCTCGGGAACGATGATGGAGAACGCTCAGACACTGTCAGCTGTGCCCACCGCGATAATGCGGGAGCCGTCCAATGACATGCATGCGTCTCCTATTGAACCCACTTCATCCTCTGCCAGTGCATCAACTTTCGCCCAGACAGCCCCTGATTTTGGCCAGTCGTCTGCGTTCGGGAAACAGCCTTCATTTGGACAATCATCGTTTAGTCAGCAACTGGGATCTCCATTTAGCCAGACACCAACAATGAATGCTTTCGGCCAGCAAAGTACATCTGCGTTCGGACAGCCGTCACCAACTTCAGCATTTGCTCAACCCTCTTTTGGTCAGTCATCATTTGGCCAGTCATCATTCGGACAGCCCACACCCATGTTTGGGTCCGCCGCTCCATCAGCCTCGCCGTTTGCTCAAGCTGGGAAGTCTGCTTTTGACACCACGCCTACTTCGGGAGGGTTTGGGGCATTTGGCACCGTTGGACCCTCGAAGTTCGGACAGACAGAGTTTGGGTTTGGAGGAGCACAACCTATCGCGCCTACACAAAGTGCACTAACATCAGCTTCTGCAGAAGATAGTATGGCTGCAGATGATACACCCGGCTTTGGTCGACTGTCACTCGGCGGCGGCAACCCTGCCCCTCAGGGTGCTGATTCAAGGCCCTCCATTTTTGGGAACACAGCTGCATCTCAATCTTCTCCTACAAGTGATTCAGCGGGAGGTGGATTCATCAAACCTGCAACCGGCTTTGGAGCTCTCGGTAACGGAGGCCAGCAAAAGAGTCCGTTCAATGCGTTCGGTGGTGCGTCGACCACATCGACATTTGGAGGTGGTGCCCCAGCAACTACCTCGGCGTTTGGATCTGCTATCCCACCTACTTCTGCATTCGGGAAGAACGGATTTGGAGTCACACCTGACCCTAGCTTTGGGAAGAGTTCATTTGGGCAGTCTGGGTTCGGACAATCCAACTTTGGAACGTCGGCTTTTGGAAAATCGCCCTTCGGATCAACCACCATTACTGCACAAACACCAGCACCTACTTCCGGAGGCTTCGCTGCATTTGCGACAGGTGCCCCAAATGCTTTCGGAGCTATTACTTCCAATACAGGTTCTCAGAAGCCTGCATGGGGTAGTGCAACCAATGCTACGAAACCCGATGCACCAACGCCTGTCCAGGCAATTAACGTTCCACGTGAGACGTCTGTGCCGCGGGAGGAAAGCCGGTCTCCTTCCCCTGTCGCGCAGAGGGGTGAAGAGACCGAGTCTGGATTCAAGAGCTCTGCGCCAGCTCCAACGACAGGTGCCTTCAGTAATCTGAAGCCATCTTCGTCTTCGTTCTCGATGAAACCCTCCTCTGGATTTGGATTTGGAGAAACACCGAAAGACTCTCCGTTTTACAGGCCGGCGCCAGCACAGCCACCTGTCTCTGCATTTGCCCTAGCATCAAGTTCCCCTTCAACACCAACAAAACCTACTACCGGGGCTCCTGCCTTCGGCCAGTCGTCGATGCCTGGTGCCGTAACGAAAAGTGCCTTTGGGACCATGACGCCTAGTTCCCCAGCTCCTACATTTGGTGCGTCATCCATGCCAGGAGGGGCGTTCAAGAGCCCACCCAGCCCACTCCAGTCAGCTTTCTCAACACCTTCAACGGGTGGTTTTAGTGCTTTTGCGTCAGGTGGAGGTGGCGGTTTCAGCGCGTTTGCGGGTGCACCAAAGTCGTTTGGAGAGTTGCTGAAGAGCACTGGTGACAAGGCCAAGGAACCCCCGAAGACAGAATCTGTCAATGTATTTTCCGTACGCATTGTCGAGCCTGAGACACCCGCTAAAGAGGTTACGAATGTCAAGGTAGAAGAGCCGCTCACGCCTACTATGCCGGTTGCAAAGGCGGAGGCTGTCAAGCAAGAGGAAACGCCAACTAGGACAACCACTCCACCGCTTCCTGTGGTTGAGGAGAAAGTGCAGGAGGTGAAAGTCATAGATAACAAGGCTTTGCCTCACGAACCTTCCTTGGAGTCCATCTCTTCTTCAACAGCCTCATCCTTCGTTGATGTTTCTGCTGAAGATGCGACTGAGGGTGATGCGGACTCGACTGTTGAAGAATCTGATGAGGATGGGGAACTCGAAGACGACACGAAGTCATTTATCTCTGATGATGATGATGATGAATCGGAAGAGTCGGAAGAGTCGGAAGGGTCTGAATTGCCAGACGGGCAGGACGAGCGGGAAGAAGAACGGGAAGAAGAACAGGAGGAGCTGGAGGAACAGTGGGAGGAACAGGAGAAACTACAGGAAGAGCATGAGGAAGAGAAAAAGCAAGGGGATACACATCAAGAAGTGCGGGAAGTGCAGACGCAAGAAGGAGAGCCTGAGTCAACAGTGGTTCCTTCTTCCATCCCATCGCCTGCTCCAAGGTCTCGATCGACCACTCCAAAAGCGGAGTTACCGACCATTACATTGTCAACTTCGCCTTCTCCTCCGCCTCGAAAGATATCTCCAGTTAGGGACCAGAGTACAACACCACCAGGATCTCCCGTACCAGAAGCTCAATGTGCCACACCTCCTGTGGTTTCGCCTCTTCCAAAGCCTCCTGCCTCCTCCCCATTCGCTATAACTCCCAGGACGACCGGTACTCGACCGGTCAAAAGTTCACCTCTTGCCAATGCCCCCCTCACCGGAGACATGGAAGCTCCCAGTTTCCTACCCCAAGCGAAATCAGCACCTCCGACTATGGTACCGCATCCCGCCTCACCGAGGCCGCAATTCGGCGCATGGGTACCCCCAGTGAAGCAAGACGCAGAATCTGATTCTTCCCGGCCCAGAACGCCCCCAGTTCTGTTCGGCAAGAGTACAAGCGCGCCGGCCATCACGGCGCTGCCTATGCCACCAGCGTTTACACTACCTCCAAAGCCCCTGCTGACTACCACACCACCCGCAGCGTCTAGCATCTTCGGTGCTCCAGCTCCAACTCAGTCTCAGACTCCAACCCCACCAGTCTTTACGCCCCCTCCAGTAGGTTTCTTTGGTTTTTCGAAGCCGAGCGAGAGTCCCAGCCCCGCGTCTCCCAGCATCTTCGGCACGCCAGCCAAAACACCGGAAGCGCCTCCTACTCTCACTCCTCCGCCTCCTGGCGTTTTCAGTAGCTTCAAACCACCTGGGGCTGTATCCGCTGGTCCCATGTCTTTGTCTCCAGGCCCGCTGCCATCTGCAGTTCCTTCGATATCTCCACCAGCTCCGCCCATCGAACAAGGCATGCAGTCTGAGTGCTCGTTCATGGTCTCACGTCTAACGTGGGAACTCGACAATGTAAGTCTTTGATGCACATTCAAACTGAAGGCTTACCCTTTGGTCAGCTAAAAACTATGGCAGCGCGTGCAACACAGCAAGCCGCCGAACTAGGGTCAAAGAAAACACCAGGACAATCTCATGTGAAAACAGATCTTCCAGATGCAACGAAATGGGCGCCTGGAGACATCAAGGAGTATGGTCATGTAATGACTGAAGTCCAGGGTGACATCAAAGAGATAAAGGAGCAACGGAAACTTCTTAAACAATTGCTGAAGGAACTTGAGAGTAGTATGTTGAAGGGTCTGTCATGAGTGCTGAGACCAAGATTATCAACTAATGCATGGTACACAGCGGGAACAAGAAAGGAGGAAATCATCCGATTTACTCGAGCTCAGACGGACAGTGAGTTTGCGAAGATGCTCAAGATTAGAACTCTCGGACCAGAATATCTGGAGACTCAGTCGCAACTACGGAGGGATATAAGGGTACAGTTGTCTCTGATTCACAGGATAGTATGCTGATTTCGTGGACAGACGATGGGGGACCGTGTACAAAAGCTCGAGGACCATCTGCAATCCTCTAAAAAGAGGCTTGCTGAACTAAAGGCAGGCAAACCGAGCCTAAAGTTCGTTGTCCGATCCTAAAACGCCGTCAACATCTCATAATTTGGTCACAGGGCACCGTCTTTGGATACCGTGAACCGCGCTTTCCGCAACATTGATATCTCGATCACGCAACAAAGCGGGGATGTCGCAAAACTCCAGCAGCGAATGAGCAAGCTGGACATATCCTCTAATGTCTCTGGTCCACGAGACAAACAGCTCTCGGAGTCAAGCGTTAAGAAGCCGTCGGCCGTAATTCCCCATGTAGCAGTTACCACGGCTGCTGCATTGAATGCTGAACGCTCTGCACAGAAGTTAAAGCGGGCTCTGCTGGCGGTAAGGAAGGAGCCCTTGCTTAACAACAAGGCAGCATCCAAACCCGCGCCTACGTCATTCCTAACGCCAAGCAGAGCAGCGGTGAAGCAAGAGCCAACTACACCTACACCTATTAGTTTCATTTCCCTTCCTAGCAGCGCCTTGCCTGCGTTCAACACCCCTATATTCACGCAGGGCGGGTGGTCGCCAGAAACGTCCATCAATTATGACGATTCTACGTCTTACACAGCATCCTCTTCGCGTCGCCCACAGCGAACACCGAGACATGGGTCTTCAGCTAAATCGGCGGCTATGCTGAAGTCGGAGAGTCTCGAAGCTTCTCCAACGCCCGCACCAAAAGCCCCCGCTGCTGTATTTGACTGGGGACCATTACCAATTGTCGCACCAAAAACAACACTGTCTGCTGATGTTCGGCCCAAAGGTTTCAAGTCGTAGATAAAGACTGATATGATTTGTTGATTCGAATGGTCATGTACTGGATGTCTGGATTATGCGTCAATCCTTCGTTGGTGAAATATATACTTTTGTTTGTGCCATGTGTTTAAGATCGAAATCAAACGTCCAGATCAATGTCCTCCATCGCCTTCGCTTTCAACATCTTCGCCAGCGCCGTTGAGGCCATTCTCGCCTGGATGATATGGATCATCGATGATTGACTCGAGATGTTCGAGAGCCGCCTGCGTGAGGTGTCTAGTACGGTGCATAACGACTGTTGTTGACGAAATCACTGCGCACCCGGCCAACCTCACTGAGCTCATCGCCCTCTTCGCCCGTAAACGTCTCAAAGGCGCTCTCATCCATAAATGCTTCGTCCAAGTCGTCATCATCTGAAACGTTTGGATCTGGGTGAAGGGAAGCACAGAGAGACATTGCCTCAAATATCAGCTCCACTGATCCGATAACTGCTATCAGTATGTGTGTGACGCGATTTGATCTCAGAAAACTTACGAGACGCAGGATTTGACGGAATGATGCTCAGCTCTCGCATGTCGGAGGCTTCATCATTTTCAGGTGACTCAGCTGCTCCAGGTTCTCCGGTGAGTTCGTCTAGCTGACAATATATTGACGGTCCAGATTCTGGACGCGCAATTGCGTGCAGGGTGATGGCAGGGTACGGGACCTGAAATCCAACCCCGGTCGATGACATGAAGACAAGGGCGCTGTGAGGGACGAAATATCAGAATATAGCGATAATGAGAGATTTATCAATATAACTACTTCTCGATCACGAATAACGTTCCATTCGCGCAATCTTGTTCGGTGAATGTATGGAGGGGAGGATCGAGCATAACGCGTACATTGTCCTCCTTGTGGCGCAGTACGGGAGGGATGTCGTTGAACGATGTAGGAGTCGATCCTACGATATTTCTGTGCTCCTCAGCGGAGACGTATTGTGGGACAGATGAGATCAACGTCGTGGAGACCATCGTGTGTTCCAGTAGATCTGATTCACTTGAATCTTGATAGGCTTGTGAAAAGTCGGGGACTGCCGCTTATGATACCTCTGAGGTCTGTTTTGGTCGTAGCCTAGACCATTGAATATGACAGTTCACACTATCGGTCAGATTGCGAGCTCAGATATCATTATATTGGCAGCCCTCGAAGCGTATGGAAAGCTAACAGGAGGGCAATATGCGAGTACATGAAATTGTAAGTTGTATATTTCACTCAATCGTGCCATACCAGCTCGCTCTTGACAAATCGAATGAGAAGGGCGATTGATGACCAGCAGGAGGACATGAAATTCCAGTACTGGTAAGGGTGATAAACAGGAGAAGAGCAGACGGCAGAGTGCTAATTCCCTCTTCCACCCTGGCGCCTGCTACCATGTCTCGACTCTCGAGCAACCACTCACCCCCGCCCCAAAGCGTCTGTGTTTGACGAGCCCGATTGAGAGATTGCTGCCATCACATGTTCGCTACCACAAGTGAAGGCAATTTGCCATCATGGGATGAGGTAAATTCGATAGGCCCGACAGTAACCCCATTCTCCTCGACTTCCGACCTAGTTGGCCATGGACATTCCTTCCCGAGTATTTCATAGTATCACTGAGGAGGTTTGTCCCGTTCCACGTGCATTCAACCTGTCGAACACGCCTCAAAGAATACATCCTATGGAGTTGTCATTTCTTGTTAGATCAAAGGCTGTTGTCCGCCCTGATTGCTGGCGGACGACAGTGTGTTGAAGACCGAGAGGACATGTTTGCACCAGATCTAGAGATATATCGAGGGAAACGATGAGAGCGGTCATAGTTCATCATGCATGATTGTCCGTGTCTAGATCGTCGCTGACAACTGACTGAACCTCGTAAAAATTTCGACCCAAACTTGCCAAGGGCACATTTGAGCATATGGCGCATATGTCATCAACCAACTCTTGCGATATTCTCTTCACACTCTTTCGCGCGCAACCGGTGGAGCATCAAGTCACTGTGCGAGTACACCCAGCAGCCCGATGCATGTCTCCAAAGAGGTACTTCTTGCTATTGCTAGCTTGAATCGGAGCGGAGAGTGCAATAGAATGTATGTGGAAGTTTCATTTTAGTCATGATTTATTTTTCAGAACTGAGGGATAGTTCTCTTCCAGAAGGAGTCTCCGGTGATATGGGGGTGGATGAAGATGAGGATGACGACATGGAGGAGGTTTAAATTTTATAGGTTTGCATCACATGTGATAGGTCTCACTGCTTCTTTCTACTCATCGTGTATATATAGCTGCCTTCCATTAACACGCGCAGTTATTGATCATGAACCAGTTCATCCTTGTGAAAACGGCTCCGAGGATGGAGAGCCTTCTAATAACTCTTGACTCACACTATCATGATGAATATCCCGTCGCTACTTGGTGACGGTAAGGGCAACTATAGAGTTCATGTTGTAGGCAATAGTGGTGTGCCCGTCGTTTGCTCATGGCCTCATTGCTCATCGACTCACGGGTATTTGTTAGGCACCGGCAAGGTAGGCTTGGATAAAAAATTGAAAGTCTTGAAAACATCTCTTTCAAGTCAACCGTCAGCGCGTACATTGCCACTAAACTCAATGTGCCACATATTTCCCTGGATGCACTTCTTTGGGGACCTGGGTGGACAACCCCTTCAGATGACGAGTGCAAGGAAAGAATTATTGCTGCGATGGCACAGGATCCCAGAGGATGGGTGATTGACGGCAACCACCGCGACACGGTCATCTCGGAACATGCAACAGATATCATTTGTACGTCTTTTGACTTGACGACTTATCTCCCTTGATACTTAGCGTATCATGATATCTGATGCGCCCTCCCGGTTGATTTAGGGCTTGACCCCCCTCTATGGCTCTACTTGCCACGAATCCTTTGGCGTACGCTTCTTCGCCTGTTGAACATAATCCCAAGCTGCGCGGAAGGGTGGAAAGAAACTTGGGGAGAAGTCCTATCCACGAAGGGTATCATCTGGTACTGCATTTCCCAACATGGATATCGCAAACAAAGGTACGGCGAAATGCTCGCTCGTACCTTGATTGCAAAAGGTGGAAAAATGAGACGTCTCAATGAGTGAGACGGCGACTTGACGATATGGAAGGCTGGACTCGAGGAGATGCTGCGCACTAAGTAGTGTAAGTATTCTTACCAATTGGTTCGGTATTCGTAATTCGACTCATGGTGTGACACTTACTAAGGTTACCGTCACAAAAGTTATTTGATCATCTTCATCACAAAAATCTTTCTGTTTATTAAGAAGGAGCGATTGAGATTCTGATTGGCGACTGTTAGCGTTTCGGCTCTGTAACCATTCAATTGAACTGACGTTATTTAGTAAAGGTTGGACCCCGCAAACCATGAAAAGGTATGGATCCTTTTCTATGTATTATCGTTTTCATTGTCCCAATTACATGATGCTTTCGTTGTCCTACTCGTCTGCAAGTCGAGTTTGCGGTCTTCGCGCACAGTATCCTCTGCCTTTTTTTTTTCCAAGCCTAGTGCCTGTGAACGCTGCCGCATCTCTTTGCACCCTGCCCAAGTGACCTTTGACACCAATCCCGCTCCTGCAGCCTAGCTGTGCTGTTGTCGCCGGTTAATTTCTTTTTGAAATCGTGACAGCGCATCAATACTAGGCGGCACGCCAAATCCCCATCGTGCTCGCAGTCAACACTCCCTCGTTGCCTCTTCCCATCAATCCTCGCTATTGCCGCAGCTTTCATACTATTTCTTTCTTCAGTGGTTTTCACTGCATCTTGAATTTCTTCTTCTCCTAGCTTACCACTCTAACTCGTAGTATACATACCGTCCTAAATATCAACGCCTACACATGTATTCCTGCTGCATCAGTAGCCATAAATGTATATTACATTCTCTCACCCAGAAAATTAATGACATGAGAATTTGGGTTGGTTGATGATCAAAATTTTCATATGTAAAAGATTGTGAAGAAGATGCTACACTTCATACCCAAGTTCTGTATAGGAGGGGGTGGCAGACACGAGGGAGATGGGAACACGAGGATGAAGAAGCCAAGAAGTTGGGGAAGCGCCCAAGGAATGTGTTTGACCTTAAGCGTCATGCGTTGAGTTCACGTGTCCGTTGGTGCTGAAGGCGAGGGGTTGGGTGTATAATTCGCAGCGGCTAGCTTGACAATGGTCGCGACACGAATGTGCTGAACAGCGCAGAATAGATATGCACAAGGGCGGTGAACTTGGAGGAGGCGAGTTACTGTGTTCAAGGACTCGTGTTTCCCACCTGTTAGGAGCCGATCTGTAAACTTAGTAGCAAAGCGGGAGTTATAGGTACCCTGTTATCACTCAGACGTTACTCGGCTGCGTCAAACCCTGAGGAAACAAGGTACGGACATCCTCACATAATTCACAAGGAAAGGACCCCAGACTCTTACTGTGATGTTCGCTTCAGCTTATTTGTGACGGCATCACCCAGCTGTATATAACCTCAACACATTCCTTCACCCGTCGACATGCTTCCCTCTCCAGAACTTTTCCCTTCCCTTCCGCCGCTCATGTCCCTCCAAGCTCCTTTTTCTCTCTCGCTCTTGAAACCTTGCAAGTTTACTCGTTATTTGTGAAGTATGTTTAAGTTCTGTGACAGAACTCAAACAAACTTCGTACTTATAGACTACTTGAATATGTACATGGTCCTGTAATTTTGTAGCTGTCTGTGCCAATAGACTATCTCTCTCCACATCCTTCGATGATGTGCAACCTCAGTGCAGTTGGAATAAATATGCGTCTGCAACCATCACACTTCTCCAAAAGACAGTTAGCATCAAACTCGTGAATACCCCCACCAGCTGCAAGCTTAAACAAGTGATCCTGCTCGTTCGGAGACAGGATGGGGCCTTCCTGGACCATGGGTAAGTCAGGAACATCTTTGGGAGGGACTACGAGAGCATCAGGCTCAACATGTTGCATTGGGTGTTGCACTGGGTGATGTGCATGGCCGAGCAACTGATCTCTCGCAGTGGGAAAGACAGCTGTAGACGAATTCATGTGAGTTAATGAAAGACGAACGAAAATGAAAAAAAAACACACCAGAATGACGACGCCTGTTATTATTAGTGCGAGCAGGAATGGCAGAGACTGTACGAGTCCATGTTTGTGAAGGATGAATGGACCGATGGGCACCAAGATAGTCCACAAAGTATGGCACAATTTCTGAATGATGGAGAGGTGAATTCAGCTGTCGAAGTTCAAACCTAGTTACGAGAGCGGCAGTGTTGGCGGCAGCTTGAAACACAGGCCAATCCTCGTAGGTTGAAATATGGTGCGCAGTGTGACACGTCTCGTTGAGATTGACTGTGAACTGAGTAAGGTAGAGATAGAGGTTGTCAAAAAGTTCAAAGACTTACTTGAAAAACCGCACTTGTTATTGCGGAAATAACACACAGCTTTCGTAAATCCATTCATTGTCGATACAAAACGAACAGGAGTTGCGCGCTCCTCCACGGCACCGCAGAAGCATTCCCAAGAAGTGCGCCTACGTCGCAAAAATTGGGCAATGCCTGCGGGCGTTACACGAGTTCTAGTTGTGCGGGAGACTGGACTGAAATGAACGAAATGTTAGCATGATATCTGGATAGGATAAATCAGACGCACTAAGCTATTTCGACGCACTGTTTCACATCGCGTGAGTAGATGACGAGCTCCGTGCTGCTTCGTTGGTAGCGACGGCAAAGCAGAAACATGGAATCAGAAGCTGGCATGGTAGATGGTTGAAAAATGAGATGACAAGCAGAAGTAAAACTCACGCACCTTTTATAATGTGCCCCAGCTGAAGCCGCTGGTCTCTTGGTGGAGGCCGGAAGAACGTTCTCTGCCATTTGCTTCGAGATAGCACTGATGGCAAACCAGTTAAGTGCAACAGGATTTCGACGTCTTGTAAGTTTCGTCAATCTATGCGTGAATCATGTCAGTGACGCTCAGTGATGTGCTTAGGTAAGGGCCTGAAGGCATGTTCCTCCAACACTGACACATTCATCAATGCCACCCATTCATACACCCACCGGGCACACATCAGCGAACTTATCACTCCTACCAGAGCATTTTCTCCCGCTGATGATTCAGCAGAACGTGAAGTTTTCACCAAGACATTTGCATTTTTCTGTGCACTTAAGGTACACGGCTGTAGTTTCCGTACCAGCACTGAGTTCACAGATTTCAACTTCAAGAATGACTCAAACATCGACCCCAATGACTACGAACGTGCTCTTGTGACTCCCACCGCCGTATCCTCACACTCTCCAACGTCTTGTTTGGGCAACCTTATCATGCGCACTGATAAATACAATCAACGATTCATCCAGTGAGTATATTGTCACCATCATTCTAATATTTGCTAATCCAATCACCGTGGCTGTAGATGTGAACATCATTCACGTGCTGACCGGGCACATCTCATCCTTTGGAACCTTCAAGAATTCAATATCAACTATCTTCAAGCATTGCTCGCTCACGACATCGCAGCAATTGTTATTCATGAAGAACGTGCGGAACATTGTGGTTATGGACCCCTGGTGCCTTGCGATTTTGTTGCTTCGCCAGTCGAGCACAAGCAAACATGTGGTGAGTCATTTTTTTCAAACTCCCTGTCTCTCAGCTGATGTCGTGTTTGTGCAGCTCGTTGGCACAGGAACGTAGCCGGCATGTTGGAACGTGGTCGTCTCCTTAAATGGGAGCACGACTGCCAGTCAAAATTCGATATCTTTGTCCCTGTCAACCTCGTCGCTGTACCCCGCATCGCTATTGTGTGTCGCAACCCACACTCTCACCCGCCACCTGCTCCAATCAAAACACCACCTCCACTCGTTGATTTGTTCAGGTCGTTGCTAATGGATATGGATTGGGAGCTCGCCGATGCAACTCCTAGACGTATTCTATGCGACTCTGGATTCATGCGGGGGCTACGTACGGCTTTGGGTTGGACACTGGACCGCAGTCCAACTCTTGCCGACCTTCACCCATCTCTAGCGAATCTCGATCATGTGCACCGTCTCATGTATAAATTCCGTCATGACAAGTATCCAATGGGGACCGGCTTTCAAGGTGCAAAACTGCTCGTCGACAAGGAGAATGAGCTGCCACGTCATGCGCGCTATGTTCGGTGCGCAGAAACACACACTCTCCCCGGTGGTGTTGATTTCCGTCTCATTGTTTGTATGAGTCCCTTGATGTCGCGCCATCTACTGCTCGCACGCCGTGTGTCGATTGACACGTCATTCAAGCGCTTGCATGGCTGGCAAGAATTTGAGATTGAAGCATGGGACAACAACCACATGCGATGTAAGTTTATGTTCACGTCACTTGAATTCATCAATACTGATACTAAGTATAGCTCTTACGGGTGCCCGAGCATTCATAAATTCACAATCTGCGCAGGCACACTTGGTTCTTTTCCGCCGAATCTTTTCAATCGCCAGCGAGGACACAGGAACACCGGTATCTTTCAAACACATCCATGGTAGTGGCTATGAGTCAGTAGTGGCAGATGCTCATATGGGTCAGGGTCTCGGTACATATTTTTTCCTTTCCTCAGCTTACAAGCAAGGCTGACGTGTTTTATGGTAGGACTTGGAATGTTTTGCTCAGAGCTTAGCAAAAACATCAAGACTCCATGCATTTACGAACCGCATCGCAAGTTATGCGATCTGACTCCCTACGATCACCTTCGCCGGTTCTACCGTTTGTGCGTTGTCCATTTCAAGAGGAACTTGCGGCCGCTTCAATCACAGGTGTCGAAGGAGGTATATAATGCCATGCTGAGTCTATCTTCATCGGATGCACATCCCAATTTTCAGAGGACACTCAGTGTCATCAGAGGTGGCGGCCGAAAAGCTGAAGCATGGCTTAAGGACAAACTTCAGACTAACAAGTTCGCATTGCCCGCGCTATACCGTCCTGCGAGCTTCATACCTGAAGATATTTGGCGTGCATGCCCAACCACCACAAATGGCAACGAGCAGGCCCACCGCAACATCAACTGTGATGGGGTGCACTTAACGCTTCTCGGAGGTATCATGAGAGGCCGAGCCTTCGACGACCGAGCGGCACAGAGCATCGACGTTCATGCATCATTGGGCATCGGCACTCGTGATCGTGATGCTACTCATGCCTACCGAGCCTCAAGAAGCATCACTCGTCAAGGTAATCTTCGTCTATGTCATTTACCCATTGTTTTGACAGCATCTTAGCCCTTTCACAGCGCCGTCGTGTCACTCAACATCCACATGATGACACTATGCATGTGCTGTCACAGCAACCAGCACCCAGAAGAATCCTACCCTTCACACCAGTACCATCCTACTCGCTTTTCGATGCTCTTCGACCAGATGTCAAAGGTGTTCTGGAGCTGTGTCCATGGAGGCAACGTTCTGCACGCAATAATTGTCCCCGACAACGATCAGCCTATTCTAACAGCTATGTTAGTGACCTTGAGTACGCCCTCACACCTGGAGCTGGTATCATTGATTATTTCCCTCCCCCGTCTCGATGATGGCGCTAACCTATACACTTTCATACGCTATTTACCAGGACTATCTATACACTTTCATATGCTATTTACCAGGACTATCTATACCCAGTCATGATATCCCTGACACTTCAATACTCTTTGCTTCGAAATAACCAAAGTAAACTCCATTAATGCTGTCAAGTCTTTCTAGATAATCCGCTCAACTCTTCGCTTCAAATTAACCAAAGTAAACTCCATTAATGCTGTCGTAATCAACAGGCATTGCTATGTTGCGCACTTGGTCACCAGATAACCTACAAAAGGCTTGTCTAGATGTGCGCAACCTTCCAGGTTGGCTCACCTACAGAAGGCCGGCCAACTTGGGAAGAACATGACTCAGAAATGTGGAATAAATGTACACAAGCGAAAGTGATCCGAAAAGAAGAAAAAGGTCACATGTGACCAGAATTGGGAGTCAGGGACAGCACTGTTACGAGGATAATGGAGGGATGTGGGCAGAAGGGAAGCAGATGGGTGAAAGGATGCGTTGAGGGTTATATACAGCTGGGTGATGCCATCACAAATAAACTGAACCGAACGTCATAGGTCGGTCTGGGGTCCTTTCTTTGTGAATTATGTGAGGGATGTCCGTACCTTGTTTCCTCAGGGTTTGATGGAGCCGAGTAACGTCCGAGTGATAACAGGGTACCGGAAACCCGCAAAGCGGTATCACAATTATGTAAGAGGCTAAATGATGTTCGAGACCGAACAAGCATGACATACATAATTATTTTTTTCACACGATGCTTTCCACCAAGTAAATAGATTTCTACATAGACTGGCTGGATAGTGGCAACTTCCAAAATTTGGAAGGACTGAGTGAGCACGGGAACGTGATTCTGGCTGATTAGAGACGTCGATGCGGCGATGTGGAGTCTGGTCCAAGTCTAGGTATAAATGTGCTCGGGGTCTAATATTAATATGACCGCGGTGACCTTCCAAAACAGAAAAAAAATAATCTCGTGATCTCTGTAGATTCTCAGAATTATCAACGATACCCTGACTTAAACCCTGAAAACGTACGCTTTAATCGGACGAGAATAAGATGCGGATGGGCTATCTACTACTACTTATATGAGAACCCTGCGCCATTTTCCCAGTCTTTTAGCCCCCTCATCGCTTGAAGGAGCTCAATAAGCACATATTGGTTGTGTCCAGCATGCCGCTTACTGCTGCTGGAATCTCGTAGGTCTTCAAGTTCTGGTCTTACCACCCCACTCACTGGCAATCAGGTTTGGCCCCTTACTCGTAGGCTTTGCCGTCAACACAATTTTGTACGGCGCGCTGGTCACATCAGGACTCGTATATTTTTCTTCCTTCAAAAAGTGAGCAATGCGATCCAATATGAATATTCACTTTATAATCAATTCTCTCCCAGTGACGGTCCATGGATACGACTTCTTGTATGAGGCATTTTTTGTTCAAATGAGTGGACAGCAAGTTGATTTTACTTTTCAGGTGTCAACCCTTCTGTTGCTGTGCACCGCCAATGTCATCCTGCAGTTTGTCTTCTTGAATGACACTCTCATCATTCACTTTGGTGTGTTCATTCTTATTTAGCAGTGGATGCAAAGTCTAAATTTGTTGTTACAAAGGTGACCAATACAGTTTGACCAGAGCCAACTGGGGTGTGTTGTTTCTTCATAATTCGTGCCCCACCGTGTTCTCATTCGACATTTCCAGTTTTCTCCTTACGTGCGTATTTCTCTTCAAGTAGTCATCTGTTAGCATATCAGTAATCGCCCATATCATTTTAGTACCAGGCATCGCGGTATTTTGTTCTCTGATCGTAAGCCTCTTGCCGGCTGACCATGCACAAGGGTGTTGTATCCTCCCTCGTCCAGTTTTTCTTCGCCTGGAGAATCCGCATTTTGACGTCTAGTGTCTGGCCAATTGGAATCATGGTTATTCTCGCGAGTGCTGCATTCCGTAGGTAGTTTGACTGTTCAAACTCACCCTTGTTGTCTCATGGCTACCAGTTTGTGGCATTGGAACCACAGTTGCGATCAATATGGTGCCTATGTTCGCCCAGTTTCATAGGTTCGAAATCGTATTTGTCGTCGGCCTTGCCTCTTCTGCTTTGGATAACCTCCTGATTACCGGGTTACTTGTCCGCTCCCTGGTCCGTCATTCTTCATTTTGATAAGGGCATACATGCTTTAACATGCTACAGAGTGAACACAAAACGGGATTCATGGACACTGATCATATCATAAAAAAGATAATACGAGGTACTTGACTTTCAGTCGGTTCCTGTGTTAATGAGCGAGAAATTGGCATTTTAGTCACTCTGCAGACCGGTCTGCTGACAGCAATATGGACCCTCATTGACCTGGCCGTATATATAGCACTTGTGAGTCCGTTTGCTTCGCATTAAAGACCAACTTACAGGTTTGGTTTCTCCAGACCGACGGCATGTAAGTACATCTCTGGTATGCTTTCTAAAACAATAATTAATACTCTACAGGCATCTGGTCTTCAATGAATCTCTCGCACAATTTTACACGATTTCCGTCATGTCGACGTTGATAGCCCGTCCACGAGACCATGCTTACACCGACTTCACCGTTGTGAACGGAGACCAGACTGAGAGAAGGGTCCGTCATTTTTCCTCACTTGGCTCATGGTGCCGGAGCTTTTTTCAATGATCAACAGCTAACCAGGATATCAGATTGCCCAAATTCCACTTGAATGTAGTAGAAATGTAAGGGATTTCATCTCGTACAAGATCTCGCGCTTAATCTTGACGTAGACTGATCGGAGAAGGAATTCCGAGTTGGTTTTTGACGCGGTCAGCCTAAAGAAATTCAACTCGGTACACGTTGCCACGGACACTCAGCAGTGACATACTTAGAGTCAGAATCCGCCATGTACCATATGCACTGTATTATTATGACAACCACAAGCATGCAGATAGAGCACTGCATCTGTTACATGTCCACGACATTACGTCGATGTTCATGCGCTCAAACTTACTGTTACATATACAGGCGGCCTCGTGGATCATTACTTGGCGATATATAAGTACTTTACCTCATGAGGCCGGTCCGCCGGAGGCTTTACGTCTTGAAGGCGATTGCCTTCTCTTTATAGACCATCATGCATCAATCATCCACACCAACATTTAGTGTAATGGCATCCGATTATTACGATGCGAGAGTGTTGGTTTTAAAATTTAAACGCGTCTAATCCTCGCATGCTGCTTGCCCATCAGACAGACCTGTCAGTTATCATCTAGAGAAATGGTATCAACAACCGAGGACCAAGCTGTAAAATTCCCTCCTCTCTTGTCCAAGAAATTCAATATCACTAATATCAAACAAGACATCCTCAAGTGGGATAAGGATTGGGAGGCGGCGATCGCATCATTAACAGCAGCAGACGTCCTCAAGGAGATTTCCTATTTACTGGATGATTCTTTCCTCACTCCCGATGACCTGAAGTCCCTCCACTTGGATCTCCGCAACATCCAAGAAGGCGCAGCTCGAAGCCTGCGCAAGATTCTTCACGGAGGACGATTCAACACCATCTGGCTGTTGTTGGGTGCCTCTGCACAGAGGAGACATATCCTTCAGGGTCTTGAGAAGGCATCTGAGGCACCTAGTACGCTCTTGGGCCAAGACAATCGTGCTCTTTGTCCAGATGTCACAGTTTCGAACTTCCTATCGGAGGGCGGGAAGGGTTTTATCGGGTTCCTTACTCGTTTCTTGGAGGTCTTCGACTCGTCTGATCCAACATTCCTGCCAAACTCTTGGTGGGAACAGGCGTCGGATCTGCCAAACTCATGGTGGAAACAGACATCGAATGATGCTAGCAGACAGAGACCTGAAGGTACAAAGATGGTGTTTGAAGTTGCAACTATCTACAGGAATAAGTTCATCGGTGGGTTTTCTCTCGTTCATCAAACATTGTGCGTCTCTGAAAATATACTACCAGGTTTCTTCCTGCTGGCCTCGTTGGAGTCGATCTTACACGACATCATCCATCGTAGCGTGGGGATGAAAGACGTCCTGAACGTCGTGGAGAATACGGGAGCGCATTTTGCCCATTCTTTAGCACAGGCAAAGACTACTCTCAGGGACAAACCCCTTGTACGCTGCGAGAACTGTACGAAAACACCAGAAGACATCGGTGAAGGCGTTCGCTTCATGGTGTGTAGTATTTGCAAAACAAAACTCAAGTTCCAAGTACATTATTGTTCTCAGTGCGTAGTGCTATAATCTCTCTTCATTATGCCTCATGTTCCATCCGCTAGATCCTGCCAGAAGGAAGACTGGCCCGTTCACAAAAAGGCTTGTGGCAAGAAGGAGGTTTCGAAAGGTCTCAGCGGAACCAAGGATGACGACCTTTGGCAATTTAGTGGTGGTCAAATGGGTCCAATTGCCGATATGATGCGTAATCTTCCAACGAATCGGGATGGGACTGTGGATATTGCAAACGTTGGCGTAGGTCCCTGTAAGGGCCGACGTTCCCCTGCTGCGGAGCGTCAAGCCAAGATGCTTGAAGCCGACAAAAATGCCGATTATTTCCTCTTCACTGCAAGCGATGTACCAGTTCGCTTTGTGATTGATGATCCAGGAGCGAAGATGGTCTTCCGGATCAACCGGCGCATGATCATGACGCAGACCGCTGATTCTGGTCTCGAGCCAATGGCAGAGTACATGCTCAAACACATGAGCGGATTTCCTGGTTTGAGTCGGGACATCATCCTCAAGCAACTCTGCGCGGAATATGGGAATAACACCACTAGAAAGGTAGTCGAGTGGGAGCGGAAAAGTCGAGAACGTGGAGTCAGCACCGGCACGGTGATAGGGTCTCTGTCGAAGGATTTCATGAAGGTATTTGGGCACACCTTCTCCACCAAGTGGTATGGGTTTTTGTTCTCGTTCACTGGATTTTATTGATCTGCGTTTAGAGACGACATATTGTCTTCCCAAGAGACTATGAAGATTCCAGCTCGCATCTATCCAGCCTTCCTTCAACCATAAACGCTCGACCTAATTTCTTTTGTGTTCTAGGATATTGTGCGTATGTCGATAAAGTACACAGTACTCGATTGTCATACTAGTTGACGCTGTGGCAGCGTTCGTTGGAATTCATTATCATGACAGTAAATTCAATTGTCACTAGGTTTACCACACTCTTGACTATGCCTCAACGAAAAGAGCCCTCAACGCCAGTATAACGGGGTGCTTCCGTGTGCCTTCACAAGCCTGCAAGCCTCGTCAAGCGCATCAACAACATCCTGTGGGAGAGGCCCTTTCGCCGAGTCAACACAATTTTGCTCTAGTTGCGCTGCACTGCTAGCGCCCAGGATGATACCGTCTTCCGGCGTCAGTAGAGAATGGTGTTGACACCAACGAAGGGCAACCTCTGTAAGACGAAGACCATGTCCATCCTGTCCAAGTCATTAGTCGTATAGACTGTCAGTTGCAGAGGGACATACGGCAGCGGCTTTCACGAGTTCAAGAGCCTTGAAGTACCCTTCCCTAAGGTACCGTGCTCGGTACATCTGGCCCATCTTCGACTTCGGGTCAAAGCGGCCACCCTCGGGAGCTACCTCCTCAGTGGAAAGCACCTTGCCTGCAAAAAGACCGCCGCTACGTCTTGTGATGAGGTTTCCATCCAAATGACATTCTTGAACCCCACTCACGCTAATGGGTTGTAACTGACCAGCCGCAAGCCATACTTTCGGCAGCAAGGAAGGAGCTCAGGCTCCATCTCCCGGGTGATCGCATTGTACATCCTACATGCATCATGAGTATCTTCTATTATAACTGGAATTATACGAACACCTGGTAGATCTTTGGCAGCACATAACCATTCGCTTTGCAGATTCCGACAACTTCTGCAACCTCCCAAGCTGCAAAGTTGCTGTTGTATGACTTAGTCCTAGAACTTGGGTGAGCATTCTACGAACACGCTCACCTCAGACCAAATATCTCGCTGATGGGCCAGTAAGATTCTATCCCTTCGTTTGAAAGGACGTGGACACTCACAAACGACCCTCAGTATAGAGCTTGTTGATCTCTCGTACGGTGTCTTCAAATGGAACGCTGCGATCAGGAGCATGCAAATACAAGACCCGGACTTTGTCGCGCTTCAGAGATTGGAGGGACGTGAGGAAAATAGACCGCAACGCATGCGGGCTGTGATCTCCCGGAGTGACAGGGTACACTCTACGCCAGAAAATCAGCACATGTCTACGGCCACAGGACGAAATCATACGACGCACTTGGTGTCGATCGTCGCATTCTTCAAATTGAGCTTGGCCAAGACCTGGCGTGAAAGTGAAAACCATTCGGTTAGCGCCAGGATTCGACGTTCGACGCGTCAGCGTGCCCACCTGTTCAGTGGTGCCTTCGGCATATACGCGTGCTGTGTCCAATTCAGTGTGGCCGTGACTGAAGAAGATGTCTAGGATTTCTTGACAGTCCTTCTCGCTGGACGTCCGCACTCCGTTCGTGCCCTCGAACCCCATGGTCATCGTCCCCTTTCCTCATACATATCAGTGCGATATTCAAAGGAAACATTCGAATTTCTTACAAAAAGAAGAGGTATGCGAGTCGACATATTGGAAATAGAAACGTTAGAACTAACTGAGTTGATGATGATAGTTTCAACAAAGTACTAGCCTTGTGCCAGACTTTGTTAGTTTCATACATCGGGCGTAGGAATATGGACACCCGTTTTTCCCGATGGCTTCTTGTCATGTGTACAAGTCTATGGAAAGGCTACAGAAATAAGGCGAATTGACCTCATGATAGCATATATAGATGAGATAATGAAGTGCTGCCTCACGTCCATCAAAAGCTATAAAAGCTATGCAATTTACAGAAGACGAGCGCTGCATGTACTTCTCGCTACATTAGGGCATTATCAACGTGTATAATGGATGCGAGCCAAGAATAAGAAAGTAAAAGGTCATCATTGCGAAGTTTAGTGTCCATGCCTCGAGTGTGAGGCTGAACCGTCAGGATTTACCATCCCAGATACATTTGTGAGGTACGTTCCCCAGTCATTAAGCCTGTGCACTCATCAGCGGGGATTTGAATTAGCCCGAATGAGTGCGACTCACTCAAAACCAGTGGGAGCGTTGGACCACATGGCAATCGTGTCCGTGTCAAAACAGCTTGCCCCAGGATGCTGAAGTACATTGTGTTGATGTATGCCACCCATCAGACTCTGCAACCCCTGAGGGTCATCACCATAAGGTGAGGAAGTGGAGGTCCCTGATTGATATTGCGCCGGATACTGGGTCATCTGCTCATAGAACATATCATCCACGCTGTACGCGGCAGGAACAGCGGCCTGCGAATAATCTTGAGGCAGGGTCACATTTTGCATAGAAGTCTGCGTAGCGTGTGGTTGCACCGGATTCCCACCCCCGTGAGAATACCACATATCAGTGTTAGATGAACCAAGCGATGCGGACGTGTTAGGGAAGTT